>NW_024881295.1:12258313-13458313 GCF_018691265.1 Tyto alba
TGTGACTGAAGACATTATCTAACTTTATGGCCTGTTGTGAAGCATCAACTCAGTCGGAGAGCTCTGCTGTTCCTTTCTGAAATGACACTGGTATGTAAATTCCTCTCTAACCCCTATCATGCATGTTTGTTAGTGCCGCATTTAGAGTGCTTGCCACTGTACTTTGCACAGATGCTTTTATGGCTGCTGACTGGTTTGGGGTCTTTTTATATGTCTAAATCAATTTAGCATTCCAAAAAGAAGAAACAGACATCTCAAGCAGCTTTAAAGATGCTAAGCCAGCATTTGCTTTCTAAACTGAATGCTTCCCTAGAGGCACGTGTCAACTCTGCTTTGTTCCATCTCATAAATTTAACCTAGCAAGGCAAATATAGTTAATTCAGCTTGTTAATTTACTTATTTTTAATGGATGAATCCATTTAACGGCAAAATACAGATAATAAATCATTAGAGCTTTTGTTTTCTTTTGTTTATAATATCCCAGGATTTAAAAATTACACAAGAAAAAGACAATATTTTTGGCTGGAGAAAAAGATTTATTTATTTTAGTTCTCTTATTTCTGAAAATAATTTTGTTAGGACCATCTGAGTAGGTGGGGGAAAGAACTAAAGGATCTATATTTTATGAACAAGATTGAACTTGCTGCATTCTGCTCTTTGGGAGTGGGAGTTATTACAAACAGCTGTTACAGAAAATGTTGAATTTTAATTAAAAATATTATTTATTAAAGCGTCTCTATTTTATTTCACAGACCTTATTTCCGTTCAAACCACGACACACTGCAAAATGGATAACATGCTCAGAGCCTGTGCAAAAAAGCAGATGTTGGGAAGCAGAGTGTGGAGCTTTAGTGCAAATTGAGGGAGGCACAGGGGAATTGTCCTGAGAGGTACAGATCTCCATGCGGCTTGGTAAAGTGCTTAAAACCCATAGAAGTAAAACCAGAACAAAATTTGGCTCACCAAAACTGTTGGTTATGCCATTAAAAAAAAGCTCTGTTTTTCCTTATGTTTCATTTATCATTCTATCATCATTCTATGCTATCAGAAAACAACACAACCAATATGATCTAGAAGAGCATTTTAATCACATGCTTACTATCTAGCGCAAAAGTATCTCAATGTTGACCACAGAATTTGTATCAATATCCACATGCAGCCATAGTTTGCTTATTTCTCTAAAATTAACCTAGAGAGCTGGCAGGCTGGTTAAACATAGATGTTACTTGCCAAGCTATAGAACAATAAAAGGCTGACCACAGAATAAATCTGAATTCATGATGTGGTTTTCCTGGTTGACCACTGGATAACTGAATCTAGATGAATAATAGTTAACCACCAAGGGACTAAGATTTGATACAGAATTTGCTGGAGTTTGTTACACTGAGATCTGACACGCTAACCTTTGTGATTGTGGGGGGTGTTAATTGTCCCACATTGTATCAATTAACATAATCTCTTCTTTCCAGCACTCATGGCTACATAATGCCTTGTAAAGTGATACTAGATCAGTCAGATTCTCTTGGGGTTTTTTCCCTTCTATCACTAAATAATAATAATTACTTCCCTTTCCTGTTTAATGAAACTCAATACTTCCATAAGAAAGTCAGTGTGACAGGAAAAGGGGCATAACAGAGAAGAAAGTTCATCCCAGAAAGTGATTATGGAAGTGACATTAATCATGCTGGGTAGAGATGGGCTGTGTCAGTACTTGCATTCAACTTACAGGAGGGAATGAAAAACTGATAGTTGAAATAAAGATTTCTAAGCTCCCACATCTTGATTCATAGTAAATTAGGCTTCCCTATGTAATAATGATATAAATTTACTATTAAAGTGCTGACTTTAACGGTGAGGGAATATAGCATGGTCTATTTTTTCCGTCACTTCCTGAAAACTTGCATTCTTGCACAGCCTGATTGATAGCTCCAGTATAAAAAAGGGCCAAAGTTCTGTATTTTCTGCATCAACTGAATAAATTTACTGTTTAGCCCTCCCATGCTGAACCCCATGAGAAATCCCTTCACTAATAACTCGGTAAGGGTTGGCAGGACCACCTGCAGATAGAAGAGAATATTCAGAAAGGTTTATGTAAACTTGATGTCACAGAGGAGCAGGCAAAATAGGTGTGTAGTCTTTTTCTTTCACATTTTTAAATTTAAAAAATATAGACATTTAAAAATAAGGAATATAAAGAGACAGAGTTCATATTGTCAGCTTTGAATTAGGTGGCAGGGATCACTATTCATTGGATGACCAGCTTGTAAGGACAATGGATCTTAACACTACTTGTCTAAATCTGTCAATAATCTAGCCAGGCACTGCAGAAAAGATATCATTCTCACCTGACTCAGAATTCGACCACATTTCTTTCCAATTTTTTCCACCAAATCAAAGATTGGGAAGTTCCAACTATTTAGCTGTTCCATCAGGGGATCCAAGTTGTCCATAACCAGAGGCTCAGGAGCCAGTACAGGTTTGTCCTATGGCAAAAATCAGAATAAAGAGGAATTTTAGTTCTGTGAAGCATCTCATACAAAAATTTATGCTTTTAAAAAACAAGGCCACATTAGCATGATCTGTAAGTCGATGTGACTCTACTCAGCTCAGTGGAAATGTCCCCATTTCTACCACCCCTGCAGCTAGTCACTCTGCTTTATAATTTGTTTCACTTGAATGAATAGGAAATTCTGTGTATGAAACATCAGTCTCTGAACTTATCCATGAGACACATTCATTCATTCAGGGAAATCATTCATTCATTTCCAAGGGAGTCAGTCTTCTTCATTGTAAAATTTACTGCAGTACAGAGGGAAAAGTGGTCAGTTTCTACTTCCACATCATGACCCATTCATTACAATCTAACATGGCTAAGGGAGTTCAGTCCATGTGAAATTTTGTATTTCTCAAACTGAAACCTACCTATTTTTCAAGGTCTGAAAATACAAGATGGGTTCTGCCCTCCTTTCACCCTGCATACTTCCTTGAATTTCATTATTACTAAGAAACTGTAGATGAGTAAATGCCAAAATATCTCAAAAAAATGCCTTCTCTCAGCATGTCCAGCTCCAATTCAACAGATTACAATAAATTTTTCAAGAGCTCATGACACCTTAAATTTATTAATTCAGTTGTACATTAGGATGTGGAAATTTAATTAAACAAAGCTTTCCCTCTCATCTTACTCAAGTTTACAGCTGAATACAGTAGTCGTGAGAAGGTCAGCACTTGTTCATCATACTGCACTATTCTTATGTTCAAGACATACACTGACAATAGTATCATGCAGCACCCTCACACAACTGTTGGTTTATTTGAAAATAAGGACCACTGTATATATTAGCCAAGATTGCAAGGCCATTTAGAAGCTGAAGTGGCTGAACTGGAAGACTATATACATATATATATATATATATATATATATATATATATCATGCTGGTAGTCTGAGAAGATAATTTCTCTTCCTTCCAACCCATTCCCTTTAAAGGCAATGCTAACACAGAAGCCAAACATTTCAGAAATGACTTACGCCAGATTCATAAACTTATATTTATTCATCAAAATAGATGGTCAGTGTTTCACAAGTGGTCAGTGCTTAGCAGCTCTCACACATTTCAATGGTTCCTTTCAATTCTTGAAAGTCAACCCTCCTACTGCAAGGTAGAAGCCTGCTGCAATTGTTGCTTAAAACTGTGGTCACAATCTTTAGACAGCCCTAGGGTTTTTTTTGTGGGGGTTTGGGCTTTTTGGTTGTTTGCTCTGTTTTCTTCCCCTGTGTTAGCATACACTCAGTCTGCTCTGCAAGTGGAACTTAAACAAGCTACCTCAGGTGGTATCAAGGGATGCAGAATGATGGTCTCAGGCGTGTACGTCCTACAGACGGATCCCTTCCTCTTCTGCTCTTTGGAGCAATCTGTTTCATCATCATTTTGTACAATATCGCTGCTATCGCTGTTGTTGGTCTCATAGTCAGAAGTGGCTTGCGCAGGATCATCTACAACACAAATTACAAATCTTCTTGTGTGAACAGCAAGGATTGCATGAAAGTCATCCTGTGACCTTCTGAATAATAGCAACAGGATCTCTGACTCATAATACATATGTGCTGCTTGGCTGGGTCCAAAGTCGGACAATCTGTCCAAAGGCATTAAAACATATACCCTGCAGAGTGTAAAAAATGGGATCAGGGATTGAAGAGTGAGAGAAATTTTGAATACCATTATTTGAGTTGACTAGGTTAGATGAAGGAAACAGTATTTCCTTTATATTTTAACTCTATTCTTCATTATCATTTTGCACATGTTGTACATACAAAATGGAAAGAGCCTCAAAGACAATTTGTATGGTCTCACCTCCATATATACTCCTTTTATGACAGACAAGCATATCTGCCCTTTCAGTGAATGACTATTTAATTTTAAGGGATGAGGAGATTTTGATGGACAAAGAATTACCTGCTCTGTTCAGGGTGTGTGTGTTACCATCGTTTCTATCTAGTGTCCCATCACCAGCTTCTATTTGGTTATAGGGTCTGCCACAGCTGAAATACATCAAGAAATATGCTCAATATAAAGAACCATGCACATTAGACAGTCTTATGTAAAATGATTTCCTGCTGATACTGTAAAATTGTTATACGGTATAAGCTATGGTACAGGGTGCATTCTCCAAACAAAATTACAGGAGTGAGTTGAAGTTTTATTGAAAATCAGGGATTTAAAAACACAGAAATACAGAAGGACCTTGGATTAATTGGTTGCCACTATTAAGTTTGTATTGCCAACAGTAAACCTATATTATGTGACTATGTGACTTTTTTTTTTTAATTAATTTTTTATTCTATAAATCAGTATAAAATTCCCCTGGTTTTGTACTACATTTGCCTTAAAAACATGAATTAAAATTATGAAAATGTGCCAGAGTGCCATCAAATCTTACATAATTCAATTTGAACGCAGTCATGATGAGGCTTTACTCTCCTTTTCTTGCTTAGAACTTGAGTATGTTCCTCTTAAGGAGGAAAAGGATATTTTGCCATTACTGTAGTGACAACCTACCAAGTACATCGGAACCAAGGGGGTGTTTTGGACAGAACATGAGGTGAGTGATCTGGTATCCAGACATTTAGCAATGAAACTAGAAGACAGAGTTTGCTCCATCATTCCCAGAACACAAAGACATTGTGGGAGGGATCTTTCCAAATGACTGGCTTTTCCGTCCCATTAAAATGCTGCATTCCTTGAGTGTGATTCGCTTTAAGCCCTAAATGTCAATTCAGTACCAACTGGAACATCTCAAATTACAATGTCCCAATATAACTGAGTCCAGGATCTGAAGGAACAATGATATATCATGAAAACATAAGAGAATTTAACAAATCTGAAGCCTCGTCTAGCAACATTATATCAAATCTGTCTATGACAAACTGCCATTTTAACATTCCTTTCTCTGTTTTGAGCCAGTATTTTGTGGCATACCTCATACATAACAGCCTTTGCAAAGCAACTATTACAAAATTGTTTTGATTGGTCAAACTTTGTATTAGAAACTTTGCACCAATATAAGTTCACCATATAAAAATGACTGATGCCAGATGGCTTTTGACGAGGTCATTGAAAACATATTCTGGAGCTTGATATCACCTGCAAACATAATGAATTCCTGAAATAATTTTAAATAAAAACACAAATCTGCATACAATGATAGTTGTAGTACATAGCCAAGACAACAAATCTTGTACCACTCAGGTTTATAAACAAGGTGAAAAAATATATTAATTTCTCTATCCCACATTCCTTGTGGTTTCCATAAGGTCAATGCTAACAAGCCAAAATGTAAAAGTAAAAGAGAAAGAGAGCCTTTGATTGGTTGTAATGCTACAAGGCTTTTGTGTCATTATGAGTGTACCTCTATTTCCAGAACACATGCAAACTCACACTGATTTAAAATGTATGATCCACATGAAACACTATGTTAAAAAAAAATTACTGAGCTACCTTCTAGAACACTTGAAATCTACTCTATGTCAGAAGTAAACGTGCCCATGCAACTTTAAATCAAGCCCCTTCATGTACAGGCATTATAATATACTTCTTAATCACAGGATTGTTTAACATCTTTTCCACAGGATTCCTGCCTCATCCAAGAAGCAGAATTAAAAATTATTACTTACAAGTTATTTTAACAGCATTGTCTGGTATATATTCTTGTTTAATGTAGTTTTCAAACTCTGCTGTCCTAACACATTTCACTTCGTAAGTACAAAAAAATACAGTAAAACTACGGTCTTGATGCCACTGCCTGGGTGGATTTGATTTAAAGCACTGAACCCATCAAGAGTTCATTTCCTCTTTTGTTGTTGTTGGGAGAGGGATTGGTTTGGTGGTGGCAGAGGTTTGCTGACTTGCTGTTATTTCCTAGCAAGGCAGTTTTTTTGGCAGTAAATGTAGTGGATTGCATACCATGAAGACTAGCAATCTACAGTGTGAAAGCTCAAACATTAAAAGATTTATTTCCAGTGTTTGTTAATTTAACTCTCTCAGCTTGTCTTAGCCATTTAATTTTTGTTGTTGTTTTTTTTGTTTGTTTGTTTTTGTTTTTTTTTTTTTTATTTGTGTTTACATTACTAAGGGGTGCATTATTTCTATACTGTTGTTTCAGCTCGTAGCTGTGCATATGACATCTCTGTATACCAATGGCTAGAAGTGTGACACTGCTTATGATTTTTCAGTGGACATTAAAGGAACAGTGACTATTAATAACAGTGGATGCCAATTCTATTAGCAGTCATAACACCACAATATTTTAAATATGTTTTAAAATAATGTGTTTGCTCCAACAAATCAACAAAGTCTATGACAGCGGTGTAACTATTTGTAATGCTTACACAGTCTGAACATTTGAAAACAAGGAAATTAAGAACTTAAATATGCTATGCAACCTACATAGATCACATAAGACAGTAGTCACATAACAGCTAATGAGCATTTTACCAATGATTACATTGAAATCAAAGTCTACGCCTATCAAGAAAGTATATTTTATTACTACCTACAACGATCTTACATTGATAAATTTTTTTGGATGTTTTTTATGCAATTTTTAACTGTTCTCATTAATAGAAGGTTTCCAATCACAGTTGTTACTAGTTAAAGCAATATTTTGTTGAAATAGTAATAAAGGCACAGTTTAATCAGACAGTAGCATGTTTATGGTATATTTCTTATATGTAATATAGTTTTCATTTTAAATGAATCAGCACAAGTCCCAGTTTTGCAATAATTTTGGAAAACTTTTAAAAGCACGTAGTTTTTATTTAGTCACCTAAATATTTCTTAAAAGCCTGTCAGGATCCTGGTCTGA
The DNA here is from genome assembly GCF_018691265.1 of Tyto alba. Taxonomy (NCBI): domain Eukaryota; kingdom Metazoa; phylum Chordata; class Aves; order Strigiformes; family Tytonidae; genus Tyto; species Tyto alba. Next base: position 12,265,677 of record NW_024881295.1, read on the forward strand.
GCTCCAGTGAGGATGACTCCCTTGAGCAAACTTGCAATCTCAATTTTGACATTCTCCCACCTACTTCCAAGCCCTGCACACATACAAGACACATTAAAAGTCACGTGACTGCAGCCAGAAATGAAAACCTATTTCCAAAGATAGTCAATCTTGAAAACATTTAACCCAGACTCAGATGACATGCTGTCCACTAGCTAGCCAGTAATCACAAATCACTCACTATGATGATCAAAAGTAACATCTAATGAGTAAGATAACCTTGAAACTGCACTGGAACAGCCTTCTAGGTACCAGTGTTTCCCACTATTCTGAACTGGACACATATTGCAAACTCCAGTAATCTAACTTGACAACTGAATGGTTTTTGAGAAGACAAACAGAACAACTTTCCAAAATGCTGACTCTGCAGAGCAGGTCTGCTTAATCTAAGAATGGCCTACTTTAAAGTGTGAATTTAACTGTGTTACTGTAACTCTTAGCTGCAGAAAGAACTCGGCTGCAGTTGATTTCTGAAAAAAAACCCAATGCTACATAATCTGACTCTGCCTAAGGAGGACAGGATCCACTCCTGAGAGAGTGCTCAAAATTACACACTCCTCAGCACAGTTGGCACACCTTTATCAGAAGGCTACAGGCCAGCAGCTTTTAAACTCTAGCAGTCAGATTCTTCTATCAAACATTAGGTGTCAGCTGTGAAAGACTTGGCCTGTGACCTGAAAGTGACTGTTCATGTTAAGGGTGTAGAGTGAGAGACAGAAGTTGTTAACACGAAATCCAACTTTGGGATCTCCAAGTTATTGACAAAGAATTTATTTATGAATCTGACATGAGTAAAAGCTATAAATGTAGCTAACCGCCTTGCACTTTGAAAGCACTTTATAGCATCAGTCTACATAACTACTCATATACTAAGAACCGCTTAGATATGGTAAAATATCAATACACAATACCACAGCAAATCACAAAATCTTTCATATGGGCCAAAAACTGGTTTGCAAGAACAACATGAAATGATTCCAACGCATGTCAAATTACTATCTTACCTGCTGCAGATGACAGAAGGGCTGATAATAGAGTCTGACAGAGCAGGTGCACTCTGAGTAGAAGTTAAGACTTTGTGTGGCTTTAAGCCTTGCTTGCTGTCAATATCTGTAGAGTCTGGAAATGACACAGAAGATGTTTTTCCAGTAGGACTTGTGGCAGGTGTCCCCTGAATCGGTGAATGGCATGGGGAGGTGAGAGGTGAAATATTTGGCGGGATACCTGGCAAGAGAAAAAAAGTCTTGTCAATTAACAGAAGTGGCAGATGGTTGTATAAATTCACTGTGCAGAAATACTCCCCTTGAGATGCTCAGGTACCAGCATAGCTTCCAAACAGAAAAATAAGAGAAACCCCTTATCCACTCTGAGCCAAGCCCGTGGCTATCACAGAGAGATGGAGCTCCATTATTATCAACCACTTCTACCTGTTGGAGATCTGACTCAAAATATAAAGCATATTCTCCCTCTGGAGCAGGATGCACTAACTGGCAGGCATGAAATGAAAGGCATGCATTAGTGGCATGACTACTGGTATCAAGATGTTCTAGTGACAGACACACCAAACTCCAAACAGGCAGTTCCCAGACTCATCTGCAGTTTCTCTTTGCTTCACTGTCTCCATATGTAAAGCAGAGACATGAAAGGCTTACATACACTCCCAGTAATTTTGAATTTCTACATGTGTGAAGACTAGCAATAAACAAAAAAAAAGCAATTTTTTGTAGTCATACCTTATATGAATATAAAACATTGCACTTATGGTGCCATTTCCACATTCCTCACAGATTTTGGCCTTGATCTTGTGCAGCTTGAGTTTATTATTCAATATCTGTTGCTCACTATGGGACACTTGCGACCATTACTTGTACCACATGGTATTGTATTCCTGAGCTAGTGTAACAGAAACTGCCAATATCCACGTGTGTGAACACTAGCAAAATGTAGTTCTCTCTGTCCCTTATTCTATCTAAGCACCACTGCCAAGATGAAATGCATCAGCCAGTCCAGTGTGTGAGACAATCTGATGCCTTCTCTTTGAATCCACTTCATGTTTTCTAGTCTCAGACAAAAAGGTCCCAGTCACAATAAAGCACAGAGTAGCAAACATAATCTATCTTAAAAGGAAATGCATGTAAATTAATTTACCTCCTCTTCTAAAGTTTGTAGGAACTCAGCCCCAGTTCACTTATGATGTTCATCTTCAAAGCCAAATAATATAAAGACCTTGGGAACTTTAACTGTTTTTATGTGTGAACTGTGCCCACTATCTAAATGCATTCCAGACACAAAATTTACCTTAGAATAAAGCAATATGTTGATCTAAGTTTATGAAATACTAACGTTGCAGGATATATGTGTACTGTTCCAGTATTTTTTCCTGATAAAAGCCTACTGTGATACGAGGTTAAAATATTATTTACTGTTGACAATTCAAGAGTTAAAAATAATCTCTGACAGTTATTACAGTGCAATTTTGAGATATCCATCTGTGAAGTTTTGATTAGGGTATTTCTTCATCAAACATGTGGTATGCATTACTGTCTTAATGGTTCCAACTAGGATATTACATTAGCCTTGAGATCAGAAACCTGCAGCCTACAGAGCAATTAAAAAGTTATCAGATGGCCATGACATATAGAAATTGCTTTAAAATACAGAAAGCCTCTGTTTCACATTTACTTATCCTCTGAGATATCTGCTTTCCATCCAACACAGATATGTCTTTGAAAACACTTCACAGTCTGTTAGTTGCACAGGGGATTGAATTGGATTATTATGTATCTTTGAGCTATATGTTACCTGGTAATATTAATGACTGTTAGAGAATACAATATATATGGTTATCTTTCAACAATTTAAAGCAAGTCCTGGGAATTTAAACAGCAATTTTCACAATAATGTTTCTAATCACAGCTGGCTTTCTATTGCTAGTCTGGGTTCCTGTCTCTTGAAATATGTTTGGTTGTATGGTGTTTTTTTTTTTAAGAATAATTTGCCAGGGTAGGTAACAAAAATAAATACATTCACCAGAAAAATTAAAACCTATTTTAAATAATCCAACATTTAACTATTTATTGGCAAAAGTGAGAGAAAGCATGTCTTGCTACAGTAAGGAATTCTGAATATTCAAGATAAGAGAAAAATAACATTAGAGGGAGAATTTTTTGAAGTACAACCTTCTGCTTAGGTCCTTCAGAACTTTTACACATGTGCAACATTGAAGAAATAAAACAGTAACTTCAATGTGATGTGAAATTACGTATGAAAACACTTGAGTTGACCCCAGAATTTTGCTAAAATAAGTATAGCTAGCAGTATTTTAAAATCCTAGTGTCTTCATGTCTAATTAAAGACACATTTTGTAAATTAACAGATTTACAGATTTATCTAGATCAGTATCTACTAAGAACTATTATATATTGCCAATGGAGCTAATATACAAAAGTCTAATTTGCATTAATTAGAGCAAATTGAAACAATTCTTTATTTGGAAAACAAAAACAAATCATAATTAAAAATGCATGATTGTAAGCAGTCTAAAACATCAAAATATTGATCTTCTGCATAAAATGATGAGCCAAAATTCTTACTCCTGTCAATCAGTGTCCCTAGGAATTGCTTGTGATGGAATGGAGATCTCCCTTCATTACAGGAGAGCTCATGTGTTTGGGCAATAGAGATGACTATTGACACTTTCTGGAAGCAGAACAGACTAAATGTAAAACTAACTGATGGGGTTGATAAATCTTGTTTCCCAAGTATAAAATATTATACATCCCTCCTCCCCCCCATTTTCAAGTTGATGGGTTAATCTCTGAAAATCAGAAGTCTAGGCAGGATTTGTTTTGTTCTAAAAAAAATTCCTTGATTTTTGGCACTGTATCTCCACTATTTTCCAAGTTCTATCTTATTATTTTGCTTATGTGCCTATTACCTTTTAAGATAGTATTGTGTTACTTAATCTTCACTGTGTTATAACAAAACACCTTCTGTACAAGAGGATATTAAATAAACTTCAGTTTGAAAAGGAGATGTGATGTGACAGTGCTGGATATGCAGAATAATTGTGCAGATGTATCTTCAAACCCATCTCTAAGTTAGGATTCTCTGACTTACCCGATGTCAGGCCTCAGGCATCTATCAATTTCCATCTGATGTCTGAGTGGCTACTATCTCTGAGTAACATTATCTCAACATCATTCCACGTTTGGAAAAAAACCAGGCTGATTTATAAAAGGAAGGCCTTGTGATCATTTTGAATTGCAAGTTAAAGCATGGGTAAGCTTTAACTCCTGCATTTGTACAGGGAAGAGAACCACATTACTACCGATTAAGACTGCTTCATGGCTGCCATACTGCACATTTCATTATCAATTAAGAAGCCACCTTCTCAATTTCTTTCACCCAGTTAAAGCAGGAGTCATTTTTTTAAAGGCCCAAAAAGCTTAGTAAAACACCCCGTATTTCTCATCTCTAAAAATCAGTAAGAACTACCTGGACTTCTGAGTTATAATGGCTTTGTCTTGGATATGTTTGCATAAAATGGGTCGGTTGCTGCCTACAGTCCTGAATGGCATTATGTATGCTGTGCTTCAAGAAATCTGAGTCAGGCAATATATACAGACAGTTAATCTAACAGACATTGTAGGAAACACTTTGTTCTCAGCCCTGTTGTAGTTAAGGGAATTCCACGGATATAAATCACAACATGATTTGGTATCACACTTGCCACATCATGTCATGACTAACCTCTATAAATCATAAAAGTCAAAACATTTACAACAGCATCACTATAAGCTATAGTATTTAAAGCCACTGCTTTTTTTTTAAATAAAGGAAATAACTATATTAATCAAAAAATATGAGAAGACACAGATTGCACAGAGATCAAAAGCAGCTGCACGTGCTAGTCGCAGGGAAGCAGCTGAGCCTGACAGAGCCACAGATGCCCACTCACCTTGCCGGCTCTGCCTTTTGGCATTCAGGTGGTTGGTAGAAGACATGGCATAGGAGGTCGAGAAGGACCTGCTCTTCGTGATTGTCATCAGAATTGAGCTGTTCCAGGAGTCAGTGCTGCAAAACCAGAGTGCAAACAAGCATCATTCAACACAGTAAAAAGCTTCAACAGTAAGTAGATCTTAAGAAGTCAGAAGCCACCGCAAGAAGTTTGCGATACTGAGATAGCACAAAATCGGATGAGAAAAACAGCATCTATGTGTTGGCTGAACTGCTATCTGTAAGGCACTCAGTAGTGTATTCAGCAAAAATATTTACAATGCAGAAACTCCAAAGCTGGACTTCCTTCAGTGCTGAGGACTATTCACTTTATTTATGCAAAGAAGTCTTCACTATATTGTTCTGACAGTACAAAGAGGCTTAAAAGTTGACTTGAAATAAGTTAAATTTATACTCTCTTTTAGTGCCTCCTTACAAGAGCCAGAAGTGCCAGTAGCTCTCTGTGTAAATGAAAAATCAGTCTCCTTGACTCCTCTGCTGCAACCGCCAAGGCAGATACCCAGTAAGCCTTTGGGCACTGGAGGAGCTCCTCAGGAGGCTGGGAGAGGCTCGGAAGAGCCCTGTATTGCTGTTGGTAGTGGTGTGCCTCTTCTCTGGGTGAAGCACTTCATGCTCTAGCCAACTGAAACGCATGCTTCATCTGAAAAAAAAAACCCTACTGACATCCCTGAAGACATTTGTCACTGATCCAAGAGAAACTCACTGAAGGAAAACAGGGTGCATGTGTGTCTATGTGTGGGGAACAAATGCCAGTCCCCTACAACAGGATGGGTGCATGCTTCAGCCTGCAGGCTATAACTGTGTACCAGAAGAGGCCAAATACTTCTGTAAAGCAAGAGAATTGTATTTTTCATTGTTTTCCCAAATGACATTCATAAAATGTCAGCTGCTTGCAGGGGTGTAGCACTGGCTCTTTATCATGAGGCCTATGACCTCTCTGGACAGATCTGCAAGGTCTCTCAGGCTCCACACTTCTCCTCATAGCCTCACATCCAAGAGATGAGATGACGTGCAAGGCAGAAGATAGCCTTTTAAAGCAGCCTAGTCCCAGCTAAAATTGAAAAAAAACTTGAAAAAAACCCAAAAAAGTATTCTGAAATAAAAAAGCATGTGACATTGTCTTAACTCTACAAAAAACTTATTGTTTTGGAAGAACAAGCACTACCTACAAAAATATTTGCTAGTTGTATTCACTGGCCCAAATTCCTATAATCCCTGATGAAGTAAGATGAAGAAAGAATCCAGCTGTTTAATTTTTTTTTGTTTGTTTGTTTTCTACTGTGGTTTTGTTTTTTAATTAACAGGAAGAATATAACACACTGGCCCACTGTAAAGACCAAACCAAAACCAAAACAAAAAACCCTAAACCACATTCTTTGACTACTTAAGGGAGAACCATTGGATAAGAAGTGACTGAGGGAAGGAACTGGAAGCTCTATTATTTTTTCCAAATCATTTGAAGCTATAAGAGGACCATGTTTTACCAGTTTAGTGACATGCGGTTGGAAGAATACAGGATCAGTAATCTTAAATAGAGATTTAAGGGGGATTTTTGCAAATATGCTGACTACAGAAATCTAGAGGTGATGTCCCAGACTGTGAGGAACAAGTTGCAGATTTTGTAACTTCAAAATCTGCCACAAGGTAATTCCAGTATCACTTCCCCTCTCCTACCCTTCAAGTCATGAAATGTTTCTTTCTCTGTGACCTGTCCACGCTTGAATTTGGTACAGGGGAAGTGGCAGATAATCAAGAGGGTTTTTTTTTCCCTTCAGTTCAAAATTCTTTTCCTTGAAAGTAAATCTGTATTGGTCTGCCAAAATTTTTAAAGCTAGACTTATAGGATTAATTTTTCCCCTTTCTGAAATACACATTGTTTCTCCTACTGTAAAAGACGAACTGCAAACAGTAGGCTGGGAGGCTTGACAGAACTATAATTATACAATTGGCGACATTAAATGTAGGAAGAATTGATAGCCTGCTTAGTTGGCTCATCATGCAGAGTTATGTAACAACCATAGAAAAGGACCAACAATAATATTTAATTGCTCTCCTCTCTGATTCCCATCTTAGGATGCTTACATACTACGTGAAAGTCTGAGATCAACAGTATAAATCAAATGCACCCTGGGAACCATAGGCCAGTGACTGAAGAACATTTCCATTTGGTTATAGCTTCTCTGTATTTACTTTTACTGAGATACATGGGACTCCTCACAAAGGGAACTTTGGCTAACCATGTATTTTTCTTGCACCATTCAGTGTACTCTGCAGGCTGTCTTGAGCACCTAGGTGTCCTACACACTTTCCTCTATGGGAAAGGTTTATGTACCGGGAAGAAAGGCTGACCAAGGCAGCTCTCTGGGGCTGCATTCACCCAAGCTATACAGCAGCAAACACTGGTGATGTTGGGCCTTTTCAGGTCCTATCTTTTTCTCCACTACTGACACCAAATTTTGAATCACAGAAAAACGCGTGAGTCTTCTAATATCACAGCTCTAAATTCTTGAATTTGGTGCTTTTGTTTTGCTCTTCCTTTCCCTACAGCAAAGCATGTCTCCACACTCTCTCCTCATCCACCAACTCCAAGATGATAGCCCTTGCTGAGTGGACCTGAACTTTATTCTCACAGAGTGGCACCATAATTACTACCAGGCTGCACGACTGACTGCCTTCTGCCCTTCCTTTGAAGGCTCTGCTCCTTTCTGACTAGAATAGAGAAATACTAATGGGGCCAGAAAGGAGGAAATTCTGTTGAAGTAGCTACACAATGTATCATAGTTAACAGCACCTGGGACCCAAGCCTCTCTCTCTCCTCACAGATGAAAGCCCTTCCCACAAGGCTAACATCCATTCAACTCCCTCTTTCACTGGCTGCTACTGGATTATCTGTTGCAGCCCTTGTGGAGGGTTAAACACAGCCCACCTCCAGCTACCTGGTATCATGAATGTCCCAAAATGCAGGGTACCTAGGTCTGAATGCTCTCAGGCAGAGAAGCAACTTTATTAGGGTATTCCTCTGCAAATGCACTAAACCAGTCAGCTGCCAGATGTAAGCAGCTGAGCAGAAACAATTTCTCTCTCTCCATTTCATGGGAGGACTATGTATTTTATGATACTGGCTCAGGGATCAGGCCCTGAGAAAAAGAGAATGGGTAAGAGTGACATGGGAATACCCAACTGACATAGTCAGTCAGGAGGGACTAAAGCCGTAAGATAAAACCCCATCTCCTCAGAATAGTGAGAACTAGTGTGCTTCTGGGTAACTCTGAAAGACTTTCAGGACGTGCTTTAGGAAACTGGAACTAAATTTTGAGTTGGGTACAAAATGGAGTAGGTAGGTACTTCAGCCTATGCAAATCTCTTTGTGGATCTAGTGCTCTGTTTCTATGATGCACTATATGAACATAACATTAAAGTGTATGTGTCATGATTGAATCCAGAACTCTTTTGCCAAGAAAGACATAATAATGTACAATTTCTTCTGTGATTTTGCTGAAATTCATCTCAAGGCTTTATTAATTATTGCTTTGTAGTTGCGACTGTTCCAGTACCAGCACCTGCTTAACAGAACCCTTAAAAATATGGCACATCTTAAATGAGTAAATAAATAAATGAATCAAACAGAAGTGGGCATTCAATCTGAACCCCAACAAAACAGCTGTGTGTATTTGCTTCTTGTGGCAAATTAGGAAAAGCCTTTCAACTAGATGAGACAGTTGAAATTCTGAATCCCAGAAGATAAACTCTGTGGTCAATGGGAAAGAAGTGTGCCACTGCAGTGCTTAAAATTAGGGATAGCAGAGCAACCACCCTGCAAGAAACTTTACACTGCCCATTTAATTTTCAGCTTTGCTTTCAACCTCTACTAGCAAATCTTCCTTTGTAATTTTATACCTAGATCTTTTATTTTTTTTCCCCACTGGTAACAAATCTGCTTTCTTATCTTCACTAAATCACTTTTTGAGTTATCTAACTGAATGGTATTTATTTACCATCTATTGATGGTATTGCATTTGCCTAAGTTCATTCAGGGAGCCCTAAGCAGTTATATTCTGGAACTAAGTCCATACATAGGATGCAGGGCATGCACAGTGCTGTATGGTCTGATGATACTCCATATCTATGTACAGAAAACCATAAAACTGTGTATTCTAGGAGGGTCCACTTAAAATGAGGGTTTATGTTGTGGAAATTAGTATCTAGAGGATGGAGAAGTCTTTTATGAACTGGTTTAATGACAGGACCACATCATTAGGTATGTTCTTAGAAGTGATGTTCAGCAGCTGGGTTACTTCTTAGAATTTTTCCTTGGCTGAGCAATACCCATGGAGGAAACTGCTGCATATCAAGATTTAAACCAGCTATCTTGCCTTGTTTCCAATTTTATTGTGCAATTCTGCACTTTGCCTGCATAAACAGATTTCTTTTTCATTCTGCTTCCTAATAATAGGCATAGTTTTGGCATAATCTGACTAAAATTTGGAATGTCACTTCTTTGGCAGCCCAATTTAGAGAAACATGAAGAAGTAGTTCTAAGACACTTTGAATTCAGCATTTTTAAATGAGGGACATCATCACACAGAACCAAAGAAATTTGCCCAAAGGGAGACATAAAAGAGAGAGGAGGCAATCTGTAACCTGGACGAAGATGATTCATGAGGTTTGATGCTGGCACTGCGATCCCTTCTCACTGGAGCTGGCTCCAGTGTAGGTAATCCTGTGGCTGATGTTGTTGTGGTCCAAGTTGAGGACACTCGTCTCAGCAGTCCTGGAGGCAAACTTCTCCGTAAGCGCTAGAGAGGAATCAGTTGCTTAGAGTTTATACAGGCTTACAAAAACATGCAGAAGAAAAACATTTCCATTTGATAAATTCTGCCTGACAACACCTAGTAAGGTACCTTAAATCTGTATTTTCCCAGATATTATGGTGCCCATCTTCTATTCAAATCAATACAGCTGGTGCTTTAAATGCTTGGAGGATCTGGACCATCCTCCCTATTTCAAGTTTAAAGAAAGATATATATATATATGTACAGCCCCATAGCCACAGATTTTGAACACGTGAAGCTCCCACTGAAGTCAGCCAATGTTGGTCGTGATCTTTAAAAATTTTGGTCTTATATGATGTGGCCAAAGGCACTTAAGCAAGTCATCAGGGCCACAAAGGTGACAGTGATTGGAGCATCTGTCATAAAATGAAAGGCTGAGAGAGCTGGGATTGCTCAGCCTGAAGAGAAGGCTCAGGGGAGATCTTACCAATGTGTACAAATACCTGAAGGTAGGGAGTTCAAAAAGATGGAGCCAGGTTCTTTCTAGTGGTGTCCAGTGACAGGACAAGGGGCAACAGTGCACAAATTGAAATACAAGAAATTCCATTTAAATGTAAGAAAATATTTTTTACTGTGAGGATGTTTGAACACTGAAAGAGGTTGCCCATAAAGCCTGTGGAGTCTACATCCATGGAGATACTCAAAACCCAACTGGACATCCTCCTGAATGACCTGCTCTAGGTTGAGCCTAGTGAAACCTGCTCCAGGGTCAACTTTCTTGAGCTGTGGGACTGGACTAGATGATCTCTGGATTGGACTAGATGATCTCCAGAAGCACTTTCAACCTCAACCATTCTGTGATTTAAACTGTCATGAGTGCTTAGAATCAGAGATTCAAGGCAAGAAAGGCTATAGGAAAAATAAAGGAGGGGAGCTCCAGCTTGTTTTCCTGCTGTATCTATCCAATCCAAAGATCACCCACTGAAATAAAACTTTAATGATCTGGGATGTAATGTCTCCTGAAAAGCTTAGGGAAAGCATCACTGTTTGCAGCAGATTTTTCTTGACCACCCTGCATTTTTCTTTCACCCGACTCTTCCTTTTCTCCATGGACAGGACTCATATTGTTTTTCCAACTTTTTGAAGGCAGAGAGAATAAAAGATGATGGCAGAGAATCTTTGCGGATCCAGATTTGCTGTGGCAGATGCTATAATTTTGTAAGATGTCTCTCTTGTAGTTCTCGTGAAGTGTTTATAGTTAAGAACTAAAATAAATATGTCTCTGTGCTGGAGAGCTTTGACTTTGTCAGAGGGTTAAGAGATATGAGGTAGAAGACACTTGTGGTTCTGAAGCTCAGACTTACAGATAAATATGTTAACATACTACCTCTTTACCCAAAATGCTCAGTGTCAGATGCTTAAGGACACGAAATCTATATTTAGACACTTAAATAAAGGACTGCAAGCTATTAGTTTTATGAACCATAATACATTTTGGCCAGTGAATTCTTCAGTCAAATTAGTTCTCTGTAGCATTAACTCATTTCTTCATCCTTCATTTCTCCTCAGTAGGTATTATGCAACAGCAAACTGGTATCTGTTCACTGTGCTTGCTCATGTGATGGCAGTGTTCTTCCACTTAACTTTTCCCCTCAGAGCCTAGAGTACAGCCATTATAGACATGTACACTAAAATAAACTGGAAAATGCGCTTAAAAAACTGTGAACATCAGTTTCGTATGTACAGCTGATACATAGGCAAATAGGGTAATAATTATCATCACACTAAAATAAAAAAAGAATCACAAGTGTTACAATTCAGATGCTGGGAAATGCTGGAATGAATGCTGTCTGTGTCATCTGAACTGCTTGCTGAAACATAAAAGCATTTGCCTGTGCAACATACTCTGCCTATATTTAATTTTACAAGTGAGATTGCAGTACAAAAGTATTTTGGTTTAGTTTCAGCAGTGAAATGTAAGCCTTGCAGGACAGCTAATTAACAACGAACCTACAATTCAAATTACTTCAAAGCTGGCAGCTTCTTTCTAGTTGTTTTCTTACTAAACATGGGTAGTTAACACTCGTTATTTCCTGTTAGATTCCTGTGCATTTATAAAGACATCTGCTAAGGCAGTAATATATATATTTTTTTAGTTAAGTCATCTTTTTCTTCTGAAGACTACTTCTAATGAGCTCACGGTATCTGTCAAACTAACTACTGTGTTAATCTTTTTTGTTTGTTAGTTTGGTATACAACATTTTAAACTTGATCTAAAGCAACTGGAGGTCATCAACAGAGACTTTTTCATTGACTTCTATAGCTTTCACACCTCCAGCTAAGGGATGGAAGAAGAGACTGAAATTCATACAGAATTTCAAATTCCAATCTTCAAGGTGGGCAAAAACGTTCCTCATATTGCTACTTAATTTCCCACTGCTCATTGACTAGGATAGTCACCCTACATGCAGTGGCTTAAATCTTTTGAGCGAAAGGGGAATTTCTGCGTGAGAAGTAATGGGGCAGACTTGTGAGTCTGGATGCTGAAAGGCTTTTGCTTGCTCTGTTCCCTATCATTTCTTCTCTCTTAAGCTCTAACCAACACCTGTGAGGAAATATGACCACCATCTATGTCAGCCATCCAGTGTCGAACATCATCTTCTAAAGATTCCTGAACCAAAGTTAACCTGGCCATGAGTTGAAGGATACACAGGAATTGTCTTACTATGAAACCAACAGTCTATTTAGCTGTCCTTTTACAGGAGAGTATGATTAGTGCATAAAATGTTAATCTGAAGCAAACAAGCAAAAAGCCCAGTGACACCTCCCACTAGTCCAGTGATGTCGCTTTAGGGAGAGCCAAGTTACAAGATGATAGAAAGGGTCCAGTACTCACCTTGGGAATAGCTAGTTTCTCTCCTTTCTCTGGACATTCCTCTGAGTCGGAGCAGGTGTAGTTCTCACTGAAGGACACCAGAGGGTTCACCCTTGGCTTGTGGATGGCTTGGAAGGTTAACTGCGTATTAAGCAGGTTGCTCACTGTTCTCAGTGAAGTACACACGTTGGGGGGCAGCGAAGGATCTGCCAGAAGGTCTGTGATGAGCCCGTGTGCTTCTCCCATGACAGCAATATCCACTGTGATACTGGTACCAGAAGACTAAAGAAGACAAAATTAATACATGTCAGACAATAGAAGTGAGTAACTTCCTGAACAGTATCTAAAGCTGTGATGAACTCCCCCCACAACTTTTGTTAAAGCAGTTACCCAGAGTGGAAAAATAGTAACATGAAATAATTCTTTAAATAAGGAGAATCATGCTGAATAGATTGATCATCAGGCATGATGCTCACAGCCCAAAAAGAGTTTGGAATTTCATCATATCTGATTTTCAGCTTTCACCACCTGCAGCTGACTTAACTCATTTGAATGAATTGTTCAGGCTCCCTACAGAGACATAGTCAATGGACAGGGGCAATTTGCACAAATAATTTTGGAGACATAGCTTATGATGGGAGGAGTCTCTCTCCAGAGATGCCTTTCTACTAACTACAGAGGCATCTAGAACAACTAATGCTCAATGCTTATGCTTAGATAAATTATATAAATCCCAAGCATATACTGAGATTTTTTAAGTATCTCCATGCTATTAAAACACAGCATACTGGTATGGTGGCAACAACATTATTCTCCAATGAATTGCATATTGTGCAGGTATACCAAAATTGAAAGGGAGTAAAAAGCGGATTTTCCAATCCTTACTTTATTCAGATGTAAGTGATGAGAATAGTTACTCTACAGACTTATATGACGAATTCAGATGGTCCTTATTTTCTCTTGGGTTTGGAATATATACCTACTTAACATATATCATTTAGGAAGAATTATTAACTAAAGTGATACATAAGCAGAAATAAGGAGCAGCTCGTATCACTGGCAAATCTTATATACCCTAGCCAGTATATGTATATAATTGATCTGTAAGCGACACACTGCAAAACAACTGTGTCTCAGACAAACTATCTTCATAGGTGTAGTCCATCCATCACACACACGGGTGATCTAACACAGCTGTAGCACTGGGCTTGCAGGGCATGCACAAGAGGATTGATCCATAAATGCATCTTTGAGTTTCTCCAGAACTTCCCGACATTCAGCAGCTCCAACTACCATCTGTTGTGAAACCCAGTAGGGCAATATATTGGCACTAAAAGTGACATCCTATTGCCAAAAGCAGGAAAATTGTCAAGTCTGTGAATCGACAGCTATATGATACAATTGCAAAAGACTCAGGAACTTTAAAATTTACTAGAAGAACAGTGAGACTGGATGCATGCAGAAGTAGAACAACTAGAAAGGCGGAGACATATGAACTTTTAAAGCAGCAGTGACATTTCAGCCTCACTAGCTGGTGCGCTAGAAATCACCATAAATTCTGCATGGAATCACTAATTCAAGGCACTCCAAGAGAGACTGTTTATCCTTTGCTGTGTTTCTTGCACGAGCTCAATCCTATTGCTACTGTTTGGGACTTTTCAGTAGGTGTATGTGCAGTTTGCCAAAGAGACCATTCCAGGAGATTTTGTGTTAATTTATTTTCAGGTATTTCTTAGAGAAATCTAAGATACACAGTTTTCCAAATGGGGATGTTATGTCTGTGAAAAGAGCATATGGATTTCTTGGGGTGGCACTTACATAGCATGGAGAATTGGGCAGACTGCTTAGCAGGAGAATGCTGAGAGCCCCAGCCAGGAGTGACTCATCAATGACAGCATTTACAGACCTTACAACATATCAAAGAGCAGCATAACAGAGCTTGACACTGCTTCATTCCCAGAAAAGGCTTTACAGGCAATAGTGAAGTATTTCTACGGAAAGTGATGTAATAGCTAAGTACAGATAAACTTCTCCCCACTATCTTCCCAGTTGTGTAGTGTGGACACCAGGCCCTTGGCAATAGCTGTTTCACTCCACTGATCCACTCCTCGTGTCCTACTTCTTGCTAACACAGTGGTAAGCCGCCGGGCCAGAAGACAGGCCTCCTCACTCACCATCCTCTCACGCAACCATAAAACCAGCCTCTTCTTCCCACGTCTTTTCTTTTTTATGATACGAAATAAAATAAACCAGAAACTGTTTGATATACTGAAGTGCTATTTCATCCTACTGAAAAAAATCAATGTCTGAAGTTAATTTAATGGCTCTTTCATTTCTTAACCTCTCAGGAGTGCATGCAGAAGATTATGGCAGATGCTAAAGAAAATTCTTAATTTAAAAGACAAGGCTTTGGATGGGAGGAATTAATTATCTATCTTAACCTCAGCCCTGAAAAACAGATCAAAGGGGAGTGAGGGAGAATACATCATTCAAAGTGCAATAGAAGCCTCATATTTTCAGCAAAACTACATAATCTACAGTTTGAAATTCTATTAAGTCTGGAGCCTGGAGTTGTTGACTGTCATTCAGAGACAGAGATTCTTCAATACTTCAATGAAGTAAACAAGTCTGACTCAGCTGGCCATAAGCAGAGGCCCAGATTTCGTACAGCAGTACTAATATTTTGCAAAACAGCCAGCATTGTTCTCTATGATTAGTACCAAGCGGGGAGAGGGAAAGCCCTCCTCTCCAATGGTGAGTTTCTGCCACATGGCCTCTGACATGTGGGGAGGGCTTGTCACGTCCTGGTGAGCCCTGCCTTGACTCTGGGACCCAGCAGAGTCGTCCAACAAATGTCAGGCTATGTCGAGTTGTGCTAGGAGCTGGTATCGAGGCCATATGGCCCAGGAAGAGGGACGCCGCACATCAGGTCTGCATCCTCTCTCCTGAGCTGTGCCTGCACCTCGCCATGAAGGACAGTCTGCACTCAAATCGAGTTAGGTACTTATGCAACACACATTAACACTGCCGCAGCCCATGCCCCACCAGAACAAATCAGTGGAAACAAAGCAATTCTCCCCTGCAACTGGAAAAGGCTTCCGAGCTTGACAATAGCACATACGATACCACCTCACCTCATTTTTGACGTGCAGATCAGACGTTTTCACCTGACACCTCACATGAAACCCATGCAGCCATCCACCCTGCCCGCGTGGAGCACGCCCAGAGGGGTCAGCTCCACACCTGTAACAAGGTGCACGCCGAGTGCCCCTCACCAGGGCCGAAATGAGGTGCATATCCTTCCAGCACAGCCCAGCCAGGGCCACCATAAGACATCAACAGCCACCAATTTTTGCAACATGACACACTGCATTGTGCAATACTTCAAATTGAAAACACTTTACACAGTATTTCAAAGACATCGCTGTATTGTAGCGAGCTGCTTTAAATGGCACATACATATGATAGTTACAGTATTGTCTAAAATACCCATAATGCTTAGAATCCTTAGAATGAGAGCATATGTAAAAGGAGAACAGACCAAGCTTAAATTCCTCTCAAAGAAAGAAGCAGAACAGGGTAAACACTGCTCTAATCCACTGATTTCAGTACACTAACGCCACATCCTGAATTGGTATGGTTTATATATTGTAATTTAATTGCACAGAACTTGTATACAGGAAAACTTTTTCTTTTTTGAGCATTTTGAGTATTTAATCCATCTCACAATGAATTTAGAGTACTGACTAGTCTGACTAGATGAAATTACAGCTATTCAAATTATTACTTTCTAAAAAGAGCTACAAATTGAATGCATGAATACAGTTAAAAATATTTTATTTTTTAGATTCTCTACTACAATCTACAGTAGAGAACTGTGTATGCTTTGCAAACCATTACTCAAAGTAAAATAAAAAGTGTTTCTCTGAAGGACAAGGAAACCTGGAATTTTTAAAAAATACATATGATGATGTGAAACAGCATAAAGACTTATGCAAGACAGAAAATTGCTGAAAATTTTAGATTGATGCAATTGTATATATGCATATACACATATGTGCATGCATATATACATGCACAGTCTTTTTTCAGGATAAAAGTGCATACAAAATCCATGCTCAGATTTTGTTTTCTACTAAAGTGCATAGCCTTTGCATGAACTGATCTAGATTCTTTCCAAACTACTTTACTCATCGAAACTCAAAACGCTGGATACTCGGGAATAGAGGCATGAATAACATGTTTGCAATCAACACTAACAAACAACTAACATAATAGACCAAATCAAAACAAAAAAAAATCCGAGGACCTAAGATAAGGTGAATTAAGTTTCACACTGGTCAGTATTAATTTACCAATCTATGCTCATAATCATGAATGCAGTTTCCTCCCATGAATTTTGGAGAAGACTGGCTCACTGTTCACTTTGTGACTTCATTCCAACTCCGATTTAAGCTATGTCATGCAGTGACTAAAACTGAAATGCTCTGGGGCATGAGAATGAGAAAGCAAACAGGCTGGAAACAAAAGCAAAACCAGATCAACTAAGCATGTTCATTGAGAAATAAGGTAAGGAGCAAAATAAATTCCTTACAGTGCTGAAAATCAGCTGGTTTTGTGCTTTCTTCCCCTCACCCCCCTCCTTTTTTTAAACTAGCATCCAGGTGAGTGTTTTAGTCTGTGGTACCACTTGGAATTCCTAACTGCACCCAAATGCACTTGCTGTATGTTTTGGGGCTTCTTTTAATGTACAGAAATAAAAGAAAGGATTTTCCCCTAAAGAACTCAAACGAAAAATAAGATGGCCAGATCACAATAGGATGCATTAGAGACTGACATACATAGTTCACAACACCTACTGTGCAATCACCTAATTTTGCATGGGTCGGGGCTTACTGGGAATCTGCAAGAAAACTTTCACATACCAAGAAGCGCACATGCTGCTGCAACAGCAGGATTGAATCACAAGTAGCATGTCCCACTGTCCTACAGACAATTTTTGCCACTGCAGGAAACTTATCTTCAAGGAACTCTCTTAAATGCAATATGAAAATAATATCCTGGTAAACTTTAATGATCACTTTGAATTTTTAGGTTTGAATAGTTCATTTTGGATTCTGTAACATGGCTAGAAAAAAAGTTGCGTAACGTTCCGTAGGCTTTTATATTACATTTCACAAAATCCCATCTGTTTTCTTCGATTAAATTATATTATGCATAGAAATCTAAGAGTAACTTTTTACTCACTAGGGGAAAAAAGCAGATAAAACTGTGTAGGAAAAATTAATTTAGGAAAACAGGAATAACAAATTCCTCTATCCGTAAGACCTGATATATAAATTTAGTTTACAAATTTTTCCTGGTTAAGAGACATTTGACCCACCTGTGAAGCAGATCTGACATCCTTATACTGAACGGATGCCTTACTGAAAATAAAAGTCTTCCTCCCTGTGCTGGTGTTTTGGATATGATTCTTGTGAAACTAAACTCATCCAGCTTAACTAAAAAAAATACTGTTCTCTCTCCATCTTACAAGAAAGGATGATTAACATGACAACACAAAACCAGTCAAAAC
Organism: Tyto alba; assembly: GCF_018691265.1. Classification (NCBI taxonomy): domain Eukaryota; kingdom Metazoa; phylum Chordata; class Aves; order Strigiformes; family Tytonidae; genus Tyto; species Tyto alba. Next base: position 12,283,957 of record NW_024881295.1, read on the forward strand.
TTAAGCATAATAAAAAAATAAGGAAAAAAAAGTCATCAAACACAAACCACAATTCATTTCACACAGCTCCATGTTAGTGAAAAAAAAAAGTCTTAATTTGCTGTGGCATGTACAAGGAAAAGCACTGAAGGCAGAGACGCTGGCCTTTCACCATGTTACACTCAAGAACACTCTAAGTGAAAGAACGGGGGAGGCAAGAAGGAAAAAAACGAACAAAGCAGCATCCAGCATATCTTCAATCTTCACACAATTACAAGCAACAATAAATCACAATTTGATATAGTTTCCAAGTCACATCATGAATGCTCAGGCCAAGCTGTCTGGAAACAAAATTAAAAGCAAATATAATTCTCCATTATTTTAATCTCTACAGAGCGATTTGAAGGATAAACATGAATTGGCTTCTATGGAAATAATGAATCATTTTAAAGGCGCCACAGACTTAACTACTCCACCTTTCACTGAATGACTAAGAAGAAAAGAAAAGTGTGTGGTGTGTGTAGAATTCTTTGACACTTCACTTCTCTGTATTTAAAGCTGCAGAACTGGAGTTTTACCCAGCCTTCTTATTTTTATTTTATTCTTACTTTGTACTAACACAAGATTATGTTTTTTTTCTTATCTGACAAGCAACCGAGACATTTATGAGAACCTTTCCTTCACCTTGATGAAGCACAGCATTTCCATTTCTCTCTGGAGGTGGACCAGCCACAAGCTCTGTAAGGCATATTCTTTGGTAGGACTGAATATAGCACCTTCCGACTGTCTCACCACGCTGATCAAAGAAAGCCTTTCCTAATCATCAATGTAATCACTGATTTTGCTGCCAATTCTTTAAAGCACCCAGAGCCACATAACCATAAAACAGACACTGAAGCACAAAACTAGAGAAAAATTGACCAGGGAAAATGTGGGCCCTCTCCAGAAAGAAACAGGACAACTGGTTATCCAGAATATGGAGAAGGCTAAATTACTCAATGATTTTTTTGCCTTGGTCTTCACTGGCAAGGGCTCCAGACACACCACCTAAGACACAGAAGGACAAGGCAGGGTCCGGGAGAATGAAGAACTGCCCACTGTAGGAGAAGATCAGGCTTGAGACCATCTAAAGAACCTGAAGGTGTACAAGTCCATGGGACCTGACGAGCTGTATCTTCAGGTCCTGAGGGAACTGGTGGATGAAGTGGCTAAGCCACTATCCATCATATCTGAGAAGTCGTGGCAGTCCAGTGAAGTTCCTGCTGATTGGAAAAGGGGAGACGTAAGTCCCATTGTTAAAAAGGGAAAAAAAGGAAGATCCAGGGAACAACAGGCCAGTCAGTCTCACCTCTGTGCCTGGCAAGATCGTGGAGCGGATCCTCCTGGAAACTATGCTATGGCACATGGAAAATAAGGAGGTGATTGGTGACAGCCAACAAGTCTTCACTAAGGGCAAACTGTGCCTGAAAAATTTGGTGGCCTCCTACAACAGGGTTACAGTGTTGGTGGATTAGGGAAGAGCAACAGATGTCATCTACCTGGACTTGTGCAAAGCATTTGACACTGTCTTGCATTATACCCTTGTCCCAAAATTGGAGAGAAATGGATTTGACAAATGGACCACTCAGTGGATAAGGAATTGGCTGGATGGTCACGCTGAAAGAATTAGAGTCAACGTCTTGATGTCCAAGTGGAGAGCAGTGATGAGTGGTGTTCCTCAGGGGTTGGTATTGGGACCGGTGCTGTTTAACATCTTTGTTGGTGACATGGACAGTAGGGTTGAGTGCACCCTCAGCGAGTTTGCCGACAACACCAAGCTGTGTGGTGTGGCTGACACACTGGAGGGAAGGGATGCCAGCCAGAGGAACCTTGACAGCCTTGAGACATAAGCCCATGCAAACCTCATGAGGTTAAACAAGGCCAAGTGCAAGGCCCTGCACATGGGTTGGGGCAATCCCAAGCACAAATACAGGATGGGTAATGAATGGGTTGAGAACATCCCTGCAGAGAAGAACCTGAAGGTAATTAGTGGATGGAAAACCGACTATGAGCCAACAGTGTGCACTCAGAGCCCAGAAAGCCAAGTGTGTCCTGGGCTGCAACAAGAGAATTGTGGCCAGCAGGTCAAGGGAGGGGATTCTCCCCCTCTCCTCTGCTCTCATGAGACCCCATCTGGAGTGCTGTGTCCAGCTCTGGGGCCCCCAACATAAGAAGGATATGGACCTGCTCTAGCAGGTCCAAAGGAAGCCATGAAGATGAGGAGGGGGCTGGAGCACCTCCCCTGTGAGGACAGGCTGAGAGTTGGGGTTGTTCAGCCTGGAGAAGAGGAGGATCCAGGAAGACCTTATAGTGGCCTTACAGTACTGAAAGGGGGCCTGCAGGAAAGATGGGGAGGGGATCTTTATCAGGAAGTGTAGGGATAGGATGAGAGTTAATGGTTTTAAACTGAAAGAGGGTAGATTTACATTCAATATTAAGAAGAAATTCTTTCCTGTGAGGGTGGTGAGGCACTGGCACAGGTTGCCCAGAGAAGCTGTGGCTGCCCCCTCCCTGGAAGGGTTCAAGGCCAGGTTGGATGGGGCTTTGAGCAACCTGGTCTGGTGGGAAGTGCCCCTGCCCATGGCAGCGGGGTTGGAACTGGATGATCTTTAAGGTCCCTTCCAACACACAACATTCTATGGTTCTATGTAAAGATAAGCCCACAATGAGGGAAGACTCTAGATCTTGCGTGGGCCACAATGATTACAGTTTTGATCCTGGTTATATGGCATTTGGGATGGCACCACCATAAAAAAGCAGATCTTCCTGGTAACGATTACACTGAACTCTGATCTGCAGAGCAGAAAATGTCACGACTGCCACACGCAGCGTGTCTGTAGCCTGAGCACTCATCAGCACGATGCCAGAGTCCAAGGATCACAGTGCAGCCAGAGGAAATTTTTGAAAGTAGTTCTGAGGAGGATCTAATTAAATGGGGCCCACTGAAGAGTTGTACTTTTTGTCCCCTCAGCACTCACTGTATTGCAATGACCCCTTTCCTTAGCAACAGCCCTGTGGCTACACAGTCAGCAGGAGGCAGCCATGCCTGGAGCTACGCACATGCTGATGAGCAGGCTTATACAGGGCTCTTTCCATAATATTGCACTGTGTTAAACTGCCAGTCATCTACTACCAAGCAAGGCCATAATTTGGACCTTCCTCTGGTATCTCATCATAGGTTGTCATAAAATTCCTAGGAAGATAATAATCTCTGGTGCTTCCTCCCATCTGCCACATTTGCTTGAAACTGTTGGACAGCACGATCACGTAAGCCTACTTTCTTTAGAAAACCAGGATGAAAACAACATCAATCTTAAATGGCTCTAATGTTTATCCATTCAGAGTAATCACAAACTTTGAAAATATTGAATTTGGAGCCTTTAAGAAAGAGGCACTTGTTTGAGAAGGAAATATTTTCTTTCTTTCTTTCTTGTAAGACCTGTGGAATGCATCACTGTTTATAGCACACTTTGTCTGAGGCTGCAGTTGCCATTGCCACATCCTGCACCTCTATCTTAGGTGACACCATTCACAAAGCTATAGCTACTACTGACGAAACTTCCATTACAGGACCTTTCAGTTCATGATAGCTTCGTCAGCCAAAGAGCTCAGACCGAAACGTATACTGCCAGGTATGTCTGGGGTAAATTATTTGAGTGTTTGAGAAAAATTGTTCAGACATTTACAAGAACAGTCTTGGAGTTTTACCCACATTAAAAATTCTTAGTAAACTGATACCATTTAATCTGCAGCAGGCACTGAAGGACAGTAAGGCCTTTTGCTTTCCGTGTCCTGAATTGTTCAGATTTGGTTACATAGCCCCCAGGAAAAACAAAACCAAAGCTAGCCTTGCCTGACCTCTGTGGGTTGGTTGTCAGAAACCAGCCACCAAACTGCCTGAGGATGCTGCCGGCCTTAAGTGTGCATACCTCCACACTCTGCCCACACGGCCTTGTGCACTGTGCTCAACACCCCAACGGGCAAAGGACCACATTCAGTCTGAACAGTACTGTCAGTCTGCAACTCAGACTTACACCTCAATTATTCTTCCTTCTTGTTGAATGGCGATGTCACAGTAACCATTAGTACTGATAACTATGCATCGCTTCGAGGTTTTCACAGATAAGCATTATGAATTAAAAAAACCCCAAAAAACGAGACAGAGAAACAGAGTATACATTTTAGTCCTAAGCAGTTTTTGTGCCATCTGTAACTTTCAAGGGAAATTATCACTTCTTGCTTCCAGGTCACCTAGCAAGCTTTCCCAGATTTGTAACATTCACCAAAAGAAAAACTCTTTGTGGTTCTTGGCAACCAAGCAACAACACAAAAAGATAGACGCAGAAATCATCTCAAGAACTGGGATGATTAGATTTGGTACATTTCAAGATCTACAGACTAAGAAAGTCTGCACTAGTGTGGACGCAAGTACTGGACATAACCCCAGGCAACAGAATTCCCCACCCTTTATATCTGACAGAAAGGACCTCAAATTAACTAACTCCACTGGTAATAACATAACATAGTACCTAATTCTCCTAATTTCCTCCTGTCACAGTAGAGCACAAGTACCTCTGCTTATGCTGGAAAACCCCAGAAGGTGTAGGGGAAAGCTGGTGTTAGCCATACACATGGTCTGCCTTGGGCTCCTGGGGAAATCCCAGTTCAAATTAAGATACTCAGAGAGTTTTGGTGACCTTCTGCATAAGGCATCCCATGAGGAGGATCCAGGGAAAGCAGCTCCTGGAGGGGGGGTGGGAGCACAGGGTGAATCTCCTGTCTAAGAGCTGCCAGTCGCAGCTTGGAAACCTTGTGGAAACTCTGATGCTGATGTTTGATGTTCTCGGCAGAGCCTTGGGGACTCAGTCACCCAATTCCAAGGGATTCCATTCGATTTGGCTGCCTAAAAACCTTCAATTATCATGACTATCCCAGCCTGAAGAACTACTTGATGACATAGAGCAGATCACAGAGTCAGTCACAAACAGTCAGGGTTTATTACTTAAAAAGTAGACACTGCTCCAACTAAACTCAGAACTTTAAAAATTATTACTTTTCTTTAAAACACAGCAGATGGGAAAAATTAAATTCTAAATGGGGCTCAAATCTGCTTTGAATAACACACACTGAGGAAAACAATTCCGTACTTCAGAAACTGTCCTCAATTGTCTTACATTATTGTTCTTCAATTTGTACATCAGATGGTCACAAATTGGTAGCTTGAAGCTGATAGTTTGAGTTCATGCGAAGAAAACAGTGACAACTGTCTTCAGTCTCAACTTGAGATGCAGTGACACCAGCTGGGACCCAGCAGGAGCAGGACGCTGGGTGCACACACAGAGGAGGATATGCCATCTATTAATACCTGGTGATCTTACCCATTTGAGTTACAGCTCCAATATCCCAATTGCCTGCTAAGCATGGGAAGCTATTTTGAGTCTACGGTGAACTAAAACAGAGCAGCCAAATACACAGCATGAGTTAAAAAAAGATCCATTGAAGGCCATAATCACCATTCTGCCTCCTGCGTACTAACTAATCCTCCCACATTTTCAACTTGACGGTGTCAGTTACACTAGGAGAAAGCCAGAGGAGCCACATACTGCAATATTTTCTCCCTTTCAAAATATCTCAGAATCTTTTGGTATGGAACTTGAGAAGGGACATCACAATTAGCAGACAGTTGCAGAAATACATATGAAAATTATCCAATTTAAAGATTCATATCCACCTCCGTCCTTTGCTAAGGACTGTTTAACAGTATCAAGCAGAACAGCATCACTAAATATTATTAAAAACATGATGCAAGTAAATGCAGCCTCAAATTAAGGCAAAAAATTGGTAGTGTTGGGGGGAGATGAAGAATACTTACAGGAAGTGTCAAATGTATTTTTAAATACTAAAAAAGAATTGCCATCAGGGGAATAAACTGAAAAAGAGCAAACTTGGTGAGGTTTTAAGAACTGTTCACTGAGTTTTGAAAACCAGAATAGAAAGAAATAATCATCAGTGAAGCTGCAGATACAGTGTCTTTAAAGTTCAGTCAGCTCTTACTGAAATTATAACAGGGATTTGGAAATGACAGCAGGACCAAGATGTATATCTTGGGCTATGTTTTGCATATGCTGTAGCAACAGGAACAGGAAGATCTCATGAAACTTTGCAGATGACCAAGAACAGTAATGATATTTAGTGGCTCATTTTTTAAAATATGCTCTCACTGAAGCCGAAGGTAGGCAGAGATATTCTGCACTTTTTGAAAAGGATAAATCCTGTGCTCATGAAACTCAAGTGATTGCCTCACTGCACTCAAATTGGTCAAATTTTAACTTTTTTGTTATCCACCAGACCTTGTGGTTTGCATTATTTTAGTTCTCCTGATTTAAAGCACTCAGACTAATACCAGTTAATAATCATTTAGTGTTACAGATGATGCCTCCTCTTTCTCATGACTTTATGTCACTAATGAATTCCTCTGTAAAAAGAATTAAAAATTTTTCTTTAAGACTTGGCTTTAGATTCTTATATTATGACTCATTCAAGAAAAGCAACTGTAGCCTTCGGAACTTAGAGCCCCCAAATCCTTCATCATCAGTGCTGCAGAGCTGTAATTTCTCTAAAGCACAAGCTACCTCAACATCTAAAGCCAGGACCTGCAAAAGGCACATTAAACATGCACTATATGTGAAAATCCCCCACCTCTCCTAGATTATCTGTAGGCAGACACTTCATTGAAGATCAGAACAGAGAGAAACAGTAATTCATATGCAAGAAAAATACAATACTATCCTCTACATGTCTTCTATGATATTAAAATGATTTTTTTTTTTCACTTAGCACAGATATAAGTTGACAGACCAGCAAGCTCTGAGGACTGCTTCCAACCTACTTCATCCTTGACCTGCAAGGTTCAACATAAAGACACACTAGGTTAGTTTATACTATAGCCTTATTTTGCCTTTGTTGTCACAAATGAGAAAAAAGTATTTGTATGCTGAGATATAAGGTATACAGCTGATCACAACAATAGGTCAATGCCTGTGTAAGATGTTCATTTTCAGCCACTACCGTTCTGGCCTATAAACTATGAACCAGATGCTAAAGGCTCTAGGACTTTCTAAGCAACCTCAGCAATCACTGATTTCTTTCATTAAGTTGGTGACTGATTTGTTATGTGCACTGCTTCAATTCAAGAAAAGTTCTACTTTCCATTTGTGGCTTTTAGGTTGTGAGCAGGTCTTGACTTGCATTTTAGAAAACAGAAAAAAAGAAAATGCATATAATATCCCTAATCATGATATGCTGGTTGCTTCTCAGTTCTAATTAGATTGATCCAATCCGTACTTGTGCATCACGAATATCTCACCATACTGAACTTTGACCATCTGGCTTAGGGTCTGCACTTTTTTGATGAGGGCCAAACACTTCTATGTTTTTGGAAAGCTTGGATTCAAATTCACATTTAAATTTAACAGGATTGGCTTCTCATTTAAAAAAGGCAACAGAACCATAGAGACCAAAAAACAGACACAGATCATGAAGCATTGGTGCTTACGCTGTCAACCCAACTAGACAATGATTTCTATTTCTACAGTGACTTATGTTTTTTGCTTGTATGTAGGTATTAAGAAAAGGAAAAAAAAAAAAAAACAACTGTGGGTTACACACGTTTTTTTCAAACGTTAAATCCCTTTGTGAAGCTGAACTTCAGTGATTCATCTGAATCTATTCCGGTAAGAAAAGAGTGATGATGTATCAGTGAGTGCAACGTAAGTCCTTACTACTGCTGAGTGGAGTAGGTAGGCTGTATTTGGAGGGACAAGATGACCCACTATAACTCTATCACTAGGACTGTTACTTAATTGTCACAAGAGAAACACTGAAATCACATTTAAAAGAGAACAAATGAATGAATGCAAGCCACTGAAACCATTTGATACAGCATTGCTACTGACACTCTGGCCTTTTAAAGCTAAAGGCCCAAAGCACTACCACCTCTGCTGACAATGAAGAAACACGTGCTGTGACAGTGGTGTTATAAAATAACTATGAAGTCCTACATGACCCCAGGATCAACACAAAATGAGCAGCACTGTAGGACGGGTAAGTCACCTGCAGCACTGACAGTTACTTCTTTTCAGACAAGTAATAAAGTGCCTCTGCCTGGATGCATGCATATGCAGGCATAGAAATAACTAAACATTTTATTTCTTCAACAACCAAACGATCGATTACAGTCTGGGCAAGCTCTGCCAAGAGGGCCAGCCACGCGCAGAGCCGCGCTGGCCGCCTGGCCAGCTGGCACACCACGCGCAACCCTGGCAGCAGCTCCCGCGGGGGGAAACCCGCCAGCACCAGAAGAGAGGTCCAGTGCACAACCCAGCCACCACCAGGCAATATCAGTATCGATATCAAGGCAAGGAAAGCACAGAGAAATACGTAGATGTATGGAAATGTATAGAAGCATGCAGGAGGGAGAGTATATGGAGAATGTATGGAGAATGCAGAAAGGCAGGACCGGAGTTTGGAGCAGAAGAGGAAGATGTACTGACAAGCTGAAATCCAAGAGGAGGACACAATGAGGGTCAGTTTCGAAACAACTGGAAATGGTGCATTAAATGATACAGAAGTTCACGTTTCCTGGCAGATGGTATAAAAGGCTGGTCTGATTTTTTTAAAAAGAAGTATAGAAAAGCAGTATCAACATACAAATCTCTCTTTTAACACTGAAAATCAACCACTTTAAAAGATAACATCAGTACAAAGCCTTGGTATTTAAACGCAGGAGGAATCCTATTAATCAGTGGACACAGTACTGAGCTATTTGCTGATGATACTTCACATCACACGCATTTGTCATAGAGCTCTCTTACACAGAGAACGGCAGTGTCCTCACGAACAAGAAAGCAGTTCAAACTGGGCAGCTCAAGGATTCTCACTATATTGACAACTTTAGACAAACACCAAAAATATTTTGTACCCTGACAGAAAAATTATTTGGTTTGGAATTTCTGGCAACTGAAAGGGCTTGTTTTGGCTCTGCTTCAGCAATTTTAAAGCATTTTTATTAAAGGATAGGAACAAGAAGTCATGTTCATCTTTGCAAAACTTGAATCTTCACTTTGAAAATGCTGAAACAAAATTATTCAGCTTTTTCAAAAAGGTTATGACTTCTTGTCCTTCAGAACAGCCTGGTGCCTACATTTGCATTTTTCTGCATAGGCTTAGTGTGTCTCTCACAGTCAGAGGCTCACTGTTGATTTAAATGGGACTGATCCATAATGGATTAGGTCCTGGAGATGACTTCAATATTCACATTTGCTAACACTGATGACCTAATGCAGGGTATTGAATTTAAAGGTCTCCCCCCATAGTCAGTTTAACTTTGGGAGGTTAAACTCAGAACAACAAAGATAAAAGATCACTTTAATCACAAGAAAACGCTTGACTTCATACCAGTGACCTTGCTGAAGAGTCACGCACATCTCTCATTGCAATGTTGAATGTAAACATATTTGTTAACAAATGGAAACAGACCACAAGCAAAATTGTTTGCCATACGGTGGTCTGACAAATCAGCTGATGGAGCATATGGATTCAGTCTTCCTACTTCTGTATTTTCTCCCTGATTGCTTCAAGTTGAGTGTTACAAGTGGCCCCAGATACCCCATTTATCCTATTACAGTTTAAAAAAAAAAAAAAAAAAAGAAAAAAAGAAATTAATGATTAATTCTTTCTGTACACTCCTCTTCTGCTCCTAATGCATTTGGTGAGATTTTTGGCAATAACATTAGGAAGCAACCTTCTCTAAAAAGAAGAGTTATTTCAGTTAAATTATTTGTTCTTTTAATTACTGTCATTCCTAGCAAAATGCTAACACAGAGCAGAAAATATATATCGGTAATGTTCACTCTGTGCAACATGCCGGCATTTTGCCAGTGATGTGAAGACTGCCCTTAGTCTGGGTACAAATTTATTTGTATCCATTTCCTCTTTTAATGCAAGCTACAATTGCTAGAAAGAGTAAAGCTGAAACACTGGATATGGTACTACAGCAAAATGAAATACCCAACCAAATTAAACATGCACAACACTATCCACTTGCCCTTTCTATCTTCACTGACAGATCAAAGAAATGTGTTTGATTTCCTGTCAATGAAATCAAGGCAGCACAAGAAGGCAGTGTGATGAGGTCCCACTCCGTTCTGCTTTTTAGGAAAGATGCCTTCAATTAGGATGGGATTTCTCTGATATGATATGAATATTATGCCTTCAAGCCATAACTAACTATATAATGACCTGATTCTATATAGAGCCATAGTAATATACCTTGCACTTAAACATGTTAATAGCTCAGTTTAAATAGGAGGAGGGGAATTAATTGGAAAGAAAGGAATTCACATTTAGTTGGCTTTTTTTTAAACAGAGAAGAAAATGCAAATCAAAAGCTGCCTCTAAAGGCTAGCTAATCCTTTTTGTATAAAGAGAACCATACGAGCCTGTGCCAGCTAAAAACAAACAGACGAGTTACAAACAGGGCTTCATATTTAACTCTGAAGCCTGATCTGTGTGGATTTGGGTGTAACTAGCAACCAGTCAAAAAAGATAAAGTCATGTTCTGACTCCACATATAATTTAGGGGTTTTTGCTCCGCTTTAAGGGCTTGCTTATGTGATCAGCCTAAATGAGAGCCAGTTAAAGGACATTTCACTGAGTGTACAGAATAAATTATTTTAAATAAAACCTGTCCATTGGCAGACTTCTAACCACACACAGTAACTATTTTTGCTTGTAAAATGATGTTCGTTTAGCTCTGTATAAACAATTTATGAATCCGCCTTTAACATAACACAACCTTTTCTCCCTGCACCAAGCTGACAGCCATACAAAACCCCACATGCCTCCAGAGCAAGGCTGAACTCTGCTTCCCCTCAGGCAGCAGCAGCATCGGTGATGATCAGGACGCCAGCCCTTCCTTACTGATGAGAATGTAACGAGGAAGGAGATCAGAGCACAGGTCTTCTGTTGGAACGGAGCCATCGCTTTGCTTATAGACCAAGCAATGCAGACTGGGAGTTCCCAGCAGGATGAAGCAAGGAAGCCCAAAATGTCACTCGTCTTTCTAAGGGTTACTGCCTTCCGGATGGTCTGCTAGTGTCTCATGGGGTCATCGGCACAGGAAAAGGGGAGAGGGCAGGAGAGGGGCGTACACAGCACAGCTATGAGGACATCCAGCTGCATAAGCGAAAATCACAACAGGAAAAGGGGATGAGAGCTTCATAGTGGGGATGCCAGTGAGAAAATTACAGAACAGCTGGTTTGAATACATACTCAAGGCTAGAGCTCAAATACTTCCATAAATGAGCACACTACCTAGGATACCTAATGCTAGGTTACTGCTTAAAGTGAGTCAGTGCTTCAGGAAAGGATATAATACAACAGCAATGGTACAACTGAGCAGAACTTTTAATGGAATGCATTAGGATCCTTCAGCTTTAGGTGTGGAAAAAATCTTTCCCAGAGATCACCAGATGGCACTATTCTTCCTTCAAAACAAGACTGTAACTGCTGTGCACATGAAATGCTACCAACAGTCTGGGAGGAAAAAGATATTCATCCATGGTTTTTATATATTAGACCAGTAGTTTCTTGCTGTTCGCATTCTTTCCAATGATTTAAAAATCTTGTACAAACAACAAAGAAATTACTGTATCTGGGGGAGGTAGAGGGAATCTCATAACATTTTGAACTGACCCTCATACTAAAACATTCTGTAGCAGAAGGATTACAGGCATTTCTGTAGGGACCCAAAACTCCCCAGCAATACATGCAGTGCTTGACAAATGCATTTAAAAAGCAGAACTTATTTCAGAGAAGTAAGTCAAACATGTAAGGATAACATACACATGCCCCTCTTCTCATTTTTTATTTCTATCTGCTACCAGAGCTGTTGAAGATGATAAACTCCATCTACCCTTGTGCAGTGTTTAGTGTGAAAGCATTTCCTAAATTTGGTTGAAGACTATTGTATTTTTTTTTTCTTTTAAATAAACCTGCTGAGAGTATCCACATACAAATAATAATGGAAGAGAGAAAATGAAAGAATATTGTGGGAAATGCTAATAATGAAACATCAGTGCACACACGCACGCAAGAAAGACAATGTTTACGTATGTGTGTTGGTGTAAGCATGCTTTCTTTCAGTTTGTTGATGTGATTTGCAAAAGGATGAAAACTATTCAGGAACACATTTGCAATTAGGTACAAACTACAGGGGCTGTGAAAGCAAATCCAGAATACAGCTAATTCGGGATGGAAGTACAGAAGGGGCACATTCAAACTGAAGTCTCAAGAACCTCTCATCCTAGATAGCAAAGAGTAGGAAAGAGTGCTACATTTTTTTCCATTTTTTTTTTTTTTCTTTCTTCCTAATCCACCAAAGGACTCATCTGTACCCAAGACTCTACAAATTGATAAACTGAGGGGCAAATTAATCTGCAGAGTGACTGCTCTAACTTCAGCAGGAGTCACAGCAAAACTGAAGTCTGCCTGCTGTGCTCATGAGTCGAAATCCCTCACAAAACAGATTTTTGTTTTTCTCTAAGCAACTCTCCCCCCTTTCAGCTCCCTAGAAGTTGACAGGCTGCTTCCTGTTCCATGATCTGTGAATCACGATGTGAACGCCAATTGCTACTCCCCTGTGAAATTAAATTAGGTATCGGAGCACAGCATGAGCAATAAGTTTCCCTAAGATGCCAGCCCTAAAGAAACTGTACTCTTTCTTCCCCCAGCTGAAGAATGGCGTTATGAAAGCAGGGTCAAGTTGGTTATTACTCTTTGTACTCCGCAACATCAACCAGTCTGCTCTGAGCCAGCTTAAAATAATTTCTCCACTTCCTAGTCATGAATATAATGGTACCAAATTTAAAGAGTCCAATAATTCATTATATTTATTTGTGTGTTCTTCTGTAACCACTTAACACCATGTGAATTGCAGCAATGCTTAACATACACAGAATACCATGATAAATCACCAGAACTTAGTACATGTCATACAGCTGGAAAATTGGTAAGACAAGGGTAAGCGATATTAACACATGGTTTATCAAGCAGGAAAGGGGAGTGTGTGATGCTGCTTGTTTCATGCCTTTCAATAGCACTTCGTTAAGCCATAAAATATTCACACTTGGAAAGATCATAGGGTTATGTTGGCCCATCTTTTTTTTTCAGACAGATGGCCCTTGCTAATTTACACACATCTTTGTCACTGCAGTGTATTCTGAGCAAGGAGGCAGCACAGGGGCACATTTGAAATCTGAAATGGGTAGAAAATAAAATAGTAATGTATTAAAAGCTGGTTTGTGAGCCAAGATTATTGCTCATTCTGGAGCCTATGGTAATCTTATATAAGTTTTGGGAAGTTTTATTTTTCAGCTGTCATGTAGGAGTCAAAACCTGACTAGTTAGTCTCCTCCCTGCATCACCACAGAGCCCATGTGCTCCAGCCAAGGCACCTTGCATTTGCTTCAAGGGAAAATAAAAAGTGCTCCCATCTTTTATTCTCAGACAGAAATGCATTTCCTCTCCCTTTGACTTGATAAACTAGTCCAACGACCAGCTTCATAATCTGCAAGAAGCAGAGGGCTTCCACTGCCTCATGCTCCCCAAAATTAAGTCTGGATTTTCCTTCTCCAGCATCCAGATGTTCCCCTGTGGGCTTTGCAGGTTCCTCCAGGATCACTTCTCCAAGGTCTGTCATGGTTTGAGCTCAGAGGTCAACTGAGCACCACACAGCTGCTCACTCCTCCCTTCCCCCCCGCACTGAGTGGGAGAAAATAAAGTAAAAGGCTCAGTGGTTTGAGCTCAGAGGACAACCAAGAACCATGCAGTCGCTCACTCCCCCACTTCCACTCAGCACTGGGAATAAGAAAATGAAGCCAAAAAGGCTGAGGAATCGAGATAAGGACAGGGAGGGATGAATCACCCATTACCATCATGGGTAAAAGACAGACTCATAAGGAAAAAAACCCCATAAATTTAATACAGACACTAACAACAACAACACTTAACAGATAGAGTAGGACAGTGAGAAGCGTTACCACATCTTGAAAACACTTTCCCCCCACCCCTCCCTTCTTCCCAGGCTCAGTTTTGCTCCCAATATCTCTATCTCCTCCCCCCAGTGGCACATCGACAGGGAATGGGGGGTGCAGTCAAGTGCTGCTGCTTCTTACATCTTGGTGGAGGGGGGAGTTATGGAACTTCTTCCCCCTGCTCCAGCACGGTCCCCCTCTCACAGGAGACAGTCCTCCACAAAATTCTCCAGCTGGAGTCTCTCCCATGGCCTGCAGCCCATCCTGAGCTGCTCTGGTGTGGGACACCCCCGCATGCTGCGATCTTCCCAGCGCTGAACTACAACAGGGGGGGCTGCTTCCTCCCACAGGATCCCAGCCTCCTTCAGGTGCAGTCTTCTGAGATGGTGTAGGGCCCCCCACAGACCACATGTTGGCATCTGCTCCACTGTAGCCCTCCATGGGTGGCGGGGGGGGCTGCCCTGCCATCTCACCACAGGATACAGGGGGGGCTCTTCTCTGGTGTACCTCCCCATCTCCTCTTTCCACCTCTGTTCTTCCACTGACCTTGGTGTTCACATAGGTGTTGCAACTCCTTCTCACAAGTCCAGCTCCTCCTCCCAGGTCCCTTCTTAAATACATTATCGCAGAGGTGCAGCTGATTGGCTCAGCCTTGGTGCAGAGGTGGGGCCAACTTGGAGCTGGGTGAGCTTCAAGAAGCTTCTCACAGGGGGTCTCTGCTGTAGCCCCCTCCCCTGCTACCAAAAAAACCCCACCACTCACTCAAACCCAGGACAGATCTCAGTCCACTGAAAATCTAATCACAAGCTCTTTCTCCTCCAGGTTAGCTGCCAGGCAGGGGCTACTGTTGGAGTTACCTCATCAGTGAGAGATTGTTCTGGCCTTCAAGCATTGCCATGTCCCCTGCCCAGCTGCTGTGGGGATGGCTCAAGCACAGCAAAGTACATTGGTTTAATCTTGTGCATCTGGTATCAAGTTCTCAGTCATCTGTTCAGGGGTATAAAGGGACTACATTCAATTTCAGTGCATTGATCACGTCACAGTCCAGCTCTAATGTTAGAGCCTGAAAGCTTTAAAATCTAAACCCAGATAGCTCCTCTTCTCTGCTAATAGTTACCACAGTGTTAGACTTGCATGTTTGTTCTGCAAGCTACTGAGTCACCTGGATCCAAGAGACTACAAGTAACTTTCTCAGAGCTAAGCCGTAGGTCTGTTTATTACCCTAAATTCACAAAATCATTCCTTTGTCATTTTAACAAGAAACCCACAAAACCTCTGCAAAGCACAACCGTCCGGAGGCTTTCAATATTTGGTAGCCAAATGAATGTGAAGCAAAACCTTAATCTGTGCATGCCTCTGACAGGATTCACTTAAGGTAACAATATCCTGCAGAAGGCCCTCTGGGTCTCTGCAAGGTGCAGAGCACTCTGCCTATACAGTGAGCAAAAAGGCTTTAGACCACTTCTGGGAATGCAAATGAATGGGTTCCACGTGACCCCAGTAATAAAAGGCTCCTGTCTCTTTGCAAAGCATTGAAATGCCATCTGGCAATTTTGTTGACGTCAGCAAGCGCAGAAAAACAACCACCACCTCCCCCAAAAAAGCAAAAGCCTTGGGCGGGAGGGGGAGGAATGCAGCCTTCCATGGTGCGTGTGCACTTCAGGCTGGTGTTACTAAAAACCTGCAGCAGCGCTGTCAGCCCAGAGACCCGTAATTCTGCGGGAAGCAGCGCAGGCAAATGCACTGTCTTTCTCCCACTCTTGCCTACACAGGCGTCCTTGAAAAAAGGGGTCTCTCTTGCTCTTCTTCAGCTACTGGAGGTTTTCAAAGTAGCTGCTTAAGTCTCTTTCAGAAGTTTTCACTTCTCTGAGGGAAGGGGAACTGTTGTAAGCACAGAGGGTAAATGAAGAACACTGTGCATCTAATCTCTGATCTGGCAGAAAACAGGAGTACTGTCACCTTGTGGTACTCTCCATTGACAAGTCCCAAAGCACACACAGAAGGCAACTGTAACCTCTTGCCTCTATTTTATACCGCTGAGCAGCCATGGGTTCCCTCGCACCCCAGTTTCAGAGACTGCAACATGCACTATACCCTCTTCATTATTCTGCCTTGTCACCCTGTCAGTTTTTCTGAAAGTTTGTACATGAGGAACAAATCTCTCAGTGTAGACTACAGGGAAAGACAGAAAACTTTCAGCACCACACCAGTAACTTTGCAGGGTATGGAAGATGCACCACTCATTTAGCTACTTTGACTGGATTTCTTGCATTATTGTATGATTTCTTGTAGTATTTTAAGTAAAACCTCACATAAATATTTCATGATGACAAGAGATAAATGATCTAAGATGCTGAACAAAAGATGTTCAAATACTGCAGAGATAATATTATAAACTGCAGGTACTGATTTTATATTATATTTAATAGAAGACACAATATTGCTCCTAAGTATTACCTGCCACTGGGCACAGAAAAATCCCCAAATATTCATGTAAAATGCCAACATTTTAAGTCTGTAACGTAAGTTACCTTTTCCATGTTAAATTAAAATAGTATTGTCAACACATGTGCATGCAGACTAAGCAGGCATTTTTGTATTAAAATGCATTTTGCTGTTATCAAAGACTTCTTCAGTTATTTCTGATCTCTGTTAACAATTCACCTCAAAATGCAGGAAAGGGCAACAGTACACCACCCTAAAACAAACACTGAAAGGACGGATGTGTCCTCCATATGCCACACTTAAACCCTGAAGTGAGGCGTTCCTGAGTTTCTTTTAGTAAGGGGTGAGAAATTTCATAGTGGCTTTGTGAAAGAAACTCAATCCTCTCAATGCTATTTCTCAAAAGATTAGGACCCAGAACCACACGAGATGGGTGATGATGAGGCAGGAGAGATGGAGGGAGGAGGCTGATCTAGGGCCACATATGTTATATGCTGTAAATTGTCTCACTAAAGTGGTGTGACATAAAGCATATTCCTAAGGCTTTACAGGATCAAGGTCTCACTGACTGATGTATGCAAACCTGCCTGAAGTAACAGTCCTTTTTCTTTCCCCTGATAACTCCCCCCCTTTCTCCCTCCTTCAACACATCTCCTCTTACTGAATGAAAGTGAGGCATTTTTGCTTACAAAACTGCTCTTTGAATTCCTAATCTCTGCCTCAGTGTAATTTTTTTAACAGCAAATCAAAGCAGCACTGTGTAAATAATTGCAATGAGACAGCTCTGCCTGGAAACTGGAAAGTTTTCCTTGATCACATCTTAAGCTTGAAAGCTTATGCTCAATTCAATTAAGAAAATTTATGGGTAATTCCACAGTTTCTCCCCAAATCCTTATGTTCTCAGGCAGCCAACTCAGCAATGAACAAAACCCCTGACAAGTGACTACTTTCTGCTAGCACATGGGCAATTATGAGGAAAGTGTGTGTTTAATTGAGTAAGTTGTAAATCCTGACATTGGAATGAATCAGGGGATGGAGAAAAGCTAGATACAGCTATTTCCCTGCTGCCATTTCAGGTATAATCACTTCTGCTAAACATTTCTTTATTGAATTCATAAAATAAATAAACAACAAAATCATCCTTCCATAATTTTGTGGGTACTAAGCCTCCACTTCAAACTGCAGGTGAATGAACTTAGAGCTACAAAGGTGACAGACAAGACAGATTTTCCAAATTCTCCTCTTATCTCTCAGGTCTGCATCATGTCATGTCTGTTTTAAATATAAACAATTTCCAGACTTCACAACTAAATCCCACTCACTGACACTGCTTAGAGCAATCTCCAGTAGAGGTTACGTTCAGCAATAAATAAGAAATTTCCATGCCTTATTTCACTTGTCCCAGGCTAATACTTCAATGAACTCATGAGCAATACAACCCCTGTACCTAGATGGTCATCCAGAGGATTGTATTATCACCAAAAGCGGCAAGATGCCTCTCCATCCATTCCAATCTTTCACTCAAAAGAAAGACAGCATCCCTGCTTCTGTATGACAAGGGCATGAGTTTCACCTTCTGAAGCTGTTGCAGATCCTGGAGCTCCTCAGTGAAGACAAGAAATGGCTGTTGTAATGCTCCCCAAGGAGACTCTCAGAAGTTCCATGTTAACAAACTTTCAGCTTCTGATTAACACAAAGTCCAGATGGATAGCCAAAATTCAGGATTCTGAAATGAATCTCATTTTCAAGGTTTGTGAAGATTATTCAGATATTGACATTCGCTCTAATATGGATACATTAAATGTAACTTATTAAAAGGAAGCCTGTCACTTTGACAGCTGTAAGTAGTGTGAGAGAAAAACAATGCCACTTACAGATTCTCCTCTATAAATATTTGTTTATTCTTTTACAGATAGCATTTCCCATTGCTATTTCCTGTTTCCCAGTTGCACTGTTCTGCTTTCCAAGCAAGTCACCTCTCTCTCTAATTGGTGTTACACCTTCCCCTGCCAGGCACACCTGAAACTTTATTTGGGCCAATCCACCTACTGCTCCAACTACTGCAATATGCAAAACTAGCAGTCTCCCCATGTGAAGTAAATACTCAGGCCTCAGGGAAGTCCCCCCCCCTTCGCTGCCCTCCCAGAGAGGCTGCCCTCTCTTGGAGATCCTTCCATATTTCAGTTTGGAGACTAGAGCTGAGCAAGCTAAAACCCACAGAGGCAGAGGCCCAACCTGGGCTGGGACGTTTTAATCTGGCCACTACTGGAATAAATTCAGCACAGCAGGTTGACAGGTGACCGGCTGTCCTGAAGGACTTCTCTAAGATAGGAGGCCTGGTGGGTAGTAATTCAGTTGATCTGCTGATAACGACATACAAACACAGATCCAATTTTACGTTACTTGCTTCCACTTCTTATGTAGCCTCTGTGCGTGTGAGGCAGTGGGGAGTCAAGCCTTGTTTAACCTGCACTAGTCTGACTCGCAAACTCAGAATCATTACCTTAACTCAAGTTAAACTGAAAGGCTGTTAAAAACATTTTCAGGTTTCTGAATTGAATACTGAGATGTTCATCAAAAAATTGATATGAACCCAAGGGCATCCATGCGATTATGCCATTTGAGATGATTCCTCTCTCCCTGTTTGTGTGCCAACCCCTTGCCGAGCGCTCTGCGTTTCCCAATTCACAGCTGATAGTGCCGTAAACACCTCTGGCAGTGGAAAGAATGTGGCCTTGACACAATCTGGGCAGCCACTGCAGACCCAGCGAGGGAAGGTAAAATATGGAAATCCTGGCCTCACGCACTGATGGCTAAAATGCTTGCAAGGTCCCCTTTTATCACGCTTGTGAAGCAGAGAGCACCATGCTTATCAAGTGTGCAAAAGGGTCCCATGGAGCCCTCGCTGGCTTCCTCTGAAGGCTGTGCATCCTCATCCGAGGACTGTTTCATGGAGTTTTACGACACTGTTATAAATCACAGTCAGAAACTCAACCAGAGGTTTACAATGCAGGTGTTATGCTTGAATTTTTATAGGCCATTAGCAAACAAGATAACTAAACATTTCCACTAGACTAAAAATGCAAAAATGTTATTATCCTGAGAAGAATAAAAATGACAAAGGCTCTGGATAAAATCTTTGTACCAGGATGAACAATAATAAGAAATCACAGGTCTTTTGATTACATTACTGACATAACAGGCATGCAAAGTTGTGGATCACCGAAGAAGTATGACCTTACCCTCTCCAAAAAGACACCAAAGAGGAAAAAATGAGTAACACAAATTCCAATCCAGCAAGTTTTTTAAAGCAAGTGTTTAATTCATTACTGAGTTAATTCATAATGGTATTACCAAATTTGGTTCTCATGCCAAGGTCCTTTAACACCTCTATAGCAGCCTTCAGAACCTAAGCATGGGTGTGTACAATTATAATTTTTTCAAGAGAACATACTTTTCACTGCTGGCAGTGTACCCCAAAAAGGTAAGTAACTAAAACCTGGATTTAGCCACATTTTCACTATCACCACAGCAGCAGAGAAAGGATTTCAAGGTAAATGGGAAACCACTGAGAAGTCACATGCAGACTCCAAACTATAACTGTACTTACGGTCAAGTATCTCACCAAACTGGGGCCACTGCAAGTAAGTGCTCTCTCAACACGCCCAGTGTTAGCTTATGTAGAAACACTGTACTTGTAGCTGGTCTTTGCCATTACTGCTTTAACTTTCCAATTATATCAACACAAAATTATTTCTGACAAAGAGTGGCTAATTCATATTTGTAAACTTGCCTTTTTGCTAACCCCTGCACTCTCTGTTGTGCTAGCCAATCTAGCACACATAGCATTGTGAAGAGTTTTTAATTTAACTTACCACTGTGTTGAAGTCTTCAGTGTGGAACAATGTGACAAATTTTACCAACACTTATTAAAAATAAAAAAAGATGGGGGCAAGCCATAAATAAAATAAAGTGCTGGCAGAGCCTGGAATGCAATGAATATATATGCACTTACAGCAGTGGCCAAACCATAGTGCTTTATCATAGAAAAGTAGCTTGAAATAACTTTTCAGTGTATTTGATATATGATACTGCCTTTTTAAAACAAAGACTAGAGCAAGTTTGGGAACTTCAAAGAGAAGCTGCTTCCGGTGGGAGGTTTATTTTGTTACGACCTTGACATACTGTAGCTGTGACACTGAGCAGAGTTACAGTGTCAGGGTTGGGGAAGTTCACCGGCACTCTAATGACAGGAGATCACATGAACCTCACTGCAAAAAATGTCACGGGTGGGGGGGTTCTTCCAAAGTTTAATTTCCCAAGCAGTTTATCTTGCACAGATTTTACCCCTCCATATTCAAATCTCAACACAGAATGAGGGCTGAAGTGAATGTTTGAATTTCTTTCTGTCTGGTGTATAATAAATCTAATTCATGTAAGGCAGTTTTGGCACTAAGCTATATATTTGCACATTTCTGTTGGCTTAAGTCACACTTTCTGTTAGGAAAGCTGTTCAGAAAAGGTTTATTTCCTCCATTCTTATAAATTGTTGGCATAAACAACCATTCAAAAATTTTAACCTCAGTTATTTGGCATTCTAATGATTTACACTGAAGCCCACAAATTCGGGTTTCTTGTCAAAATCAGTGTGTGAATTTAAGTATATTAACCTTCAAAATATTTAAATTCAAGCTAAGAGAATAAGAAGGGGGTGGAAGACATCTGACAGCTACACTGCTCACTTCCACTGCTGTCTCACTGGAGAGTGGCATGGGATAACCCACACAGATGAATCCCCAACTGGCAGGAAGATGAGATGGGGAGATATCGTTGTTCTTTTTTCTCTTCCATTTCTGTTCAGGCTTCTCTGCAAAAAAGTGTTTCCTGTCTCAGCATTACCTCTCTCCTTGGTCTTGGTTGCTTTCCACTTCAGCCTTTTTTTTTTTTTTTTTTTGAGGGTGGGTGATGAAGGGGGTGGAGGGGAAGCTCCACAAATAGAATAAACATTTTAAAAAACAAGCTACACAGTAACTTCAAAGAAGAGTGCAGTCAGATGGGGCAAAGGGTTTGCTATGAAACACCAGAGTACTTCGACAGTGGCACAGATTCACCTGAGTCATGCCTGCTGGGTGCCGCAGTATCTCCAGTCTGAAAACGAGGAGATGAATAAAACATGGACTTAGTCACTGACTTATACACATGCAAGCCCACAAACTCCTCCTCTGAAATAATGCAGAAAAAAAATAATTGAAGCAAACAACATAAGGAAAATTATTTTGTGCTTCACAAATTCTGTTATGGTAAAGAAGATTTATGTACAAGAAAAATATTTGTGCATGCAGCTGGAACTGAGCTTTTTGAGAAAAGTACTGAAGCACTGACTAAGTCTTTTATGCCTTCATTTACCTAAAACTTGATGAGCACATTGACATGCAAAACACACTTTCCAAAAAGGGTTACAACACATCTACCATGAGAAAAGGAGCAGTGCCAACACGACATCGTATCATTCCTAGTTTGCTACAAACTCAGTAACTCTAGTCAGTTAAGGGGTCCTTAAATGGTTTTCCTGACATCTTTGCTACGTCATCTGAGACTGGTAAATCAAAGGCAGCTTTCTTTCGGTTCCCACAGCTTCATTGGTGCTAAACACTCTGCAGCTGGCTACGGAGGCACTGTTGGTAATTGTTTACAGGCAGGATTAAATCTGGTTCACTCGTTCAGAGGACTTTTTTGTGTCCATGCAAGAGAAATCAGAAGGAGAAAGTAAACCAGTTAGGTCAGAAGTCCTCTTCAAGGACCTGTCACTCTGACATGAGCTGCTCATTTACCTAGTGATAAGGCAGTAGCTGAATTCACAGGAGAGCAAAAAAGCTATCTGCCCAGTGCAGTTTTCTACACAGGGTGTTTGGTAGAGGTGGAATTTCCACATTGTACAGTATCGAAATATTTCATTACAGTGCAAAGGCAAGACCCTTTGATGTCAGGCAAGAGGGAAAGTGTTTATGTCAATCAGCATGAGGATGGAGTTTCCACCGTGCCCTGAGCTGGGGCTTGAGGCGCTGGGGCAGATTTACTCACCTGAGAGGTCTTGCTGCCATCTCCTCTTGTCTCCCTGCCAACCCAGCTGCCTCATCTCTCTGTAACTTGAGGCCTGCACTTACCCTGACAAACTGAGTTGCTTTTTTGGTTTTAGCTGTGTTGGGGGTGGGTTTTTTTGTTTGTTTTTTTTAGATGAAATTTGTTCTATCTTGTCTGAACTATATCCACTGCACCTGGTGTCTCCGTCACATGAAAATAGTTATATTTTATAATCTTTTTCCAACTGTCTCATAGACAAATGGAAAAAAAAAAAAAAAAACAACAAAACACAAAAGGGACGTAAATAGCTGAGCAGTTACAGATAGCCAAGGCTACTGACACTTGCCATAAAACACAGATGCTGGGTGGTTTAACTGTGATGCTTATGGAGTGATGTAGCATGGTACAGGGATACCAAAGCTAACCAGGAAAGATCTCTCCACTACTAGAAGCGGACAAGCCAGGTGAGCTGAAAAATTGGATATGTTATTGAG
This sequence comes from Tyto alba, assembly GCF_018691265.1. NCBI lineage: Eukaryota > Metazoa > Chordata > Aves > Strigiformes > Tytonidae > Tyto > Tyto alba. The sequence continues at coordinate 12,307,088 of NW_024881295.1, forward strand.
GATAACTGCCTGATTCAGTACAGGCTGAACTGTTCCCAATACCAAAGCTAATTTGCTTGTATCTACACACCAGTGCACTTCCAAAATAAAGAATCTTCCCAAAACAGGTCAAATTTGATAAGTTAGGAAAGAAACAAAGACTCCACACTAGAAGAACCCCTTAATCTTACAATTACTAGTGTGCCAACTTGGTTCAAAGGCGTTTGTTTTGCACCTTCTCCCCTATATTCTTTAGCTATATCCACCATGAAATTTTACAGTTTGGAAGTATTTAACAAAAAAAAAATAATGAAAAAAAATCCTACAAACCTACACCCAAAACTCAAGTAGTGACTAGGCACCATCATTTGTAGGTAGGCTAAGTAAATCAGAGTTGGGAGAGATCAAAATTGAGGCAGAGGAACAGATTCTTCTGTACTGCACTTACTCTATGCTCCCACCAAACCCCACACAACCCACAACAACATTGGATATCTAAGAATTTAGAACCTCTGTCAGATCATAAACTCTCTTGGAAAAGTTTAAAAATATTTCATTCCAGTTTTCTAATAAAATAATTTAGATATGAAGACTTATACTATATCCAATTCTGGGCTCACATGGAGTCCAGCAGCATTTAAGCAGCACAAAAGATGGAATCTGCTTTGAAATCTGGTTTGCCTCTTTGCTGAGGTCACATGCTCTTTTTGTTCTTCTTAATGTTAATCTAATTTTATTAATTTTATCAGAAAACAGAGGGAGGGAAGGTGATCTAATTTCAGTGGGAAAGTCAAAGGAAATCTGTATCTGCTGTGGCAGCAACTAATGATGTGCCTGTATCAAAGAAATGTATTCTTTCAGTTGTCCTCCTGCTGGGAAGTGCAAAACTTCTTCCAAAAGGCCTATTATCCTGTTCTTTAATTTGTGTGTTTTACACAAATGCTACCAATCATATTATAAATTTTATACTCAATCATGGAAGTAATCAGGAGAATAATTACAGATACATGGTAATTCACAATTAATGAGCACTCTTGGAAGTACTGTATGCTCCTACGTATGTCAACAAACTCCAACACACAGCAACCAAAAAAATTACCCAAACAGGCTAAGAAATGCTCTAGTCTCAACAAAGTATTCTTGGCTGGAAATATCATCAGTTATTTATACCAGTCTAATAGATACAAAATGTCTGGCCTATCACCTCTTTTTATACATTGGCAGTATTTTACAGAAATAAAGCTAATAATGTGGCACTCCTCTTCCTGTCTATCCCTCAGAAGCCTTCTACTGAAACAGCAGAAACCTCTTGGCCGCTCTCAACCAAGTCTGACAGCAAAACAAAAGCCAAATGTGTGTCAGTTCTGGCAAGACTCCTCTCCACGACCATCAGTTTTGATGAGAGGTAATGCTTGGTATGACTTTCAAAGCAGAAAGGGAAAGGCTTCAATACGAGGTCAGCAGCTACCTGGCCTGGCCAGCCTGTCCCGACCCCTCTGTTGTCCAGCTGATTCTTAGCAGATTTACAGTAGTGATAGGGATTAGGGAATTGGGATGTTTATAGGATGTGAAACATAAATTACTGACTAATTAGGTTCAATTAGATTTTATGCCTGTAGAATAACCCCTTTTAGGCTAAGCTGTAATTGCAAGCCATCTAAACCTAAATGATTACACATTTACATTAGGAGCGTTGTCTAGCTCCTCTCCCTTCATCAGTACTCACTCCGTACTACAAAAGGAAACAGTTGCTCTTTTATAGGATTAGTATTTCTACCTTGCCTTCTAAAAGATAATAATATGATTCAACTGAGGAAAATTAATCACTTTAACAGAAATATATATATTACCCCTTAGAAAACTCCTCAAACTCACAAAGTAGTAATGTGACTAGCTGGAGAGCCAGAAGACCTGGAGCTGCAGACCTATCTGCACTTCTCTACAGGACTGATTATCAGGGAACAAACAACAAATAAGAATTTGTGTTAAACTCCTGTAGTGCAGACATGTTTCATGGTCAGGAAGTAATTTCAAGAGCTGAAAATACAGGCTCTACACAGATGCTGATTCTGCTTTCTCTATGGCCAGTCCTGGAACCGAACAACCCAGCACAACACACACCAAAGCTGTAATTGGTTCTCCAGAGCAGATTTGTCTGATATATCAGATCCAAGTGATAAACAACAGAAATAAGATTTTTGTAACAAAGACATGACACATTTCCTCATGTTTTAAAATATTTTTTGCATTATATAAGATAGCTTTTTAAATGCAGCATACACCCACGTCCCTCCCACATGCCTACATATACAGTGTCTCCACATACCTACGGAAAATACATTATTTAAATATTATTCCCCAAAACTGCAAATGTGAAGAAACTCCAGCTTGATAGCAGAGCAGAAGAAAAAGCTGCACTGAACTGCTAGATTTGTTCCACATTATCTGACAACCCACGCATCTCAGAAAGGGATGGGATCCTAGGATGCCCCCTCCCTGGCAGGGTTCAAGGCCAGGTTGGACGGGGCTTTGAGTGACCTGCTCTAGTGGAAGGTGTCCCTGCCCGTGGCAGGGGGGTTGGAACTGTATAGTCTTTACTTTCCCTTCCAACCCAAACCATTCTATAGTTTTATGATTCTGACACCCTTTCTTAGATACATAAAGTATATGTTAAGGGCATATAACATATAAAGTATATGTTATATGAGGTCATCTGATGTCACAAGCATAAAGTGCTGTCACTCTCTTGATGAGCCTCTGCCAGAAATGTCTTGGAGAGCATCTGCTGAAAGAAGCACTGTGCATCTGAAATCACCAGCTCCCAAATCAGCGCACACAGCTTGGTGGGAAACACTTCCTAATGCAGGTTCCCAACCTGTTTTGGCTTACAAAGCACTGCAGTTATGTCACTGCAGTCACAATTTGTGCCATTCACTAGTTGAGAATTTAAAGTGCCCAATTTCTCAGTCACCTGCCTTCCCTTTATACACTAGACAGAGGAAATAAAGTACATCCAAGCCAAAGAACAGGGTAAGTTCCTGATTACAAGACCGATGTCAAAGTTGTAATTAAGAAAAAAAAATAATAAAATGCAATTCTTGAATGCATTTAAGTAGTAGATTCTTAACTGCTCCAATATATCAGGTAATCTAGGGGGCAGAGACAGATGACTGACAATTTAGTCCATCCCTACAGCTATTTGCCTTGAAGAAGGCTTCTGCTTTTCTGTCCCTTTGTGCAAGACAGAATATTCCTCCTGCCTTTTTCTTCAACTATTTTTTTAAATATAACTAAATGAAATACAACTTTGGGACGAAAGAGGCCATGAAAACTCAGTTCTTGCTTTCTGGTACTAGGATTCTTCCTCCACTATTTTTTTATCATTTTTTAACGTTCACATTACAAAATGTGAACATGGCAAGCACAGCACTTCTTCCTTTTGCAGTTTTGACAACTTTATATCCCTTTTCTATTTGCTAATTATCATATATATATATCTATATCTCATAATTTAAGAGTTCTTGTTCTTAAACTGTCCAAGAATGTTATCATTCTTCAACATTCATACATCGCACAACTTATTCACTAAATACATTTTGCTCTGCCTTGCTCTTTCCTCATCATACACACCCCATATGGCAAGTTAACCTACCGGTTTGGACTGCACATTTCTATTACTAGTCCCTAAAGTACTTAACCTGTATGCAGTTGAATGACACCCACTTCTATGACTGCAGTCCTCCTGACAGCAGACTCAGAGTCCCCTCATCCTCTTCCCTACTGCCATCACAAACGGTTTTTTTTTCATAGTTGCAGTGCTTCTGTTACCTACATCAGATGGGAAGCTGTTAGTCTGGCAGCTGCTGCTGCTGTTGAGGAAATTACTGACAAAACAACTGAGGAATCAAGGAATCACCTGAAGATGTATCAGTGTGGACTGCAGAGGTATCATTTTTGGCTTTTCAAAGGCCAGGTCAGTCTTAGGGAAGATCATAATCAATGTTCCTATCAGTGATGCTTCCCAGGTAGTACAGTCAGCAAACAACACATGCTGACAACAGCGCTTGAAGACACTCCCCACACAACAGAGAACTGGGACATTGTAACAAAAAATTGGAGGGGTGGAGTGACAGAAATGGACAAAATTCAGTAACACAGCTAACGGCTATACTCCTGGGGACTAGCAATAAGAGCTTTCAATCAGTCCAAATTCAAAGATTCTCCATTTCAGATTGTCAAGATCATGTTCACTATTCAATTCAAGAAAAAATACAAGACACTGCAGTTTCAAGGATGCAATTTCAACAAGAAAACATAATACTTAGATACAGCAGAAAAAGTCTTTTTGCTAGGCACAGGGAAGTTTTATGTCATTGAACAAGGCAACAGGTTAGATGCCTCTTGGAATACCACAGAGGAAAACCCTAATGCGCTGAAGTTGAACTAAATGGTTCGTGCTTTACAAGAGGATTAAGAAAACAGATTTATATCTGATTTATGTTCTTTCCTTTAATCAGATACCTAGGTGGACTCTAATTTTTATCCAATTTATAAAGAAAGTTGAATGCAACCTAACCACAACAAATGCAGAAAAGAGCCTTTAGGATAGGGTGAGAGGAAACAGCCTCAAGTTGTGGCAGGGGAGGTTTAGATTCGATATTACGAAAAATTCCTTCACTGAAAACGTTGTCAAGCATTGGAACAGGCTGTCCAGGGAAGTGGTGGAGTTGTCATCCCTGGAGGTATTTAAAAGACCATGGAGACATGGCACTTAGGGACATGGTTCAGTGGTGGTATTGGCAGTGTTTACCATTGGACTTGATGATCTTAAAGGTCTTTTCCAACCTAAATGATTCTACGAACCTATGATTCTATGAAGGAAGAAAATAACCTGTGGTAAGACTAGAAGAAGAAAACCCTATCTAATGTATCAGACTGATGGCTGAGAGGAGATGTGATTGTTCTTTAAAATACTTTAGAGAGGGGCTGATTTGTGCTACAAAGCAATGTTGGACGGTAACAAATGGGATTGACACAAATATAGGTAGGAAATTAAAAGACTGTTCTATACCACTAGAGGAAAATGTGGGGAAGGGAAGAAAAATAAGTGAAGTAACAGTAAAATAGAGCTTGGGTTAGGTTTATGAAAGGGTTACACAGTTCTCTCTTGCTAGCAGGAGGCAGCACTAGAAGAACTGTCCTTTCTCATTAACTGAAATGTAAATACTGCCAATTCCTTCCTTCTATAATACATCAAACATGGAGCATGGAAAAAAATCTTTTCTCTTGCAGCAGCAAGGGTACTACAGGAGAAGACCGGGAAGAGTTTTGCATGTGTCCTCAAAACTTAAACCACAGAGTCATGAAGTGGACAACATGAGGCAAATGGTGACGTCAATTTCTCACAGCATGTTCATCCACCTTAAAAAATTGAGAAGTATTCTGACAATTATTGAGCCCAGAAGGCAAACCTGCCTGCAACAATAGCAGCTGAAGAGATGAATTCACTGACACAGGACAGGACAGCTTTCTGCCAAGTTTCATTTGGAAAACTGGAATACACAGCAAGTGCTCCGGTGTCCTGGCAGCAGCAGAAACCCACAAACTGGGCTGCTATCCACCCCAATATCCTTCCCACCCCCACGGCATACTCGGTGCACAAAAGAAATATGGATACATTGGTACCGACCATATTCTAGATGCCGGCAGAAAGTAGAAGGCAGTGAGTCATTTTCTTGCATTTATGCAAAAATCTTGCTTGATGTTAATATAATATCCTCACACAGACATAACAAATTAAGGCATCACCTGGATGGCAATTCTCACTGAGCAATATTTCTGGCTGCCAGGAATTTAGAAATCAGGTTACACCCCGCTAAGGCATCCAGAGAATATTACACACAGAGCAGTCTATTCTATCCCCCTAGACACAGTGGCAATCCTGCCTCAGATTTTCAGTTTTCACCACCTACTCCTATTTATAGTTGCATCCCCCCCCCCCCCCCCAGTACTTTTAAATTGTTCATCCTCATTAATGAATCATGATATAATAAAATAAGTATTTACTGATTAGTGACTTTTTTAATTGAAAGAAGCCAAACAACAAAGTCAAACTACATGAAATAGACAAAGAATGGATTTTAATAAACTGAAATAGCAATGCTAAATTCATTTTGTTCTCTAGGTGGCAAGGCAAAAAAAATGCAGAAAACAGTAAAAACATGGTCACATCATCTGTTATGATGTTTATGTGAAAGTGCTGTTGCAGAGATGGGCATTTTCTGTCACCTGAGTAAAAAAAAAAAAATCATTTATAGTACTACAAGAGCCAATTTTTGGTCTGTAAATTATCAGTATTCTCATGTAAGATAACAGGTATTGCAGTATAATAAAGGCCATAGGATTTGTCTTATAAAACGTGACAGCAACAAAAATGAAAAAATGTTCTGAATAGAAAAGAAAAAAACAACAAATACTAAAGATCAGCAGAAGCAAAATGAAGTTATAAAGAAGTTTGAGAGAGTCATCTTTTGTTTTCCTGGTTTAAAGAGAGTCACTAGGTTATGATACTGTCAAACAGAACAGTGAAAGAGTTAAGTTTAGATATAGGATAAAAACTGAAAGGTACAGATAGGCTCTGATGAGAGCAGGTCAAACTGTCAGAAGTAGTAACAGATGGACAGGAATAATGAGAACAATTTGAAGATTTTGTCCTTAACTGAAAAGGGCATATTTGTAAAGATCAAAGCAATGGACGTTGCAGGGATTACAGTTTAACTACTGAGAACCATACTGCATTTTGTGGATGGGAAAAGTTCCACATTAGAAATGTTGCAAAAGGAAAAAACAGGTTGGCAAGGCTAAGGCAAATTTGCTTGGATTCAAGGGCTCAGAGAGAGCCAAAGATGATACAAAGGAGGCCTGAGAGGAATCTAGAAAGGAATTAAGAGGAAACATAGGCCTGAGGTCTCTAAAGTAGGCTTCTGGTGAGTCAAAAAGTAAAGTTAAGAGGCATTTTAACTTTTCTGAAAGAAAATAAAAGGGATACAAGCCCTAAAACAGTAAATTAAGCATACAGAAGAATAGCATAAAATGTGGAGGTGAAGAAAAGTTAGTAAGTGCTGACATGCACTATGATCAGCTGAAAATCTGTGTCTGGGATGCTAGTAGCACACCGCAATTTTCATAAAGGACTGGGCAGGCATTGCAGTTGAACGGGAGAAGTAGTCAGGATGGGGTCCCTGAAGTAATAACAATCATGTGTTACTGAGCTAAAAAACTGCATTTAAAACAGGTCCAGGATCATTATGCATAAAAGATTTTATGGCAGTATGAGAAACTTACAGACAAGACTAAGTTAAATTCCAATTTCATGGTAATGGCCAAGAAGGTCTTTTGATGCTATCAGTGTTACTCCAACATGGCAGGGGATATGAGTGGGACAGGTTCTAACTAGTTAGCTTCATACTGGGAGGATGATCAGGCAAGTGAGAAGACAGAGAAAAGTACTCCAAATGAGATCACATGCCACAACAGGAAGAACCATACCAGTTAAAATAGTACTGCTTGTTTATCTGCCTAGCAAAGGCAGCTGAGATTAAAACACCAATTTCTACTTAAAGAGAAATAGGAGGTGTACTTTTAAATATCACCAGAAGAAAAGTCTGACCCAGAAATTGTGTTGTACCTTAATGAAATTGTGACCTCAAGTGGTTCCCTCTGGAGCACAAAAGAGATGTTGACAGAGGAACTACAAAGGTACTCTACTACAATGCCTGAAAAGTCCGACTTGAAGAAATGAGCAGAAAACGGGTTACATATCCATTACACAATAAATGTGTCCCAAGCATTGAAAGAGTGAGGTAGAGTTTTCAGTGAAAGACAGCTGGCCATTAGAAACTGGACTTGGATCACCAGATCATTTCTCTCTGTTGCTAACACTGTCTTGACATTTAAGTAGAGCACTTCCCTTTGGCAACAACAGAACTATGTGTGCCATATTAAAATATCTTGGATTTGTTTCTTTTTGCTCCCATGGTGAGGACTTGCTAAAAATTCCTGGACTTCAGAACTCCAGAGATAATTCCAAAACAAAATGTTGGAAGTACATTTTTTTTTTTTTTTTAAATGCCTGCAGCAACAAAAATAGCACATCCCTAGGACCTTGAGCATCTCAGGAATCCACGGCCCAGTTGCATAACTTTTTCAGTTTCTTCTTCCCAACTCTACAACTCAGTGTTGGGGGGGGGGGGGGGGGGGGGGAAGGGGGTGGAGAAGGAGCATCACAATCTTGAAAGAAGGGTGCTGTCTATGCAGTCTCAAAGCCAATCAGATACCCCATGTCAAGAGATTATGAGATTTACTCCAGAAAACATGGATGGTACAGGACAAGATAGTGTGCCTTATTGATTTACACCCCTCTTAAGGCACCTACATTTCAATTTCTACTTCTCCTCCTCTTCCATGCTCTACTTGCTCTTCAGTAAAAAACATACACTGCAAAGCATGTCCTTTTCTGCTATAGCCTAAGCATGTTGGAGGGGTTATCATAACTGAGATCACTGTCCATCTGCACTGTGTTCTTTGATGAAGGAGACACTGTGCCTTGTGCTGCTCCTCCACCAACATCAAACTCTACCCATCATCGATGCTAATATTAATAATAGCTAAAAAAAATAAAATTAGCCTCTGTTTGTAAGATAGGAGGTGGCAGCTACACACAGAAACCACATGCATGATCATCCTTCTTAACAACTCCTACCTGGACAGAAATGAGTAAAAATCTACAGTGTGACTTTGTCCAGGGGCTGTTTCTGTGATGAGAATGGAATCACATCAAAATCCCAACAATAATTGCCATTCTGAAACAGCACTGTCTCAAAGGCAATGTTGATCCTTTAAGATCCTAATCACTGACTTCAGCTATTCATCACTTCCACATCCCACAGAGTTGTAAGGAATAGAAAGTACTACTGCAGCTTCTCTTGTCAGCTACCCCCCTTTCCTTTTCTGCATCTCAATGAAGAAGTTAATATAAAATAATTATTTGCAGATTGCTCACTCAACTCCAACTGTTAATTTAAAAGAAGCAAGCACATAAAACCCTCCAGGAGTCCTGCAACACAATCTCTATATGCACAGTTATTATTTTTAGATACCTATAAAAACTGGTCCGTGATAATACGACACACAAAAAGCTTATTGCCATTCCACATTTCTACCATATTCATCACCTAGCTCTGAAGATTCAGGTCCCCCTATCCTAGATGTGAAAACTGAAAATGCCATATGTGTGAGGTTTACTCTAAAGCTAAAGGCATGTACAAGAGAACAGCATAAGAACTTTCAAAACCGCACACGACAGAACATTTCAAATTGTTTGTCTGCCAGATACCAGAAGAATAATAGACAGTATTAACAAGTGACATTTTCTCATTTTTAGAGAAGTAAGTTCTTGTGCTTCAGAAGCAGTTACTGGAAATAGAAAAAAAGGTTATCTGGGTTTCTACCAAAATGCTATCCATGTAGTCTGAAAAGGGATTACATGTTTTAAATCACTACCTTGGTATCCAGTCTTTAATAAAGTTCCAGCTCTGTTTGGAAAGATATTTTTCTGGCTCCCCTTCTCCATCTACAGCTTTTTTTCCCTCCTCCCTGTGTGTGTGTGTGTGCGTGTGTGTGTGTAGGTATAGGAAAACGAAAAGGCAAACATCTGCTACTGCCACGTGTCTTCCAGCTACTGGATGGGGCTGAGATGTAGAGAGGATGAGTCTTTACAACTGTACAAGCTCACCTTCTGCTTCCACACCTCAACTATCAGGACAGAATCACTAATGCTGTATCCCTCACTCTTTCTGTGAGCTGCAAATAACTTGTAGAAAAAGACTCTTCCCCTTCTCTCTGAACTTTTCCCATCCCTTTTACCAGCATCATCCAGACATGAGAAGGACACCAATTAATGCATTATGATTTGCAAGTGCCACAGAATGGTACACTGTGGCACTGTCCTCTCAGCAGGACCTTCTAGGAAATTCTACTTACCAGCAATTATGTGAATATTAGCAGAGACAAGTATCTAGTAGCACTGGTGCACCTCATCACAGCTTTGAGCTGCTAAATTTAATTAAAAGGCCCTTTCTATAGTTTAAGGGGAAAAAATAGTGCCCCATGGAAGCCTATCTTCATGACAACATGGGAGACAGAACCATAGAAGGGTTGAATGTAGGAAGGAACCTCTGGAGATCACCCAGTTCAACTCCCCTGATAAAAGCAGTGTTAGTTAAAGCACGTTGCTCAGGAATGTATCCAGTTGGGTTTTGAGTGCTTGGTCACCTTCACAGTAAACAAATTCTTTCTGATTTTCAAATGGGAATTCCTGTATTTTAGTTTGCACCCACTGCTTCATGTCCAGTCACTGGGCACCACTGAAGAGAGTCTCGCTACGTCTCCTTTACTGTCACCCATCAGGTATTTATACACATCGACAAGATCCCCCTGAGCCTTCTCTTTTCCAGGCTGACAGTCCCAGCTCTCTCAGCCTTGACTCACATGACAGATGCTCCAGTCCCTTAATCACCTCTGTGGTCCTTTGCTGGACTCACTCCAGTATTTCTGTGTCTTTCTTGTACCAGTGAGCACAGCTCTGTATCCAGCACTCCAGATGTGTTTAACCAGTGCTGAGCTAAGGAGAAGGATCATCTTCCTCAACCTGTTGGCAATGATCTGCCCAATGCAGTCCAGGATGATGTTGGCTTTCCATGTCATAAGGATATATTGCTGGCTCATGTTCAACTTGGTGTCCACCAGGACCTCCAAGGTCCTTCTCTGCCAAGATGCTCCCCAGCCAGTCAGTCACTAGTATGTACTGGTGCCTGACTGGTGCAGTTATTTCTCCCCAGGTGTGGGAGGACTTTGTATTTCCCGCTGTTGAACTTCATAAGATTCCTGTTGGCCCACTTCTCCAGCCTTTCAAGGTCCCTCTGAATGACCACACAATCACCTGGTGTAGCAGCCACTCCTCCCAGTTCAGTATCATCTGCAAATTTGCTGAGAGCGCACTCTGTCCATCATCAAGGTTATTAGTAAGGATATCTTATTAGTAAGGATATCCTTTTCATGCTTTTTTTTTTTTTTTTTTTTTTTTTTTTTTTACTTTTTTTGCTGTTCAGTAACTCATGCTTCTACCTCTCCTCACCTGACCCCTCCTCATGGGCTTGTCTATTCACTGTAACAAGTAGCTTTTTTAGTCCTGCATAAAGTCAAGTAATTCAATAATTATGAACTCTAGGTTCAGGTATGATAATCTCCAGACTTCCTTTATGGACTGCAAGAATTCATACTGCTCTTGTAACATTTAAGGTTATTCAGGAATTGAAAATTGAGAAATGCAGACCCATTACACAATGAACCTTTGATCTGTAAAATCCAACCCAACATGAAATTTTCCTTTTTATGACTTGACTTTAAGATTTACTACAGTTCTGGCTTATTCAATAATCTCAGGAGGCTGCTCCAATAATTCATTTTGAAATTGTGAACACTGATCCATCAGACACAGAACAAAATTATGGCTCGCTACTAAAGTCAAGCAGAAAAAGAACATCTGCTGGTGAGAACAGAGATGATCAGCTGTGAGCTTTTCCACTGGGAAACTTATAAAATGAGCTACTAGAGACTTCAGCATGTGTTCTTCTAAGGAAGGAACAATAGAAAATACTTTTACTTATTAATTCTTTAAAACTATCTCAGGGAGCAGCAATTACAGCATACATATCTTCCCCAGTATGGACACAAAGTACAGGGAAAAAAAAATTGAAGTGTTAATAAAAATGCTTTTAAACTGACGTTTCCATCATAGGGTGAAATCAGCTAGTTCATTTTGTCCTTATTACTGAAGACATCTTCTAACACTAACGGCATTGTGGAAACTCTGTAAGGAAGGTTAGAGCAGCCCACATCCTCTAGCAGTGCTACTATTGACATACCAGTGGAAGCATCCTGGCTGGAGACTAGGCATAATTACTGCTCAGTAAAAAATTAAGTACATTAATCATGTTCATTCTGTAATTGGGTTCATCTCTGAAAACAGGGAGCCAAAAATTTATAATGATTGTGTTCAACAATTTGTTTGGGAAGGCAACAACTACCTGAAACACACATACACAATAAGTGAAATATAAGATGTTACTGAAAATGAAAAGAACACTTTGTGGCACAACTCAGCTTTTAATAGTTGCAAGGAACCAAAATTTAGTCATTTATCATCACAAAAGCCACAGTGCTACAAAATTTTAATGTGATGTTTTTTTCATTACAAGGAAGCTAGCTGTATTACCCATTATTATATAGGCCATCATTTCATAAGATCCTGTTTTCAGTTGCTTGAATTTTTGTGAAACGTTTGCACTGTTTCCCCTTGCAATGGTTAGCCTGTATTTGCAAAATTTTATCCATCACAGGAATTTCCAGAAGACTAAGGGACACTGTTTACTCATCATTAATTACTAACCTCTTTGAGGTGCACCACTCTGCACTCAGAACATTCTCAGTGTAGTTTTTGTTTCAGAGATTGGCACATGGATTCCCAAATTTTGGCAATTTGAAGAATTTGCAATCAAAACCTGCAGATTTAGCATGTGCTAAAGCAGAGGACTTGAATTGCAGCAGGTAAAACTCTCTGAACATCTACAAGTTTCTTTATGGGTACTTAAAAGTAACCAGCAACTTTACTGTCAGATGCTAACAAATTTCAAATCCCCCTAAATCCAACAAACAAGAATAACTGATGCCCTAAGCATTTTCCCTAACAGTTTGAAACTGGAAAACTAAAAAAATGCACATGAACAAAATCTCCTAAGTGATATTTTTTAACCCGAAGGCCATAAGTCTCTGAATTGTTTCAAAGGAATTTATAAAGAAGCAGTTGAGAAATACAAGCTGTAGCTGATAAACTTACATTGCATAAAAAGCAGGGATCTGAAAACAAACAAACAAATGAAAAAAATATGTAAACTGCTGGACCAGAAAGACACACTACAGTGATGAATGAAATGCAGGGAGATTAAGGGGTATTTCAGGAGTCTCATCACCCTAGAGAAAAAAAGATCCACTTTTGCTGCTCCAAATGACCACAGTGCACAATCTTGTCCTCTCAATTCAAAGATCATAATCAATCTGTATCTGCACCACAGAAGTGGAGATGCACTCTCCAGTTTAAGGCAATGTTTAGAAAAAAAAAAAAAAAACAAAAAACCAAAACAACAAAACAACAGCATATCAGCATCCACTCTCAGCTTTTCAAAATGCTAAGGCAAATGTCACTGTGCCTAACTGCTTATTCTCTTAACATGCTGCTTTCAGGAATTATTTAACCAGGATACGATTTCAGACTGCCGTTTGCATTTCAATAGTGATTCCTTTTCCAAACTGCACCAAACTGCAGCATGGCTATGATCCCACAAATTGCAACCTTCCGGAACTGGAACTTGCTCACTGAATAAAGTACAATTTAAGTTGAGTATCACCAGCAAGCTTCTGTTCTGTGTCACACAACTGGACTGCCTGACTAGCAGCAAGACTTGCACTACAAACCTGGGAGGATTAACAGCAGAGAAAGATTTTCAGGAAGAAAGGCAATGTTTCTGGAAAGCTGTGTTGAGCTCCTGCTTAGCTATGAAGAATACTGACATGACAGACTGACTGAATCTTACAAGACGGCTGTCATTATCAAGCTTCCAATCCACTCCTATCCCACTGTCAGTCATTATGGGATAGAGAAGTTGACAGAGGAGGTGATTCACAGAGTGGATGACACCATTTAAAAGGTTTTTCTCCATCTTACAAGTGATGGATATGGGAGGTTGCAGGAGGTTTGCCTGCATCATCTGTGTCACAACTGCCAGTACAGCATATCCTGTCTTTGGTCCTCCCAGCTTCTAGCCTCTTACAGCTCTACATCAGCACTTATTGCAATTTCTCTATTACACTTTCAGCATTTGGGAATCACTATGGACATTTTATTGCCATTTGCCAGCATAGAAGGATTTACAGCACTGAGATTCCCCACCTCAACTCCTGTCTGCCCAAAGCCATGCAAGGCAACAAACATATTTCTGGTGCTGATCCTCCTGAAATGAACTGGTCTCTGTTGTACTTTGGAAACATTGGTTCTGTGGCCTAAATGCACATCCTGACAAACCCGACTACCCACAGAACCTCTCTGGTCATCTTCTGAGCAGTGGTGGTGGTACATCGGCAAGCAAGGGCAGTCTCTCTCAGGTGCCAAGCTCACTAGCACCCTGCTCCCCTCCTGCACATTCATTAGAGCAGCAGGGTAGAAAGCCTGGGGGACAAACAGAAATTGTCTCACATTCTCAGCTAGTGCCTGTGGCTCAGCTCCTCACTTCCGAGAGAATTAAGGCCAAATCTGAGGCAGATTATTTCCTTGAGTTAGCTTTCCGCATTATATCACTCATTTGCTGCATTAGAAAGCAAAGAAGTTTTTACAGACATTTCTTAGTCCCAATCTCAGTTTTCTGTACCCTTCTTGCTGTTCAAAAGCAACTCCTTCCCCAGCCCCAGTTCCATATTCCAACCAACCCACAACCCTCCTCTGAGGCCTCTTTCTAATAACATCCCAAACTCCACAAATCTCTGCTCTGCCACTAAAGCTTTGAAAACTTGTCTGCTGAATGAAAGAGTAATGTAAGGATTTATTAACAATAAATAACTGTGGAAAACCACAAAAACATACTTAACAGGAAACATTTTTTAAAAAAACCTGTTTCAGGTATAAGAGGAGGGATTGGGTTAGAGACAAGGATGACTTGTGACGTGTCCCAGCAGGAACTCTGCTTCAGGCATGTAGTCCCCATGGGCCTTTCTGATGTGAAGGTGGAGGGAGAGATGAGCTATGATTGAAAAGGCTGTAACAGCTGGGTGCGTGGATTTGAATAACATGGAGATACGAGGGGAGCTGGGGGCTTCTCCTGAGAAACTGTGGTCACTCACACCACTGCTCCTGCAGCCCATCCGACTGACTACTGGCACACACCTCTTCTGAGTACGTGCACCGATACAAGGCAGTGCATTACCTCTTCCTTGGCTTGCATTACCTCCAAGGTTGGGTGTGTTTATTATTCTGCTGCCTCTGAAACCTCCTCAAGAGACCATGCGTTGTGGTGGTGGCGGTGCCACAGCAAGCATGGCTCCCACAGCACGCTGTAGCTTCCCTGGGAGACTGGTTGTGCAAAAGGAATAACCAGGCACAACCCACCAGACATGGGCACTTGAAAGGAAAAGGAACTTTTTGGCTCCAGCTGACCCTGGCTCTATTGCACATTTTCCTAATCCTTAGGCAAACTGTGAGCCAGGGAGACATACACAGTCCCACACCGACTGCTCTGAGGTTTCCTCACCCGTAACCATTGCTTCATTCCCTTCTCTATGAAGAGCTTCATGACCTTTGAACGGAAAGGAGGCACATACCAAGAATCTTTGCTGCACTGAAGGTTTTCATTGAGGTCCCTGATACTTTCCTGCTTGTAAGCCAGCCTCTGCTGTGGCTCTCTCCTATACAAACATCCATACTGATGCATTCATGCCTGCTGTCGAGATGCAAGAATTACTGTCTTGCAGAGGCTTGTGCTTCCTCAGCATGCCACTCCCAGTGAAGCTGGCTCTGGCCAAAGACAGTCAGCAGTGTCATACTGCTGCCAGGCTGCTGGATGCAGGGGCAGATGGACAGCAGCAAAGAAAAGTCTGAATTTAGCAGACATCTGAGAGAAAAATAAAGCACAGGAGCACCAGACTTCTCATAAAGATATCAGATATGATGTATCCATCCTCATGGGTGTGGGGGGTTATGAGCGAGGACCATTCAAGAGCAGAAAGGCAAGACCCAACTGGCGAAAGGTCTGTGGCTGAGTGAGCCATTAATTTAAAAAAAAAAAAAAAAAAAAAAAAAAAAAAGTGAAAACACAATTCCCAATCCTGACAGAATGAACCCTTTCCATTTCCTTACAGCAGCTTTAATCCATCAGAATTACTTCGTACATGAACACACTGAAAATATGGTGACTGCATGGTGTAATGTTATATCTTGGAAAATCCCTGGATTTATCATTTCACAAAGCTATGACTCAAGTTATATTGGGCTCAGTTTATTTGCTGTTTAGCACCCTGCATAGTTTGTGGGCTATGGGAGTTTCTCCTTTCTACCGGATCAGTGGTAAGGAACAGGATATTGCACCGTACATGCAAACGGTCTTAGGCTTAGCTGTGCTATAAACCTCTGGCAAGTAAGAGAGGCGTCACTTTGTGGGATTTACACAAATCCATCAAAATTTAAACTGGTGACTTAATGGTACAGAAAACATTACTATTGTTTATACTGCTATAAGCATACATTTCTAGCTAGAGGAATATTACTGATGTGTGTGTTTGCCTGCACAGTACATTACTTTGAAAAATCTATAGCTATATAAATCTGTATATCAATTACTGTTTTTTTTTGGCTTTTATATTGTTGTATAAATCTAGTTCCTGTTTTTAAATTTACAGTCATCAATGAAACAATTGAAAGTTTACATCACAGGCTAATGTGTGAAGATTTTTCCTGTCTCAGGACCGGTATCAAATACAACTTATCCTAAAAGACTATGGCTCATGAAATCTACAGAGAATTTCAGGCAGTGGGAAATACTCAACATCCTTACAGCAAATATTTAACACCTCATCACCTTTGGCTCATTTGGTTACCACAGCTTTTAAATGCATATTCATTCAGTGAAATCATTCTCAGTTGTAGCTATCAGGGATAAAAAAAAAATTAGGATCAGTCCAAGAAACAAGATCCTCAGGCACATGCACCAAATAAAACCAACAGAAAATTTCCCCCCAAACCTGTACTGAAACTTAAAGACAGACTGTCAGAAACCCAAACTGCTGGCTGGACAAGAAAAAAAAAAAAAAAATTCATAAATTCTTTCCTGACATCTATAAAGGTAGTTCCTTCTGATATTATTGAGAGACATAAACACAATCAAGATTCAAGCACTAATAGATACTACAGTTTGTTGAACAGTGAATAATATATAATTCATCACCATTTTGCTTAAATTTACCCATGCAAAACACCCACAGGATCAGGCTCTCCCACACGTAAGATTGTACAGCTAGGTAAGATGTTTCTCATCAACCGAAACCAAAAAGATCTAATTCAGGGTTCACACTCAAACCCATTTTCCTCACTCTTCCATACACAAAAAGCCAACAACCAACCAAAAAATACCCTTGTCATACGAGACCCCAGAAACCATTGAGGCTTATGTGCTGTAGTGTCTGTGAGTGTAAATGATGCTTACAAGATGAAAAATAAAATTATAAACCCCCTCCTCCAAAAAAAAAACCAAACAAACACCCCAGGATCCCCCAACAATATTGACTATAGCCATCCTAAATACTTTGGTTTTTTCTCTACTCCTATTTCTCAGTCTGCTCACAGTTCTGGGTTTCATTAGATTTGATGTAAAGTATGTAAGATGAGGAATAAAAATCACTTAATGA
This sequence comes from Tyto alba, assembly GCF_018691265.1. NCBI lineage: Eukaryota > Metazoa > Chordata > Aves > Strigiformes > Tytonidae > Tyto > Tyto alba. Next base: position 12,324,632 of record NW_024881295.1, read on the forward strand.
CTTTTAAAAGATACAAAGTATGTTCAAACAGAGTATCAGACTTCACTGTGGATTTACAGCTCCATGTCCTTAAAAGTCAGATCTGCTATATTATTTTAAACTAGAAACATGACCAAGCAAAAAATGCCACTTTCAAAGTTCTATTTCCTTTCTTTAGTCTTTAGATTAAAAAAAAAAAAAAAAAAAAAAAAAAAAAAAGAAAGAGGTTTGGAGAGGTTTTGTCATTTGTTAACGTAAATATCTTCCATCTTCTCTGAATAGAAAAATAACCTACAATGTTACTACTTACCTTTCAAAATATATCATTTCCTCAGGTTTAGCCTAGAACATAGTAAGCTAGTGCATCCATTTAAGGACTAAATAATGAATTTGTACCAAAAGGCAGAGTTATTATTTTTATATGATCCTATGAACAGGATCAGCCTAAAATGCTCAGGAAGTTGCCTCTCTGTGGTTGTCATCTTGCACAGTAACTGCATTTTCCTATGAGGCACTGTTGAGCAAGGGAGAGAATAAGCAGAGCAGCCCCACTCTACCTGTGCCACCCAGTGTAAGGAGCAGTACGAGCAGCCAGAGAAACATCTATGTGTTTGAAGCTGAACATCATCTTCCCTCCCTTAGTTTACCTTCAAACAATCCTTACAGATTCACACTACACTCAAGTCAACTCCATCTGTGTGCATTAATTCTTCAGTCTCACTTCTCTCAAAGTGGAAGAGGGGTCAGGGGTATTTCCTTTTCTCTTTTAAAACCCCTCAGAAGCACTGAGGGGCTGATGATGGACAGGATGCACAGTTCAGTGCAGTCAAGCATACCTCGCACCTAGGTAAGGAATACTTCTTCTTCCCAGATACACCATAGTGTAACACAGTATGATGCAATGCAACACCAGGGTTAGAATGATTAAAAGGAAAAGGCAACACTGGAAAAGTGAACTGGTTAACAATCTAAATGCAACAAGAAGCCCTTACTGGTCAAATATTTGTTCATAATAAACTAAGGATTTGCATTAATGTCAGAGGAAGGAGGAAGCCAAGAGGCTGAAATACAGCTTTCCTTTGAAACGACACTATTCTCCCTGTATCTTCTTAACAGAAACAAGATGACAAATGACTCACTTCATAACAGAGCATTTCTTTACCCCTCTTTTACCAGGAGATTTAAGAATGCCTGATTGAACTGGATCAATTCAATTCAATTTCAATACAATGAAATTGTATTCATCAAAAATGGCTTATTACTTTTATTGTGAATTTGTCATGGAGAGTTACCAGAGAATCTGATTCCTCTGAAATTTAGTATTTCAGGTAATTTAAATGATAGCAAAGCAAAGTAGAATAATCTAGGTATATGTTCAGGAGAAAAAAATATTTCTGAAAGAGGGCTTTTTAAATTTGGCATTCAAAGGTGTAGCAAAATGATATAGTGGGAGATTTAAATTATAAGAAGTCAAACAAGAAGGCATGATAACAAAAAACAGGATTTAAAAATAGAAAAACTTTATCAGAGAATATGGTAGATTATTATTCACTTGGAGCCTTTAAATTCAGACTGGACAGATTTAAAAGTCATATTCTTATTTAACCAGAAAACATAGGCCTGATGTGACAGGATATGACAGCATGGTATTTTTTGACTAGTAATATGTCCGAGATCTCTAGATGTTCACAGTGGTCATTTGGCTTTAAAAATCTACAACTCTATAAAATATGGCGTGTAATCTGCTCTTCCCTTCCCCTTCTCAATGAAAAGGCTACAAAAGGATTCTCCTCAAAAAACTGGGGAGTATTTCTGTAGTACATCCTTCTAGCTGTTGAAGAATTTTCTCCTAAATCATCTCTTTTCCACTAATAATGGCATCCCTTCATAGTCAACCGCTTTGTGAACAGAAAACTGAGTTGGAACATGTAATAAAATACCACCTCCACTCTCCTTTCAATATTATTTCTAGAATTATTTCCTTTAGTGTCTTTACATCCCAAGTAAGATGTTGAAAAAATTTTCACAGAACCCTGGAGTGCCTGGAGCAAAAAGCAGGAAATGTACTAATCGTACTCCCATTCATCACATCTTAGTCCTACTTACGGTGATGATTCTTGCACCAAACAGCATCCCACCGTTTTTATGTTACATCTGGTCTATATGATTTGCATCTGCTTTACTCTCATCCTTGTAATGATGCATCAACCAAGATGATGCTGAAATGCTGAGGTTCTGCCAGTGCATTACCTCTACTTGTAATCAATGATTTCATACATACATGCATACATGTCAGATATGAAATGCAACAAAGACATACACCAAGGAACCCATAAGCAGTAGACTACACTCTTCCTTAGCCACTCAGTTTAAAATACTCCTAAAACTTTTAGAAAATTCTCATTTTTAAGACAGGGAGATTCTGTCAGTTACTGAAGTCTGCATTAGTGGGCTGTCATGGCACCTCCACATTCACAAGCACATGCTCTTGCACAATCAGCTTTACCAATATTTGCACTATTCACCATGGAAATGACAAGCAATTATCAGCTGGTTCTCACTGTATGCTGAGGACCCCAACCACCACCATTAAGTCACAGTAAATCTCTTTAGAGTGGCATTGCAAAGGAAGACAGAGACACAACAGATTCACCAGAGCACAGTACCTGGTCAGTAGCGGGAATCGACTCCCATCTACGCTTCAGTAAGTACAGAGATTTCCGGCTCATGATTTTGAATCTGCTCTGGAGGTTTTTCCACACTCGAGAAAAAGGCTTTTCCCAAACCAGTGTCCAGAACCTTATTTCTGACTCCTGTGCTTCATTGCTGTAGACGGCAGAGCTCCCCGATGTACACAAGTTTTAGCAAGCTGCAAGGCTGAGGCCAGTTACACCCAGCTTCTCCCGTTTCTCTACAGTATCCGTCTCCTTACAGTGCCACGACAAAGGGAATCAGGCGAGATAGTGAAAAGCCTAGCTTTCACTGACAAATTACCTCGCAAAAGCATGAAGTAGGTAGATAACACCAGACGCACTCAGTCTGAAAATAGCTGTTGCTTAGGAACTGGAGGGGTAAAATGCAGCACCTCAGATATATAATTGAGAGCTTTTATATTTAAAGAGAATTAAAAACACTGGACTTCTGTGTTTCTCTCCCAATTATCATCCTTTTATAATGTTGGAGGAACGATTGCTCGATTCCACTGACTCCTGGGGCTACGCCTACGTCTTCAGCAAGCCAAACAAGTCTTGATGACAGAGCAACAAATAACTCCCACACATTCAAGGTTTCTTGTAAAAATGTGTGCACAAAGCGTGCCGTGGTTCCACCTGAAATATCTTAGAAGTATCAAGTGTTATGTTTTAGTAGAGTAATTAAAATACAGTTTGCATATTTTTTCTGCAGAGGGATAATATGCCAATGATGAATTCTGCTAGTCACATTTTCTTGTATGATGTACTGATATTGGAAATGGGTATGAATATTTTCCCCTCACATGAGTGAGATGATGTGGTTTTACAGACTGCATGTGTAGATTTGAAAGAGAGAGATTTCTTTATGAGGTTTAAAGATTCCTAAACATTTAGGAATTTCTTTAACTCGGAACTCAATTTCCAAGTTTTGTGTCTAAATCCTAACCTCTATTCATCTTAAAAATTAAGCATGAAACATAATGAAATTCACTTTGTACTTTCTGCATGATTTAAAATCCAGAGAGTAAGTCCTCTGCATGAAGCATTTACAGCAGGAAGTGTTACCTTCAAAGATCAAAACAAGAAGAGGAAAACAAGAAAAAAAAGTAGCAGGCAGCCAGGAACTCATTGCTCTTTGTAAGACAACCTATAATTCACTCTAATTACAGCAGCCTTAATAGTATAATTATGCTAAAATAAAAGGAATCCTACAACATACACACATACATATGCATATGTAAGTGTAATCTAGAAAAAAGTGAGTGCGGTGTTGGTGTGGAAATCAGAAGCAAGTTAAGTATTGTAAAGACAGCTTTTCACTTGTCCCAATTACATTCTACTGGATTGCAGATGCTTCTCAGGAGACAAACTCCTGCAAACAGAAATTCCCATAATCTTCAGTGTATTTCATTTGACATCCATCACTCCCAGTAACTACATCACTTTGAATTTAACTCCCACATGCAGAAAAGGAACATATTTTTTTAGTAGGTCACTAAGAAGTGTGACGTGCACGGTAGTAGTTTCCTCTCATGTTTCAAGACATACCATAGAAAACCTACTAGTTATTAAAAAAATCTCAACAGAATTAGTGTTCTGTTTGATGAGTTTTGGTAGGATAATGTTATGAGTTTATATCTGGATTTTAGTTTTATATTATGGTAAACCAGTGGTTCCATTTCATTTTCTCACAAACGACATTGCTAACATTGACACATGCAGGTGGCTTCCTAAGATCTATCTTCCCACCTTCTTCAATCTACTCCATGAGACTTAAAAGATCATGGAAGACTAATAAATTGGCTCCCAGTAACATAAGCCTAAACCCCTTCCTTCCTTCTTGCTGCTTGCCCAAGCAGCGTAGGCTACCACTGTCCAGGAGAAACCTCTCCTCTCAAGCCCCAGTACTGTGCTGGAGGAAAGCCCCACAGACCCAGGGAAACACCATAAGCAACCCCGTGGCAGACCCTGCAGGCAACTGCCAGTCCATCTTTAAACACCTGATGCGCTAGATTTGAAGGAGAAGTATACCTAACAGATTACTCATCTTAATTTTTAAGCAAGATCTTGTTTAACAAAGGGTACATTTATTAAAGACACAAATTGGCAACAGCGCAACTGAATCACAAAAGGATAAAACAGGTCTTTTATACTACATGCAGAAATTGGAACCTCCTAAATTTCTCCTAACCTTTCAAGGAACTAGTTTAAATTAGGTTTAATAGTATTCCTATCACAGACAGTTTTCAGAGCCATTTAAAAGAGAGTCTGAGACTACAGTGGAATAACTGAGGATTATTTTCTTCCCCCTAATGAAACTGTTCTTTCTTGCTTTTTGTGTCTGGGCACTAGGATACTACATAGTAATCAGAGAGCTTGGGTCATTTTCTTTTCCCACCCTATTCAAGATCCTTTAACATTTCTGTGGTGCATACTGATTGTTAGTTTTACAAGGTTCTTCCAAGATTTATAACAATTAGCTTTCTAGAAGCTTTGCAGAACACATATGCACAGCACAAATGAAATAAAATAAAAGACTGTTTACAGGATGAAATAGATCAAAACTTATGCACTTCTTTTTAGATGGATTTAGAAGGAAACACCTCACTGCTCTGTCAAGAAAACCCTACATATACAGATTTTATCCTGTTTTGACAAAACACAGTGTCTGGGGTGAAGTATTTTTGCTTATTTTCTTAAAAAAATAAAATTAAGACATTCTGACTAAGGAAAAAAAAAAATCTACAGGAGCCTTCTACATGAAAATCTGACACAGAGTTTTCTAGACTAATGTTTTTAATAATTCAACAAAATCCTTCAGAAAAGTTTCAAACAACTGCAGGCTGACCTGCAGAGAATTCCACTGAACTTCTTCTCACTCTCTTCTTTTTTTAAAAAAAAACAGAATGGTGGCGGAGTATCTAAAACATCACACAAGGAAGGAACAAAACCATTCTCAGAAAGATAGAGAAAATTATTAAATTTATATAGAGTTATCGTCTCACAATTATCTCCTTTGCACCCTCTGCTGAAACCCAGAGAACTTCACCTATATGTTTAGTAACCAGTTATCTCACTTTCCCCAAGTACAACCTTCCCTAACAGTACCCAATTAATGGTTTTGCTTGCACTCCATACAGATGGGCATTTGAAGCAACGCGGTTAATGCCCATAAGACCTCTTCCTTTGAAATTTGGCCATGCCATGCAAGCCCTCCCTACTCTTAGGAAGGGGCAAAAGAGAGAAACCAGACAATATATTGATTTGTCTGGAACCCTCCTTGGAAGAAACCTCATAGCCCCATGAGAAAAAATAATTTAAAAATTCTTTGGCAACTATTTCATCCTGTGAGTTCATTTTTTCAGAAAACTCAAAAGGGATATATTAAACAGCCCAAGTCCAATTTCCTGCAGCAAGACATATTTTTGATTTGATCTGTCTTACCTTTTAATTTAAAATCTAGTTGTACCAGATTGATACCACTTACCTTCCACCTAAATCCTTTTCTCTAACATTTCTTATTGGCAAGATGTAAACCTTCAAAAATAATGGAGACAGCTGAGTAAGAAATGCCTTCTCAATGCATCTAATCCATCTTTCTGCTACTGAAAGAAATTTTCTGTTGCATGACTCAGCTCTGTCTGGATCAAGTGTTTGGATTACAGCTCAAAAATTATATTAATGAAAGCTGTCACTATTTTATGCTTTTTTCCATTGATTCAATCCTGCAAATATTAAAAAAATGAACAACTTTGCCAATCTCAGATGGAAAACTTACTTGAATACGACAAACTTACAAAAAGCCCAAACCAAACACAAAGTACTGAGCAACTCACCTGTGAGCCTCTGGGTCCTCGTTTGTGATCCCATTCAGTATGTCCCACAAGCTGAAAAACAAAGAAAAGCCCAGGTAAGTGAGAAACTCAACTCATTAGCTTTAATTGAAGCAGTCACGCTTTTATATCCATTACACATTTTCTTTGAAAAAACAGGTTTGCTTTTATGATTTATTTCACACAGCTTTTAGCTTTGTAATGAGTGTGAGAAGACTTGGGAGTTGTTACTATAACTTTGTACCTTTACATTCAGGGCCAAAACACATCTAGCATCACAACACTGCTTATGCCAATAGAATTCCCACTGCCACAGATTCAGCTTTAGCCAAATCTTTAATACTGATCTGGCAGAAGGAGAGATGATATATCAACAAGATTACCAAAACCAGAGGACATTTTATTAAATAGCAATGCATGTTTTACCCAAGCATGAAAGTTAGCGACAGCTTTAATTCTGTCTCACCACTGAATTGTTCTCAATGTAATAAAAAAGTAGACGTACACACTCTAATAAAAGTAAAAAAGATTGGCATCATTACATTGCAGGGGAAAGCAAAGACAGAGTTTAGAGATGATGGGTTCTTGTTGGAAATTAAGATTTGTGGTGGTATACAGCTTCTCAAGTTAAAGAGAGAGAAAGCATTAGTTCTAGACCAAATTCAGCTCTCAAATCCTCTGTGCAGCCCTACAGGAGATTGTGTTGTGAGACAAGTGGTCAGACATTGGATGGTACAGATGGACTCCAGAAAAAATAATTTGTCTTCTCCCATCTTTTTCCTACTGTACTTCATAACTGTATGCTAACACAGGCACGCACTCCCTTTCTTTAAGCAACATACAATTTGCACACAGCAGTTATTTCCATGTATGTCACAGTGGAAGACAAAAAAGGAGGAGAGAGAATACTCAGTAGGCTTTATTACTGCTTTATGTATCCAAAGATTATGGGCAAATGTGAACTGTTGACAATAAAGCTATCCTCACACCTGCCTGAAAAACCCTGGCAAGCACCAGGGAATGCCCAGGCACGGCTCTGGTGGAGGGGCTGCCGCTGCCAATCCTGCCTCTGGGCGCTCGGCTGGCGTGTGTTCCAGTCTGGGAGCTGGCTCTTCTTACAGCTACTCAGGGATCTCTTTTAGGTAATACTTTTTCTTACTCATATGAGCATAGCTTAATGCAAATATAAAAATATGTGAATGAAAGATAGGAGGGTTAATGTGACATGTAATGATTTAGTCATTAACATTTTCTTACTCTTTTTTTCCCCCAACATTCTTTCCCAAGGAAACGCCTTCTCCCAGGTCAGGGGTAGGCCACAAGATTTACAACCTATGCTTATTGCAGAACATGCTTTCAAAACACTCATCCTAGGACAAGAGATTAAAACTACTTAGAAAAATTAGGAAAGCCACATCCATCTCATATGAAATCTTTATCTTCTCCATCAGCTATTCCAACTTATGCTTTCCTTCTCCAAGGGCCCCTTAATTTCTTTATTATTTATGATCACCTACTCTCATAACTGGAGACAAACTGCACATGCAGATAGGCATCAAAGGTCAGAAGTATCACACCATTTTTTCACCTGATACAGCCTCACGACTGGCCCCTTGTTTTACTGTAATTATTTCATTTTCCCATACACTGTTGGTGGAAACACTGGCTGTGCCAGGTTTCCCTGTTTGTTTCTCCATACTCTTATGTTTGCTCATTACTGTATGAAACCGAGCTTTGATGTTTATGAAAGCTGGCCTCACAGTAAATAACTGGCATGCAAAAGCTACCAAGAGATGCACCTACCACAGGTTACGTGCTTCACAGAACCTCTGCCAAAACCCTCATACCTGTGCTTCCTTCCTGGCTCCTGTCACTCTGGATCAAGAAAACCTCTTCAGTTTTAACTCCCCAGCCCCTATGCCTTGTGGGGAAGTGGTGCCTGCTTTCTTAATTTACTTGGCTAAAGAAAAATTAATTTACCATGAGTCTGACCACCTGCAATTCCCAGCACGATGAAAGATATCTTTACCTACAACTTCCTACCAATGAAATTAGCACAAAAAAACATGCCTGTTATTTCACATTTAAGAAAAAAGGATTAATGTTATGGTTACTATGGTTCTCCAGGCTCCACAGACATTTGGCAGCACATACCACACCCTCAAAACAAAGTGTAGCATGAGATCCCACTGTCAGGCTTTTCATTCTCCTACCCTCGCCGAATCCATTGTTTACTGAAAAGTGAAGGGTTGGCGTTACTATTACCACCAAGAATAAGCAAGGTAGTTGAGTCAAGCTTGGAGTTACTGTTCCCATTAGAGGAGGTACACTGAACGTAGGGATGCTCCCACTCCAGCCAATCCCAGGAAATCACACTGACGTGTGCCAGAGGTGGTTACTTGTGATCACCACCGATCTCCAAGCCCAAATCGAGTCTTCTTAAGCATTCATTCTTTTTCAGGCACTGTTTTCCCACCCTGTTCCCCAGTTACTGCCTAGTGCTTTGTATGTTCACAGTTTTTCATCCCCCAGAGTGTTCTCCTGTGCTTCCCAGCCCCACGGCCAGCCCCTGCTCTGCTCCACTGCTCCTCCTCCACAGCCTGCAGGTGCCTTTCAGTCCAGGTCCCCCAGCTCTAGCCCCGCTCTTCTACCAGGCATGAGTAATCCTGAGGTGCTCCACAGACTGGATGTTGCATCAGCAGCTAATATTACAGAGAAAAATTAGTCTGAAGGCTATAACAACTCATCCTTGCTCCACTTCTCAGCATCTAACCACCAAAATCACTAAGAGAGGCCAAAGTCACCAGTGAAGCTGCCAGTCATAAACACATTTGAACCAACGAAGTGACCCCTTGCTTATTCTGGCATCGTTTTATTAGCAAACTGCTAACTCCTCATAGAAAATTACACAACCTGCATTTCATTTAATTTCTCTACAAATGTGCCTTTGTGGAATCAGCTTTGTTTGTATTTTTGTTGATAGATCCATTGCCCCTACTGTAAAAGAATTTCAACACCATTCTCCCCTCTTTGTATGTCACACACTATGCCAGGATGCTTACGGAGTTAACCCTGTGGTTATCACCTGGTAAAATGGTGAGCATGAGGAAGCAAAGGAAAAGTTCTATGATGGTAAGAGACCTTGTCAGTTCTAGGCAGTTTTCAAACATGGTAGTAAAATTCATGACCCTATGAAGCCAACTTTTTCCTCCCTTTTTTATAACCTTCAAATCTTACTTGGCTTTAAAATGTATTTCTCCCTCACAATTTAGAAAACGGTTTTCATCTCATGCTAGAATGTTCTTGACATATCTGCAATGGACCACACCAACAAACGGAGAGAAGGAGAAAATAATTAAATTTAAAAGTATATCACACTTACAAAAGGGCCACAAGTTTTAAGACAGAAAACTGTTTTGTTTTCAAACAGGTATAGCAGTAGTAACAAAATTTCTTCCAGGCCAAAATCCTACTGAGGGATGAATACCTTGGTATGACACCTTTTAGCTCAACAAGCCACACCGTACTAGATTAATTCTGAACCTGTGAAAGATTTTCTGTGAATGGACAAACAGTAAGTGCTGGAGTATGATATGCAGAAAAGGAGGAAAGCAAGTATGCCTGACCTATCAGGCTACTTGGAAATCACAATTTCTATAAATTCTACAGAAATCAAAAGATGAAGAAACAGTATTAAAAAAACAAACACAAACAAACAAACAAAAACAACAAAACCAAACAACAAACCAACCACAAACACTCAGAAACATATTTTGCGTAAATCCACTTGAGTCTGAGCCAACCTTCTGAACTCAGAAAAAAGATATTGTTCAACTGGTACATGCATGAAAACAGAGATACAAACACAAAAATGCATTTGGAAGTAGAGGGAATTATGTATATCACTAACAGAAGGGTTTGTTCCAGACTCCACCACCTCCTCTGAACATTACTATGAATCGCTTTGGTCCAGAATGATGGTAAACAGCCTCACACTATCAAATTACTTTTTATCATTTTTACTGACCAGACTGCTGAGGCTGATTATACCAGCAGCAGCAAAGGAGGGATAAAACCAAACTCAAACTCCCACACGGCTTATACATGTGCAGTCTCTCTCAGAAGGAACGATTCTACTTTGCATTTCATCTAAAACTGTCCTAGAAACCCAGCTCTGACAGTTTTAACACTTAAAGATGAAGGCAGCTTTCAGCGACAAGAACAATGCTTAAATGTTCAAGAATGCACAAAAACATGAGTTCACTAAAGCCAACTGGCTCGCTCTACCCTACTAATTGACTAACAGGTCTCCAGGGAAAACAGCCTCCCGGAGCCCAGCTGAGCGTGAGGACTGTGAACAGAAGAGGAGGCAGGAATGGATGAGACCCTAATATCAAAATCACAGTTATAGAGAGAAAAAAGAGAAGTGAAACATGGTTAGCTTGCTCTAAACATGTCAGGTGGTAGCCTGTCCTCTAAAACTCAGGCTTTTGCTATAAACACTATGAAGTCGCTAGGCCTCACGGTTGTAAAACCAAATTTTAAATGTAAACCAGATGTCCACTAATTCAATGACACCTGCAAAGGAGTAAGAAATGGTAGAAGGGACTGTTTGCATTAGGTAACTGAGATACCCATGTCAAAGTACAATAAAAGCATTCAAAAATTAGCATCTTCATCTCTCACCTCTCTAGATGCAGTTCTTCTCCTATTTGGTGATTTAATTAAAGACCCAGCATATGATTACATAATAATCTCAACTTTCATTGAAATTCATAAACCATAATTCTAAGCCTTCTTAGTATTAGAGAACTGCAGAAAAATATGACCCACGCATACCGTAAAAAATCTAAATAAAAATACAGAAAGAATGACAATTCAAACATTTTTTATCTGTTTCTAGGTCTTGTTTTCCCTTTAAATCATCTTTTCTGGCCTAGGTTTTTGATTTTGGCACCCTTGAACCAGCAATACTGCTAACTATGCCATGGCTAAAAAAAACCCAACCAAACAACAAAAAAACAACCCCCAAAAACCTCACAGAAATAAAGAGGCATAATCTTATCGTAAGGACCTCCATGACTGGGCACAAGGGGGAAAAACCCCCAACATTTAGAATATAAGCAGTCCCATGTACATTCTTAGGAAGGGGAGGGAGTCCTCAGCAGAACACAACAGCATTTTGAAACCACGGGGGGTTTTTATTTATATATTAAGCAAATATAACACTCGATACAGTTTTATTAGAGGGAATGATCAGAACTTTTCATGGTAAATACTTCAGAGGGCCAATGAAGCAGTAATACTCTGTGTTTAATAAAAGACTTTAAGTCAATTCAGATCCTGTTCTAATTTGATTCAGATTATAGTCTACTACTATGGAATTTCATTTAGATATATATTTACATATGTACTTTTACAGTTATAAAAAAAATTAGACAGTGATGACAAAGGTGAGCTAAATCAACCATAAATCACCAAAGCTAGTAAATGGGATTCAAACAGACTGAAGCAGGATCACATAGTCCAAATGTACGTGTCAGGACCTTGCCCCAACTCACTGACTTCTTCCCTTGTGCATTAAAAATTGCAGACCATGGCTGGACATCACATCTCCATTACAGTGAGCATAAGAGAGCCCTGCTCTCCTTTAGTGAATAAATGAAAGGTGAGCACAAAGCAAAGCACAGGAAGGCTAGAGAAATTGCTCCTCTGCCCCATCTGTGATCGTGAGCCAAACACTTAGCAGGCAACATTCTCTTTTGATCCGGCTGCAATGCACAAATAGGACACCCTGAGCTCCCCCAAATGGCTGAGAACCTGTAAAAATGTCTTTTTGACACTCCTGCAAAGATTTAGAGAATTTAGGAACAACAAATAAATAATTACCAATGAGATTCTGAGAAGTTTTGGCTGGGCGGTAGCCAGCAGTTTTAAGAATAGCTTATATTTCGGAATCAGTGTCCAGTGGAACTAGATAGGAGCATCCAACCTGGCTGGCACCTGGTTTCAACCTTTGACAAAATAGCAGAGCCTGTATTTAAACATGAGCATAACATCTTCCCTCTTTGGAAGAGATTTTGTTGAATGGGCATGTTGAGGATGTGGAACAGTGTCTCACTGTTGAGTTCTTTGACACTGCCTCCTTACAGCTTGTGCTGAATGGGGCACAGTATGATACATATTCTCTGACTGAATGGGTATTAGCTATGCTTCAGTCAGGATCATATTTCCAGTGGTAAAAAGAAACTGTTTGTTACCAGCATGTAAGCACCAAATGTTCCCGATAAATTTATTTTTCAGTAACAAAAAAGCACAAATTATTTCCTTGATTATGTATTAGAAGAAACATTTATTTTTACAAATAAGCAGGAGTCAGGTCATACAGAAGCTAATGGGGTTTTTTGCACATGATATTTTGAGTAGGATTCCTTCTATTCAATAGAACATGCACTTTCATGGTAATCGAGGTAAACTCGACTGACTTGGGGAGTACAGTTTTGCTGTGGATACCATCAGTAGAAGCAGCTAAGTGGGCTGTAGCTGCTGAGATTCAGCAGTGCCCGATCCCAGTATCATAATGGGGGAGGAACTGCATGGCTGTGCTGACCACCTTCTCCATCAAATGGCACAGCTGCAGCTTGCCCTGTGGGCAACCAAAGCTTTGGAGATGTCTTCCTTGCTGTGTAGTGAGTGCAATCATACACAGGCACGTGTAGGCTATGACACACAGATAGCAAAGCGCTCCAGTATTTGGAAAAACAATCCCTTTTCCACAACCACTTGCCAACTCCCAGGGTCAGCTTAAAGCACGAGATGTCAGAGCTGCGCTGTTCAGCCAGATATGTGAGCTGCACGCTCACCCCATCACGGCCTCTGGCTGTGCAATTAGTGTGGAGGAAACTCTCCACCCAAACGCTCCCAACGTGTTGGAGCCCTGCAAATCATCAAGGCCAGCTCCCATTCTGAGACTGGTTGACAAACAAAACAAAAAAACCCCACCACAATAAATTCAATTAATAAATTGGGTGGGGGTGTGTGTGTGTGGGGGGGTGTGGTGTAAGAGCCTTTCAGCTGCTTCTTAATCAAGTTGTTTCAAAGGTTTGTGGGCTGCTGGACAACAGCTGGAAGCAGAGATAAGATTTTTAAACCAAGGCACAGGCCGAAATGCTTTGAAACTTGGCACTGCTTTGAACCGGAGGCAGGGGCAGCGTGGTAGAATGATGGGTATGGAAAGGAGCTGCAGCAAACGGCTTTGCTGCAGGATGAGCCCTGTGCAGGGATGGAGTTAAGCCCTCTGAAGTTGGTACCCTGGTGAAGCTGGAAGCCCTGGAGGGAGCTGCCTTCTTGAACCCGACAGCCCTCTCACAGCCTGGCTGGCAGGTCAAGCAACAAACCACAGCACCAGCAGAGGCTACACAAAACAAGGGAGAAACATATATATCAGGCAGATACTCTGCTGAGACAGTGAACATGGTATCAAGCCACTGTGGCAGAAAAGAATGGAGAAAACAGAGCACTTGGCGAGGTAAGGCTGAGGGGAGGCGAACAGGCGCAGCGGCACAGGAGGACAACCCGAAAGGCACCAGCAGTGACTGTCCCGCAGGCGCAGCAGAGAAACTGTCCCGAGCACTTAACCAGGGACTCAGCTCCAAAGGAATAAAAGGAATGAGATCATATCTGGCGCTGGGTGAGACGGCAAGAAAGAGACTACATTTTTGAGGACTTTTCTCATGGCAGCATATGACCTTTTAGAATATTTCCAGACAATAAACTGCATCTGACTTCTTCAGGGATCCTGGCTCCCTTGCAAAGGGGCAGGAGGCATGAAGACGTATGACATGGAAACTGGCAGCAGTGATTTTGTGGACAATTGTCATGACCCTTGCTCCATGTCACCTCTTGAAATGAGCAGGTTTAACTTTACATAGTGTGAAGGTACTGTGAAATAAAAAACCTGTAGGTGGGAAAAAAAAAAGACTGGGGAATATCCACCTCCACACTCTGTATCTGGATTTATATAAATTTTTGTCACAACTACTTAAACAGATGACAGTAATAAAACAAATCCATCTAGGTTTCTATTATTTTCAGTACTACCAACAAATTTCTCAGGTCCCTATTAATCTTTTACACAAACAGGATATTAAACAATGGGTTTTGGAGGCAGGGATGTAGTAAAACACAGAAAAAAGCTGAATTGTTTGCTTTTTTGACTTTTTTTAAAGAAAAGCAACTCTTATTCTTCAGTGATCCCCAACGATGGATGCCACACGAAGAGCTACTAGCAGATGTGGAGCAGATTTCTTTTAGCAAAAGCTTGCTAAATTAATAGTCTTAGCTTAATCTGGATATTTAAAAGAATAAAACAATTAAACTCATCATAAATAGATTTCTTATCCCCTTAAACTGATCTGGTGGATTAATAATAGGCATGTAGATCTGGTGAACTGGTATTCAACAAGCAAAAGTGTTCACCAAAATTTCTATGTACTCATTTTCCCATTCAGAGCATAAACATGAAAACCAAGGCCCTAGAAAAAAATATCCATACTGGTGAGATAAAAAGTGTGTGCACAGATACTCTGATATCCTCCCACTTTAACCACGGCCATAATTTACAGACAGTAACCTATACAAGAGGATTCCTTAGTATGAGGATGCCAGGGTGTGCTGGTTTTGGCTGGGATAGAGTTAATTTTCTTTAAAGTAGATAGAATGAGGCTATACTTTGTGCTGAAAGCAGTGTTGATAACACAGGGATGTTTCAGTTACTGCTGAGCAGTGCCTACACAGCGCCAAGGCCTTTCCTGCTCTTCACACCGCCCTACCAGCGAGCAGGCTGGGGGTGCACAAGAAGTTGGGAGGGGACACGGCGGGGACAGCTGACCCCCACTGACCCAAGGGATATTCCACACCATCAGATGTCATGCTCAGCATATAGAGCTGGGGAGAGAAGAAGGAAGGGGGCATGCCTGTAGTTATGGCATTTGCCAAGTAACTGTTACGTGTGAGAGTCCTGCTCTCCTGGAGATAGATGAGCACCTGCCTGCCAATGGGAAGTGGTAAGTGAATTCCTTGTTTTGCTGTGCTTGCATGCATGGTTTTTGCTTTCATTATTAAACTGTCTTTATCTCAACCCACAAGTTTTCTCACTTTTACCTGTCTGATTCTCTCCCCCATCCCACTAGGGAGAAGTGAACGAGCGGCTGAGTGGTGCTTACTTGCCAGCTGGGGTTAAACCATGACACAAGGCAAAACAGCAGTATCAAGACTCCTAAATGTAACAGCAAGCTGACAAAAGAACAAAAATAGATTGTTAGACAGAAGAAAATTACTATCTAAATCTTGCTTGTTATTCAAAGTAGACACATTAAATTCCTGGATTTCAAAGCTACACAGTTAAATCCATTCTGGTGTAATTAAGTTCCTAGAAAAAGTCAGAAAGCTTATTTACTTTTTTTCCATTGGGAATCATTAACTATGCATTAAGAACCCCAGTCACAATACCAAGCCTGGCACAGGCTTGATAAACTAGCTAGCTACTGCAGCAGACAAAGTCAGCGTAGTCTGAAAGCACGTTTAAGTATCTAAAACTATTATGTATCTTTTAAGGTAGCCTGAAGACTTTCACAAAAAAAATCTGTTCTGCAATATATGTTACCAATACTGTTCACTCTTTAGTGCCTGGTTTTTCTCTCACTTTCCATCTTTTCAGAGATTCTAGTTTCATATAAGATATCTGCACTTTCTGTTCTTACTCAACACAAGTCTCAAAGATGACATGCGCGCTTTTTGGCTAGTTAGCAGTGCACAGAAGGGTCTCTGCTTCCAAATAAATTAGTTCCTTGAAGATTCATAGCACTTAAAAATCCACTGAAAGAGTGGGAACACTTTAAGGGATTTTTCAGTCAAGCTCTGATTTTAGGTGAATCACCCACAATACTAACGCAAAACACAAAAGATCATGTGGAAGGCAACTTACTCCAATTAGTTTAGGAAACGCAGTCTAACAGCTGACCACTCTTTGGTAGTCTGCATAAAAAGGGGAATTTCCCAATTCAATCCCCAGTGGGTGTCTACTTCACAGGAAAAAGAAACCCCAAACCAAAATCTTGTCAAACTGATATCCTTACTGGCAGTCTCTGCAGAAAAAAAACCCTTAGGACTGAGTAAGCATGAAGGTTTCATCAGACATTTAACCTTCAAAAGTGGTTCCTCTGCCAGGGCGCTGAGCCACAGCGGCAGGAATAGGGACAAGTGTGACTTGCCGGTGTCCCCACTGTACTTCCCTTATGTGCACAGGATGGCGTTTCGTCATAGGTGTCAACTCAAAACCTCTCACCAGGGCAAAGAGCCGCTTACAAAAAGGAAGGGGATAGAGGATGAGAGAGCGAACCCCCAAACCCTAACTGCTTGGTCACTAAGTCAAAGGTTGCAGTGTCACTGCCCCCTAAAATTGGAAATTCTGTAAGCAACAGGATTCAGTGGTTCAAACAAATCAGGTCTCTTCTGCTACCATATGCACTCACTAAAAAGGAAAAAACAAACTTTGCTTTTTTTAATATGGCAACTTAATGTCCACTTGGTGTGAAACACAAAACACAGTGATTACAGGAATCAGCCCCTGGTGAGGCTAAAATATAGTGAGGCAGAAAGCCAGAAACATAATTTCTTACAGTTTCAGCAGCTCATTTTCCTGAAATGCAATAACTTTAATGGTAGCACACCAAGGGATAGCTGAGATTTAGTAATTAAAATTTTAAAATGCTGAGAATTTGGTCTCTCTCAAGCTAGAGCACAGATCAGACTGACCCACAGTGCCTTCTCCCACTGCAAGAGCAGCACTGTGTCTGGTTAGGTGAAGCCTCAGCTTCCAGGATTGGCCTGGAAAAGAAAAGAGCATCCCTCTGCCAAGGCTTGTTTCAACCTGACACCCACACAAACAAGCTACTTGTTTCACTAACACCCCATTTTCCCGGTTGTAAGGTTTCACAATGCAGAAGAATAGCATCGACATTTCAATAGCTGGATCCCAGCTAGCAAATGTCCTAAAATTACACCGCAGAGCCTGGTACCTTACTAAAAAACCTCAATGTCAAAACTCAAAGTACATTCAGTTTAAACACACCCTTGGGGGAATTTTATGCTAACTATTTTCTATTTCAGACTATTCACTTTAAGCTCAACCAGCAATGCTTCATCACTCATCCAGGAAAACTCCTCTCTCTGCCACCCATTCTCAATCAACCTGCCAAATTAATTATCACCCTGCATTTGTCTATTGCTAAGCGGGGGGGAAAAAAAGCAAATAGATGAACGTAGCAGTGACCCGAACAAAAATGAATCCTCTGAAACAGAACTAATTAAATCAGTTCAGTGATCTTCCAGCACGACACATTTCACCCACCCATTCCCCAAGCAGCTCAGTTCCCGCATCTCCTCCAACTGTCTTCATCAGGGTGCTCACACGGGTCTCAGGTGTCTATCCAGCAGCAAACTAGGGATCTTTTCTACTCATCCTTGTAATCTCATGGTTTAAAATAAAGAAAAAAACAACTGTCACAGAAAATTCACCACGATAATTTCACACTGACATTTACATGCAAATTCCTGGCCACAGAATATGTGTTTCAGCCAGACAGCAGTAGGACCTCAAATTTATGGGACCACAGGCACCAAACTTTGGTGCTTTGGTGGCTCTGTGAAATGAGCAGAGCTCAGAGAGCTAGCAGAGTGAGGCTTTCCCTTTGGTACCCCAGTCAGGACTTACAGCAGAGCTGGCAGGACTAACATGCAGAGAAATTACAGAATTTGTGGATTTTAAATCACTGCCATGAGTCAGACACCAAACCTTGTGCTAACTGCATTCCTAATCTAGCAAGTACATGTGCATGCATGCATGACCACAGCATCGGTGACCCTGTTGACTCGAAAGGGACTAGTTCAAGAAGCAAGTTACACATGCATTTTAGACTTCCCTGTCCTGTAATTTTAAGTGACAGTGGAGCTGAAATGCATGCAAAAGTACATTTGGGCCATAAATTTCCCCACTGCTGGAAATGGCATAATTTTCACTGCAGTCATGCTGTTGGACAGTGCATGAAATTCTGTGCCAGCTGATAACAGCATGCCCATGCAGTGAGAATATCAAAAGCTATCGGTGTAGGACTGCAACAGAAACACTGACCTCTCCTCTCTCGGTGAACTTCACTTTCCATCACTTTTCTCTTTACACAGAACACATTCAGAGCAAGAGCAGAAAAGGGAAAGGCAACTCAAATAGGGCAAGAAATGCAGGGTGACAGGCCCACGTGGGGAACAAAAAGACACCGAAGCAGCATCTCTCTTTGCTAGAGAGTTCAGTTATAAAGTCAATCGCACTTTGCTTTTCTCCCTATATGATTTTTAATATGATTAGTGCTTCCTTAGATGGAAGGCATATCACAAATGGACATCTGTACTGAAAGGATCTCTGTCAAGTGTATGTAAAGCTTGAGATGCGGGAGCCCTGACAGTGCCCTCTGATAACAGTGCATAGGAACAGAACAACAACACACAGAGGCAGGACTGAGTAATCTCTAGGTAGGTGCCTACACAGGCAAGAGTTTGTCATTCGCACCCATCTGCTGCTCCAAATCACACACACGCTGTCACATGTGCTCTTCCCCATCTGGATTGCAGAGATGCTGGATATAAACAGGCAAAAGCCAGGAAGATGAATACTGGGCTTGTGCTGTACAGCGGGGAATCGGCAGTCAGCTTCATCCCCTCTAATGGGAGTAATTTCAGTGGAGATTTCTAGAAGTTAAAGTAAAACCAGATTTTTCACAATGGCAGCAGGTTTTTCCATGATTTGAAATCCTGTCTTTCAAACCGGTATAACTCTTTAAAAGCTTTGCTTTTCAGATTTTATTTTTAAAGTAATAAAACCACACATGTTGTCTTAGAGCAATAACATAAAATACATTCCCCTGCAACATTTTCTGTCAACATTTAATTCGAAGTGGTCATCCAACCCATATTTCTATAGCATTGCAGTACTGCTAACAGAAAAACCTGAGCCCACAAAATGTGCAGTCTCTATCATGGTGTAAAGGATGTACAGAATATACGCCATCCAGGGGTGTCACGGTGCAAATGGGTATACCAGGTGGCATTTTAAAGTGAGGAAGTGAAAGAGAGAAAAGAGCAGAGGGGAGAGGAGCCTGTTCTGGAAGGGCTGACATTGAAGGAATGGGCTTGAGAGGCATGTGGCCGCCTCTTCCCCTCTGTTTTAGGACCCCAGTTTTGGTTCAGTTAAACTGAGTCACACAAAAGCTGATGAAGTATTCTTTGGCAGAAGAATCTTCAATTGAAAATATGGCATTTTGACTAATCCGTCTTTCAGAAACAGGCTTCAGCAAAATTAACTATAATTTCTGTGGTTGAAAGAAAAATGTGGTGTTTCGAAAAGGTCCATCTATTCAAAATAGAAAGTCCTGAAATTTGCTTTCTTTTATATGTGCAACTACTTCCCCATCCACCCTTGGTCCTTTTTTCCCCAGAATTTTATTCCTTGCATAATCTAACTTTGCACATTGCTGAAATATACTTCTAAACCAAACTTGATCAAAAAAAAGCAATATCTCCTCCTCTCATGACAAGCTGTTCAGCACTCCCTCAGAAATAAGAGCTTTCCCTTCTATTAATCTCATCAAGATGTCTTCAGCCCCTTCCTTTTTTGCTAAAGAAGTCATTTAAGTTCCTGTGTCCCAAATATTTTTCTTTCATCTTCCTATGTTCAACTTGTGTAAAAATGCTATTCTGATTCAGCAGAAGTGTTATTTTAGTAGACACTAGTATACATCACTTTACCCTAACCAGCAGAGTCCAGATGGAAAGGTATTTATATGTCTAGCTACCAAAACAACAAAAAAAAAACCCACCAAAAACAAAACCATGAACCCAAACAGAAAACAACCCCTCCAAAAAAGCACTGCAAAATGCTAAGCAGCTGTACAGGTTTGGTCCTATGACTATGAAAAAAGAGACCTCTAGTTCTGTATTGATTACAGCTACAATCCTGATACCCTTGTGCTAACAACATTTTCATCAATTCATCATGGCCTGGATGTTGTCCATTGTTTTCCCTCCTACACCTGGGAACCAGTCTGGTCTTCCAGGACACATGGTTAAACACAGTTGGTCTGAATCTCTAAGATGGCTTTGAGTGTCTCCCCGATATTATATATCACCAGCTGCAAATCAGAGAAATCTTAGTAGCAATCACTTCTAAAGCACTTCTTTACAGACCACCATACAAACTTTTTAACTCAGACAGGACTTTTGTGAGAAAAAAAAATAAACTGATTTATCTGCATTTCATAGATGGAGAACTGAGGCATTTACACAGCACAGTACTGCAAATCTGGGAATAGAAACTAAATATCTTCAGTTCATGGGATCAGACCATAGGCTTCATTTTGATCAACTATTTATGTTCAAGTTCTTTTTTTGGGGAGTCGAGGGCATACACCAGAGAACAGAATTATTCTAATTTTCAGCTGCCAGGAGATCTTATCACTCTTTCTGAAAATGAACTGTTCAGCCCTCTAAATATCAGAAAGAGGACAGACTTCAAATATCAACCACCTTCCTTTTTAAAAAAGCAGTAATGTGAAACAGGAAAGATAGGAAACCTCAAAGGATCAAAAACAGTGAAAGTTTTTCCCCTATATCTGTGGCCAAACACTCAGGCATCCTGCAATCCTCTTTCCGCAGTTAGAAGGACTTCAGCTAGAGAAGATGACTGGAACAAAGTGAAAAAACAACAGCTGTGCCCCAGACCTGAACTGAACCTTCCCTGAGCTTTGAAGACATTCAGTCCATTTCAGCTCCACATGTGGATGCAGAGATGAACAGCAAGAAGAAGGGATGAAAAGCCAAAATGCAAGGAGAAAATGCATTCTCATGAAGCTTTCTGATTTATTCATTAAGATCAAGTGACTGAGGTGTGTGATGCAACTCTGGCATGACAGCATTCACCACAAGAGTGTCATGTACTGGAGAGCATTTTCTCTCTTCCACCTTTCATTTTTCCACACAATTCCTTTTTCAGAAAGAGAAGTCATAGATAATGGCAGTTTACCTACTTTAATTAGTATCAAGACTCATATTCCACAAATATGTTGCCAGGAGATAAGCAGTTGCATACTGAACGTCGGGTATCTGTGCCTGTGTGCCTTCAGCCCTCTCAATGGGTCCCTTTATCAGGACAAAGCTTCCTTGAAGGGGAACCAGGGCCACCAACAACCTCAGTTCAGTCAAGAGCAAAAGAGGTTGAGAAACAGATGCTTTATGAGTTTGAGAGAACTGCAGAAGAGGAAAAAAATAACTTCCCTTCTCATACCTAAATATAGAACATAAATAAAAATGTATATATCCTAAATATTTTTCCTAACCTAATACTTTTCTTCCCACACATCCGCCCCACTCCCCCCAACACGCACAGTGTGGTCCTGGAACTCATATTTTCATTTGTTTCCAGGGAAAGACAGTTGGTGTTAAAACCCCCATGCTGGTTAACGAGAAAGTCAGAAAGTTCAGGGTGGACTGAGGAGCTGTCTACGTGCAGCCAGTCTGATGAGAGGAAATTCAGTTCTTACCAAGAAGCCACACAAAAGTATTTGCGGTAGAAAAAAACATCTTTCTCAGTGGCAGTCTGGAGTGCAATATCAGGGAAGAGACCGTCACAGAGGAGAATAGGTGCTCCCAGGCAACACTCCCCTACAAGCTTGCAATGCCACACTTTGCTGTTCCTATGATTGAAAAGTGGGGTTCATCCTCCATATGCATAATGTTACCAACGTCTTCCACAATTAGATACATAGAATCAAGAAAAAAGGGGATGGAAATACAGGTAGTGCCTACACACAGAAGTAATAATAAGCTCAAAACATTTGGAACCTCTGAAGATGATAATACTAAATATTCTTTTTATAACTTACAGAAGACACACGCTGACTTTCTGCAGTTCTACAGATTATATCTGAAGTGATGATGTTTCACACAGCATTTCAAGTTTTCTTAAAAATTTCAGTTCTTGGAATCTCAATTGTAGGAAAAGAGAAAAGAATAAAAAAGAAAATAAATTTCCTCTAAGAGATAAAGGAGGCTTCTAACTACCAGAACTGTGAAGGGGGGGAATTAAATACAAGGATTGAAAACTGAGGATTTGTGGCTGATCTGTGATCTCCAGAAGGCAGAAGGCTGCCCTTGCATTGGTGGGAAAGCCACCCAAGGGCAAACCTCAGCTCTGTCTGATATTAAAAGCCAGCACAGTAGATATGGTAAAACATAATAAAGCTGCATCCTTCCAGTCTGTGAGGAGGATGGGCAGGACAGAACAAAATGCCAGAACTAAAGCAAGCTATTGCTAAAAATAACTTTATCTCTCCTTCCTTATCTCAGGGGCCAAATTATCTCAGTTGCTACTTGAGAAGACTAGGCAATGCCAGCATCAGAAAGGTCAGAAAGCATGTGAAAATTTAACCAGTAGCTTATCCACTACCTAAATATCTGCTATTGCAACAGTACAGATTAGCATGAAAATTCCTACTGTTTTGCTGCACAAATATATGATAAGTCTTTATTTGAAGAGCATGAATTAAAAATGCACTACATGGATACCATAGCTGTAATGCCCTCACATACTAATACATGAGGTTTTGAGTTTAATTTTTTTTTTTTTTATATTTTACTCAGTGAAATAGACTTCTGATTATCTATTAAAAAGTGATTTCAGGTTAATAGGAAGCAACTCATAGAGGAACTGACTAATTCCTCATACCCAGAATGCAAGGAGCACCTGAATTAAATCCAGTTGGAGGCTGGTTGCAAGTGATGTTCCCCACGGTCCAGTATTGCAGCCATTTCTGTTTAATACCTTTTCAATGATCTCAATGAGGGGATCAAGCGCACCCTCAGTAAGTCTGCAGACGACACAAAGTTGGGCAGGAGTGTTCATCTGCTTGAGGGCAGAAAGGCTCCACAGAGGGATCTGGACAGGCTGGATTGATGGGCTGAGGCCAACTGCATGAGATTCAACAAGGCTCAGTGCTGGGTCCTGCACTTGGGTTACAACAACCCCATGCAACGCTACAGGTGTGGGGGAGAGTGGCTGGAAAGCTGCCCAGCGGAAAATGACCTGAGGGTGTTGGTCAACCTTATAGGAATACAAGCCAGCGGTGTGCCCAGGTGGCCAGAAAGGCCGATAGCATCCTGGCTTGTATCAGAAATAGTGTGGCCAGCAAGACTACGAAAGCGATTGTCGCCCTGTACTCAGCACTGGTGAGGCCACACATCAAATACTGTGTTCAGTTTTGGGCCCCTCGCTACAGGAAAGACACTGAGGAGCTGGAGTGCATCCAGAGAAGAACAACGAAGCTGGTTAAGGGTTGAGAGAACAAGTCCTATGAGGACCTGCTGAGGGAACTGGGGTTGTTCAGCCTGGAGAAAAGGAGGCTCAGGGGAGATCTCACCGCTCTCTATGACTGCATGAAAGGAGACTGCACTGAGGTGGGTGTCGATCTCTTCTCCCAAGTAACAAGCAATAGGACAAGAGGAAACGGCCTCAATTTGTGCCAGGGGAGGTTTAGATTGGCTATTAGGAATAATTTCTTCACCAAAAGGGCTGTCAAGTGTTGGAACAGGCTGTCCAGGGAAGTGGTTGAGTCACCACCCCTGGAGGTATTTCAAAGACATGTAGATGTGGCGTTTATGGACGTGGTTTAGTGGTGGACTTGGCAGTGCTAGGTTAACAGTTGGGCTCAATGATCGTAAAGGTATTTTCCAACCTAAATGATTCTATAATTCTATGAAAAAACACAACCAGTCAACCTGACTGTAAGAATTATAACCAGATATCTTCAAAACTGAAATGCTTCACAAACTGAAATTGCTAAAGGTTTTGCTCTGGATGCAAGTACTGCAAATGAGAAAGAGGACATTTTTAAGGCACCAAAACCTCTTGTTTCAATATCTAGGGACAACCGCATTTCAGTTTTGTGTTACTACAGAGTGTTGAAATTAAATTTTGAAAAGAAAAAAAAACAAAAAACAAAGAAACATGGGAAAAAAACATACTATTGCTTCAAGCTCTACAGGGCTTACCAACCCACATCAATTTTCCTGCTGTTGTGATAAAGAAACTTCATTCACAGAGTATTTCAAAATATTCAGGCTGCTTCTGCTGGGAAAAAAAAAAAAAAAAAAGCTGCATTTCTAAACCTTCCCTGAAATGCCTCCACAGTTCTCCTTGCGAATTCAGTTGTTGGGTGTCTCTTGATTTAGAAAGAGTGGCCAAATTTCCTGACCTTATAGTCCAGCCAATCTTTCTAAGGTCAAGAAGCACAAGACACACACAGAGGAGAGTGCAAGGGGGAGGGATCCAGGAGAGTTTCACAAGCAGGTGCTGACAGCAGCTCACCGGGCAGCCTAATGCCCCGCTGGGGACACCCCACCAGGCTGCGAGTGCTCAGGCACTAGGAAAACTCACTTTGCTGAAGTCTGGCTTCCTGCCTCTCCTGCTTTCAGGTCTGGGTCACTCCAGGGTAGCCCAGACATCCTGGGGACCTGGTACACAGGAGCAAGTCAAACTCATGAGCTGGTCAAGAGCCATTCTTATGCCATTCCTTGTGCACTGCAAAACGTCACCCTAGGCACAGAACAGTAAAGAAACACTTATAAAGAGCAAATCCATAAGGATGAAGGACCCAGCAAATTTCACAGGATGCAGATGTCAGAGAGTAAAGACAGAATGAGGTCAGAGTCTGATCTACAACCCAAGGAGCACAGCAAGCTATATCTAGGCCAACGATTTGCTGTAATCTTGTTACTGAATGGGAGGCAGAGGGAGAAGAGGGAATATCCTTGGAGCTCATATAACCACTGAGTAATGAGTGCTTAAAAGCAGGCTAGACCAGAGGTACAAAGTTAAGCCACTTTAAACCATAGCACAAGCACTTCAGCTCACTAGCTGGCACTGCCTGTCACATAGCAACGATGTGGTGCAAAATGACTTTGGAATTACAGCTGTGTGTTCTCCTATTTGTGATTTCCACCTTGCCAGCCATCCTCTGCCAGGACAGCATCAGCTGTGCATCCTCCTGTGTACAGACTCACCTCTGCTTGGGGACCCAGGTCTAAAACAGATTCCTTCTGTCTTCACGGCTGGAACGGGGCAGAATATAGCTGTGGTTATTCCTGGAGGAGCCTTTAATGTTCATTACATCTAAGTTAACTTCATAGTAGGAGGAGGTTGGAAGCAGGATGTCAACTTTCTTGGAAGAAAGAAGGAAAAAATCCCAACCAAACAACAAACCCAAACCAGAAACGTGCTAAGAACATGGCAAGCAGATGGCTGTTTTTGTTTTGCTGCATGTGGGGGAGTCATAGGTCCAGGATTTCATACCAGGGGGGAATTTCACTTTTATGGGTATCAGCAGAAAGCCTTCCTAATGCTGCTTATCTACTAACTTTGAGCCAAACACAACTTGTGCACCTCACACACTTTTGATCCCCTGGCTACTCTGCTCAGTGCCAGCCCACCCTGTGCAGCGGTGCATGATTCGCCTGGCTGGACACAACAACGGCTCCAACACAAACATGCAGAGCTGTGCTGCATTGTAAAGATTTCTCCAACATAAAAATATGGACTCCCTCTCTGATTAAGGTGGGGCAGAGGGATGAAGCATTTGTAGAGGGAGGCAAACTCACCAGGGAGAAAACACATTTCCTCTTTAGCTCTTAATAAGAACATGGAGATTCTTCTGACTCTCAAACAATTAATACATATCTAACAGATACAAATCTGCATTTAACCATAATGGTGGGCATCTCTGCAGAAAGAGATGGTTACTAAATAATACTTAAGGAAAACCTCAGGCTGTACCAGATCTCTGTGCTCCAACAGGGATAATACTGGGCATGCCAGGCCATGGTGAGCTTTTTGCTCCAAAGAAGTCAAGAAAATATGAGGAGGGACCACGCATACAGTTCACACTTTTGCCTAGTTGATATATGTAACTGCTCAGCGAACAGAAAAGTGTTCACTGTTTTTTTTCTGTTTTTTAAAAGGCAACACTGCTTCCAAGGGATGCAAAAATCCATCCCTAAATTAAGCAAGCCAGCAAGAGACAGTGATCAATTGGCCAATTTAGCTGCTTCATTCTTCTTCACCAATCTCCTCTAATTGTCCCCAAGTCCCCATGGGAACAACAGTAAGCAGTAGCTTCACTTCAGAGCAGGATAGACCCACAAGACTAGCTGTACCAGGGTGGAATTAATTCATGATTTTTGTCAGATCATGGCTGAGACCATAAGAAAAAGTCTTACCACTGACAGAACTGAAACTAGCTTGAAGACACCAACAGATCCTTAACTCAACTAGATAAAAATCACCCTGTTAAGAAAAATTCCAAGAAACAATTGCACAGTGACTCTGTGGTACAGTTGTTTGCTTGGTTCATGGGGTGCATAGGGCATTATTCACGCTCCCCACACCCAGACGTTCTGCCTTTTGCTCTGGGTGCTCCATTGGTTGCACAGGGTATCCCACCCGCTTCAAGAGAACGAAGATAAAAAGCACCCTGCATGTCACTGTTGATGCACTAGGATTTGAAATAATATCCACAATAACTCAGAAATTTTATCAGCAAGCACAGAGGAACAAAGTAGTTTTAATGCAACTTGAAAACTATTCAGTCCTTTATGCAGCCTGTGTCTTCCACAGGGCAGATAAAGCTAAGGAAACTAAAATACGATAATAAAAAAAAAGTTATTTTACTGCCAAGGATTTTTCTGAACACAGGTATTTTGCTTGTGTATTTCAGACAGCCATAGATTTAACTACAGGAACCTGAGATATGGAGGAGGTATGAGACAAGAGGTTAATTCCTATCTTGAAGAGTCAGGAAAAAAAGTGAAAAGAACAGCCCAGAATTCTTTCTAGTTCCTGCAATTTTTAATTTTTATTAGCACCTCTCCTAAGCTATAACTATTTATTTTCAGGTTTTACTTCACACAGTGCATTGCCCAACAAACTCCTGACTGCTAAAACGTTGCACCAAGGTGACTATGTACTGCTGGAGAATTTTTATAGCCTTACAAGGACGCAGTCAGTACAGCACCAACAGCTCAGCCTTCAGCAGCCAGAGTCACTTGGTCATTGAATGCAGTTGCAAAAAAACAGAAAAACAATTCACTGCATTTTAGAATAAGAATTTCCCAATGCGAGAGTTATGCTCTTATATTCTGCATATCATATGGGAACTGGGTGGTATTGAGACAGTTCAAGATAAAACACTCCTCAAGCCAAAACTCAGCTTGACTGCGAGTTCTCTGGGGGAGAAGAAAGCATCTTTCTGTACTGTTTTTTTGCAGCTTCTAGAACAACAGGTCCAGATCCTCAACTGGAAATCCTAAGGGCTACTGTCCTGTAAACAGCAAAACTCCAAACCAGCAGTTACACTCGACCAAATATATCTCTGGCTACCACGGTAAATATGGATTTAACTAATCCATCAGCCTGAAAGACAAATAAAGGTCAAGGATGATAATTTAAAGTAGCAGTTATCACAGTAACTGATAGAGGAACAGCATGATTGTGCAGCTCTTAAGCCAGAGACCAGATGCCAAGATCTAGGAAAAGTTTATTATTGATATTAGGCTGCAAGGGAAAGAGGTTTTTAAAACACACTCAAATAGCAACGCTCCTTGAAAACAACCATCTTATACTATCCTGTAATAATAAACTAACATGAGAAAAAGCAAGCAAGCAAACAAGCTTGAATATCTACATAAGAAAAAAAAAAAAAACAACAAAAAAAACACCACCAAAAAACCCAGGCAATATTAAGTCTGTTCTGAGAATGTTCTAAAAAATAAAACTTCCTTCTCATAACAGAAACAATCGGTTCTGACAAACTTACTTCACTTTATATATGAAACAGATTTGAGTCTAAGCAGTTACAGCAGGATAACTCTAGTCTGAGAAATCTAAGGAAAAAATAATATCGATATCAAGTTTCTGCTTCTCAGACTCTTCAACCTAAGGGCTGATTAGGTTTTAAAAAAAAAAGTTAAACAACAATATGATGAAAAGAGAGGCCATGCCCCTGGCATATGGTATTATAAACACAGGAAAGTGCCAGTATAAACCTTTATCGGGAGACTGGGTTCTTTGTCAAGCCGTGCCTTTCTTCCAAAACATCCTTGCTGCCATATGTCTGCATCTCGCCAGCTGCAGACCTAATAAGAGACTTCTTATTCATGCCGTATAATGTTTTACAGGTTTGCCACGGGGGTCACTCGCTGTGAGTCATTTACGTCACAACCCCAACAGCCTCGGAGCTGACGGGAGCCAAGAAATGTAGGTTGGCGGAGGGGAGAGGAGGGGGGCGAGAGGAAACGGCACATCAGGCTTGGAGCTCTGTGATTTTGTCTCCTCACCGGCGCACTGAAAGCTGGGCTTTCTAACTTGCTCTTTTGCTCCGAGGGGTCTGGGGCTTTGCTTTTATTTTTACGTTTAGGAGAAGAGCGAAATCAAATGCACGTATTTAGATGAAGACCACTGAAAGATTTTATTCCCCCTGCTCTTGTTCTGTGCCTTGTTAATTGTGATAACTCTGCAGTTCTAACAGGCCAACCATCAGTTTTTGCAACCTATTTTGAATATTTCATGCATTTGTAAAATGCAAATGAAAAACACATCGCGCATGCAATGCAGCGGGTGTACGCATTTATCTTAGCAGAAATGGAGCTATTTGCCTGATGAAGTCAGTTTTTAAAAGAAAAACTGCTACCGCACCCTCACAATTTATCACTCTGATCTGGCTCTCTGTAGTGTTTTTGTTTGTGTTTTTGTTTTGAATCAGTATCCAGTAATTGTAGGGAAAATGGTTTTTCAAAACTGCGTGTTATTATGGTGCTGGAACCATGGAGAATAGAGAAACACTCCCTACAGTGAAATCTAAAAAGGCAAAGGACCAAATCTGGAGCTGTGACTGAAGTGACCAGCATGTCTCTTCCATCTGTCTGCAATCCTGGAGGCAGGGAAATATTTGCCTTTCCTCCTCACTCCCTTTCCCATAAACAGAGAATGACAGAGATGGGTGGAAAAATGAGGGCAAGGTAGAAATTTGCTCTTTTTGCTGCTGGAATAATTTGCTCATTTAATGGCCAGTGAACTGAGTGTTGAACAATCCAGTCTTGCACACCCGATTCAGAGAAATGCCAACAAATTCGTGCACTGTAGGCAGCAAAGCCCAGTAAGTGACGTACAACAAAGGCTGGATCTTTTAATTATTCGTTTCCAGTTGAGTCAACGTTCCAAATATTATTGGTTTTAGGTGCACATATTCTGTAGGTGTAAAACTGAAAGGGGAGGGGGCACTCTTGAAACATTTTCAATTCTTGCTCCATTAAGTCAGGGCTTTTGCCTTCCTTTCTGCCTGACTCGGGGGATAGGAAGCTTTTTACTTCAGTATTACCCAATCCTTTTAAAGGTTTCAAACCCTGTACAAGTGTGAAGTCCACAGGAAAGCAAGCCTTGCTCAGATGCTCAACTTTTTTTTTTTTTTTTAAATGCTAGAAAGTCACTAACAAGGCAGGGCATTTTATTTAGTAAGGAAACAGCTGCAATGGAAAGTGACTTAGAAAATACAAGGCAGGTATTTCCATGGAAAATTTAATAGCTACAAGAGCTAGTTTGCTAAAATTTTCAACATCTAAATGTTTGGTTCCCCCCTCCCATTCAAGCGACAGCAGGTTTTTATGTCCCTGTCTCTCACCTGATCCCTATACAGCTATGATCTGAAAATGTGCATCAGAAATAACGCGTTTTGAGAGCTCCAAGTCTTGGAGTCAGTCACATAGCCATATGAGAACTGCAATTTACACATTCAAAATATTAGCCTTCCAGACTGAGCCCATCACATCAAACAAAACTTAGGAAACCAGCAAGGATAGCAGAAGGTGATAGCAACAACTAAATCAGCAAAAGATTCTGAAAGACTCTGTTAAATCATTTTCTTTGTTCAAAATTAGGTATGTCTAAAGGATGCAGCACTGGTACTTGCACGCTATAAATGCACTGTCTGCGTAAGTGCAACAAACCCCTGTGAATCCCCTCCACCCCAGCCACAGCTTCTGTAGGAGTGGAGAGAGGTGGAGGAGCAAAGCACTCTGGGCAAATCCAGAGAGACATTTATGAATTCAAGAAAGCCTCTCACTGGAGAAATACAAATCTTTCAGGTCAGTAATGCCTAATCAAGGATGGAAATAGCACTTCAGAGCTATGACGCATTTTAGAGCGGCATGTTAAAATTAGTATTATGAGCACTGAAACTACAGTAGCTCTGCCGGGAGTCCTGTTAATGAATGTACAGGAAGTGTAGTACTAAAGTCCTGTAGCATATACACATGCACACGCTTCTGTCAACTAACCTATAAACATTATGTGCACTAAATCCAAAGCCACGGTCCTAGTCTATTTTTTGCCATTCTTCCCATATGAGAAACTAAAAATAGGCCCATGAGAACCATGCATGGGAATCTACTCTTCAAATGTTTAACTCTTGCAGCAAAAATTGCCTACTGCTGTTTTTGAAGAGATCCTTCAAGAAGTTTGTGTTATGTAGATGAAGGATATCTTTATATATATATATATATATATATATATATACACACACAGAGACACACTGAGCTAATGATAACCCTAAGAAATTGTGTGCACACTATTGCCTACTTACATATATTTCCAAAGTTTACGTATATATTATTTATCAAGATAAAAATAAAGACCTGGAGAAAAAGGGTAAATAACCTCATGCAGCTCTGAAGTCCTACTCAGATGCACAGGGGAGGAAAAATAAAAAGCAAACCAAAAAAAACCCTCTCTTGAAGAATTGCTGCTATGCAATCAAGCAATGTTACATAGCTGGGTGTCAACAGAATCTTGCTGATACACTGAAAAAAGGAAGAGCTATTAAACTTAAAATAAAAGATATGCCAGTAAGAGGAAACAAAAACCACCTTGTACATGCAGCACCTGCTGTCCCTGCTACACCACCTTTTCCACGCAGCATGCAACGCAGCCAAAATGCAGGAAGACTACCCTCAAATGCTGCAAGTGCCAAACAGCCATAGAAGTATGCTAAAACCAGCAAACCTCCACCTTCCTCCCTGCTCCTCCTGAGAAACGCTACCCTGGTGCTAGGATAGATAATCTTCCTGTTGCTACGCCCCACCCATTGGAAAGGGGATGTACAGTCTCTGGTGCAGCAAGCTCAGGGGAGCAGATGGCAGCAGAGGCAGATGGCAGCACGCACAGGTTCTGTGGGGCTGGGAACTCACAGTACTGCATCTTCCAGTGCGGAAAACAAATGTTGGGAGACACCAAACTGAGGCTAAATTGACTTCCTCAAAGCCTCTGGTGTTTATTTTCAGGGGCCAACACTTCAAAGAAAAGAACTGCTAGATTTCTGCAGTGATGCTCAGCACTAAAATGGCTTGAAAGACGCCCTGCACCTTGGCAAAAAATTGCCTGAGTGTTTGCCTCATCCTACCATCATGAACTCCACTTCAGTTTTATCTCATTTCATTCATTAACAGTGGTGCTTTGTGCCTACAGACTGCTGAACTGCGTCTTCACAGATTTTTAAATACTTTTGAGAAGGAGACTAAACAGCCTTATCTCCTTGGTAAAATAAGGAAACAGAGGGGTAAAAAGTCCTGTTGTTTTCCGCTGTGAAAGCTGAGAGTCACCGCCAAGAAAACAGCCTGAGTGGCTTAGCTCCAGAGTCACACTACGCCCACAGCAAGTGAGTGCAAAGTGATAAGGCCATGGGGGACTGGAGGGGGGTGGGGGGAATGATCCTGGGAAGAAATCTGCAGTATCAATGACATGGCAGAGTTAGAGGTATGTGGTGGGACTCGGCAAGGAGCTGGGAGTAGCCAGGACACAGTGGGAACCAATGGAGTGAAAGAGATGGGGAACCACTGTGGTACAGAAGGAGACAACAGGATGGATTAAGGACACGTAGACTGGTATCTTCAACAGAATATGTCTCCGGTGAATTCTCTAGCAGTGAGAGCAGACCGGGGACCATAAACAGAGATTAGAAATCTGAGCCAGGGAAAAGACTTATAAGATGCATCAAGAGACTTGGGACAAATGTGCCAAAGCATCCACCCAGCAGAGTGCATGCATGTTTCAAACTTGGGTTAGAACACATGACCCTCTTATAGCTAGAAGGCTGTTAGAAATCCAGTCCCTCTGAATTACTAGTTCACCTGAATAATGAAAACCTTAGGAGTGAATAACAAATAAAAGACTGAAAAAAAAAAAACAAAAAACAAAAAACCACACCCAAACAAATAAGCAGGGAGATCTTTAACTCAAAAGTCCAATTTTACTTCACTCTTTCTTCTATTGCACCGCATAGAGCTTAATGAAGTGGCCACAAAGTATCTCACTGCAGGGCCCTGTCTCATTTGGCACACCGGATGGGTGCTGCCTACAAAAGCTTTTGAATGAGCAGCTGCATTTTCTTCAGTATATATAGCACTAAAATTTCTTAACTCCAAGCTATGGAAATTGTCCTGCCTGTTCTCTTTTTCTGGAAGCTTTTAACATTCATCACCACAGTATCTGAAAGCTTCGGAAATACTTATTTGAATATGACTTCCTTAAAGAAGAGAGAGCTAAGACAAAGAGTGTCAGGTCAAATACATCTACTAATTTGAAAGGTACAGTATGAGAAAATCAAGGCCTATTTCTGTGAATTGTTCATATTATATAATACTTTCCATATTCAAAACAGTTCCCATTGATCTCTGGAAGTATTCAGTAAATAAGATAAGGAGTCAAGCAGTCATAAAAACAGGAACTTACAAGAATCTGGATTTTAAACAAATTGCCTAGTACTGCACAAAAAGTCAGCACTCTAGGGCACCATTCACCTATCTTAACCCTGAAATCTTTCCTTCTGCAATCTCCTGACTCATTCTCTAAACACTCTCTGGCATTCTCAAAAATGTGATCTAAGAAATACTGCTTCCCTCAGTAGAGAGCACAGATTTACACCCAGCACAGGTTTGTTCTGTGCAATGACTGGATCAAAGAACCTATCGGAAAAAAAATATGCAGGGATGTGTAGGAGGTGTATGTTATTTTAAAGGCTTAGGACACAAGGCGAACATGAAGGGGATAATGGGACACATAGGCTAGTTAGGTTTATGCAGGCTACTATAATTTTAGCCTTCTCCTTATTTCTGAAAAAATCAATAAATCCTTTTATGTTTTTCAGTGGAGTTTTATGAGGTATACAGTCAGAAAAGTGAGACCTGTCTTCATTTCTGCTTCAAGTTTCATGAATATTTAAAAGATGCAGCAAGTGAAACCATCCAGTGTGAATGGGCTCAGAAATTGTGTCTTGCTAAAGTATAATCAAAAATCATGTTAGGCTCAGATTTTTTTTTTTTTTTTTCCTCAGTTATGCAAGACAGCTTCCATTGCCCTGATTCAATAGAAACACTAGTCTCTATCTGAAAGAAGAAACCAACCCTTCAATCATAAGCTTGGGTAAGCCCATGCTGTCTTTAAGAAGAAGAAAAAAAGGTTAAACACCTCTCCTAGTTTCTAAATATATTCTTCATTTAAGAGCAACATTGCTTTGCTAACAATCTGTTTTCCTGTGACCTTGTTCTTTAACCTAATAATATGTAAAGCCGAGCTTTCAGTAGTGTTCTTCCAGATGTTTGTTTTTTTTTTTTTTTTTTTGTTTGGTTTTTTTTTGTTTTTTTAATGCACTGTTATTTAGTTATTGATGCTTCTATATGATTTCCTTCATTTTGGAGGAAAAAAAATAGAAGAGAAACAATTTTACAATGAAGGCTGGCTAAGAATGAATGGGCACTTGGATTTTAGGCTGCTGCTTTATCAGACGTCTAATTTAATGGGAGATGTTGATGCTTGTGCTCAGGTCAGGGGAAAGACAGAGGGAATGAACATTTGAAGTCCAATTGGTACAGCAGCAACTAGGTGAGTTTGTAGGGACTGTAAAAACAAGAGAGGTCTTGGACAGTTGCTTTTTAAGACCTCAGACAAGTGACTTTTCCCTCCTCATTCAGAGACTTTTTTTTTTTTTTTTCTCTAGCAAACAAGTCAGTAAGGCTGAATATTTACATATTCCAAGTTCCAAGAAGGAAAGCTGCAAAATATCAAAATAACTAATTACAAAGAGGACCTTTATATTGAAACATAAAACCTTCTTAGAACAGCCCTACTGCTTACAGTAGCTCTAGTGACCTGGTCAACTTTAAGAAATCTTCGTTATTAAAATATTAACATTTTTATATCCCGTATCAGAGGTTTTTTTCTTCCTTTAAAAAAAAAACAAAAAACAAAAAACAAAAACCACAATGTAGAAAGCTCCTGGAGCCGAGTTCAAACCAGCTTTTACTTTGTACTGGGTTTCAAAGAATAATTGTATGTACCAATGAACATTTAGCAGAAAACATGCTTATTATAAGCATGTTTCAAAAAATCCTAGGCTTCTTCAAAAACATACAGATCTTTGGCTACATATGCTCTAGTGTCCAGAATTACTTAAAATTAAGCTGCTTTTTTTTTTTTTTTTTTTTTTTAAAATTACCTCACTCTCCTTGCTCCAAAACAAATAGTTCAATTGAACCCCATATAATTTTGGTGGCTCACTCAAGACTGTAAACATAGAAACATCCATGCTCTAGACTGAATCAGTCTCTTCCTCAGCAAAAAAGATGTGGCTACCCCATGGGTGCTGGCTCTAACTTGCTAGCCACATGCCAGCACACAGCTCCACCCTGACATCATGGACACAACAGCTCTACTGCACAGTCACAGTTCCTCTCATGCAGAGGGAGTTAGAACCATTGCATTCAGGTCTATCAAAGTTGGCAGGTCTCAAAAACTCAGGGGTGGACAAAACTTCAATTAGTATCAATAAACAAAGAGGTCGGATTTAAGGAAACACATATGAGAAAGACAAATGTCACAATGAGAGTAGTAATTCTGCTTTTTGGAGCAGAACAGGACATATCACACACGGTTACTGCAGTAACAGCCACACATATGATCACCCTGTAATCAGACACATCCAACTAAGGAAGACTTACGAAGTCCAACACACAATTACTTTACCATTTTCTATGTGTAAGGGGAATCCATGTTCAAACTCCAGTTTTGTTCCCACCTCTCTTACCCAGAGGAATAAGAATATGAGGAGAAACACTAGAGCTGGGCAAAGGACAGAGTTCTCCACATGAGGAGCCTGGGGAACAGGCAGCACCTTTTCCTGATTTCAGGAGGTCCTTTGGTGGCTCTTTGACTCCCAATGAGCTGGCAGCCATGACGAAGGCCACTCACCTCATCTGAGCTGTGGCTTTTCACAGGGGACAGAGAAAAAATACCATAAGAATAGGGAGAAAGGTCTGCTTTTGAGCCAAGGAGCTGAGGAATGGCTGGCCAAGCCAACTGCTCTGTCCTCGCTGCTGCCTCCAACTCCCCTCTCGCAGCTGAAGCCAGAGCAGAAGTCCCCGTGCCTCTTCCTAAAAGGGGATTAAAGGCAGTGGAGAGACTGGGCAGAAATCTGTCCTGCCTGCTCCTCCTCCATCCCCACCTAGACCAAATTCTGGCAAGAAGCAGAGGATGAGAGGGGTGAGTGTGTATCTCACCTTTTGCTACAATGTTTTTTAAAGCTCCAGCTTTCTTTCCACTCTGCTTTGGACAGCTTGAAGTAGTAAAAACAAATTAAGCAGTATCTTTTGACTACTGCCATGGGCAGGGTGATGGCACAGAGGTCACATCTGGGTCACCACAGTCAGCTTGCACATTTTGACATAAGTTGCAGTAAAGTCTACAACGTGAAAAAACCTGCTAACTTGCTGAGGAGAGGCCACCAAGAATTATTTCCTTATGTGGGGCAATGACAAAACTGTGTAAAAGATACAAAAGGTCTTGACTCCTTATAATTATGGATTTGCTGGAGAAACATGGAAATTCATAAAGGTAGGAAAATGCTGAAGACATGCAGCATCTTATTTTCCAGCATCAGACCTCCAGGAAAGGCTGCAGCAGGTAGGGCCATACTGAAGAGCTGCCACTGCAGTAATCTTCTAAAGGTTTTAAGGTTTTCCCAATGAATTGCCTTGTGCTGGGGAGGAGGGGAAGAAACAAAACAAACAAAAACAAACAAAACAAAAAAACCCTAAACAAACAAAAAAACCCAGAAAAGAATCCAAAGCAGCCAACCGCACATCAGTACCTCTCCTGTGAGGAGAGGTCATACTTTCCAAAGTCAACATTTTTCTTCCCTCTCTGGTTTAGAGGGGCAAAAGAGCATTTATCGAGTTTACAAACCAAACCAAGATAAAGCTGAATGTTTTTTACTTTCATCTACACAGTGACAAATATGAGCTATAAAAAGTCCTTCATTTCTTTTGTTCAGGCCTGAAGTTGTTTGAGAGCAAGATTTGAAAGACACCACTTCCACATTTTTTTTCATTACATCACTAAATACAACCCTACAAGCAAAGAAGCCTACATGATGCAAGCTAAACCTCTTTGGAGAGGAAGACTGTTTCTTTTGGACTTCCTTACAAGTTTCTGAGGCCAACGGCACATTTGAAATTCAAGTAGTTGAAAATCCAAACATGGCATTTTTCTTCCTCAAATGCTCTAACTAGCACCAGTCCCCTAAGGAGCAGGATAAAGGCAAATTCTTCCTATCTCTCTCTCATTTTCCATTTTTCATTCTCTTCTCTTCCACATCCCACCCCCCCAAAGAACAGGAGAAATGTCCTCCTTTCCCTCCTTTTCATGGTCAGGGATTGGGAAATAGGAACCTGAAGCAGCTTCCTAGCCCATTCTAAACATGTGGGCAGCCCGTTCACTTCTCCAGCTCTCTCGCTGGCTGCTTTCCATAATGAGCTCAGAGCCATCCACAAATATTACAAGCACCAGACTGTTCTGCTTCTGCAGACTCCATCCGTGAAAATGATGAAGCAAGAAAGGAAAATATCCCTCCTTCCCCTACCCTTCATTTATAATTGACCTCTTTGATCCTCTCCCTGGAAGGGTCTGAACTTTTCCTTGAGGTAGGCCAGCCTAATGACAGGAAAAACAAAACCTCAATATTCACTTCAAGCAATGTCAGGGGTAAAAGAATGAAGTCCCTGAGAGAAAAGTGAAGGGGAAGCTTGGTAGTGGCAAGACTACCAACCTCCCGAAAGAGGACAAACCCATGACAACGTTGTCCTTCCTGCAAGCTAGCAAGCATGTCTGCAAATTTCTAGATTACTCAAGCAGTGCTTTTAAATACTACTTGCTAGGGAAACAGGTAACAAAAAAGAAAAAAGAAACCCCAAAGTATTATTATTATTATTATTATTATTATTATTATTATTATTATTATTATTATTATTATTATTATTATTATTATTATTATTATTATTAAACTTGTAATTTTCATCACTAGGAATAACATCAGGGATCCATGAGAAAAAAGCCTTGGAGTATGTAATGGCACCTAAGACACGAGGAACTAGAAAGAACTAAAGAGTTATTCTTCCTAATTTTACAGAGCCCAAGAAACTTGACACATTTATCTATTACATTTTATCAGCTGTGTTACGGTACACAATAGCAAACAACATACTGGAGAGACACAGAGCTATTCCCTTGCCATGTTGGTCTTTCAGAGAGTACATCTCCACCACTGTAAAAACTTACGCAGCCACAAAGTCCCACAGGGCTAGCTACAAATTGGGCATTACCACGCATGATGACAAAGGCTAGAAAAGAAGCTGGTACATCACTGCCACACATCAACACTGCACTCCAAAGGAACAAACATCATAGCATTTGGTCACAGCCTGAAGCCAAAGCCCAAACCTGCACCATTCACACTTCCAGTCTCACTTCCTGCAAATTCAGTTTTTATTTGCCATGAATTCAGAGAAAAATCTTGATCTCCAAATCTAGGGAAGAAGCCATCAAGCTTAGAACACCCAGAGTTGTTTAAGCAGCAAGCAGAATTAAAACATTATGGGTAAATCTCAGTTTGGATCAATTATGAGGTTACTAAACTCTGACTGAGAATCCACTTAAACATAATTTTTTAAATCACAAATAATTTAGGTCAGAAAGGACCTCTTGAGGACATCTAGTCCAAATGCCTGCTCAAAGCAGGGCTCAAATCAATGTTAGATGAGCTCCAGGTGTTGGTTCAGGTGAGTTCTCCATCCCCAGGGTAGATGTGCCACAGCCTCTCGGCACCATTCTGGCGTTTAACTACCCTCCCTGTGAAAGATTCTTCTATTTAATCCGACTTTCTCCTGTTCTATTGATTGCCTCTGGACCTTACAATATGTATCTTTGAGAAAAATCTGGCTCCACCTTCCCTATAATCCCCTTTTAGGTAGTCTGAAGAGAGCAAAGAGATCACAGCCAGCTCCTCAGCCTCTCCTCTCAGCCTTGGTGGCCCCTCCGCTCAACCTACTCCTGCTTGGCACAGAGTAAAGCACACACAGCACTTCACAGGATGCCTTAGGATCCCTGGAGGGAAGGGAAGGATCACTTCCATCAGCTGGCCAGCTACACTCTCACAAGGGCAGCAGGCTCCTGGTGAGCCCCTATGGCCGGGCGGGTGCAGTGATGACTCAGGGTCTGGCCTGACTTGTTGCTGACTCATTTCCCTGGAACTATGGTTGTCTTTTGAGCTAATCAGTCAAGAGTGCTAATGAACTGCTGAAAAGGGTAAGTTGCTACTTTTGTCCTCATTAATGTATCATGATTCACAGTATTCTGCCTACTGCTAACACCAGAGTGCTTTGACCGAGTTCAGCAGAACTGATTGATATTGTATTTGTGACAACTGTCAAAGAATTAATTTTCTTGAAAATACAAAAAAAAAAGTGTCAGTATTTGACTTAACAATATGACCTATACAACAAAAAAGACTTTGAGTGGAAGAACAGGTACCTGTAAGGCTGACAGCTGGTTAACGGATATTGGACTATGGCCATAGTCCTATGAAAATCTTTCATTTTTAAACAGTTTCTTAGTGCTACAGAGCAAAAGACAACCAGCATCCCAAAATAAAGCTCCTTCCCTCCTACTCTCAATATGTAACAAAACAAAAAAACACGGCAACTATTCATCAAACAAAACACCTGGATTCCGGCAAACAGCCTTCAAACTCTGCACTCAATCACAGTTTTGGACTTGTCATACCATGAATCAGGAGGAAATACTTTAATTTGAAAAGCAAATGCAGTTATAGTAAAGAAAGAAGGCAAGTGTTCAATCTGCTGGCATCACAGCTCCATCTACCTTCCCAGATTCCAGAGCATGCCCAGCTTGCAGAGCAAACTGCAAAGCATTTATGTTCCCAAGTATTTCTTCCGAGAATAGAGCCATGCTGCTTTAGTAGCACCCAAGCAAGTACCTGTTTGTGCTATGTAGAGAATGTGCATCCAAGGCTCCGCATCTCCTCAAAGGATGCCTGTCTTACTGCAGGTACAGTATAACACTATCTTAATTGCTTAAGTCCTTCCTTCCAACATGCTAAAAATCATTAGAGGTTCTGCCATGAATGTTTAACTAAGTGCTCCCTTAAAAAGACAGTAAAGGAAAAAAAAAAAAAAAATCTAATGAGGTTAAAGAGGCCTTTCCTTTTTCCCTTCTGATAATTATACAGAAAATATGTTATTCTGATACAGAAAGAAAGGTCACTACATAAGTGCTCTTGGTTTTTGGTTTTTTTTTTTTTTTTCATGACAAAGGATTAAGCTACAGCCTGTTGCTGTTGTCTTTTTCCATACAGTGTTACATGCAGAGAGACTTGTAGGATGAAAACAGCTCACTGTTTCCATATTGATACAATACCAGTGAAGTTTTCTTTGTGTATGTCAAGTTATTACTCTAGGCATTTGCCACTCACAAAATCTACTCCAGCTCCATTTCATCCAGTTTTTTACTCTCACATTACCCGAGATCAACTATGAGCAATACATGTTTCAAATCCTACCTACTAACAGAAAAAAACCCTCTCTGTCTGGATCTCTCCTTTGCAAAATCCAAGCCAAGTGACTATCCGCAGCTTTCTTGGTGTGGACTACTTTCCAAGCCAGAGTGAGACTTGGACCATATAACGACCAATAAAATCATTAGCCAGTCATCAAGCAGAAGACTATACAAAGTTAAAATTATATTTTGCAGACAGTTAAAGGACACTTTTGTTTTTCCTTTGCCTTGAGGCATGAACAATGAAGTTTCTTTTAGAGTAATGTCAAACCGAGGTAAAAAGATGGCTTAAATTATTCTGTTTTTCTTCGTAATAAAATTAAGTGAGAGCTTTCTGACACTTTGTGTCTCAGCTGAGGAAGAAATGAGGAACAGCTGAGTGGTGGTAACTCTGTAAACTGATATCACTGAACAGTGAGCAAACATCTCACGGTGTCCCAATCTCAAAAAACTCCTGAATACCTTTGGTATCCAATCAGTGCTTGGTCTTCTGGACTGGCTAATAAGCAGAAGCACATGGTGGATATCACTGAGCTGCGTGACTGTCATGTAAAGCAACTCCTCAAAAAGGTGGAATCCACACAGGGAAGGTCAACTCATTTAACTTTTAGTCAGGTATAGTATGATGGTCAGCTGGACTCCTCCAGAAGACAGAGGAAGGTGGATGCTTGCAAGCATGTCAACATCCTTCATCTTACATAGCATGGCAATCTTTAAAGAAAGAACTGATGATCTACATAAAGTAAGCAACGTCAACATGGCTATCTCACAATCTTACTGTGTCCTTGGATCATGTCACATGGATGTTTATTTCCTTTGCACTTTATCCCTAAACTCAAATTCCACTTACCAGATAGTTTGTTTTTCCCCTGAGTCTTCTGCATAAAACAGTGTTTTCTTATACAGCATGTAGCAACAGGACCTGAAAATTTCTTTCTCCATACAAAACAAAATAAACAGAGCTTCTGAAATAATTCATTGAAATCTATACATCAAAAACCTCAAATAATTCTTATAGCTTTTTTGGTGATGCTATGTATTTTTTAAATACAAGGCATAACACCATGGTTCATATTCTGTTTTGGTACAGGTTTGGGTTTGTTGTTTTTTGTTTGTTTGTTTTTGTTTTGTTTTGTTTGTTTTGTGGTTTTTTATTGTTTGTTTGTTTGCTTGTGT
This sequence comes from Tyto alba, assembly GCF_018691265.1. Lineage (NCBI taxonomy): Eukaryota > Metazoa > Chordata > Aves > Strigiformes > Tytonidae > Tyto > Tyto alba. The sequence goes on from NW_024881295.1 coordinate 12,366,421, forward strand.
TTTTTGTTGTTGTTTCAGTTTGGTTTTGTTTGTTTGTTTTATATCATACGCATCACAACATCCTGGAAACAACATGGACAATGTAGTATACTTCCTACTTCAAGTAAAGCAGAGAGATCATTACTATTATGATCATCCAGAAATTTATTCCACTAACCACCTAAATACCAACAGGAATTTGCTCTGAGCACAGATCCACATCATATTCCTTGCAAAAAGACTCAACAGGCCAGGAGTAACCCACAGCTCAGATTTTGAGGCATTGTAGGTACTTCAAACTCAAAGCAATTATCATCTTGGATATTAAGAGCAATACTCTGATTCAATACTCCACTGAAATCCAGCGTAAGGAGGGTAAAAAAGGTCAAACACCTTTATGGCACTGTGTGTTGCTGATGGGATGGACTGTAATCATTTGAACCATTTAAACTTTCCAATACATAAGACATTTTGTTTCTAAGACTACTTGCAGCATTGCAGTGCAGCTGAGAGGTCAGGGAGTGAGAAGTGAATCCAGATTGTGATGTGACCAGGAACTTCCATTGTGATGTGATGGAACCTGACGAACTTCCAGTCATTAGGAGATGACATGTTATTTAGACATGCTTATTGATCAGTAACTCAGAGAGGAGTTAATCTTTGCTGGCTGTAGACATGTACAGTGTAGACATCCAGATACAAGCTACTTCCCAAGATGTTGCCTTCATATGTCAAATGGAGAGCATCAGGCATGTTTCCATGTCGTCTCTAACAGTGAGATGAACCATGTCACAGAGCAGGTCATAAGACTTTCTGATAAAAATTGTCCATTGACCATGAAAAATGCCTCAGTGGACAGCTCAAATGCAGTTCATCTTGCCAGACAAATTCCATCTCTATAATCACAACAAGGTATCCAGAACCATAGTTGGAACTGAACGATTATGGACATGTGCTTGCAAACAAACAGGCATAGGTCTTGCCTATAAAACTCTTTTCAAGAGTCTTCCCCTGTCTACAACACAGCATGTGCCACATTCATCTTTAGCACCAACTAGTTACTGTTTTTCCCTTAGCAGATGTTATCCCAGGATTAGGCCAACTCCCTTCTATCTGCCAGCACGCTACAAATGATAAGCAGAGCTTGCTAGGTAGATACCTGTCTAATTCTGTACATACAGATGAAGTTAGGCTCCATTTTGTCAGGCCAACTCACCAACCAGCTTAAGACACATGCCAAGGACTACCAGAAAGGAAACTGATAGTAGTGATACTATAAGCAGAGATAGAGCTCTTCAAAAACTTCTTTATTTTGGGCTGGGAGGTGCAGGGCTGTAGAGGCAGGTGGAAAGCAGGGAGCCAGTCACTCATCTGGAGAGGGCTCAGATGTGTTTAACACATTATATGGATGACTGATACTTTCCCTTTCTGACAGCATCTGAGAACATCATGTTGATATACCCAAACACTGAAGTAATTATGCAGTTAATCTACAGTTATTACATCATTCAATCTATTGTTTGGAATGGCATATAGCTTGTAAGTGGCCAGGCAGGGGTTGTCCCAGAACTGATGGAGCTGTTGCAGAAACTTAATATGCAGCGACAGACAAAATGTATCTGACAGGCAGCAATAAGGACTCAGCATCCTTGATTTTCAGTACTGACATGTCCATAAGTACAGCAACTTTCTAAATGAAACGAGGCCAAGAGAAACCAGCTTTTCTAGAAGTCTAGCCTATAAGGGAAAAAGAAAAGCTAGAAAATGAGCAATTTTTTCATCTGACTGGGTGACATTTTAATACTGGCCTGTGGTGCCAACAAACTGGAGTATCAAAGATTTGTTGGATGAATAAATTGTATTACATCACAAAGAAAATAAAGAAGTGCTTTAATAGAACAGCCCATCAGGATTTTACTGATTACTGTAAAAACAGCTAGACAGTCAGAGGGCTCTGTGTGTGCACTTTCATGGACAAGTACATACAGACTAGCTGAGGCTTAGGAACAGAAAAGCACTCATACCCATATATGGCTCTGTTATATGGCACTGTAAATAAGTGCAAATACAGTAAAATATATGGAAGGACTCATACAGTGAGCAAAATAAAAGCACAGACAGATTGGAACATTTCCCACTAAAACAGAATTCATTCCTGAGGTATTCATTTCAATGGAAATATGCTTTTTCTCTTATTGAATTTAATAAGCAGATCTGCTAGTTATTACAAATGCAGAAGAAACAGCTACCCTGAAAGACCGAGCCAGTCAAGAACATTAAATCCTACAAGTCTCAAAAGGTTTGACATTTTCAGTATAAGGCTCAGACACTGCAGTGGTTATCAAATCAGTTCATAGTAACTATTACACCGTACATCAAAGAATGCAAAACCTCTGGAAACGGGATATGGAACTTGTCAGCTCACATGTATCAGGTCAAATCTACCCCAGGCCAATAGCAGCCAAAATCATTACCTATCTGATAACTGTTTGGCGGCTTCTGCAAAACAAGCTAGGTAAGACTACACCACATAATTACAACACTGTGCAAGGCTACGGGAGCCAGCTCAGGTACAGGAAGCTGCCTGGCCATGTCAGTGTGGAACAGTGTCCAGGCTAATTAGTGGCTGCTCGGGGCACAGCTACGCTGCTTCCCAGACCACAGCTGTGCTCCTGCACGGCACTTCGCTGTCTAGACACACCAGCTCATTCAAAGCCAGCGTTCCCTGCCAGCCCTGCGCAGCTCGCAACAGAAACGTCTCCAGATCAGTAAAAGCCATCGCGGCACCCACGTTGGCTCTCAGCAGAAGTGCTGAGGACAAACCAGAAAGGAACGCAACCCGTGATGCTTCCTGAAAATGCCCTCTGCCCAACAGGCATAGGACAAAGTGATGGAAAAGCAGCTGTACAAACTTGCTCCGACTTCCCCTGTCTCATTGCAAACCAGTCTGTGCTGCTGCCCATTCAGCTCCCTGGTGATGGGTACACCTCCTAAGTAACGCTTACAACAGGACTGCTAACTTTCATACTGTAAATTTTGACGAATGTTACCATTCCACTTTACATTGTAAAAGATACAAAGTAGTTGGTGATACTGTGGATATACAGGAATGCCTCAGGCACTTTCAATTAACCTATGTATTGTGATACCCCCACGAGAAAAATAACAACTGTCAACTGCTGATTAGGTAAGAATCCAAACATTGTGGCACATAACTGGTAGCAGAGCCCGGGTCATCCTTTGCTCTGGCCAATCTATTATATGCTGGATTTCAAAGCAAAGAGCAATTTTCTTTCTACTCTCTGTTGGTAAAGCAAATGTGGTAATGAGCACAGTGCTGACCATTTCAACTAACGAGCTCTAAAAACTGCAGAAGTGCAAGGACATTTACTCACTCTACTGACCTGTGAAGTAAAGCAACAGATGACAGCCTTATGCCTCAGTGTCTTATGGCACTTTTCTTAATAACAAGGATCAACAGGACACTTAAAGAAAAAGGACATATTTATGCCATTAAAAAGTTTCACATTCGATGCTCTCTAAAAACAATAAAAAACCCAGTATCATTCCAAATGATGAGTACAGCAAGTCAGACAGTAATGGCGCCTCCTGCCCTAATAATAGAAGGGTATTTCTAAAATAAAACCTAAAAATCAATACACATTATATCCACTTTTTAACAATTGCTTTCTATAAGGAATTTAAAATCACAGCACACCTTTAAATTTTTGTAAGGTACTGAGGTATTTTAAACACATACTTATAGCTACTAGTCTCAGTGAAATTATTCACCTTTGCATTCACTATTTTCAGAATTCTAGCTAAATGAAAATGCTTATATAACCAGTGGTCAATTTGATAGAAATAAAGCAGCAAACAATGTGCAAGAAAAAAGAGAGAAAAAGAGAGAGAGAGAAAGAAGCAAGGATCCAATAGAAGCTTGGGAGGGACTAGTGTTTCAGAAGTTTTAATCAGAAATGCTAGTTATATTCTCATCTCCCAGTATTCCTAGAGCATTTTTCTCCCTTTGTTTCTTGAAGTTGAACAGCTGCTTCTAAAACTTCACCTGGTTGTTTAGGTTTTTGTTTTGTTTTGTTTTTATTGGCTTGCACTCCACTTCCCAATTTTTAGCTCCACTGCAGAGAGTGGATCCCACTTCCTCCATCAAGTTCTAATTAAAATTAAAACATTTATCTCTGCACGTAACGCAACTGTTACAGCAAACTTCACCCTAAAGCAAACTTCAAAGGGGTCAAACTACAAATCATTTGGACTGATGCAATCAAAAAGAAAGACAAAATACAGTACGCTTATGAATTTGATGAGTTGCATGTGTATGTACAAGCGTATTCTTCCCAAATTAGCTTTGATCTGGAGAGCGAAATCCCAATAGAAAGAATTTCAAACTTCTGTCATCAAAACATCTATGTGCATAATTATTGTAAGAGACCAAAGTAAGTTACAAATTGTCAGTAAATGAAGAAATGGAAAGCAGCAGGTTCATTTCAAGCACAAGGCTGCCATCATTCTTCTCTTAACCACCCTTCTCTGCTCCATATATTTCTCTAGCAAAACTTAAGATCTATTTATGAATTGAAATGAGAAAAAGCAAGCTGGAAACTATAATCTGGAATCAGATTCAGCGGTCACGATTGCCAGAAGTTATGCTATTATGCTGGGGGTCAGAGTATAGTCACTGCTGAATCAAATGAAGAGTAGAAAGAATCTCTAATTTACCTAAGGTCATACCCCTGCTTTGAGTTAGGATCACTTATGGTGGTGACATTCCTGACAGACACCCAGTTACCCTTGTTTGACAGCACTGGTTCCAATGCAAGTAATTCTATTCTCTACTCATTTACGCATCAGATGAATATTTCCTCTTTGTGAAAGCCTTTTAAAGACTCATGTTACTCCTCCAGCTTTTTTTGACTCAGCTCAAATTCTGTCAATCTTTCTTCAGAGGTCATATTTTCTTTATCTCCAGTCATTTTAAGTACTCTCCTCTGGACTTGGGTTCATATCTTTCCTGGAGTGTGGGGCCCAAAATTAGAAATAGACCAATCTGAAGCCAAAGAATTTCAGAGCAAAGCAGAAAGCTTATGTGATTCGTCTTCCTGACACAATAGTTTAATTTAGGTATTCATTATGGCACTAACCTTTTTCACAACCACATAACATTATTTTTCCAAGTGTGGGCTGTGATCCACAACAAACCCAGATCTTTTTCTTAAGAGCTGCTCCAAGGAACTTGTTCCTTGTCCTTAGGATTGTCTAGCTACACTAATCTGCATTTTTCAAACTGAGCTAGAGTTCATTTCCCACACTGCAACTGCAATTGACCAGATAAATTTTGAAATTTCAACCTGTTCCGCAAGTTAGTGACAGTTTCTCTTAGCTCCATGGGGTTTTCATATTTAATGGACATTCGGAGAAGTCCACCATTCAGCTTGCTAGTGAAAATACTAAGCACCAACATCAGCTGTTAATTTCTTCCCTTTCTTCTTCTAGATGCTTAAATGTAATTTGACTACTTTGCTGCAGTTTTTGAGAACTGAATGTCTAAAATTTCCTACTTCATCTACTTTGCCCTCTTCAAAAATAGATTCTAACACTAATCTACAGGTCTGTCTCACATGTGCTCTCAAATATAGCTAACAGCTCCAAGACGTTAGCCACCAGCTCTTTACATGTCCTAACATGAAATTCATCAAGTCAAGATTACCCCAGAACATCTGAATGTTCTCTAACCTTCCTCCTATAATGCTGTCACCTGTGGTCTCATCACATTAATTGTGTTAGCCATCTTCCACACAACTGACCTTTTCCATAAAGACAGCTGATAGACAGTCAAAAGTAAATTTCAAAAATATTAGTGTCTACCATATGCTTTCCCATTCCATGAAGAAGTGGATTGACTCTTTAGTCTTCCTCTGAACACTTATGTATCACGAATCCTTCGTTTTTTTGGGTGTATCTTGCTAGTTTCCTCTTTATGGTTTAGTTTTTCTGGTTTTGTCCATGGATATCTCTAGTACATTTCCCCATTTGTCTGTACCTCCTTGATACAGTTTCCACGCCCTGTATATCTGCATGCATACATACCCACACACTCAAAATCCAACAATTTCATTTTGCTATCATTCCTTTTGACTCATGTTGCTTTCCCATCTGGACATATGCAACCCATTTCTTCTTATTGGTTGGAGTAAAATTTGAGAAGTTTCTCTTCTAGTTGTGTTCTCCATCTCCTGAAATAAAAGCCACTTTAACTGCTTGTGTGTCCCCTCATTCACCCAGATAAAACACAGCTGGCATTTATAACATATTCTACATCCTTTTCATCTGTAGCTGTCACATAAAGACTTCGGGTAAAGACCCTCCACCTATACAAGGGATCTTAGAGCAAGTACATAATGGTTATGCAGGGATGTAGCCCTACTCCCTGCTTGCTCTTCTTGATCCAAGTAACTACTTCAGTATTAATCTTAAAATTATTTACTAGTTCAGCTGCCTGTCCCAGGAAATATTGCTTATACTCATCCATGTTTTTTTTTATGGTAACCCCTCTCATTATATTAATATGCTCATGTGCAAAGTATGTCTTCTAGTTTTTCTCCCCTTTCGTCTCTCTGTCCCTCTATCCTCCCTTTTCTCTTTTTTCTTCTTTAATATTAAAATCATAGAATGATTTGGGTTGGAAGGAACCTTAAGGATCATCTAGTTTCAAACCCTCTGCCATAGGCAGGGACATACCGAAACATGCACTTCATTTTTGTCCAACAGGTCAGTGCTTATATGGGAATTTTAGTTAAACTGATTCCTTTTCCTTATTTCATGAGAAAAATGATGCTTCATCAAGCTCAGTATGTGGCACTTCCACAGTTATCAGAGCAATTATTTCAAAGTTAGAAACAATTTAATAAGTGCTACAGACAGTGTGCAGTGAAGAAATGAAATCAAGAGGCAACAGAGAAGCAAGACAATGAGAGAAGAGAAGAACACGCCAGAAGAGAGGTCAGACATACAGACTAACACTCATCATAACAGTGACGGTCTTGTTCTATTCTCTATAGCAGTGACGAGCACTGCCTATATCGTTAACAGAGTTATAAGCCAAATGTATAATTTGTTAACTGCAGCAGTTTGGAACAGGCTGATATAATGCCTTTGAGATTTCACCATAAGATTCTGCTTTTGATAAAGTGAATTTAAGTTGGGAAAGATTGAAGCTTCTGAGTTGTCCATGTTCCCATTGTTCTCAATATATCACTAATGACTGTTCTTCCCATAGTATCTAGTTTATATTACATTGTACTACATCATACCTTTCAAGAAACATTAAGTAAAATGGTGTGCAATTTAAAATTACTGTGTAGATATCAGTGCAGTGTCTATGACCTGAAAAACAATTAGCCAGTAATTCCAGACAAGGAAGGCATCATCATTTGCTGTTAAGTCCATGACATGGATGCAATATACAGCTCTGCTCCGAAGTAGTTATATTTCAAATAGTTCCCTTCCTGCATCATGAGTCAGTCAGCAGTCCCACACCATAAGAATAATTAGCCACAGCTTTTTGCTCTTCAATGAAGATGTACAGGCTAACAGCTTGATTTTAATTCCCCACTGGAACAAGTAACTAATTACAACCTGCATTAAAAGTTAGCTCCAATAATTTAATAGGGTAATTTTAGAGATCTGTCAGACCTCTAAATTATGTGTAAATAGATTGTTATGAATGCTTGAGAAATTAGATTATAAATTTAAAAGCCTCCTACAGAGCAAGACAAAAAACAGCTATGCACACGAGTCCCCTATCACAGCAATTTCAGAGATCCCCATCACCGAGTTTAATAATGCTAACAGTTCCCTATAGCTTCTGGCCCAAATATATCATTAGCTATCCAGACATAAATCCAACTTTCCTGAATAGAAAAGGGTCACTCACAAAAAAATGTAAGAAAAAAATTATAAAAAAAAAAAAGTATGAAATTAAGTTCTTAAGTGTCTCAGCCAATAAAATGGTAATTCTGAATCAGCAGCTTATAAAAATACAAAACTTTATCATCATGGGAGGGACAAAATTTTGTCCCCAAAAGCTGATGGCCATCTAACATAATAAATATTCAACAAGCTGGACTGATTGCATTTGCAGTTCATTAGCACTACCATTTAAAAGAAATAAAGGTGCCAACAGTGCCCCCTCCCTGGTCCTGAAGAGTTAAAGCCTGTTTTCCCAGGGGGGCAGGTTAAAGCCTGATTTTCCAGAACAATGAGATTGTTGGGGGGAGAGGAAGATTGTCTTAATATTATTTTAAGAAGTGAAAATGAGAGGGCATTATCTAGAGAATTATTGAGAGTAAATACATCACCTGCAAATTTCCTGGTTCAGCAGAAACTGTCTTATTTCAGGTAACAATTACACTACCACACATTGTGATCTTTAAAAAATGTAATGGAAATATTAAAATCACTCCAGAATTCTGCCTGAAGATGCAGTAAGTCTTTGCACTCATGCAGTCAATGTCCACAAGATGCAAAAAGTGAGTTCCAGATCAATTTTGTGTTACGAAGAGGCTTAAACACCTCGCCTTTCACTTGTGTGACTATGTGACAAAATCATGGCCAAAGCAATACTGCTATATTTCACTTCTAAATTAAATGGAAAACTTATTATCTTCTCAACAGAAATGCACAGCATGTCACATTTCCTGAGTTTTATCATAGAAATATTTCTATTTCTTTTCCAACTTTTTCACACTTCTCTCTTGCACCTGTTCAAACCTAGTTTCTCCTTCCTCAGTATTTCAAAGACAATTGTGCATGCAATGCAAAATACATTTGAGAACTCTTGGGTCTGAAAGGCACAACCACTGCAAGCCATCCTTTTAAGGAGCTGAGCAAAAAGCATCCCCTGAGCTCTGGGGGGTCCCCAGCTGCCCTGCTTGTAACACTGGTGATTCTAACACCAGTGAAAACCATAACAGTATTCCCTAGTTGTCAACAAAATGCAAAGGCAAATTAATAAGGTTAAACAACTTAATCCAAGAGTGGAAAAATTAACTGCATGTTACAAAAAATTAAGCATTATAAAGGGCACAGACATAGCTACTTTATCAATGAATAAGACTACTAACACTTTAGATATTATATAGCACTTTGACACTGTTTTAGCTATTCAAACATGCAATACTTCCCCTTCAAAACAGAACATACTCTGAAATGCCACACTACTACATTTGCTTTCACAACATGAGGTGAAACTTTCTTCCTATGCTATTGTGGATTTAGGCATCTTCTAATATGAACCTTGATAATGTTTGCCCAAAGTATACTCTGTAACTAGAACATATTTTCCTTTTTAGATCTAAAAGGTAGCTTAAGCTACCCGCTTAAGCCCCCAGCTTTCAATTTGAAACTTGAATGATATATGTTCTAACAGAGTTGGATAACATATATCCTTAACAACATAACTGCTGATATAAACAAAAGAAAATAAAGAAAAATTGCTACCAGTCCCACCCAGGTTTTTTTATTAAACATTGGCAGCTCAGAAGCAAACCATTTCCTTAAAACTTCCCCCATACTATAATCCTTTCATGTTCACATGCACTGGAGTAAGGACATCTATAGTTTCTTTTGTGAAGAGCTACATGGATTTGGTGGATATGGCCTAAAAAGGCAAAACAAACACTTGGTCAAGCAACCTTACAGAGGTTCTTTTAGTCTATATAACACTTGAAAAATAAAACAGGGATGTGTTTGAAAAATATTTAACTTCATGGAATGCAATTCTCTTGTAAAGTTTGATTAAAGTAACTCATGCCTAAACTGGATCAAATTGGCATCAAAGGGGATCATACCATCCATTCACTTGACAGGTGAAATTGAATTTCAGCCATCCTTTGGAGGCTTTGTCTGGGCTGCAGGTTAGTAGTGCCTCAGATGGAAGGACACTAGAGATGGCTTTTCACAAAGCTGTCTCCTGAATAAGAGAATTATTTGCCAGGTAGACCCTGAGCAACTTTTCAGGGTCCACATCTGAGCAACAGGCAGCACAGACCTCCTTAAGGTGAAGCCTGAGTCAGTAAACACAACAGCTTTGAGCTGAGTCCACCTGGAGCTGCTCCTGCACCCAGCATGGGGCACCAGCACCTCTGGAGCTGCTCCTGCACCCAGCATGGGGCACCAGCACCTCTGGAGCCACCAAGGTGTGGGACCTCAGCTGATGGGTGTGCAGGAGTAGGCTGCAGGCACCATTTCACCCACACCTCCTGCACGGCATCCGCCTGGCCCTCACCACCTCCCTGGGCAACTCAACAGGCATGTCTGGATCAGGGTCTTGCTACCAGCCCCATTTCCCCAGCCTCCCAACTCCTCAGGTGACAACACCCCACATCACACTCAGTGGTGGAGAAATGTCTGTCCCCTTCAACCAACATTGGGTACTGGGATGCTTACTGCATGAAATGAATTGGGCAGTTGAAAAAAAAGCAGAATAAAAAAGAAGATGAAACAAAGGCTCTAGACAAGACAACTCTGTTCTTTCCTGCCCTGCTGCTAGGGGCTGTCACAAGGCACTGAGACAGCAGTGTACTCCTGGAAAGTGCTTAGAAAACCTCCAGGTATGCACGAAATGGCTTTGGACAACACAACTCAGGGAAACTGCAACTTGAAGGATTTCCAATCAACTACAAGGATAAAAAATCTAGAGAGAAAAGGAAGTTGTTGCTGGTAATCTGCTTTTTATCTCCTGCGCACATGATCTCTCATTTCTACTGGGGAAAATTCTTGCTTAACCTTACATAAGAAGAATAAGCTTCAAGTAGGATATATATATATATATTTAAATAAGACCTTCTGCTTTCAGGCCTTTTTTTTTCCAGATGTTAAATTCAAATAAAGACACTTTGCTACTAGAAGTCAGTCTAGTCGCCATATTTATCACCAGTCACAGACGTCCTACAAAGCTACATCTAGACATATTAAACTCCATTGGACCTACTGGCTACTCTTATGAATGCAGACACATGGTACTGCTACCCGTAGCTCTCCTGATACTCCTGCAGAAAAGGAAGACCACAGCACCTGATACATGGCAAGTATGCTCACGATACCACAGAAGTCTCAGAAATGCAGTATCTTTTGTAACGGTTAAAAAGTTGCATTTTTGAAACTAGGCATAAGCAATTATTCTCATTCATCAAATCTATAGTCCCTAGAAACTGTTCAACCTATTACGTGTAGCTTAAGGCCAAATACTATGCATACAATTGAAAATAAAATTTAGGTGCTCTATTTTCTTCTTCAAAGGATATTTCTAGCTTATCTAGATAAAATGAATTTCCAAAAAATTCACCCCAGAGCACCACTCAGAAATCACAGTTTTATCAAAACTGTATTAGATTGGTTAAGATTACTTTCGTGAAAAAACATGCATATTTAATTAAGCATATAAATCAGATTGATGAAAAAGAAAATTTGTTCCCTGAAGATACAGCCTAGACTATCAACTTTTAGCCAGGAGTTAGCCATACATTATTTCATTTCACTTTATTCAGCTTTCTCAGTCTGTGGTTGCTGTTGAATTAACAAAACATACACACTACATACCACAATTTCTTGTATCTCTCTAAGTCAGCTCCTTTCCTCTTTCCAGAACACATGCATATACACATTCCCATATACATAAAAATCATCCAGACAGTTTTCACCTTCATGTTTTACACATCAAAGCATCTTTCTGTGCAGTTGTTCTGGTTTTAGGATCAGTACCAGACTCTCCAGGAAACTACCTTTCTGCGTGGTTTCACCTCATACACACAACAGCTAGAGGTGGCAGAAGTTATTCCCTTTAGCGTTTATGACTCAAGTAATCCCAGCAGAACATGCGACAGGCAGATATATCTACCACCACAGCATTGTCAGCAGGGCTGGGAAATCAGTGCTGGCTATTGCAGTCATTTCCTTTCAACAAAAGAGCCCAAGGAAAATGATATAGCTCATGAATTTGTCACTAGTTTTGCTGGTCCATGCTGAAAAGTCATCTTTGTTCTGTTTTGCTGGAATGCAGTTATTCCAGGCTACCTTGCCTCACCTGTATGTGGGCCAATTTATCCACTTTCATCCCAGACTCAGGTAGCAAACCCCAAACAAATTCCATCTAATCAGCTTCCCAAGCTTAAGTTACTTCTTGTATTCCTTCTAATTATTTGATTTAACTTGTAAAAATACCTCTTGGAATGTTTTTAATACTGGTCTCTAGAGACACAGCTTCCCCTTTGCTGCCTCTTTCTATTTGCACGAAGCAAGCCTCAACATTCAGACTCTGCTCCTCCCACGTGCTGACCTTGGCATGCTCAAGTGACCCAAGTGAAAGGAGAAAGATTTCCCCTCAGACATGCGAGAAGCCGCTGCATAAAGGATGAAAAAAGGTACTTGCCCTGCAACCGGTAGCACTAGAGAGATAAGGGCATGGTCAGACAGAATCCATAATAGTGCAACAGATAAACCACCTATCTACTACAGTTACCAGATAATACATGAATCCAGTCTTTCAGCCTCTCGGAAAAATACGCAGGCTTTGCTTGTTGGATTTAACACGCTCCAGAAATCATTCGGTCTTCTGTTTCTTTACAGATTCTTGAATACTCACCAAGCTTTGGACAATGACTTGCTACCATTAGGTTATCAGCAAGTACTGCCCTTCTCTCAAGATGACTGCAATATCTCTGCAGCCCAGCAATCTTGAACAAGTTATATGAGGAACAGAGATTCTCTTTAAGGACCAAAACCACCACATTAGTATTTCCACAACGGTATCCCTTCACTGAGATCATCATTGCCACACCTAGCATATTTTGTTCCCTTTTTCTGAATATTGTATTTCCCTATTGTGGGCCCCTCACCACAAAAAGACATTAAGGTGCTGAAGTGCATCGAGAGAAGAACAATGAAGCTGGTTAAGGGTCTAGAGAACAAATATTATTAGAAGCAGCTGAGGGAGCTGGGGCTGTTTAGTCTGGAAAAAAGGAGGCTCAGGGGAGATCTTATCACTTTCTACAACTACCTGAAAGGAGGCTGTAAGCGAGGTGGGTGTCGATCTCCTCTCCCAAGTAACAAGCAATAGGAGAAGAGGAAATGGCCTCAATCTGTGCCAGGGGAGGTTTAGATTGGCTATTAGGAATAATTTCTTCACCAAAATGGTTGTCAAGCATTGGAACAGGCTGCCCAGGGAAGTGGTTGAGTACCATCCCTGGAGGTATTTCAAAGATGAGTAGATATGGCACTTAGGAACATGGTTTAGTGGTGGACCTAACAGTGTTAGGTTAATGGTTGGACTTGATGATCTTCAAGGTCTTTTCCAACATAAACAATTTTATGATTCTGTACAATTCAGCAGATAGATAGAAAAACTCCTTGGGGTGAACCAATGCTAAGCCATATAATATGTTATTGTACCAAACTGGAAACTGTCCCATGTGACATCTAATGAAAATACCATTCACAAGGAAGACTTGTGGCAAAATGCTATGATTGGAAATTGTCTTCAATGAATTAAGATATCATATCAAGCTTTTGAGGTACTTCAGGAAAATAAATGTTTATTTCATCATTGTCTGGATGGCCATTAATATCAATATGTGAGGAAATTATTTTAAAATAAGTTTCATTTTGCCTTCCACAATATCCCTACAAGAAATGTTCTTGAAAAAGTAACCAAAATGGACAGGCTCTTTGAACTGATCCTCTGTCCCCTCAAACTAACTCCATCATAAATCAACTCTCACATCCCCAGAAAAGGAACTCACCCAGTCAATTGTAAAAATCATGAAGAAAAAACCCTCAACCCGTAGAAAAATAAACATTAAGCCCATTTGGTCAGGGCTAAATTGTTACTTAAAGCACAATCCAATCAATGAGGTAAGGCAACAAGCTTAGTACAGAGAGACGCTTCACAAGTGTCTCAACAACAAGACTAACAGACATCTTCAGCTCAAGTGCGTTTCTCTTGCTTTCTCAAGATTGCAGGAAATTGCTTTAATTTACATTAAAGAAGGAGCCTCCCGGCTCTACTCACAAGTTTCAGTAATGGATATGATACCCATCCTCACCCCTACCCCCATTCCAAATTTCCTGTTTACTTTCTTTAAGACAAAGCAAAGGGGAAGATGATCAGTTCAGTAATTTCTTAAGCATGAGCCCTACAACTTAGAAGATTTCCTACAGAACATTAAGGGAAAGTTTCCATATTCTCAGGCAAGTCTGTGGTCAATTCACAGCTAAACCTTTACAGCGAGGGCCACATGTTAATGGGCAAGCAGGAAGCAAAAAGCATACCACTGAAATAGGCTGAGACCTCCAGGTATGTCACCAGTGAAGGTGATGGTATTTTCCTGCATTTCCTGAACTTGTTCCAGCTGTCTTAAAATATTACCTCCCTTAAAATTACACTCATGTTTCAGTGTCTTTTGATGCTGCATCTTCAGCCTTTGCTGTAGGCCAACAGCACTGTTAACATCATGGCTTCTAAATTCTCTCAGAAATAAGAAGAGGGAAAAGAAACAGAAAAAGGAATGTCTAGCTCACAAAGCTCCCATTCCTGCTATCAGTAAGCTAAGCCATAGCAATGACAATAAGCAGGAGATCTGAAAGACTGCTGTGTGTAGAAAGCTGAAGAACAGAAATAGTATCATGGGAACCCAAGCTCAGGTTGTTTCAAAGGACAGTGAAAGAAAGTGATTCATAGAGCAAGGTTTCAAGCATTTGCACATTTCAAGCCAAGCACGTAACCACTTACTGGTGCAAGTCTCTTCATTAACATAAACAAAACCATACATCACACACACATATGGAATAGTTTGTGTGTTTAAGATAATTTTTGGTTTCTCTTTTAAGGGAATTCTATCATAGTTGACACTTCAGAGCTGCCAGTAGGTGACCTTACATAGCATCTGTGTTGCAATGCCTAAATATGTTGCTAGGGTGAGCTAAGGACAGGCGTTAAGCCTCAGCTCTAAATTTCCTGGCTTTTTTCAGCTCATGTCAGGCCTTATTGTTATTTCCACATAGGGAGAGGAAGGTGTGATTAAGAGAAAGAATACCATTGCTCTGCTTGACTGTTTCTTGGCAGTTTGTAGATTTTACTAAAAACCTTATCAGAATAAACCTCCCTCGTTTCTGTGGCATGCAGTGGAAGCATTTTCACCTACAGAAAAAGATGTGCTGTAACTGAACCGTTCTCCACCCCATTACAGGTAGCCTCCCTGTCAGCATGGGCTGGATCCCTCTAACCCTCACACAGGAAAGGAAGGGAAGACCAAAGTTGAATCTCTTTGAAGTAGCCCTTTACCTCAAGTTCAAGTACTTATTGGGAAACAAAATAAACTAGCACACTCAGGCCAACAGATGATTCACTCCCAGCTCTATCACTATGCCGTCTTACCTTTCCTGGAAACACAACCCACCCAGTATTTCTTCTTCTTTCCCTCCCCTCAGAAGCCCAGCTAATAATTCTTCAATTACAGGCGCCTGTATCCCCCAACAATAAGAAGTGCAAGATGTATTATGAACAATTTCAAAGTCTACAGACAATGCCTGTTATTCCTGTTAGACAATAAAGAGGTTAGCAATTAGTCACTGTCTGCTATCTGCACTTACAAAGTGGCAATTATTGATACATGTGTTCCCACTTCAAGCACATTACTGAGAACTGTGGCTGGTGAGAAGTCTGGACTACTACAAAACCTGAAAACATTAACTGGTCAAATAGTTTTTGAGGCCAGAGCACAAATACCAACTTCACTAATTGAAAAGATGACGTCACTGAGCTGATTTATGAAAGGCACTGCTGATGTTTAGATTAGGAAAATTTACTTGAGGTGGCCAAAGTAAACTTCATGGCCTTTGTTTTGGATACTTCAGTTTATGAAGCTGTCATTTAAAAGAGCCATTAGAAATAAACAGATCCATGGTGATATAACCTATTGAAGAGGTCGGGGCAGAGGTGGTGGTGCTGGTGCTGGGATTGTTCTGGTTTTAAATCCACACACAACTGGCACAGCACTGTTTCCTCCAGGCTCCCACTCTTGCCCCTCTCTAAAATGACGTTTCCAATATAGCTTTCTGCCTTAAAATACCATTAGGGATAGCAGCATATGTTGTTTACAGTATGGGTCCAACATCAAAAAAGTGAGGAATATTCTATATTCCCAAGAGAAACAGGCTGAAAACATTCTCCCCAAGTCACAAATATTCCCTAGGCCATAATTAAGGTAGCTTCCACAGACTTCAGGCTGTGGCTGAAATGATTTATAGTCAGACCGGTGAATTAAAACATTCGTGATGCTTGGAATTATTACTGGTTTACGGAATTTGATTACATGTTGTTTTCTTTTCTTAGCAATTCTATTTTTTGACTATTTAATGTATTTGACATTTACTACTTTATCCTGGCTGGAGACTAGACAGTAAACATGTTTTAAGGCACCCTACCTCAAAACCTTGGAGCCTTCCTCATTTCCTTGTGCACCAACAGAACACATGCCCTCCCATACACTGCAGAACAGACTGCATTGAAACAGGGCCAGGAACAGAAGCAACCAAGTGGCATCCATCCCCACTAAAAAGAGCAGAAACTAGTCCAACATCTGAGTGCCATACACTGCTGTGCATATATGAAGAGAGAGAATAACACAGTGAACTCATTTTTTTTCTGCATTTGCATAGGCTCACCTGTTTAACACAAACACATGATGTTACTGTGTAAAAGCTGCTGTCCAGCTGAGTGGGGGCTGCTATAATCCACTAGTAAAGTCAGTGGATCCAAAAAATTTATTGTAAAGGACAGACAAGGTACCAGGCTCAGTTGCTCAACACAAAGCAAGAATAAAAACATTTTTAAAAATGCCTGATTGCACACACAGTAGATAGGCTTCAGATAGAGTCACGTCTAAGGGCATCTATAGGGACTTGAAATAATTAGTTTTGGGTGAGATTGCAGCAGAAGGATAAATATTCAGAAGAATACAGGACTAAACAGAAAAGTAGTAAATACTGTAGCTGCTTCGTAGTAAGGGAAATTAAAAAAAAGGTGTAAGGGAATAGGGAAAGCAGCTGAAGGAAGACATCTGTTTCAATCATTTCATAGGACAGTATAAAGAGAAATGATCTAAATGCTGGTTTGGGAGCCAGCTCTTGCATATGGTGGGACACAAGACCCTGTTAGTCATGGCCAAAGCAAAAATTAGATGAACTAGATGCCTCATAAGTATCACATGATTAGGTTTAACCTGGAATAATCTATTAATAATCTACTGATCCTGCAATGAGAAAAACAAAGCAGTGCTCTGAAAATGGGTGATTTTAATTACATTACATACCACACCACTGGCTTTGGGAAAAGTTTCGGGTCTACCAAACTCTCACCCTGACTAAAATAGATACATGTTGATATATATTTCTAATAGCTAGAAAACTAGAAAATAATAATTATGGTACAGCTTTGTATTATTTTCTACAATGAGCATCCAACAGCAGCATGCACAATCTTCCTTTACACTACTGAAATATCTGTGTCGCCAGGCTTACCTATGGATCTCAGCACTGCAGTAGTTATGGAAGAAGTATACATTGTATTCATTCATATTTCCCAACCTCACTGTGTATTACATACATTCTCTGTATGCACTCAATATACTGTATTTAAAGGTAGGGATCATCCAAGTTTACATAATGTTAGAAGTCACACTGGGATGCTCAGGAACACATTAAAACAGTACATTCGCTTGATAGGCATATCAAATTAATTTAAAGCCTCCACCCTCCAGGTCTTGCACTCCTTAAAGTATGAGGTACTGTTGCTTTTAAGGCATGCTCATGATCGTGAATATGCTGTTGGCCACAAAAAAATCAAATGTTTTTTGAAATCACTAAAAAAACTTCATACATGTTATTCCAAATAAGAATTAAAGTGAGAAAATTTAAACAAAACTAGCCAAAAATAGCCAACTCCCCCACAACTTACCAAAAGTAAGGTCTAAGTGAATACAAAAAGCAACTTCAAATAATAATAATTAAAAAAAAAAAAAACACCAAAAAACCCCCAACAACAACAAAACCCCCCAAAATAAAGCAAAACAAAAATAACCAGGAAGAGCCCTCAGTCAGAAAAAGACAATGTACCCCAAGTGTCTGATCAGGTTTTTTCAGTGCTAAAATGTGTGTGGCTGTGACAGTAAATGTTACCGGACACAAGATGATTTTTCAGCTACCAAAAGCACTGGCAATGTTATCCTGCTAGCAGTTCCTATGCAGTGACATCTCAAAAGCCTCTCCCAGGACCACAATAAATGGAAAGATTTGTTAGTTCTAGTGCCCATGAGTAAGAGACATCCCAGACAACAAATCAGGGTGTAGTTAATTTTTCTCCTTTAAAAATACATCTATCAGTCAAAATCCCTGTGAGAATGGACAAGATAAAGAAGTCTAGTGTTTGGTTCACACTTTCATTTAATATGATTCTAGCACAGACTCAAAAATTTAAATCTAATCTAACTTAAACTTTAGTTGGACACAGGTGTGATAAAAAGAAACAACAAAAAAACAAAACCTACAAAAAAAGGCATCACAAAACCACCGAGCAGCTGTAGCGTTTCTTGAGCTCAAATGAATAAAGCAACATCTCAAAGCACCTGAGCAATGCAACAAGTTGCTTCCATTAGAAAATTATAAGCTGAAATATTTTTTAAAGCAGGGCTGGAGATAGAAAGCCTGATTTATCATGAAGTGCAATCACAGGTCAAACCTGGCAGGATCCCACTAAACAAGGAAAACGGGTTCCCCTTGTGTTTGGCATACAAGAGCCTGTTGCCTTTGCTGCCGAGGGTCACCCAAGTGCTTACTGAAGTTTATGCCATGGAGCCATTTAAAACACCACTCGCCTGTGGATTCTCTGCTGTCTGATAAGGAGTGCGCACCCGATGCTCCTTCTCCATTGTCTCCAAACTCCAAACATAATCTGTATTTCCCACCTCTACCTGGTCACCTGGACTTAAGAAACTGATAGAAATTTAAGACCTATACCATTCTCTTCAGGGCAACTCAAACTGCCTAACAGATTAAGAGACAGGCTTGTGATTGCTTTTTGGATGAGGAAAGGGAAAATAATTGGGCATCTTCATTAAAGGAAAACAGTGCAATGGTATGGCTTTATTTGGAGTGATACTATCTGTATTATTTGCCCAGAAAACCAGGTATTTAAAAACGGTACACAATATAATTGACATGCATAATTAGAGGAGTTACTTATCTTCTAGAAATTCCAGTCATTTATATTAAAAAAACAAACTCCCTCAAACACCTCCTGATATTTCACCTCAGTTTTGACAGAAGTCGAGCAGCAGCAATGTCTTCCTGATTTTTACTTTTGCAAAAAAGTCCTTAAAATGAGGATTAAAATGAGTATTACCTATAGAAGATTATGCTGAAATACTTTAGCATATATCTATAAAACATTTTTGTAGACATTTAATAATTTATCCCTACAACAGGAAGACAGAAGGCCTTTTCCAAGCCTACTCAGCAAATCATTAGCAGAGCCCAGATTAAAACTTTCACTCTCTTAATGCTATAAATTTAGGAAATTCACTGTTATAATGGGATAGTTAAAAAAAAGTCTCCTTCAAAAGGCATGCATACTCACTCTCATCAAAAAATGTCAAAGAGCATTCCATTAAACTTTCCAAAAAAACCCTTCTGGAGTGAGAATAAAGAAAAATTTCAGCTCTGAATTGCCTGCAAGTTCACAGCTCCTGTTTTCACATACTTATAACAAAAAAACTTCATTACATAACTGCAGTGTTGTTCTTGCCATAGGAAATCTTTCAAATGACTTCCACGTTGCATGTGGCAGGTCATGCCCTCACTGGAACAGAGGCAGCTCCAGCAAAGCTGAGCTTTGGCTAACTGCAAATGATAATCAACTTCCATATTGCTCAAAAGCTTTTGCAGTAACATCACAGATACACTGCAGTTGTGCCTGCTCCAGTCTAAGAAACTTCAGCTATTTCACAAGATTTTCCTCACTTCCTAGTAAAAAAAAAAAACAAACCAAAAAAAAAACCCCTACTTGATTGACTACGCTTACCCACTACAACCAATACACTAAATCATGAAGCAATTGGTGTCAATGGACACTGTGGTACAGCTGCACCCATTTAAAAGCACAGCTGCTCAAGAAATAAAAGCACATTCTTTTCATACAGCCACAAAACTTTCAGAAACATGAGTGACAAATCTGTCTAAGTGGTTATTTATTAGCAACACTAAGGGCTCCTCCTTAGATCCCCAGTGTTTTGTTCCAGGCCCAATCTCTCAGCATAAAATTACTCATTTTTGTGACTGTCCCAGCTTCTACAAGCAGCTGCTTTTCCAAACATTAATAATAATTATTTGTATTCAAATTCATCATATACTAAGTGTTGACCATACATGTAAGCACACTGTATAATGCCTGCAAATGACAGATGGTCTTTCTAGCTGGTTTTACGCCTACATGGAGCCCACCTCACCGAGACCTACAATGCTACAGTCTGAAAGCCTGGCTTTAGTGTGAGCATCTGGGTTTGTGGCAAAGGAGGAGATTTTACTTTTTTCCCATGGCCTCTGTGTCATATCCTGTTTCTCAGAGTCCTCCCATTCCCCTAAACATGACTTATCTCTCCAGCACTTCTCTTTCTCAGACTCCAGGCTGACTATCCTGCTGACAGTGGAGCAGTGTGAATGTCAGCTTTGCATATAATTAGATAAAGATTTCAAACTATGCTCTGTTTCCTGGCTTTTGAGAATGATAATTCTAACAAATAAAAACATGAGACTTTGGGGTTTGTAAAGCATTTTACTATCACAAGATAAAAAGTATTATGCAGAAGTACTGTTTATAGTTATTTGTTGTAATAGAATTTAGATCAAATAAACCTTGTAAGTGATGGAAGTAAAAAAGTATTTGTTTGCAAGACTACACTCTAAAATAACTAAAATATGTTTCCAGATTAAAAGTTACAGATGCACAAGCATAAACCAAGACCAAATTCTGCTGTTCTTAATCAAACAAGCTGACCCTAAAGCTACTGCAAGTCTAAAACAAGTTATAAAAGGAAGAAACTGGAGCTTTGACATGTCAGTGTATGGAAACTGTGTGGCAATCAGCCCATATAAAGGTACTTTCATAGGAGTCTGAGAACAGATGCTACAACAGTACCAAAGCTGGTGGGTTTGGTTTGGTTGGAGTATTTTGGTGGTTTCTTTTCTTCCCTGGAAATAATCCAGGGACAGCATATGGAAAATAGAACAGAGATTACAAAAAGGAAGGATTGTTCCTGAGAAAAATAGTATTCTCAGAGCTATGCATAGCTCAGGAAATGGACAACTGACCCCTGCTCAGGAAAGATTTTATCAATGAAGAGCTTTTTAGTTTTACAATCAACATTATTGCAGAAGGATGGAGGAAGGTTGCACAGATTATGATATCTGCTGTATTATTTATCAACTTTACACAAGAGATTTAAAATACTACTATCTAAATGCTGGCCATTAGTATGTAAAAACCTTTTAAGGAGGAACATGGAGCAGGGGTGAGTATCTGCTAAGCAGTTCCATCTGCTGAAATCAATGGTCCAAGCAACCTCTGTGTAATCTGAAGAGCCTTCCAAACACACACTTTGCCCTGCTATCCAAAAAATAAATACAAGATGTGCTCACATTTGGCTCCAAATTAAAACTTAGAAATTATTAAGTTACAGTGAATATCAGTAAAAACAATCCCCTTCCCTCTTTTTTTATTTCCAAAAAATCCTCCCTCAAACACCTCTCAGGAACAAAGGCTAAAGCAAAAATTGTCTCAGAACCATACAAAAAGTTGTGTTTAAGCCTGTCAAAACCAGGTGATCAAATAGTCTCAGAACAGGGGAACCCAGAAGCATCACTGGGTGAAGTCCTGGAGGAGAGAAGATAAGGTGGGGCAGGGGAGCACAAGTGACTAAAAACAGGGCTCAATGAGTGATGTATGAGCTCAGTTCTGTTCACTAGTATGCAGGCACACATCATTACTTTGTAAAATGGACTACTGCATTTACACACTAGAGCAGCAGTAGCTAGCTTCAGAAGATTCACTAATAAATATGCCCGAAAATGCATGCAAATTCAATGTTACGCGGAGCCCCTTCTGGACTCAAGGGTGAAGCGAACAACTTGCTTTCCAATAAACTAACTATACCAGGCAGCACACAGAATAATGGTTCCATATTCTCCTATCCTGAACTGATGGAATAAGGCTACAAACTTGAGGCTCACATTATTGTGCTCAGTTCAAATATCCCCCAAGTTCAGCCCACAGACCTCAGAAATGGGTGTCCTCATTTTTCTTCTCCTCCTTTTTGAAAACACAAGGCAGTAAGTCAGACATACAAATGTAAGAACTAGTTAACTTTTTAAAGTATTCTTCATACTACAAGGTACCAGAGGAGTTTTCGAAACTGCTTTTCCATACCTCATTATCAACTTTCAGAAGTGTACCATTTCCACAGTCCTCCAGATACAGAGATAGGAGATGATACTCAATTTTTAAATTGGATGATCTGTTGCGGTGCAGCTGTTGAATAAAGAAACAAGCAAGCCTACAAACGAGTCTCTCTCTAGGACACACAAGTCCTTTTACATCCTTAGACCACAACAGTCACTTCTCCAACCACTTTGGGATGTCTTTCAGATCTACTCTAATGCATTTACAAATTAAATGAATTCCATTTGCCAAATAAAAACCCAACAACTTACAACTGAAATGCTGATAATGGAGAATGGATAGATGGATAGCATGTATACTGAGAAACAGCTGCTTATCTAATCTATAACTTTATTATTCAAAAGGGAATATGTGTTTTCCTGGGACGAAAATGAGAGAGCTCAATAGCAATTTTACACATACTGCACAAAACGTGTATTTCAATAGGATTGTGAGGAACGAGCTAGAGTCTAGAGTTCTTGACCAAAGATTATTTTTTTTTTTTTTATGAAGACAAGTAAGTACTAAGAAATAGTCTTTGCCTTGAAGAGGGATCTAGGAGAAATCTAAAATCAAGAAGTAAGCAGTTAATAAGTAAGCAGTAAAATGTGTATTATATTCAACCTCATCTAACTCTTTCAGTCAGTGAACAGACATAAACCATTACTGTCACTGACACATTATATCTGAAATTTTTTGTCATCTTAGTCTATGAACTGTAGGATAAAATTCTCTCTTAAGGACATACATTTTAAATGTTTCTACACCACAGCTCCATATAGATAGCACTGGATTCAGTCATCCCTGACAGTGAAAAGGCTGTGGACCTTTATTTATCATCAGCCCACTTTACCCAGCACGCATGCTTTACAAGCAGTGGTAGCAATCCCCTGAAGGTTTAAAATTCCCAGTTCCAATAAATTGCATCAACGTACACAAGACATTTGAAAACTCTTAGGGAAGATTTTCAAGCTCTCTTTGTTACATTTACTGGAGTTGTTTAAATTCAGTCTTCAAGGCTTTGGCACTACAGGGACTGGGCAGAGTCTGGCACAGGGTCATTCCTGCTGCAAGTGGCTGCCAGCGGCTTGGCTGGAGAGCCGGCAGGGAGAGCCCTCTCGCCGACCGGAGAGAGGCAAACAGCCGAAACCTGCACCAGCCCATTCATGCATTTCAAGGACAACCCAGTCAGCTGTCATTTTTTGGAGTTGTTTTAGAACAGGACTTTTTAATGGTTTTACTCAAATAAAAGCAAAAAGCTGTTAGTCACGTTTGAGACCACCAGTGTCACAATCCGAGACTGCGTACTCCATTATTCCTGCTATTTGATGTTTTCCCTTTGCCCTGAGACATTCTTTCCATTGAATTTGCAACAGAATGATCATAAAACAGACCTTAAAAAAAAAAAGGCAATTACTTTGAAATAATAACCAACAGACAAAGCCATAATAATTTCTTTTGGCAAAAGACAAATTAGTGGAATTTAACACATAGCCTGATGAGTACCTCCCACCAAAGAATTAACCATACCCAGATGAAAAGATAAAGATTAACCATTGCCAGATAAAAATTTTTACTGAAGCTAAAAGAAATCAAGTTTCAAGGAAAGTTTCAAGCAAACACTAAATGCATTGCTATGCATGTAGAGTCCCACGTTTTTTCAGTAAGTCAGGAATTAAAAACTTGTTTGGTTTATGAAGAGGAATGCATAACATGCTTGACCATGATATGGATGAATTGGAACAGATCACACCATATGTCCTTTCCAGACCTAAGATTTTAAGATGACTGGATACTGAAAGAAAGATGATCCAGATGGATATTTGTCAGCCTGCTATCCTGCCATTGCAATTCCTCCTTTTCTTCCCAATTTAGTGTATTTTCTTCCAGCTTCTATTGTTCTTTCAATCTCAAATGAAGTGTGGTCTCAGGAAACAGTACATTATTTCAGAGCTCTAATTTTGATATAAATTTGTTGGTGAAACAGGATAATATTTTTAGTGATCAATTAATCTGCTTAGCATTCTGAAATGCCCAATTACATGGTTATCGTAAGCATGTTAAGAGCTTGAAAGCAGAGTTAAATGAGTAATGAAATTCTCTGGCTTGGTGGATCAGCGAAAGAGAAAGAAAGGAAGGGGGGAGAGCAGAAATCACTTTAGGGCAAGAAACAGAAACATTTCAAATGAACCCCAAGAGTACGCTCATCTCAAAATAAAGTTCTTTATGTCACTTGTGGTTATCATATTTTTTTATTAATCTTTACAAAGTGAAACACAATTTAACACTGAAGCACAAACAACAAACCCTGTTCTGAAAAAAGGTCTGACAAATTCTTTAACTAGATTGCCATCTTTAATTCTTTGGCTGAAACTATTTGAATGATGTTAGTCCTCTTACTTTTTTTGAATCTTTGCTCCCCACTAAGGGAGAACTTTTGTAATGAATGTGCCACTTGGTGGTAATGAGCATTTCTGTGTCACAGAATATAATATGACATATTGAACTTAGAAGTACAGAAGCGGAATTCAGTAAGCTCCTGTGAATTTACTACTTCAAGCTACAGAACTGTTTTACAGAACAAAGAAATGGGTTTGTTTGACAGAGTGACAGAAGGGATGTGCTACTCTACTGACCATACTTTTCTTTGTACAAGTCAGCAAATGCTACTAAGATGACAAAGGAGCCTTAAAAGACTTCACTCACAGAACTATGCGCACACAGCTGATGATGCCAATGTACAAAAACCAGGGGAACGCAAACAGACAGCTCATCTTGTGTTCCAAAAGGGCTTCACGTGGAAGTGCTGCATGGGGAAACTACAGAGAGGGAAGCTCAAAAGAAAACATGAATCTTTAATTAAAATATTTTATAATTATAGAATAACTCAGGTAGGAAGGGACCTTTGGAGGTCATCGGGTCCAACTCCACCCAAAACACAGCCAACTTAGTAACTTCATGGTTTTCTCATAGTTTTCTTTCAAAGAGAAAACAAGAATAAGCATGACCATAATAATTTACAAAGGGATATCAAAAGTCCTTGTTACTTACATAAAAACTTAGAATTCAAGTCAACCAAATTAAACAAAAAAAGGAATAAAATGCTAACCCTCTGAAGTGCCTCCTAGGCTACTTGTTGATTTAACACTCTCCCTTTACAAAACACTTTTAAAGTCCAAGAGAAAGCATGATATAGAATGTAGAGAGGAATGCAAGCTGGTGGCAGATGAATGAAGGTGCCTCAAAATTACTATTTTCTTTTAATGTATTTTTTTCACTCTACTGATGTCCAAAATGCAAACACATTGTACACCATTCTTTGTCAATTGATAAAATAAACCAAAAAAGGGAATATCTTCAAATGATAAGTTCCTGCATGTTGGGAGCCTCTGGAAGCCACACTTCTGGCATGGGCAAGACACTGACTAACTCATTAGTGTTTCAGTTCAGTGTCCCCAACCCAACTGGTATCAGACACCTAAGAGGATGGTGCAAGAGCTCTCTGTCAGGCAGATATGGTACTCTCTAGCCTCTCGGAAGGTCTTTTCTTAAGCCCTGGGAGTTTGGCTGCAGTTCTCAAGAATGCTGTTTTATACTCCTTTCCAAGACTCTCTTGCTTTTTTTTTTCCCCAATCTTTTTTTTTTTTTTTTAAATAAACATTATTTTTTCTTGTTAAACTCAGACCACCATAGTTGAAAGAGACCAAGAAGCTCACACATAACATGATAAATTTATCCGTACAACATAAGGTCAACAAAGGTACTAACAGGCTGAAGCCTGAGATACATGCACCCGAGCTTTCGTCAGCGCCTGCAAGTGATCCATGGGAAAATCACAGTTCTCCTGTGTGACCTTTAACAGTCCACAGTGACCTTTAACAAGAATCTCAAGTGGTATCCTTTCATACAAGTTGAGCTGACTAAGCATCAGGATTATATATAATAAGTAGAGACAGGAAACTCCAGAAAGTAATTCACATTAGTGTAAAACAAGGGAATAACTGAGATTAAAAGAAAGTGGGAGAGACTAATAGAAGTTTTCTGAATAGGATTTAGTAAAATATCACACCTCATTTTCCCTGAAGCCTTCTAGACTTTTTAAAAACAATGTGATTAAAACACACATATATTGAAGGATCCCTGAGAACAGAAGTAGAGCCCTAAGGAAACGGTAAAGCTAGATCTCAAGAATTGTTGCATCTGAAACATTCTATCTGCCACATGAAATATATATGTATGTTTTATTGAAAACAAACAAACAAACGTTACTGTGTAATTTCATATTCTGTACAAATTGAGACTGTATTGTTAAATACTTCTTTCCAGTGTAATTAATTTTAGATACTGGAGAACAAAATCTGCCTTGGAACATGAATGGCAGCAGGGTGTACTTTACACTACTCCTTCTTTTCAAACATATCTTTACATGTCACTTAAAAATGTAGAATGGGAGCATAATACCTCATTCATTGCTAACAGCACTATGAATGAAAGGCTCTCTGAACATCTGTTCAATGATATTTAATGCATGGTCTAATAAGCACTGGCATTTCCCACACACAGATTTGCAGGAATTACATATGGGCTACAATTCTGTTGACAGATCCTTGCTCTTCTGGAAAGACTCTTTGCCCGGTCCTCAAGGATTTAGTTTAATTCCTTAGGGACATTACCATATGCTTGCAACTCTGGCTAGTTATGCTAAGCCAGGTTTCATCATGGCATTGGATACCCACTGTCTAAATACCATACAGCATCAAAAGCCACTTCCCAAATTAGCTGTTGCTAGGAGAGAAAGGAATGACAGCGAAACACAGGAACAGAACATGAACCAAAATGAACTAGACTAAGTTTTTCAAAGGAAAGAGAAACATTGGGGTTCCTTTACAGAGCTGGCATTTATGAGGCATTATCTTACAGTTTATATTGTCATGTCCACAGCCTCTTCCCAGCTACAGTCCCTTTAACTCACAGCAGAGTTAAAGCAGCTATCACAGATGAACAGCAAGGAAGCTCAGAAATCACCTTCCTTATTCTTATCATACAATGGAGCATAAAAAACACCTTGATTTTTTACAGTTCTGTACTTGGAACTGCAAAACGCATAAGTTCATTTTGATTTGTAAATGGAAGTATACTCACTCCCTATTTAATCTTTTAAAATCCAGTAGAGAAAGTTATTTTGAAGTTTTACTTCAAGGTAGTGGAAGGCCAAGAAGTAGAGAAAGCTTTTCAAGGTTTATTCTTTGCATTTGAGCATGCATGAAGACAAAAAGAAGATATTAATTTGTGCAATATTAGTCACACTGAAGAGGTCCAAGATAATGACAATGCAAGAACTAACCCAACATCTGTGTGGAATGAAATCTGACCCAGCATAAGTAATATCTTTCTTGGTTTGTAAATCTCCCTATGGACTTCATCCAACACACTTTGTAGATCTGCTCTCTTTCTATTCCCCTGCTACAAACTTGCACTCATCTCAAACTGGCTGCCTTCTCTGCTCTCCACATAACCTCAGCACTTCTGCTATGCAAGCCAACTCCTCTGCAGTTCTTGCTATCTGGAGTAATCCTCCTGTGTATCTACACCTGTACAACTCTTCTCCTCTCCCGTCATCCTCGTCTTCAATTATTCAACTCCATGAATAGTATTACACAGCCTTGCAGTTTTGAAACACAATTCAAACCAAGAAAAAAGAAAACTTTCAGTGAAAAAAAAGTCATTGGAAACAATGTGGTATTATCCAGTATACACAGCTGTATGTAGAAATGACTGAACAGGAAAAATACAAGGATGAAAGCATGAGCGTGTGCAACTTTCAGAATGAGGAAGATCTGAGGAACGAACCAGCTGAAAGTCCTTACCAGATGCAGAGGTTGCTGAATTAATCTACACTGCTCAATGCTTGTTACGCTGCTGAGCCCTGCACGTCATTTCCAAAAAAGACCCTTAGAAACTTTCAGTAGATAAATATACTGTTTAAGTATCAGCAAACTATTCTTTATACTTAATATAAGGAGATTTTTTTTTGATGGTGACTGGCTGCCTGAACAGCCTGGAACAAGGCCATCCTGCTTCTTGCTCATATTTGCAGATGTTTTGGCTGTCACCCTACACATGCCACCCATATTTACTGCTCACTGTTCAAATCTGATCGGCTACTCAAACTGCAGATAAATTATTGAGGACTACATGGGCAATAGAGAGCACCCTACCTCCCTACCTTCTAAGCAAGTCACACTATGCTTAGGTCAAGCTTGAAGCAAAAGGAGAAAGCTTTGTGCTTCCCCTCATTTATATGTGAGATTATTTCTCTCAATATTTCTCCCTGCTAACAATTTGTTGTGAAGTAGGACAATGTTAGTACTGTGCGCTGGGTTTCTGTGGCACAGTTCCGGTAGCGGGGGAAGGGCTACAGAGATGGCCAGTATGAGAAGCTGCTCAAAACTCCCGTCTCCAAGTTGGACCCACTTCTGACTAAGGCCAGTTCAATTAGTGATGGTGGCTACACCTTTGCAAGAACATATTTAAGAAGGGAAACCTGAGAGGGGGGTGGAGGAGACTTGTGAGGAGGAGTTGGGAGAAGAGGAGTTGGGAGAAGGATGAACACCCAGGTCAGTGGAAGGAAGGAGGAAATGGAGGAGGTGCGCTGGAGCAGAGACCCCTGTATCCCGTGGTGAGACAGCAGGGCCGCCCCCCTGCCACCCATGGAGGCCTGTGGTGGAGTAGAGGCTGACAAGAAGCCTGTGGAGGAGCCCACATCACAAGAGATGGCTGTGCCTCAAGGAGGCCAGGACTCTGAGGGGAGAAGCAGCCCCCATTGTTGTACTTCGTCTCTGGGAGGACTGCAACACACAGAGGGAACCCATGCCAGATCAGCATGGGAATGGCTGCATCCCATGGGGAGGACTCACTTCAGAGAAGGTTCATGGAGGACTCTCTCCTGTGAGAGGGGAGCCACATGGAGTAGGAGAGGAATGTGTGGCATTCATCCACCAGCCCAAGCAGAAAGGAGCAGTGAGCTGACTGTAACCCCCATCCCCTGCCCCCTCCGCCATGGGGGGAGGTTGTAGAGAGACTGGGAGCAGAGCTGAGCCCAGGAAGAAGAGAGGGGTGGGAGGAGGTGTTTTTGGATATGGTGGCACTTCTCATTGCTCCACTTTGTCTGATAAGTGTTGTCTTTGTTAGCGCTTGAATTAAAGTGATCTTTTATTTTCTTCCCCTAACCAGTCTGTCTTTCGCCTGTGACCATGATGGGTGAGTACCCCTCCCTGTCCATAGCCAGATTCCTGAGCCATTCTGCTTCATTTTCTCCTTCATATTCCTGATAGGGGGAAGGGGTGAGTGAATGGCTGTGTGGTGCTCAGTTGCCCTGTGGGCTCAAACCATGACACACTGCCTAGTGAAGACACTCCCAGATCATGTACTTTCTAAAGAACAATGATAATTCTTTGTACTTTCAGGAAAATAAGTACAATCTCTTTTTTTTTCTTCTTTTTTTTTTTTTTTTTGAGGGGTGGGTGAGTGAAGTGTGTGTAATTAAAACAGTGGCAGTTCCTTTTTAGTTAAATATATAAGGAGAATGCTAAAGTTGCACCATTAAGCAAATCAGAAAGTGACAGCCTGAATTATAATCCTCAGAACCAGGTTTGCGTAAATATCACATACTATTCCTCAAATAATACAGTATTGTTCATTTTTTCCTACAGCATCTTTTAGCCTTGTGCATTTCTTAAATGAAGAGATCCCACAGAAAGTATCCATAGGGAAATACATGACAATAACTACTTACACTTAGTCTTCTATATACACTACAAAGCAGCAGTGAAATTTTGGGGAGGTAATTCTCTTACATAGACACCTGTTGAGCCACTTCAAACCTCTCACCTCTGTTCATCAAAACACTGTAAGTGGAAAAAAAAAAAAACAAAGTTCTTCTTAAGTCCTTCCTAAGGGAGCCAATATTGCTGGAGAATATGAAATAATGCACCAAATAATGGTGTTCTGACAGGGCGGAACAAGCTGCAAGTGGGAGGCACATGGCCAACTCAACAAAGACCTGAGGAACCCAGTGAGGTACCAGACTGTACCAGAGTACACGTACTGATCTTGAACCTGCCAGAGAGAAAAGTAATGGAAAACTAACAAATGTCCCCCCTGTTCTGCCTACTTAGAACAAATCTGTATTTCCCTGCCGTTGAGATGCTTTACGCTAGACAGCAATACAGATTTATAAAAACGTGCCTTCCAGAAAACATCCAGATTATGAAATACTTTACACAACCAACCTTGGTAAGAACAGTGGACTTTTACAAATTAGCTTTGAATTCACAAAATTCATGTCAACAAATTAAACTGTAGCCTCTGGTTTATTCCAACCCACAAGGTATGAAAAGAATGGTAGCAACCTTAAATATTTGGTCACCGGGCCCTGCATATTTTGTAAGCAGCAGGCATTTCCATAAGCCTATTAACCTCTTGACACAAAGGATCACTTATGGCATGTAGGAAGCCTTTCCAGTCCATGCTTTTTCTTTCAAATTAAATTAAAAAATAAGAACTAACAAACCAAAAGAAAGTGATACAGCAGTCTTTTCCCTTTACACTTGATACTCATGTGGTGATCAGGATACATTAAACAATGTTTTGCTTCACAGAGGTTGAGCAACTGCATGCCTTACAAGGACATGTAAAACATCAAGCCATTCGTATCTAAAAGACCAAAATAAATTCCACAGTTGTAATAGTAAAATCTGAGAAATGGAAAAATACAAAACACTTGCTGAATACTTCAAACAAAGGCGATAAAATAAAAATCAAATGAAAATATGCTCTGGAAAGCAAATGGTCACATACACCTATCAGAAGACTTGATTAAACATTTTAACATTATTCAGCCTATTACAGTTGCTGTTACTACATTGAAATATGT
Source organism: Tyto alba (assembly GCF_018691265.1). NCBI lineage: Eukaryota > Metazoa > Chordata > Aves > Strigiformes > Tytonidae > Tyto > Tyto alba. The sequence continues at coordinate 12,397,896 of NW_024881295.1, forward strand.
TTTTTAGACAATCTACAACTTCACTATGGCTAAAATGAAGTGAAACCAATTCCCTCAGTCAGCACTACAACAGGCACCTCACCAGACCCTCATCCGCGCCCTGCAGCACAAATGTGCCACCAAGACCTTGATCTTGCAAGAACCTATAAACATCCTGAAGCCATAAGCTTAAGCAAATGTTCTCATGATAGCCTGGAGAACTGAAGCTAACTCAATAAAGCAAATACTCTTTTCTTGCTAGTTAGGTAGTAGGGAACTACTTGTGTCATTCCAGTTCATGTGACTTTCCTCTCCAAAAAAAAAAAATTGTCTTGCTGGTGTCAAGATCCAAAGTTTCTGACAAAAGAGACAGAAGTCATAATCCTCCTAAAGCCAAAGTCTCAATGCTGTTAAAAAGGTAAGAGCAACTCAGAAGGCCAGGCAAAAATACCAATTCAATGGGAAACAAGAATATGAACAAGACTGAATATGCATCAGTCAGGTTTAAGCACCATTTAAATCATTAGGAAATTGTAGAAAGAAGTGGCATGCAAGGAGGTTGTGTTTGCAAATAAAGAAGACTGAAAATCTCTCTCAGTGTTCATATTAGAGACTTGAGAGTTAATCCCAAAACATGTAGCACCTCACAGAAACAGAATGGCTCCTGGCAAAAGGGATAACAGCCCATGACTCTGCTACTGTGTGTCTGGTATTTGCTAAGGCACCTCTACATGATCACCATCAGCTCTTGCTGCAAACAGTGCCACAAGGGAAAGAGGAAAAGCAGGCAGCAGGACATATAGTCATGGCTACTATTAAAAATGTGAACAGAATGAAAACTGCATGTAAAACAGAACAAAAAAGTAAAATCAACAGTATTTTTAATTAGAAAGTGTTTTTAAAGAAAAAAACAAAACCAAACAAAACAGACACCCCCACACTAAAACCTTCGACATGAACAGCAGAGAGATTCAGTGTTCATTTAAAGGTTTTATCTTCAACCATCTGTGACTTAACTGCTATTATTTTATAGTCATATATCACTTATTGCTACATACTGTGAGGAGTAGGGGAGGAGGGCTGGGGTAAAGACATTTAATGACAGTAAGCAGAGTACTTACTAATTTAAATAACTCCCAGAAATGTTCTTATCTACTGAACAAACATTCCAGTGTTTTAATTAAGTCAAGCAGACAGAGATCAAATGAACATGTATATAGCAATTTAGGAGTAACTCACAACAATCTAAGATGCACTTTTGTTCTTGAGGCCAAGCTGAGCCTTTGAGTCCTTTTTCCCCCCTTTAATTAGAGTATGTGGGGAAAAACATTCTAGAAATCATTTTTCATGAAGGCTCTTTAAGCTACTTTGTTACTTACTCTAAAATTAAATGTTTTCAGCATTTAGTTGAGTAGATAAATCACTAGTAACACTTTTATTTAAAAATAAATCTGCTGCTAGGTAGGTAGAGCATTCAGTAGTACACATTTCAGAATTAGCCAGAATTACCAACAACTGATCAAAAGGAAGGGTTAACATCACAGGAATTAACATCTACTTACATTGCTTCTGTCCATTAGCGCAAGAAGTGGGAGACCAGACAGAGCTGCAGTCACCTCCCTGACACAGATCTGCACAACCACACATTTCACAATGCCTTTGAACATGCATCATCAGGCTTCTGTAGGAAGAAGTCACACTGATTTGTTTGCTCAGCATCTGCCACTGCTGCACATCCAACACTAGAATTAGGTATGGGTGCAAAATGCAAGATTCAGATGGGCCATCAAATGGCTCTACCAGTCTGCCTATACAGGAGGTGAGGAAGCAAGGACACCATGCCAAATTTCAGATCTTCCTCCTTACTGTGCTTCTGTGCTTAACTAAAGACAAAGCAGTTCGGATATGAGGATAATGTGGGCTTAAGAACAAAGAAGACTGACAGGCATGCCCACGCAGTTGCCAGACAGTAGGTCATTTGATTAGAATAGGGCAAAGAGGGGAGGAATACCTGTTTCTGAGATGGGAGGAACAAGAACATGATTTGGGCCTCTTGGACTTCATTCCCAACTCTGCTTCTGCCTTATGTGCAAGACACTTAAACTCTACTAAAGGTAATCCAGCCCTTGATTGCCTGAGTATTCCTATACACTTTTGATCTTCTACATGGATTTGCTGTCTTTGAAAATACTATTTCTGTTGATTTTTTTAAGAGAAAAAGTTTATCTTTAGAAAGCACAAGTGGAGTAACACATCATTGGTTGCAACCTCTCATGACACATTGAGTCTCAAGTCAAACTGAGTCAACAAGCAATGTGTTATGAAAGTTAAATGCGGGTGGGTGGGTGCATCTTACAGCAACTATTTCTCCATATTACAGAAACACAAATTAACAGGCATTCTGAAATGAGAAAATAGCTGAAGGTACAAAGAGGTTGCTGTAAAAATCAAAGTCAGTGAGAACGGAGCAATGCCCTTAAATGACAGAATAAGGAAATGATAGAACAAGTCTAGGTATAGAAATATTTTTTTAAAGTAGCCTTCCAAGTGATCCTTCCCTCATAATGTATAAGAATAGAAGAATTCTCTGTCCCCAAAGAATCTAAGAATATATTTCAGAAATTGACTTTAGAGAGAAACCAGGATAGGATAAAAAATCGTGTATTTTTTTCATTATTTGACAGCACAGTTTTTTCCCCTTCAGAGCAGCAAAGACAGTTTTGTAAAACTGCTCCATCAGAAAACATCACAAAACTGTTATGGAATACTCCAGTTCTTAGATATATGTCTACTCTCCCACATCAGCATAATAATTTCAGTTGAAGGCAATGCAGACAACCCATAAACAGCAAATTTATGTCTTACAGCTGTCTTTACCTTATCAACAATCATATAAATATCTGGGGTCTTTATTTCAAAATAGATTTTAAATACTTCAACTAGTCAGTCAAAAATTTACAGAAAAATGCTCACTATATATAGACCAGTTTAAAACCCACAGCTCCAGACAAATGACTTAGAAAGCATCAAAATGCTGTAGAATTGGTTGGCTGTATACATCCAAAGAAGAGGATAAAATCAAGCTCAATCAAATGCAGAATACATTTTGAAAATGGAGACTGGTGACTCATGAAGATACTTCATGTTTATCTTCAAGATTTAAGAGCCAAGAATAAAGACACAAACTCTCTGCATTTAAGTCTAAGCTTAGGTAAAGGACTCAGAAGCAGGGGACAGGACCCCAGCAAAGAAAACACACATTGATGCCAAACACTTCTTCAAGTCTGTGAACTCAGGTTAACATCTGCAAGTGCTTTTAAATGCTGACTCCCTTAAGTGTTGACTCTCATTTTGTATTGGCCCTTCATTTAAGTTCACCTACCCTTTTTTTAAGCTCCTAAATTCATGTGTTCACATGTTCCTCATTCTCAAGAACTCAAGAGAAAAAGCAAGCATGAATATAATTATTCAAATCTCCCGAAGTTACGCATAAAACTTCTTTTCAAGCAAGAGACCCAAGCAACCATCTTTTAAAGTTTGAAATCATAAATACTGTATCACTCCCATTCCTGATAAGTACTTAGAAGTCTAAAATTGGCATTATTTTAAAAATTATTTTTTAAAAATATTTTGGGCAAATTAAAAGGGTGAAAAAAATTATTTTAAATCTTCACATGCAGAAACTACATACATCATCTTCATGATGGCTTTTGTCTTTTGACTACGTAACTTGTGTAATTTCTCTGCAATTCTAATGCTTCATCTCTCAGTCATCATCACTACAAGACAGGTTGCTATCGGGAAAAGAGACTAATAGATTATATACCTCAATAGGACCCCTGCAGTGGAAAGGACAAATCAGCAACCGTGTAAGATAAGCATGTGAGTAAGCACAGAGATAACCTTGTGCAGGAAAATTTTTACATAGTTGGCAAGAGGAGGTAGGAAAAGGGTAACAACATATCTTGGAAGAAAAAAAGGACGGAATAAGAGCTGGTATCAGATAAGGGAAAGAGAAGAGGTAGAAAATGAGGATTTCAAAGATCAAGGGTTAAAATAGGCAGCTTAAAAGAAGCATAGAGGAAGTCAGGAAATAGTTACATGAGAAAGCAGTAGTAGGTAATGACACAGCATAAATCATAAAACAACTTTAGGAAGTTCAGCAGGTTCTAGTCTCTCACATGCAAAACAGGCATTTATGATGGGGAACAGGTTTAACTATGAGGACTAAAGAGAAAGTCTCAAAAATAATGGTGCTTAGTATTTCAGTGCTGAAGATACAGAGATCACTAAACAGAAAGGGAGCTAGAAAGCTGCTGGGAAGACACTTGGAACACAGCAAGAACAAATCACTGAAGGGTAACATATCCTTCAGACAAAAATGTAACAACACCAGACAACAGAAACACTCAAGGCACACTAAGAGCAAGCCCTTTGTGGAGAGCCCAGTAATGTCTACAGAGCTATCTACAAAGCACTTCAGCACCCCTGTGAAGCTCATCCCGAGTATCTTGCCTACTGTCACACCAAAGTCTTGCAAGGGCTGAAAACAGACCAGATCTCCCCAGTCCCAGTTGTGTTCTCCAGAAACTAGAAGTCAAGACACATGCATGCTCTTCTTAAAAATCTCCAATGAAAAGAAGAGGTCATTAGTTTCTGGAGTAGTATTCATGACCCTCTCTCCTTCTCCTCCCTCTCCACTCTGTGCCCAGCAGGCTTTTGTTACCTTTTTCTCCATGAAAATAAAAGAACAACTGTGTGTATGAGACAGATACATGAGGAAAAAAGGAAGTAAAGGTTTTCCTGTTTTTGTAAAGGTAATGTATTGCATGAAAACAAGTACAAATATTAAACTGCACTGCAAGCTTGCAAACCTGCCATAACACTCCCCAGGTACCTCAGCCTTCTTATGGAAGAAGCATGGTCTCTCCAGGGGACAGAATGATCTAGTTCCAGCCAAATCAAACCTTCATGAGCCAGAAGCTCCCAATTCATGTGCTAAATTATACGTAAAGATTTTATAATGTGAACTCCCAGGGTCAGAGCTGAAACTGAAACTCTTAATTTTAGAGTCCCAAAGAGGAGATAACAGTGTATTCCTCCACTACCTCCAAAACACACCTATTTCTGATTGCTTCTATAAATTTTCTTTTCCAAACACACATCCCAGAGCAATTCAAAGCAGAAGTGTCTCCTGCTGCTCCAGGTTTTTCTCACAGTATCTAAGGCCATCATCAATTCAAATTCCACTATCTGGTAATTCCCTTTATCATTTGTTAAATCAGTCCAACATCTACAGAGAATTGAAATAAGTGCACTGCAGCAGCACACAGCTATGGTCCACAGATTGTATTCAGACCCCCTATCCTCACAAATTTTTTTTCCAAGAAGTCAGAAACGCAGTATATCTGGCTACACTAGAATCAACTCAGTTACAGTACTTGCAACATTTAACACAAAGGATTAAAACAGTAACTCTCAGGAATAAGAATTAATGACTGGGAAGGCTTGAAGTTTTATGCTTTGATAATATTAATTTCAAACTCATTTATTTCTGGAGACTTGATCTATGAACTCAGTTTTACTGTCCTAATCATCGCATTGCATGCTTTTTCATATCCCTATAGCAAATCCAGAGCAGAACCTAAAAGCAAACAAGTCTTGGTACACAATCCTTCTCATCTTATCCTGGTCTTTAGTACATACATATTCATTGTAAATCTTAGTATACATGTGTAGGGAAGTAACTAGTGTATTAGAGAATATTAAAAAAGGACAATTTACTAAAGTGAAAGGCTTATTTCCAACCTACCCTGCCTCTTTCTCTACTGTGCTCATGAGAGCTTGGGGTTCAGTTTCTTTCAGATTCCCTAAAGGCAAGGCTAACCTGCCTGTAATTAGCTAGAACTCATAGGACTGATACCTGTTTACCCATCACCTGAAGGAAATTATGGAGGGCACTATCAAGTTTGCAGATGACACAAATTTGGGGGGGGTGGTGGGGAGGTAGCAGAAAGGGAGGAACATGGTTCAATACAGTCGGGGGCTAGGGCTGCTATCCCAAGGGACCCAGACAGGCGGAGGGAAGGAGCCACCCGGAGCCCAGTGACACTGAGCAGGGCCGAAGGCAGAGCCCTGCCCCGGGGGGAGGACGAGCCCCGGCAGCCACAGAGGCTGGGACCTGCCTGCCTGGGGAGCAGCTCTGCCAAAAGGCCCCGGGGCCTGGGGGGCAGCGACGGCCAGCGGCCTCCCGGGCCGTCCCGACGGGGACACGGCCAGGAGCTCAGCGCTTGCTAGGCCGTATCTGGAAGGTTCTTCAGTTTTGTTGCTCCCTAATAGAAGAAAGAGATCGACAAACTGTCAGAAGTTCAGCAGAGGTGCCACCGAGATGGTCAGGGGCCGGAGCACCCGCCCTGTGAGGAGAGGCTGAGGGAGCTGGGCTGGTTCAGCCTTGGGAGGAGGTGGCTTTGGGGGTTCTAACAGCAGCCCACCTGCACCTACAAGAAGGGTATTTAGAAAATTAAGCCAAGTTCTGTGAAGCTGGTGAAACACTGGAACAGGTTGCCCAAGGAAGCTGTGGCTGCCCCTTCCCTGGCAGGGTTCAAGGCCAGGTTGGACGGGGCTTTGAGCGACCTGCTCTAGTGGAAGGTGTCCCTGGCCATGGCAGGGGGGTTGGAACTGGATGATCTTTAAGGTCCCTTCCAACCAAAACCATTCTATTATTCTTCACAGTGAAGCATGGCCAGAGGTTGAAGGACAACAGACACGAACAAAAACAAGAGAGGTTCAGACTGGACATCATCTACCTCTTCTGGAATTTGGTTTGTCAAATATGGGAAGTGCCACAGAGGAGAGGAAAAGGTATCCCTTCTGTGAGGAAGAGGTCACTAACCAACTCAACTCTCTTCTCTAGAGAGGTGTAGAGGACCTAAATAAACTGCCTGCTCACTACAAACAGCTTTGAAAAGAACTGAAAATGCAATATGACTTCTGTGAGAACTTTTAAGATCACCAGCTTAGCTTTGTACCTGACTTTGGACTTCCTTCTAAAGTTCAAGTCAACTAAATTAATTCCTGGTTGCCAGAAGGAGTTTGAAGTTTATTTGTTTTTAACATAGTAGGAGTGTTTTGGTCTTTGTTTTTACTAAGCTAATAGGCTTTCAAAATTTAATTGCTCTGTTGTCACATGTTAACATCAAGATGATGTGAAATGGATCATTCAATGTATCTAGTGCTTCACTCATTTTTCCTTTGATGAACCAGTCAGTTGGCATCAGCCTATTTACCAAAGGCATCCCTTAGTAAGACCAACACATTACCAGTTCTCATGAAATCCTGAATCAAAAAGGACAGCTTACTGATTGGTTCTGATTAGAGGGAACAAAAACAAAAACAAAAAAACAAAACAAACAAAAACAAACAAACAAACAAACAAACAAACAAAAAAGAAAAACACAAAAACAAGCAAGCCAGCAACAACAACAACAGAAATATCCTTCATATCAATCCCCCATAGAACAGGCAATTTTCAGAGGGTTTTGTTCACAAACAGCTACATGGACGGGAAACGCAACACCACCCTGGCCCTCTGACATCCAGGTTGATGTCTGCTAAGAAAGGCATGCAGGCAGTTTTCAAAACTGCATTGCATAACTGCGTATGGCTCAGGACTGGACAAAAGGGTGGGACTGGGAGCTCACAGGAAGTATTTGGACATAATTTGAGAAAACAGATTTTCAAACAGGCCTTATGAAAGAGGCCTCCAAACTTTATCAGCCCCTGGAGCAGCCGTTGTTTTATCCAGTCTAAACCAGAACAATTTACTGATTGAGTTTGGTTTGTTTTTTTTTTTTTTTTCCTGGGAAGCAAAGGAATTGGTCTGGCACACCGATTCACGGTCTTACTACACTGGCTTTCCTCAGCTGGAACATTCCTTCAGCATCCCATGAAGGGCTATTAAAATAAGTAAATCATGAGAACCATCTGCCTTCTGCAGAGAGCAAGGAATGGGGAACTACAGTGGATCTCCTTCTTGCTACATAGTATTGATCCCTTCCTGTTTGTGAGATTAGCCCACGTTATCATGAGAACTGAATGCTTACATCCAATATACAACATTTTGTCTCTTTAGTTAAACTTGAAGTTGCATAGGAAGAAAGACTAGACCTAGGACCACAAGAGACAAAATACAGCATAACACTATGTTGGGAGAATGGACATGATCTTTCTCTTCCCTTTCCAACAAAACCTCCATCAGTTGTTGGGTTTTTTTATGTTACACTATCGTCTTCCACTTTAGCTGATATCCTTCCTTTAGGCTAAAAGCCACTATATGCTAATGAATATATATATATATATATATATATAAAAGAACTTTATAACTATTCTTATAAGAAGAGAAAAACTGCATTTTCCATGAAAATTCACTCCTTACAATAGTGTCTGCTTTCAATTTTTAAAACAACATTGTACTGAACGTTCATTCACACCAGCAGAATATTTTTCTGCACTGAGTAAAGCTCTTTACTCCTCTGCTACCGCAAAGCAAAGGAAGAGTAGGATGCAATTAAGCAGAGGGGTGATGTGATATACACCTTTAAATGAAAATGATTTAAAAAGGAAAAAAAATAGGCACTTTAATAAGTATCGTTTAAGAACTGTATGGTTTTGCTTTTAGATAGGCATCTAATCCTCTGTGCCTCATCAGGAGGAAACACTACTTGTCATCAAAGGAAGTTATTGTTCCCAGTTAATTAATGACTGTAACATGCCTTGGGATCTTGGAATGTAACATATCATTGCTATTACACAACGCTGAGGTCTTTTCAATCAGTTAAATATTTCTATTAATGTGTATAACCCAAGTGTGTTGTGCTGTTTACTTTGAGCGTATTCTTCCTAAGCAGTTTCACAATCTTCCCTCAATCCTGCAAAATATGCTTTGCAAACTCTGCAAACAGCTATAAAAATATCAAACCTTATTGATCCCCAAATAAGATCCATATCGTACAAATGTTTTAAAAATGCCAATGCTTATTCCACCATTCCTGCTAAAAGTGGGATTATCCAACAGGACAAAAGTACACAGTTACAGCATTTTGCAGACAGAAAATGCTTTTGTGATCCCGTCCTGAATGCTTTTCTGATGAACTTGCAGAGATCCATACAGCAATTTCCCTTTCAGCAGCTGCTGCTCTTAGAGCAACCACTACACATGCACACTTCTTACCGCAGACAACTCCTCCTCACTTAATGGAGCAACATGCTGCATGTGAGTGTAATAGTCTTTGCAAATTGGGGACATAAAGGGGTCCCAGTCATTAAGCCAGAAAACATTAATTTCTTTCTATATCAAAAGACATGCAGTGAAGATCCACATTTTTTACTTAAGATCAAAGGGCATCATGCAAGATATCATCTTTTCTGATTTCGAGTGTGGATCTCACAGGAAAAGAGTAAGTATTATTTGCTGCAATGCTTTCCTAATACACAAATATCCTTTAGCTCATCAACCTCTTTACAGTTTCATATTTGATAATCATCCTTCTCTACCTCAGGGTTTGAAAGTGGGTTTTATAACTTCTCTTTTAAGAAGAAAGGGAGCTTAAACCAAAACAAACCCATGTTTTACTAAGTGGTGCTAGACACACAGAAATATTATTTATGGCAAGCAAAAAGATAAAATGAATCAACACATATACATGTGGTGCATATTTGACCCATTCAAGTTTGGAGATACAGAAAATCATCCCAAAGGTTTGGGAAATAAAGGAAAACAACGCATCTCTATTTACAGATATAGAAAATTTCTGTTGTGCCTTAAGCATTTGCCAACAGAACAAATTGAAATTTGATTGCTAAAACCACACAGCAATAAAGAGTGCCCCAGTCAGAACCAGCATAAAACCACAAATAAAAAGCAGTCCGGTGTGCCAAAGGCTGCCTGAAAGCAGGAGGAGGCTAAAGCTTTTTATTTAGCAAAGATGAAAACGTAAAAGTTCTGATGTGGTTGTCAGAGTGGAGCACGTTTTACAGTCACTGAGATGTGGGGAAGTACAGGACTGCCCTCCCAGAGCTTCCCAGCCCCACACAAACAGTCTGCAGTGCTCCTCACTGCAGCCTGCACAGCAACACCAGCTTCTGGCTTTAAGGTCAGAACAAAAACTCTGATTCCAAAGAAAGATCAAAAGCAAAAGCCCTGGAGGGAAGAACATAAAGGAGCTGTGCTGAGGAAAAGTTGCTATCCCCTCTGCATCTCATGGTTGCAGAATACAAAATAGTTAACAAGTTGTATGTACACTAAAAGTTAAATTTAGAAATTAACTCTTTGAAGTAGCAAGATTATGCACCTCTTCTAATCCTACAGGTACAGCCAAATGGAGGCCAAAACTAGTGGGCTTTCAGACCATGAATCTTAATTCTGCTAGATCAGGAAAACCAATGGGTAAACTGGTGCTGCTGAGCACTAAGTCTCACCTTTTGGATCATGTACAAAGAAACCTGCCACTGGTCAACTTGCCACTTAGCTTAATTTGGAAAGTACAAACCTCACAGAAACTGCCTTGCCTACACATGTCGTTGGGGATCTCTTGGGATCTCTTCATTCAAGATAGGAAAGCATTGACCAAATCACACTTGCACTTCTCATCTGGGGCCTATGGCCTGAGAAGGCAAACTGCCAAAAAAGAGCAGCATTTAACATTGTAAGATGATACACTGCTTCTTCAAGCATTTTCTTCCAGGAGAAAGACTCTACAAAGAGCAGTATTAAGGCAATGAAAGGGTCTCTGCAGCCCTGCTGCGATCCCACTGGGAAAGAGCACAAAATGGTGAGGCATCACCAAGCACCACCTATGCTGCCTGGTTCAGCAAGTCATTCCCTTGGAGGTCACCAAGGTTTATGTATTGTTCTGAACAACCACATATAACAAAAGCACATTTACACAGACTAATTAAAAAGTCAGTAACAAGGTAACCAGGATGACAATGTCAAAAAGCAGTGTAAGAGACATATAACACAGGGCTAGGTGTTACCAAACCCTTACTGTCACTATATAAGAAAGCACATTTTAAATGGGTAATTAAAACATGTTTAACCTTCTTGCAATTCAACCTTTAGCTTTGTCTTTATCTATACCATTCAACTCCATATATTTCTTAAGGAGCTTTAACTACCAGAAATATAATACACTGATAGTTATATATGCCTGTATTTTAAAGACATGGTGTAAATATTCTGTCTGTATTGTAATCTATGTATGTATTAACAGAGTACTCAAGAATCAACATTGAAAGAGCCATCCTATTCACTTTAATGAAGAAAACTGCAGTAAAGCTTACACGAATTAACTCATTTACTGCTTACTGGCATGAAAATTGATTTCTTTTAAATACCTGCCCTAAGACAGTAATTACTGCCAGAAAGCAGGAAAAACTTTAAAATATACTTCAAAAAATCTTGTTGAATTAACCTGTCCAAAGTACCTTCTAGCTATACAATGGAAAATTCTTATGGACAGGTTTTCCCTAAGGTGAAGTATTACTCTCAAGCTTTCTTAGTTATCAGGTATTGATTTAGAAGAAGTCCCATTGTTTAGAGTAAAGACAAAAAAATGAAGTACAGTACTTTTGATCATTAGGAAGTTGTATTCTAACCAGGCTAGTAAGTCAAAAGATAACAATGGTGTGTTGATGTCTACTTCCATAAAAAGTACTTTTTTGGAATTTGTTTTAATACAGAATTCTTAAAAATATCCTCACATGCCCAAAAGAACGTGAGTGTAATGTGATAGTATTTTCTCATATAATACTGGCTGTGATCTAAGAACATAAGCATGCCACTTAATGGCTACAGATCTGGATCTTCCCGAAAACCAGACCCACTCACTCACCCATACGTTTTCCTGATCTGATTTTCACACAATAATGTTTAAGAGCATAAACCATTTTTTGGACACATTTTTGATGCACTGAATTATTTTCCTTTCCTCAGGTCAGGAAAAAAGGTAGAAAACCCAGAGAAGGCATAGAATGTTGAAATCTAGTAACTCATGGCCTACCAAAAAAAATTAGAACAGGTTCTAGCACAAACCTGCATTTCTTGGCCTTTTTTTTTTGTTGTTGTTATAACAATCACAAAGAACAATATCCTAGTTGATTTAGGATACACTATGTAGCAGAATTTTCAGTATTTCTTTTAAACAAACACATCTATCAAGTCACAGCTTAAAACAATTACAGACCCTCGTTCACCAGTAAACTTAAAGCTGGCAGAGTCAGATAAAAAAATCAGATGCATTAAATGTCCCACCAACCCCAAGCCAAAATAAGCTCAGTTTTGTATTACGGTGTGCTTTTGTTGGTTTTATTGTTGCTACTACACCAACTAAAATACACCTTAATAAAATACAAACACAGGCACTGAGTCAGATTATGGTAGCTCCCCATTATCAAGATTCTTCCAGGCAAACCACAACTAAAGCTTAAATTTTCAAGCTTGTTTCTCTTGACCTAATAAATTCCTATTTCTATTTATGTATACAAAGAAAGATAACAATTACTTTATGAATTTCTAAAATTTTGCTGACAGGGTCTATTTAACAGCTGTTAATGCAGCTGACACTGTCTCCCAACAGCCTAATGTAAATACCTACAGTAGTTTCTAACCACATTAGTTGAGTCTCCTGGCTATTTCCACCTGGAATCCATCACTCAAATAGTAGCTATGAACAAGAGACTGTGTTCATACTCAGAAGAACATTTGCTATTTAGCTACCATAAAAGTGGGATTTTTTTTTTATCTTTAAGCTGTATCTTCCAGAGCAGAACGGGAATCTGCTCATGACTAAGAAAACTTAGTAATGAATCTGGATTTGTTTACCTAGTTTCAAAGGATAAAAATATTGAAATCAAGTGGCAGGAAGTTCCTCTATACTTGGCACTAGTTGCTAAAGACAAACTATTAAGTTTCATTGTTTTGAGCAAAATATTCAGTAATTGACATCAATTAATTCTGTAAAGATTTACTGATACATTTTTTTACTGTTTTTCCTTAATACCGTATTCTATGATCAAATTTCTGTTACAACAACAAGAAGTTAAAGATTACACATTTGAAACTGTAATACCTTGAGAAGGCATGAAATACTGAAAAGCTATGAACCTAATTAATGGACCTCTTCTGTACTTTGATGTAATCCATGTTATCCCTTGGAGCTAGGTATGGAAAAGAAACTGGGTAATATGGATAAGAGTAACAGAAAGTTGTTTTCTTCCTTCATCTAGAACAAAAATGTCTCGTTTCATTGCCATTAAGTTAGTGAAAGCAACCAGAGTTGAAGTGAGGTAGCACGTGGCAGTTGTGGCTTTTTCTGAATGCAGAAAACAAAGCTGCTCTGCTCAGGAGCTGACAAGGGGAGACTCAAGTCTACACCTTGATTTGTATCTGCCTGTTTTCTTCAGGATTCAGCCACATCTGGGTTACTTTTCAGTATCCCAGAGGTTGGAAAAATTTTAGAGTAAAGCATCACTGTTTGTGGGTTCTACCTGGAAAGGTAGGCACAGTCTTCTGCCCCACTGAAAGGAAAGAGCATGCAGCACAAGTTGAGGGACAGCCATTCAAGCCCTACCTTTTGTTTAGTTACAAAGCCTCTCTTTATATTTTCAGGGAGAAATAAAAATCATTTTCTCCCTGTAAGATGACTGGCTCAGGAGAAGAAACCCCCGAAGAAACCAAAATGGGCTTGTTTTCTTGCAGAAAAAGAAACTAGTTTGTTTTCCTTGTCCTGTATGGTTCTCTGTATGCAGACACTGTGGTGGGAGCCCTGTAAGAGCTGAGCCACTGGCAGAAGTGGTTGACAGGACAGGGCTTCACAGCTGCTTCCACTTACTCTTTTGGCTTGGCAGAGGTCTTTCTCTCACTAGCCTGCTGCCTGGGAGCGCACGGCTCACTGGCCAAAGCCAACGCTCTCTGGGAAGGGTCACACTGGCTGCAGCAGGAGTACGGGTTCCCACCTTTTGCACCCAGTTATAAATACTCTGTACTCTTAGTGAACTGGACCAACAAAAGTTCATCTTCCATTGGCCACCCACTTCTAAATACAGTAGTGACATCTAGACAACTCGCTGTGTCTTGCTAAAATAGAAACAAACAGAACAGTTTCCTGCAACCACCAAGCCAAGTTCCAGTGCAGTAACTGAGTCATGACATGGCAAATCAGTCTTGAATACATGAACATTCAATTGCTATCTTTACGACAGTAAGTAGGAAGACAAAAAAAAATCTCATCTTGCATTGCTTAATTCACACTTTCTCATGCACATTCTTAGGATATCTCTTGTCTGTCTAGATTTCTTTGGGAGTTTCCAAGAGTATGTCTTTGCAAATCCCCTATAAAATACCATGATTACAAGTAGTGTATACAACAGCCAAATGGCAAAAAAGAACATGAGGTTTGATTCAGCAACAAGTTAGACCACTGATTCTAACCACGCTTTTCTACATTGTTCATGGTCCTGTCCTCATGTTGCTACTTGGATTTCAAACACTTACCAGAGCAGCATTTTTACCCTTAATAGCCTAAAATTCCAGGTTCATGAAAGATTAAAAGAATCACACTAAGTACAATGGTGAGGAAGCAGTAGGCATGAAAATCTAAACATAAGCCTTTATGTGACGCTACTTCAACAGGAAAGCAGTACCAGCAGGATATAGTATTTTACATTTTGTTTTTTCCATTTCAGTCATAAACAAGGGACTTCGACCAAAGGAAAAAAAAAATAAATAATGGGCAAAAATAAAAATGGGACCCCCCAAGGTCCAAACATGAAAGCTACAGGTCCTAAACCCACTATTTATATAGGTTTTCTGAATGCCCATGGTCTTTGGTTAGAGAAACAGAATGCACCTCATGACATCAAAATTTGATCTGCAACATATTAAATTTAAGTATCATTAGAGCATAAGCAACTCAGTTTTCATGAGTGCTGAGCACCCAGTATTACCCAGTAGCCTCCCTAAAAGCCAGTGGGAGACAGACTGGGGAGGGTGAAGAAATGAACACAGCCACCATGTGCACCAACAGCGTGCCATGTATTTTCTTCCATGAAAAAACCCTCATTTAAGGGACTCTTAACCCTCAGTCCAGTCCTCTCACTGCAATCTATCAGCTCTACTTTCCACTCTGCCAACACAGAACTCTTTGCAGATCCACGATGAAAACTGAACTGTTAAGATCATCTAGATGAAAAACACCTCCTTGAAAGAATGTCAGATCCATCTCAACTTCAAGGAACTACATAAAAAACAAAGCAGAAGCAAGCCTCAAATATAAGGGTCATGGAGTAAAGTCAGCAGTCCATCACTAAACACTTTGATGTTGCCTATGTAACAACAGGGAGAGCCTGCTGACATACTGTAATGATAACATGTGCCCAAATGAATACATGTGCTGCCTTGTGAGCATATAAACCCAATTCAGTTTCAGGCTGGTTACAAAGATTAAACCGATCAAGGGGGAAAAAGAATTAGGATTAAAAAAAAAAAAAAATCTACATTTTCAGCAGGATCAGTTCCTGACAGCTTACTGTGCAACTGATTTAATAGCAGTGCTGGTATATAACGGAGAAAAATGGTGAGGAAGCACCATTCCACCATCAACAGCCAGCTGAACTTAACAAGATTAATTTACAGTAACTACAAAACCACAGTCAGTTAAGCACTTTGAAAAACATGGTTTTAGAAACTCAGTTTCTAGGTATTTTGTCCAAGAGAGCTGTACTATGATTGAATTGGGGGGAGGGAGGGTGAAGGGGTGGTGTGTGGAAGGGAAGCCCAAAACAAAAAAACACCAAACACCACCACAAAACAGTAAGGGAATGAGGCAGCAAGTTATCTTCATTTGGGAAAGATATTTGTCTCCATTTTGTTATAAACAAAGCCTCACATTTCTGTATAAATGCAGTATCAGCTGAAAAGTCAATTCTACGTCCCTACACTGCAGCATTTTAACTAATAATCCATGCAGCTTTCAAAATTATTTTCAACCTCCAAAATAAAAGGAAGGCATGCAGCTTCTCTGTTGGCTGGAAAAATCAGAACTTGATCATTTAATAAATAAATTCCTTTTTACAACAAAAACTGGCTTGCTTGTATTACAACGCAGACATAATAATTTATAGATGAGTTAAGGTGAATCTCTTTATAGCATACTCTCCAAACTGCACTGCTTTGTTGTTAATGCACTCAAAGCATTAGGAAAGAGTATACTTGAACATCTGGAAAATGGATTCTGTGATTGTGAAATCCAGTTTGTAAGCAGAAAAATCCCTCTTCTGGGAGAGAAGAGAAAATGGACAGCCAAAGCACATCCAAAGGAGGAAGATGATGGGATTTTTGCCTGCCTTCAAAGTCAGCATGGGTGAATAAAAACAGTTAAAAAATCCATCTTTGCACTGTACTTCCCAAGAAAAAGAGTAAAGCCCCAGAACCAGGACTGCCACTCAGTGAAAGCCAAGCCACTTGTGTATTCCTGATGACAAGGGTTTGTCTAGATGAAGAGAGGTACACAGAAAGATTGAGAATTAAAGTAAGTCCCCAAATTGAACACAGCTACCCTTGATGTTTGCACTCAAGAGCAATGTCCTGGGTTGAGTGAATGCTGGAGTTTTTTTGGTGGCAGGGGAGGGGGCTATCAGGGCAGCCCCCTGTGAGAAGCTTCTCAAAGCTCCCCCAGCTCCAAGTCAGCTCCACTTCTGTTTGGGAAATTGAGCCAATCAGCTGCGCCTCTGTGATAACGTATTTCAGAAGGGACGTGGTGACGGGCAGTGGGACTTGTGAGGAGGAGTTGCTTCAGCTGCATGAACACCAAGGTCAGTGGAGGAACGGAGGAAGAAAGGAGGGGGGAGGTGTGCCGGAGCAGAGACCCCCCTGTATCCTGTGGGGAGACGGCAGGGCGGCCCCCCCCTGCCACCCATGGAGATCTACGGTGGATCAGACATTGATTTATGGCCTGTGGCTCCTGCTTGCCTGATCAAGGTTCTGTCCCCGAAGAAGGCCGGGGTCTCATGGGAAAAGGTAGCCCCGTTGCTGTGATTCAGCACTGGGAGGATTGCAGCATGCGGGGGTGTCCCACGCCGGAGCAGCTCGGGAAGGGCTGCAGCCGTGGGAGGGAATCCAGTCGGGGGAAGTTAGTGACCCATGACGGAGCAGTGTGGGGAACGCTGCAGCCCATGGGAGGAACTCATGTCGGAGAAAGTTTGTGGAGGACTGTCTCCTGTGAGAGGGGGACCACGATGGAGCAGGAGGAACAAGTTCCAGACACTCCCCTCACCGAAGATGAAGGAAGTGGCAGCGCTGACTGCACCTCCCATTCCCTGCCCCTGCGCCACTGGGGGAGGAGGTAGAGATATCGGGAGCAGAACTGAGCCCGGGAAGAAGGGAGGGGTGAGGGGAAGGTGTTCTCAAGATGTGTCAATGCTTCTCACTGTCCTATTCTGTTACATGTTGTTAGTGTCTGTAATAAATGTATGTTCTTTTTTTTCTTTCCCTAACAAGTCTGCCTTTTGCTCGTGATCATAAAGGGGAATTTTTCCCCATCCCAGTCCTATCTTGAACCCCAAGCCTGGCTCTCTGTCCCTTCTCATTGCCGGAGGGGAAGGGAGAGAGAGCTGCTGCATTGTGGTTGGCTGCCAACCAGGCCTAAACCATGACAAGGAAGAACAGAACTTCAGCAATAATTTCTACAGGTCAGTAGCTCCTTTTTTAGTTTCACAGGAGTGGCTGAATCTCCCAGGTGTTCCAACTCCAGCTGACACAGAACAGCTCCATCAAAAAAAAGCATGGCTCATCTTTTACCACAGCTAGAATCAACTGCACACACAAACTCTCCAAAATACAGTTCAGATCATTCCTTAACGTGCAAATTGCCCAGTCCACCAAAGCCATTTAGAAAACATCTCATATTAGGCAATACGGTCCAGCCATCTACATTGGTCATATATTTGGATGTCTGTATTACACAGGACAGTTTCATCCCACAGTAATACAAAGATTAATAAGCTTTGTATTAAATAGCTTAAGTGTTCCTAAGAGTATTAAAAACTGCAGAGATAAGGTTAAAAAAAACAAAACAAAACACAAAAGCTTCAGAATCTTTGGATATGCCACCAGTCTTCAAGTCTATGCAAATACAGTAAAAAAACTGAATATATTTGACCTGTAGATATATCTGGGAAGACAGAAAGACAAGGATCAGATAACTTTCCAATACACCAGAAAGTATCTGCAGAACCTGGCTTCTTACATAAGCCAATATGAGTGCTTGGTTTGCAGGCACGAAGCAGTCCAAGTGAAGTAGCCGCAGTATCACAGGAAGAGGGGGAAAAAAGGCATCAGCTGTTGGTATGACAAAAATCACAGGAACTACCCAAGACAGGCTGGCTTGTGGTTTCCTTTGGGTTAGCAGAAATCATAAGAGTATTTTGCCGATTGCCTTAGAGTAAGTATTTGCCAGTAAATTACCACAATGGTTTCCTCTTAAGAATAAAGTGTGCGCTCAGATTATGATCCTACATCACTAAAACAGAGTTCTGTTACTGATTCTGGGTTGCTAGAAAAAATGCAAACCAAACCCTTCCTATCTGATCTCTTTTGGAGCAAAACCTTAACAGAAGTTAAAAGGTAGAGAGGGCTTTGCAGCATCAAGCTAAAGGAAGTGCAGTGTGGTAATTTTTGGCGAATGCTATCATTATAAACAAAGCAGGATTTTTTTTCCTGTAGACCCTGGGGGGGAAAAAAAAAAAAAATAAATACATGGACATTTCTCTGTGTGTACATATATTAGTCTTTGTACGTCATTACAATGTTTGTGTGTCAGGACCTTGCTTTAGAACAGCTGCTCGTTTACTTAAACTAATGTATATTCACACTGATTTCCTGCTAAAAAAGGAAACTTTTCTGTTTGTTCTCCACTGGTTCTCCAAAATGGCACACCTCTGAAAGGAGAGATGAAGAAGCTTTCAGCTGACAAATGAGGGGCAGCAAAGGGAAGATGATGCTACCTAATAAACATGTAACAAAACGGTAACTGCCTTTTGATATGTTATTTCTGGCCAAATTTTTTTTCCAAGTATATCTATTTCAAAACCACAATTAAATTACTTTTTCCTGCAGCTAGCATGGGGGGGTGGGGGTTGGATAAAAAAAAAATAATCAACTACTAAAAATGCTAATAGCTAAAAATGGCTTCTTTGGGAAAGTGAGAGCCAATTTTTAAAAAAATTACAAGGCTACAAATACTTACCAAGTTATAAATAACTTTTCAAGTATACTGTGGCACAGTGAAATATTCTGTGCTGAAAAGTAGTGTCTAGATCATGTACCAAAGTGGCACCACACTACTCAGAGGAACACTTGTCATATAAAACTGATGCCTTTGAAATCCCACCACTACTTCAATCTCCCTTCATCAGAAGCAGCAGAACAGACTGGTCCCCAGCTGGCTCTAAGCCACTGGTTAAAACCAACTCCTGTTTACCTCCCTTAAAGATGTGGACCACATGATTGAACAAGATATTCAGCTTTTAGTCTCTGAGCATAGATTTCTGCATCACTGTGGATTGTACGTAAGTGCTTGGGTATCACTAGGTTTGTCTATACAAAAGCAACACAGAATAATTTTGATCATAAGGGATCTCCCGAGGTCATCCAGTCTAACCTCCTGCTCTAAGAAGAATCAGATGTCAACCTGAAATACAGAAGAAAGCATTCATACTGAAACAACTTTATTATCAAGTGCTCACAAGAAGAGGTCTCTGAGTGATTTAATCTCTCACTTGGAGAAATGCCAACAGACTACTAGAAACCTGACTGTTTCTGCTGGATATGGAGCAGCCAGTGCACAGGAAGAGCCAAGGAAATCACAGTCCTTTCTTTGGTCAATGGGGAGACCCACTAGGATGCAACTGATAGACACCCATCAACAAACCCAGTTCTCAGCTACCAAAATCCCATCAACCACACTGGAATTGCATGAGCATATTTGTATTCTGATTGTATCAAATGGAAGTGAATATCATGATTTCCTCATGAAAATTCACTTTGAAGACAACTCTACCATATACTCATTGCTCTTGTGTAATATCTACCACACCCTTCAGTAAAACTTCCCAAGAACAACCACAGGAAAAATAAAATTAAATAGCCCCCTCAAACTCACCATCATCTATCTATGAGTCACTCCTAAGAGTAAGCATATTTTTACTGAAATTAGGATATCTTACAATTCTGAATCAAATTTATATTTCCATTATTTTGTAGCCCACTGCCATCCTGCAATGAGGCACTGCTTTCAGCTGCAAAAAAAAATTCTGTGTTCTTGAGCACCATCACTGTGTTTAACAAAAAATTGTGTGTGTGGGGAAGCTTTGTGACTTGGAAAGGAGATGCACTGTATGAATGATGCACAGAGCCCGGAGAGTAAGACATCATTATTCTATTTACATCTATAATTAGAGGAAAAAATTAGTCCAGTATAAAGATGATAAACTTCACGTACTGCAAAAATTTTTATTTATATGAACAGATTAAAAAAAAAAAAAAAAACAAAAAACAACAAAAAACAAAACAACATGAAGACAAGCATCCTTGCAGTACAAAGAATGTTGATCAAATCCCATAGTCTTGGCCAGTTTGTTCTCTTGGGCATTTAGTTTGCCAGATATCCAGTTATCAAACATGAAGCAACAATACTTCAGATCAGTGGTTTACAAGTATGCTGTCAAGCCCATTTAAAAATTGTGTTCAACTGTTTCTGGTAACCTCACCAGATACTTCGAAATACAGCTTTTTTTCAAGGAACATATTTTTTTCCTCTCCTGTGGCTGCACACCAAAATGGGCAAGTGAGCCAGAGACACTAGTACAGCTGAGAGGTGTCAGACCAAAACACCACCTGGACATCTTATGGAATGGCTTTCAGAGTTTGCACCTCTGATCTTATTGCAATTCAGATTAAATAGTGCAAGGAGGAAGGACAGGAGAACCCATCACTCCTAGTAAATCATGACGTAGGACAGCTTTAGCGTCCACAAATCCTACTGTAATCTGCTAGGTGCTTTTTCTGTTATGTTCCCTTTATGTTGTCTACTCATCAAATACCATCAACACTGAATGGAGGAAAAGATCCCAGAATCTATTACTTGATGTCACTGGAGTCCATTTGTAAGAAGTAACTGTCATGTTAATAAGGATCACTCTCTTATTCCCGCTCTTCACTTAAGCCTTAATTCACACAACTGCCTCTCCCATTTTCATGATGTTCTACAAAATCACTGGCAAGCACAGAAGAGCTCAGGGACCCGCTCAAACACATTTAACCTACGTACAAAGAGCTAAGGGAGCTATTTCAGCCCTGCCTTCCAAAAAAAAAACACATGCAAAATCAATTACCAGTTCTGACTTTTTGAGACTCTGGACCTAACAGATGTAGCTTACAGACTCCCTCATATCAGATGTTTATACAACAGTCCTAAGAGTACATATTTTAGTCATGGAAAAAAAAAAAAAAAAAAACAAACCCAACACGCTGATTGCCATTTCAGTTGTCATCAAAACAACTAGAACCTTGTCTGCTTTCATTCTACATTTCCTTCTTTGCATTCTCCACTGACTTGTAGCATGCTCTAGAAGATACACCCTCAAACTACCTGTTCTTGGGAACTTCTGATTTGTAATAAAACGAGAAGCTGCAGTGATTTCACAAGCAAGTTTTCTGACATAGACTCCTGCAACACATTCCCCCTGTATTACTCTTATAAGCAAGAGGAGCACGTTCTCTTGGCAGACTAAAGCTGACACAAACTGGTGAATAGGTCTATGTTCTGGAGAGAAGAGATGCACTAGTGGCCTACTGAAACATAATTAACCAGTCACAAAGTAGTATCACTTGCAGAATAGAGTTACTAACAGAGAAGGTACACAACTTTCAAGTGTTACACTGTAATTAAAATTCCAGTAAATAGTCTTATTTACCTTTTTTAGCAATCATCAGACCTTCTTAATGCTTGGAAAGGTTTTGTAGCTTCAAATACAAGCAGTTAATAGCTCATAGGATCACAGAATAATTCAGGTTGGAAGGGACCTCAGGAGGACATCTTGTCGAACCTCCTAATATGTAGTTATTATAAACATCAGACCAATTCTACAGCAGCTGACTCTAGTCCTAAATCCATTCATATAATCAACATCAACTCCCAACAATCAAATGAAAGAACACATGCCGGACCAAAGGAGTTAAACACCCAACTTCATAAGCTTCCAACAGCAACAAAATCTGTTCTGCATTTATTTTTCTCACCTTTGGTTTGCCCACATTTTTCAGTGGAAACTATTGTTTGCCTCGCATGCCGGCAGAATCCTAGCTAGAGGCTGCCAGCTCTGCACCCAGCCATGTGTTGTGTTCAGCACGTTGAAAAATGTTTGGTACAGTCAGAGCTAAGAGTGCCAACTCATGGCTATGGAAAAATATCAAACGGTTACTGAGAAGAAAGCTTAGATAAATTACCATTTGTCAACTAAGTGAGTTAGTCTTCTCTCCTCTTTTTCAATGAGTGCCTCTGTCTTCTCTTAGAAAACTGAAGATTTAGAGTTAGGACATTTTGTACTTTCCCCCCCATATTACTGTCACGAAGCCACAAAGCACTACCCCAAACAAAGCAATTTATTTTTTTTTTTTAAATCATCAAATTCTTTGGTTGTCTAAATTACTTCATTGAGTAATTTGAGAGGTAACTAAATTATAATTGTTTCTTATATCTGGTTCATATACATACAAAAAAAAAAAAAAAAAAACACAAACAAAAACCAAAACAGACAGAATGCTGTTCATGATAGCTTTACCTTATTCAAGCAATGAAGTTAGCACGTCCAACTTTATTTATTTTTTTCAATTAATCAGGTTTTAAAGCCAAGTAACTACTTTTAGTGAGAAGAAACTTAGGGCTACACGTAAACAGCAGCGTGAAAATAGGTCAGATTTTGACAAGTCTATGAGTTACCTCACAGAAAGCCTATGAGGAAATTGGAGATTTTTCTGGGAAACTTACCCACATCATGTTTCCATTACTGAACAAATAATAAAATTATGAAAACAGGAAGGAGTTTTTTCACTGTAGCCTACTGTATTTGTTTCTTTGTCTCCCACTAATTTTCCAATCCTCTGGATACTTCTGAGTCTATTTATTCCTAGAATATGAAACTCCATACTTTATATGCACAGTGGTAAAAATCATATGCTACTATAACAAACCAATAGAAAAGTCCACCATGGAAATCTAAGTTACTTCTTTTCAATAAGCCAACTAGTACTCATTATGGCAAAATAATTTATTTTTCAAGAAGAATAAGTGGCAAAATCTGAATGTTCAACCTCTTGTGGTTTTAAGCTGAGAAAGCAAGTATAGGTAGGCATGAGGTCACAAATGACAGGAATGCTATTAAGAAAGCATCTGGGAATGAGTAACCGGTACAGACTGAGCACACAGGAAGATCCCCTGACCTACCAGAAGGACATGCTAGAAAACATCTGGCGCAACTTCACACTTTGTGGAACTCCACTGAAGCACGATCAGGAACGAGTCCCCCGACTGCAAACACCAAACTGTTTCACCACTTCCAGGACTGATTTATTCAAGTTAGGACACAGGAACAAAACAAGAAATGCATTTACAATATACAAAACAGAGGACAGCCAAATGTCAGAAAGGCAAACAGAGCTAAGAGCTGATGAGGGGTTTGCAGTTTCCCATTCTACACCTCCACGGGCTCTACCCAAGAGGGGCCACAAATCCATGCAAGCAGGTGCTCAAATGCCAGGAAGGAAATAAACCTCACTGAAATCACTGCAGGTCTTTAATTTTTACTTTTGGGCTTGACACTCACAGTTAAGAGCTCTTCTGGTTCAAGGCCAAAGTATTCAGTGTTTTACTCAATCATGCCCATAAAAAGGATTATCAATGACCTACTTAAAACATTCTTTTGCAGTGTTTCCATCCTTCTGACTGCTCACCTATCTGTGTTGAAGATAACCATTTTTACAATGTTTGCAAGTTAATGATTCTCACTAGTGTACAAGGTGTACCCCATGTGCTTGGCAGATAAAGACTTGATGTGCCCCATAAAAGCTTAGCATCAAAGCAGTCAAAAAAAGAAGGAAATATGGGAAGTCAAATTAGCAAGTTTTTGAGCCCTGTCTTTACGTAAGACTTTAAGACATCAGCAGAAATATATGGAGAATTGAAAGAAGCTGATATAATTCGTCTCTACTGGCAGTATCAACAAAACCCAGAATAAAAGCAAGCAAGATCAGAACCACAGTACTCCAAGCAAACCTCATTAGAGCAGATTGGGAAGGGAACTCGGCCAGCTGAACACACCATGATCTCCAGAAGCACAGCATATGCGCACTTTTGTATGACCTTCACAGAGACTGCCATAGGCTCTACACCTTCAAAAATTCAACCAGTACCTAAAAACAGAGATGCCAGTCTTCACAGTTCTTTTGTGGTTGTTTCATAATGGAAGATCTTTAATATACTTCCGATTTTTTAGGCTTCCTTCACATTTATGAACCTTGTTCAGTTTGAATGGAGCAGGATGCAATTTGTTTTAAAACCCTCGATTTCCTGATCTGCTGCCATTTGAAATGAGGCACTTTCCATTTAGTGTGGATGCAGGCAGTTCTCATGAATACCTCCATTCTTTGAACAACCACCACTCCAATGAAACTCAGGTCTGCAACTCCTTGGTCCCAAACGCAACCTTAGATGAAGCTGAAAATTTCTTATTTTGTTCTACTTTCATTTCTTGCAAGTCCATAACAAGTCTTACAATAGCTGAGGTTCTCTCTCAAAAATACTCATCAGTGGCAGTCTCAGAACTACATCAGGATCTTTCCTCTCACTTGGAGAAGAAAAACCCCAAACCAAACACACTAGCCCCTAAACCTCTGCAGGACGTGTGTGAAGAGAGCTTGAAACACACAAACCCTGAAGGTTTTGGTTTTTGTTTTTGTTTGTTTGTTTGTTTGGGGTTTTTTGTTTTGGTGTTTTTTTTTGTTTTGGTTTTTTTGTTTGTTTGTTTAGTTTTTTTTTAATGGGTGTGTTTTCTTAAATGAAATAAATAACCTCCGGACATGTATTATCACATGATTTTCAAATTCGTCCTCTGAGCTTTAAGATGTGACATGGGCCTAGAGCCTTTTGGCTTTTAACACTAGTTTTGTAGCAGTAGATTTGAGGTCTGATACGTGCAGGTTGTATATGACTATTCATGCAATAAAAGTGAAATTAATCTAAGCAGCTCCAGTTAGAAGCTGTAATACCAGTAGAGGGAGCAGTCATTAAGTCCCAGATTCAAGGCCATCCATTTGAGGAACTTCCATAAACCTTAACTGCAGGGGCAATAAACACAGAGTGCCAGCTCGCATTCAGTGGAATAATAAAACAGTGAGGTGATTTCTCCATAATGCTTATCAAAATTTTATCTCAAGTAAATGATTTATAGTACCAGATTCTGCCAGGGCTGCTCTTCTTTCTGCCCCATGTAGTCAGACTATCTTTCTCTTAAGGAGAGATACCTTTCAAAAAAAGGAAAAGACAGTCTTCCCTCAATTTGTCAATTGACATTGTTCAATAGGATATGATAAGATAATGTTGCAAACAGACATCGACTTTTAAAAGGTCTGTTTTGCCTCCTGAACCTAGATACAAAATAAATGAAATGCCTGTTGATACTTCACTATCTGTGCTGATTCACACGATGGTGTAAATACTCCTTTTCAGTGCTGTGCAGGTGCCAGAGCTTATTGGGTAATGGATCCCCTTCATTTGCACTTGAAAAGAAGTGAGCCTCTGGAGTGTAATCATCTCTATTTATTTGTCAGTCCCCCCACTCTTTTCTGTTTTGAGGGTTATAAAGGATGCAATGTGCTCCTCTATTGCTCCATGGGCCAACAGACTTCTTGCTGCTCTCCAGAAGAGTGACAAAGAGAGGGCATAAGAGAGAAAACTGAAAGACCACTCATTGCCCATAGGATTTTGGTTTCCTGCCAGAAGAGACCAAACTAAACTTCAGCTCCCCTCCACTGCTACCTTTCTGCTTCCAACACGATACAGCTGCAGCTGTACCATTTTCTCTCTTAGGGATTCAACGCATGTGAATGTCTACATGAAAAGTGCATGTTTGTTTTTTCACCTTCTCCAATGGTCTGGCCGTTCTGAGATCAGAGGCCACAGCCTGCTCGTCCTGTCCTGCACACCTCCAGCACTGCCACAGGCTCTTTGAGAATTGTTTCAGGCGCAGAAGGGGAAATTAAGCACAAGCAGTCTGTAAAATACTTTGCAAATTTAATCCCTGTTTCTGAAAAACCCTAGGGTATTTGTCTTGACATTCAAATGAACAGGGCCACTGACTTCAACCGCAACACTGAACCAGAGATCACAGAGCACAGGACTGCATTTCCTCAATTTGTGCAACATTCAAAACTTCAGATTATTTTGACAGGAACGCGGGGTGACCCAGGAATGCTTGCCCTCAGCAGCAGTTACGTAAATTTACCAAGTGTTAATCTTTTCTTGTCTAGGAAAAAGTCTGTCATATGATATTGTCACCAAAGCTACTTCTCTGAAGTAAACTGTGTAATTTGCACAAGCTGTCTAAGAGCTTAGCATGTTTATTTATATTCTTCTTTAATGACTTCTTCATCTAAGATTCTATAGGCAAAGGAATAAAAAAGCCCAAAGAACAACAACAAAAATCTGAATTGCACTTCCCTATCCTCTCCTCCCCTGGCCACTGCACTCTACCATGAGGGGAAAGGAGACCTCTATTTCAAAGCAGGACAGAGGAACAAAGAGGTTAGGAGATATACCCATGGTCACGCACACAGTCATTGCACAAAGTAGCGTGAGAACCTGAATCTGAATACTGCCACCCTCATTAATTAAAACATTCAAATGCCCACACATTTTTTTTCCCCTGTAATGTTCTTCATTATTGACACTATATGTGAAGCTGCACTTCATAGCCCTTGTGGGTGGGCATAGGTCATTTTCTGTTTCTGCATATTCTGTTTTCCCCAAGAGAGGATTATGCAATATCCTGATGTTCAAACACTAATGGAGTCATGGAAAATGTACTCTTGCATGAAAACCTAAAGAGGGGGATGGGAAGAGATGGAGAGTTGTCCTATTATCCTCAAAAGTTTCAATTTAAACCAGCTGCACAATAAATTACTTCCTGCACTTTGCCACAAACACACTGAAAGGATACTCTCTGAAAATAAATATTTTTGGGTCAAGTGTGTATATCCACTATAATGATAACACCGCAAGTACTTCCTGCTAACTCAGCAACAGCCACATGGGATTCTGCACAACTTCACTGTTTCTGAACGTTGTTGAGCTTCAGAACCAGGACCTGATTTTCTACCTCTCATCATACCATTTCAGTCTGGGCAAGTAGTTTCCCCGAATGCTAAGAGAGAGTGCTTCCCTAGGGAAACCTGTTTGCAACCACTTGTACCTGTTCTGTTGCCAGCAGTAAAGCCCAAGCTTTACTCCGTGACCATGGGACATGTTCATCCCTGCCTCACGCATAAGCTCTCATGAAATTCAAGTGGAGGTCATCCTAGCTTTTTCCCTGTAGTTGTGAAAGGGAGAGATCAGAATTGAGTCCCTCACCTCTCCATATCCTCTAAGAAATCTGGCTGCAAATAGCCAATGGGCTAAAAAGTTCTTAGAGGACATGGCAAAACACACATTTATACAAACAGCAAGAAAATGGGATTTGTGTGACTGTAAGAAACTCAGATAAAAATAAATATTTCATGATCCTTTATCATAAAATTAGTGTATTTTGCCATACAAAGAAGGCCATCATCAAAATTCACTAGCAGAGACCACAATGCACACACATTATGCAGAATTTGTATCTATTTTCGGATCATTTAAATAGTTAAGAATAAATACTACATATTTATGTTCTATTAGTTAATGCAAAGCATGGTCTAGGTTCTATATTTCTGCATAGAACCACACAAAAGTATGGCCAGCTGTCACAGTCCTACCCCAGATCTGCTATTTCCTATTTTCCCCTAGAAGTTTTGATGCCTACCACAAGGTAACTGTGGGGAAGTATCTGCTTTCATTTTAAAGGAAAGTATCCAGTGACAAGAGTATAAGAGAAGCTTGAGAAATGTACCAGAAGAAACAAAAACAAAACTCCCCCAAAAGGCCAATAAAAACAATATATACACACCTTTTAATATTAACCTCAAGGTGTATATACCTGCTACATACCATCCAAAAGTTTGTTTCTGTGTTTTTGTAACTTGGACATGACATGGTTCACCTGTTGTGACAGGTGACTATCACAACAATTCATAACATATTTGGTTGGAAGAGTGGAGCTATATTTCTTTTCTATCAAAACTTTTTTCGTTTGTTTTGAGATTTGCTGTCCCATTTTTCCAGCTGAGGCAGCTGGAAAATGCGCCTGATCAAACAACCATGCAAAATATATGTTACCTGTCTAATTCGAATCTATCTGTCAAGTCTTTGGGGCTTCAACAGTTTTACCTATGAGAGACTGACTTATTCTCCTCAAAATCCTTTGTTACCATTGAAGGCTTTTGTAAGACCCTTCCATAGAGCATCAATACAAAAGACCGGTCATGCTAGGGCAGATCAAACATCTTCTAGCTCCTGTGGATGGCCGGATGATGCTCTGCCGGAAGACATCAGGCATGTATGACCTCTAATGACCCAAAATATCTGTGCTAGCCCTGCAGCTCAGAGGCCACATTCCCTTTGGACTTCTCACCTTGATCCACAAAGCATGGCAATCTGTTGCTGATCCAGGCAGCTCAGCTGTTCAAGATACTAAAGTGAAGAAATGTATCATTACATTACTTTTCCATGCATGGATTATAGGTGTAGGTAGTCCATACTGGGCTGGAAAAAACAGGGGGGGTTTGTTCCTTATAAGTGTTGTGCAGGCAGCTTGTGTCAGGCAAACACCATACAAGCTAAGGTAAGAGATCAAGGATGCTGAAAAGCATTGCTTCTTACCTGCTTTCACCTGCTCTGTGGCCATGGAACTTTATCCCACAGCATGTCTATCTAAACTGAGAGGTTTTTAAACCCACTGTTCACTATTTTTACCTTATGGAACTATTACAGGGGGAAAAAAGGTATCTAGGTTCACTTCTCCTTCATACTAAATGTTTGTACCAACTACCACCTTACCCTCCTTAGAAATACATCATTTAGATTATCCTCTTAAAGGAGCAGGTCACCAGTCACCCTGCTGTGATCCTGCTATACAAGTCAGATGCCTTTTTAAATGTTTTTTTTAAAAACCCTCCATAAGTAGAAAGTACAACCAATGGCAGCTACAGAATTTGTCAGCATGAAGACTAAAACTATCTCAACTGTACAGGGCTTTCAGTAACCTAAAAAATGTCAACCTCTGCCCTCTTGCTCAGCTTCTGTTCTCCAAAGCCACCACTACCATCCTCTACAACCTGCTGCTCTATCCATTTTTCAACATTCAACCTCTCTCAATACTGACATAATGAGAATAGCTATTGAAGACTTCCCTGCTAGTTCATTAATAATCACAACCCATCAGTTGTTAAGATGACTTAAAATAATTCTTTTTTTTTTAGCAATTATCTCAACATCACAGTTTGGTGTTTTTCTCATGTATGCAGACCATTTACCTTTTCTGTTCAGTCAGGGGCAAAAAGTAGAAACAAAAGAAGGCTTACGTCAGCATTGCTAAAGATGTGGGGGACAAAGCCACAGAAGTCCTGTGGTCTGAGTGCTTCAGTGCAATGAGATCCAGGCTCCCGAAAACCCTACAAACTGATTCCTCTCAGATGAGATTCAGTGTGCTGGCACTTACAGCCCCCTGCCAGGGGTTCAGCACAATTACTGGGAATAAACCAGTGACATCTCTGGGCGGTCACCAAGGCTTGCCCCTGTCTTAGACCTAGCTATCCAGCCCCTCCTGGCCTCTCCCAGCCCCTGACAGCTCTCTGGCCGTGGGTCCCTGCACATCTGTACTGTCTGCACACAGATCACTCTGCTGGCTTCCCCCACCAGTCTGCTTTTCCCATCTGAGGGGAATTTCCTACCAGTGGGGCCATTAAAACATTAACATTGACTTATCCTAATGAAATCCTGATGGCAAAATGGACCAGGTTTGCTGGCAAAGCATGAGAAGATAAACAGACATAAAATACTCAGCATAAAAATGGTGCTTTTCATTCCTCTTTGATAGAGTCTACAAAATCAACATATCAAACACTCAGTGCAGCAAACATCTGCACACAAACAGAAGCAGGAACACACGTGGCTTTTTGTAGAGTTCACCTGAGAATATTGCAACAGAACTCACAAATATGACAGAAATCACTTCAAGACTGGATATAAAAGATGATACATCCAACACGTTGGAAATAAAACCACAATAAAAATTTAATCTGAGATGTTTAGTACCTTTCCTTTTTTTTTTTTTTTCCATAGAATCTCCCCACATTTCTCCTCATTCATGCTTATAAACACCACATTTAAAAACACTATGGTCTGAATGTATGTTTTATCTCTTATCTCCTTCCTTGATGAAAGTGAAGGCTGAGGTAAAGTGGAAAGAAACAGTGATTATTAATTCACTGCCCTTAAGACAGTAGGATCAATTACCATCTTTGGCTAAGAAGACATATCAGAGAGAAAGAGAAAGAGTCTGTGTGTGTGTGTGTGTATATACATACACATGCGCATGCACACATATATATGGTAACAACTGTTTTTTCACTGTTAAAACTATTTGCTTTGAGACTAGAACATTCTGATCCTGGCAAAATGACGCAACTTATTAGTGGCAAGAAGTGACTCAGTGCCTTGCACTATTTTAGAAAGCAAGACGAGACGATCGTTAACTCTGCTACTTCAAATTCGCACACATTTCCAAATTCAAACTTTGTTATGGGAAAAAGGAAAAAAAAATAGAAGTACAATGGAAAAAAACCTTCAAAATAAACCCATAAGAAAGTACAAAGAACACTACAGAGCTTTCAACTTGTTCTTCATAAAGTGACCAGGAATGAGAAAATACAAGTACCTGATCAGCTATGCATTCTAATTAGCTCTTCTTTAAAAAACAGATTGCTATATGCCAAAAAGCGGAGTTCACCAAAAAATCTTAAAGTTTCCTCCATCCATAGTTCTTCTAAGAAGCAAGAAAGACAGCAGTTTAACCTAATTGTATCCATATTTCATACATACAGCTACTTCCCTCTGCCAGACACCCCATCTCAGCGCTACATGCACCAGTAAGAATGAAGAGGTATCCTCAGAGGCCTCTCCTCCAGGATGCAATCAATTGTGTCCAAAATCCAGTGGCAAAGCACACGTTGTATCAGGCAACGAAGAACATCACAATGGCTACCACAGATTTGCAAAATTAAAGATGGGAAGCTTTGCACTGTCTTCAATTCACTTTATTGTCAATCCTATTTCTCTGTACCCATAAACAACAATAGTTTTGCCTGATTAAGAAAATCTTCAGAGGAAGCATTTTATGTATTTTATGTATATATATAAACTACAGATAAATTTATATATGAAGGCTGTGTTATATAGCGGTCACAGTATTAGAGAGAGCTAGAAGACCCAGCTTCCATTTTGAGCAAGATCATTTACATTCACTGAAATGTGAATAAGTTATTTCCTCTCTCAGTCTGTGCAGCCTCAAAGTAGAACTTCCCATACCTACCCGCTTTGAAAATAAGGCTTGCGAAGTGCTAAGAAAGACCAGGTGGGATCTGACACTCCAACTGTAACCAGCCAAGCCTTCTAGTGCAGCTCCCAGGCACCAGAAAGTGACTTTGTTCACGCAGTTTATGATCGGTTTGTGCAGTGAAACAGGCTATGTTAAATAAAGGCAGTTTTGGCTGTAACAGCTATACATATACAGAGGCCTGTAAGCATTAATAAAAAATAAAGTATCATCCTAAAATTCTGAAAGTTTGTAGCACAGATTTTGCCCAAGAGCTGTTAAAACATTTTGTGTCTTATTAAAAAAAAAAAAAAAAAAGAAAAAGGGAGGGCTTAGCATTTGACATTTATTAGAGAATACAATAACGTCATACTGAGACTTTCTGCCCTTATGCACACATTCGACACAGAGATGTAGGCATAACACTCAGAGAGATAGGACACTCCTTTCCACAGGAATCTTACTAGCAATAATTCAAAACTTCAACTAAGCATTTCTTTGACAGCTACTTCCAAAATTGCTATGTGGATTTTAGAATCGAGTCTAGATGGTTTGTGTTTTGAAGCCAGAGAAGACTACATAATCCTGTAATTGCATGGCATGAAGTTTTTAAGTTCATAATTGTGTGAATGCTATGGGCAAACCGTACTACACCAAAGTTGTTAGTAATCATGTTTGATAACTGTTTATGAAGAGACAGAAACCAAAGTGTACCTAGAGGTCAGGAAGAATTAGAATAGGGGGATGAAGACAGAAACGGAAAAAAACTCAAACCCAAGGTTCGGGGGAAAAAAAAAAAAAAAAAAAAAAAAAGAAGAGAGGATTTTTGTCTTGCTTAAGTCATCTTCTGTATTGAAAGGAGACTGCAGTCAGAAATCTGCCCCTTACCCAACAAATTATCCTGACTTTCAAAGGCATCCTTTAGCAGATGTGTGCCACGGACTAATCAGTGCACCCGAGACATGAAAAGCCATTTATCAGAGGAAGGAGGATTAGACTGAATCAAGGAAATAAAACTGACTCTTCTTCAAAAAAAAAAAAAAAAAAAAAAAAAATTAAAATCAGGCAATGTATTATTTCAGAGAATAATATTTTCAACTTGAAGCATCATCAGGTATGAAAAGTTGAGATTAATTGGAAGACCAGAACTCAGGGATCTTTATATCAATTTTTTCCCAGTTTAAACCAGAAGGTTTGGGAGTAAACTGACACACTCTCTAGAAGAGACAAGGAGTGTGCTTTATGTCACCTTCAGTGTCAGCCTCCCAATTCAGGGCTCCTGCATAAACACACAAACTCATTACACACTGTAAAAACTCAGTTTCTCGGCAGTCGGGGAGGATGAGGGGTTCACTCTCCAGATCTGCTATCAGCTTTGGCGCATCACACCCCCTTCTGCTCCTCACATCTCCCCAGGGAAGGTCACAGGCATTCCTAGGCCCTTCTAATGTGCTTGGTGAGCCACACGTTAACGTACACATCCCAGCACAAAATCAAAAAGCAGGAGGGTAAAGGACTGAAATGTGACCACAGGCTCTGTAACTTATGGACCATATCCTGCCCATTGACCATGAATTCTTCACTCCAGCCTTGCTGGACTGCAACCACCAACAAAGCTTTCCAGCACATACCACTTACTCCCACAAGATTACAAGCTCAGATACAAGACCACACATAGGGGGGAAAACATTAGTATTACCTAGTATTAAAATAGCAAAGGCTTTCACCTCATTCTCCAAAACACTTTGGGCCCACACAGTAGTGTCCAGGAGCTGGTTAGCCTTTTGCCACCTTCTTCCCTTTCATTATCCACCTCTGCTGTCCAGCCTGGCAGCACGGTTGTCTTTAGCTACCTAAAACTGATCTGGGGAATAAGAAGCTACAGACTAGGAAAGCAAAAGCACCCATCATTACAGGCAGAGAGGAAAAACAAAAATCAAAACAAAAATAGCAGGGGCACACTTTTGATTGAAGCATCTCATTCCATAGCTCAGCA
Organism: Tyto alba; assembly: GCF_018691265.1. Classification (NCBI taxonomy): domain Eukaryota; kingdom Metazoa; phylum Chordata; class Aves; order Strigiformes; family Tytonidae; genus Tyto; species Tyto alba. The sequence goes on from NW_024881295.1 coordinate 12,431,710, forward strand.
GCAGCAGCCTAATGGTTAAAAGAAATTTCTCTTTAAGAACAAAACAAAGATAAGATTCTAAAGTCATCTTTCTAAGAGGCAGCAAAAGAAGTGGACTCAGATTCTACCACATCGTATTACATTGCTGGGATGCTCTAAAAAGTACGTTCACTAAAGTGAGTTTACATCCCAAGGAAAACGTTCCAAACATGCAAAGTTTTATAACAAATGTACCTTTATAACAGTGTTCAAGTCTTCAAGATTCATTAAGGTTTTAATTCTAGCTTCTCTAATATACATGCACTTTTGGCCATTCCTACTATTTCCTGATTATTTGCTCAAGCATTCAGCAAATGTAGATTCTGAACATAGGAACCCCTCTTCTGCATGCCAAATAAGCCCTAAAAAATCTTAAATGGTTTAGCACAGACATGCAAAAACGTAAGACTATGTAATATGAGCTTTTGTACATTTGACCTGGTTTGGAAACGAACACCTCTTTTTCCAGATGGTTTCTGTTCTTTCCATTTACACTGACAGTGCCCTGCCCTCCCGGTTTTTAGCTTCTCTGGTTAAAGAACAAATACCAGTCATTCTCTGCTCCAGAAACCTACACACACCCTTTTATTTAGCAATACATTTGAATGGAAGGATAAGCCTCAATGGATGAACATCTGATCTATGCCACAGTGTCATTTTGGTGCTTCTAAAAACATGGATGAGCAGAGCCATGGTCTTAGCAGTTACTGTATGAATAACCTTTTCACAAGACTTTCACAAAAGGATAGATGAAATGCATCTGTAATGTTTTATTATTTGCATTTCTGACATTTTCTTGTGGTTTACAATGCTGGTCATTCAATTGTTGGCCACAGGTGTTCCCAGAACACCCAGCATCTGAAATAAAGTATGGAACAGCTACGTTTACCTTAAATTCCATTAAATCTATTACACTAAATGAGACTGGAAGCAAGGGAAAGCCTCTAGAAACACAGATAACGGCACTTAACTTTATTGTCAATTCAGAGATTAATTCATTCCAAAATTCCCTTAAGCTGGAGTGTATCCCTGTAATCAACTCCACCCTACATGTGCAACGACACAGTGCTCACCCAAAAGCCTTGCTCCAGAACATTTTGCTTACTCATACATATATTGCACCAGGACCCCTTGTCTTTAAAGTATATGCATTGCAACCCTACCTCTTGCCAAGAGTGGATTTTGCAACTATATTGGTTGTTTATACATTTTTAACAACTCTGTTTCTCAGTCCCAGTTAATAGGGATATTTCATTATCTCTAGTGTTTTCTTGCACTGGCCTCTACAAAGAAGTGTCTACAAACCTAGTACTCTTAAAAATTATGACACTTCAACCCCTGCCCCTAACCTATACCTCTCTCCTAACAGCAAAGCAGCAATTGGTCTGGACAAGAGCCTGTCTAATTTGCTAGCACCAAGCCCTGTATCAGGAAAAAAAGGGATTTTATTATATTTTTTTTGCTGTTCACTCCCTTAATGGCTCTCATTAAGTGTCAGAGTCCACCTTTCAAGAAGCAGCCCTGGTGTTTAACAACATACACAATTAGCTGGCCCTGTTACTGTTTATCTCGGAGGCAGGCACGGAAATTTCCAAGCGCGCAGTGTCTGCCATGCCCATTAGAAGGAAGAGTGAGGACATTAGTCTTTGTGACATATGGTATTCAGATGCACCCCACTGACACAGAACATAAATGGCCTCAGGGCAATGATGGCAAACACGTAACTCCTGAAGCCATCATGGTCCAACTGTCCACTAATTTATCACTGTATTACAAAGGCCATGTGTATTCACTCACTTCTGTTAACTATCAATTCAAAGGGGGCCGGCATGTCACTATGAAAGGGACAGTCGATAAAACTGTCAGTGCTCTCCGATGTTTCTTCCATGCTGAGCGCTTTGATGGACAACAAGTTTTTCTCATTAGGTGGAAATCACCAGAAGAAATTCTGTGTGCCCACCTCTCTCTCCCCACCTGCGAATGTGTACCTGGAAGCAAACATTAGAAGAAATTTATTGGAGGCAGTGAAAAATGAGAGCCAAATGAAATTCTCATCTCTCATTTTGCTTTCATGCTTTGCGAGTCCTCTCAAATTTCTTGTAATACTGCAAATGAAAATAAATGCAAATGCAAGCAGAGGAACTAGTAAATAATCGACTGTCTGATTACCGCTGTCTGCTCCTATGCAGATCTCATTTGATAATGAGGAACTGCAAATAAGCTATGTAGCTCTATGAATGAATTTTAAATCAACACATTTAGGGGGGTGTGTGGGGGAGAAATACATTGGATCACATTTTCTACACCATTGTCCCTTTTGACTGCCTCTCTTATTTTGAGCTTAATATATCTACTGCTTCACTTATTTTGAGCTTAATAGAGACACCCAAGTCAGAGATTAATGTTTTGGCTGCTGCATTTAAGAAACATGAAATCTTGCAGTAATATCCTAGCATGGCTTATAAAATCCAGGTCTTGTGTTTCTTGTTTATCTTAACCTACACCTTTATAAGACCAAGTTCCTTTCAGCTGCATACAAACACAAGTAGTGTGGTTGACACAGGAAAATGGTGTATGTCCAGCTGCAAAATTACTTAAAAGATGCATTTAACATTGCCCATAAACCAAAACACTCTCCCTTTTTACTAACAACAACAAACAGTGGAAAAGAAATCAAATAATGGAGGAGGAGAAGATTAGAAGGTTAAAGCTGAATAAGATGTTACGCTGACTAAAACACAGAAATATTCTTTCTCTCTGCAGAGATATGGAGCCCTGTTGGAAGGCCCTCTGCATTTATTCTCCTAAGTATCTTTCATTGAAGGTAACAGACATTAAACACAGCGGCTAAGGCCCCTCATGCAGGTGATAGATTGCAACACCAAGCAAGGCGCACCTGTATCTCTAGATCCTTTGGCCTGTGACTTCTAGAGTCACCAAACCTGTGCAAAGCAATTGAAGAATGGTTCCCAAAAGCTACTTTCTGAATGCACTTGGGTATTTTTGATACTAGTTTGTAAGGACAAGAGAGAACTACATTCATACAAATATAGAACAGAATAACAATATTTTTTAAATCCCCTTAGGCCAATAAGGGCTGTCACTAGGAGGGGAAAAAAAATTTCATTTGAAACATCTTCCCTCCCATGCTCAGTGTTTATGCAAGATGTAATACATCACTAATTAAAAGCTAGAATAGTTTTGATTCCTGCCTGTTTCTATCCTTCCTTTCCAGCCACCCCAAAAACCAGCCTCACATAGGCAGGTAAAAATTCACAAATGATTCCACAACCAGTCCACCAAGCCATTTTATTAGAAAAGCTGAAGGGCCAAGAATCCCAAGTTTTAAGTGGTCAAACAGCAAGTATGGTGGGGAAAAAAAAATGTAATGCTGGTTACTTCTATGACAGTATTTTAACATTTACATTAGGTAAAAAGAATGGAGTGGAACCCTAAGTTCTTGCCCATGAGTTTATCCAAGAGGAAAAGAAAACAAACAAACAAAAAAATCAGAAAGTTAAATACCAAACATTGAAAGTAATGGAAAAAATGTTTAACTGCAGTTCACATAAAAACAGAGAAAAAGAAAAGCAAAGTTATTTTGAAAACATACACAAACAGATTTAGATTTAGAAAATGGGGCATTTTAACATTCAAATCCTCCCTGCTTCTATTAGACTGAACCTGAAGAGATGCTGAGTACTTAATGGCCTAAATTTGGAAAAATACTATGCAAATGCCCAAGATACAAGCACACAAGTAATCATTTGTGCTGGCTAACGCAACTGCTTAAATTTCCAAATACAGGTAATCACAGACGGGACTGAGACCAGTAGATTTTTCTGCAAGATGCAAAGACTGTCCTAAATCTCCTACAATTAGAAATGGCATGCCTAGCCACACCCTTGGTGATTAAAACATATCAACACAACAGAGATAACATTACTTACAGTATGTAGGATGTACATTGTGCTCAGCTATCACATATAAAACAGTATAAAAAAGTATCCAACACCTACATAAAATATCTTTGCAAACTGATGGTTATTTCCAGTACCTCACTGCTAACTCTCCTCCACTCAGTGCCCCAGCCTACAACTGGACTGAACAGAAACACTAACATTTTTCAGCCACTAAGAACTGGACTTAACTACTCTCTTCTTTCCTACATTTCTTTTTGAGGAAGTGGATCTGCAAGGCAAACTTCTTCCCTCTCCTACACCCTCTTCTTTGGTACCAAATATGTAAACCTTAAAGTGATTCTCCTGGCAAGCCACAAAAATCAAATCTCGATATCACTGCTGTTTTCCAAATGTGAGATTACAGGGGCAGAAACACAGAGAACTGGAACACCTTAAGCCAGATCTCCTCATAGGCTAACAGCAAAGCTGAAATAAGACTGTAAGAAAATATCTGCCAGATAACTGGGAGGCTGCAATGACATCCCCTATAGCATTTGCTTTTGAATTGTTGTCACCTCTACTAAAGGATGGCATCTTAGAAGCAGCTTGTGTTGTTTAGCAGTGTTTGACATAGGTGTCTAATTGCCATGTCATACAGCTGTACCTGATCACAACTCTACTGCCAAAAGGTAACACTGATGACAAACATCCCTACATTCATCAGTCTAATGAATACAAATTTCAGTGATGTTGAAAGCCAGAAGAGGACTCTTCCTCTTCTTTGGAAGTTACACAAACAATTTTACTGTAGTTCCTATTTACAGACATTGTTCAGAGTGGGGAACCTGTCAGAGGAAAAGGAAGCAAGAGGGAGTGGGTGGGAAAAGGTATGAAAATTCTCCCTTCGGTAGGCCACTGGAATTTATTTAAAACCACATAAAATTAACACAGATTTCATTATATATTTAAAACTCATAATGTTGCTGAAAATAAAATTAAAAAGTCTTTCTACATTTGTTTAGAGCAAGTCTGAGCTGCAAGCGCAGGAACATTTCTTCTACAAGTCTAAGACCTCACCTTCTCTAATAAGTGACGCAGGGGACTAGGTTACAGTATTATAGTCTGGATATAGATCAAACATTCTCACAACCGGTGGACAAATCTTGATTTGTTCAAGGCTTTACTCACGCATCAGAAAAGGCTTTGGAGTGGCATTTCAAAGTTATTTAGAAGACAAGGTCTTATCTTAAAAAAAATAGGTAAATCACTTATAAACTCAAATTGTAATTGTGTACATTTGCAGAACAAGGGATTCTACCCTAAATATTGTTGCAAGACTGGGTGGAAAAGTATTTATTCTTTTAACATTAACAAAATGGAGAGAGCTTTAAATAAAGCTGAAGACAAAGTGGGAGGATTACAAATGCCTTTGACTAGACAACTTATGAAACCACTTACATGTCCTCAGATTTAGTACACTTGATTTTTTCCCTTAAACTTTTTTTCAAGGTCTTGAATGAAATTAATCCATTCATTTTACTGAGCTGGACTGAGTACTTTCATCAAGTTCTGCTAATTTTCCATAGAGCAGCTTCGCAGAGGACAAACGTGCCACAGCCCAGCTCTGGCAGCCCAGCCAGGTGCTGATGCACATGGTGCCTGCACAGCTAGAAAACATGTCTTTGCACTCCGGACACACTGCAAATAGTTTAAAAAAGTAGTAATAATAAATATGGACATCTCCCACATGACAAGGTGCAGATCCAGATAACAGTTTATTATTTGTGCAGCCCTAGAGTATCACAGAGATGAAGTTGAAGACGAAGATGCACATGGACAACACTACCAGAGAAAAATGGGATTGTGACTGATGCAGGGACAACCTAGTCTTCACGAAGAAATGGAAAGCACATGTGTCATTTCAGAACTGCACATTCAGTCTCATTTAACAATGCCAACTGCAAAAAAATAAAACCACAAAGAGTTTGCCCACTGATGAATCAGTACCAAAGCCCTGGAAAAGCCTACAAATAGTGGCAAGGTCTTTTCGTGTTCAATAATATGTCTGTGGTGGAGATGAATGTTCAAGAGTGATTAGAAGCAGGAAGCAATAAAGATGGGAGTCAGCATCAGACTTGGTAGAAAGTCTTTAACACCCAATTATCATAACTATAAACAGCAGGAAAAAGTTGCGAAATTTATTGAAATCTGGCTAGTAGTGCATGCATCCCATCTAGGTATTTTTTTTCTGTGAAACCCCCTAACATATCAACCAGCTTTAAGAAATTACTAATAAATTTTAATATTGCTTCTGAAGTTCATATTAAAGCATTTTACAGCAGGAACTATTAGGCTTGATATTGATTTGCCGTAATAAGGTTAATGAGTATTCATTACTTTATTAATTTGAAGACAACAGAATTGATGGGAAACAAATATTAGAAAATATCATTAATAAATAGTATACACTGGGGTTTGAAGCTCCATCTTTTCCTTACAAAGGGAGGGAGTCCTAAAAATGTCTGAACTCCAATCCTAACTCCACTTGCCATTAGAGTTACAAATGGGTCAAGTATAAAGGAATGTTGCCTTATCACCCTAAAATATACACGAGTGTAAAAATTAAAAGACAAGACTTGTATCACAAGCCAAGTCACCACCTATCAAAATGAGAAACTACAGAATTCTGAAAGCCTTTTTGCATCAGACTGAGGAAATCACATTTACCCAGAAGGGATCCCATAAGTAAAAACTTATGATGCTTTAGGACTGAAGAATAACTACAAGTGTGGGTAGATAATTTCTGGGATAACCAATAACATTCAGATGACTGAAAAGCTCCCGATTTCTTTTGTGGACCTTGCCCAAAAGGTACCATTATAAAGCACTCATACTCCTCCCCTAGCCTCCAGCCATAAAAACCAAGATATAAATCCATTTTCCAGCAAAGGAGTCAACAAGCCTCTTTATTACCAATAAAATTGTTAGTAGCAAACATATAAACATATTTCTAAACTATTTCGTTATTTTAAGTCAAGCGCTGTAAACTAGTTAGATTGATGGTAATTATTCAATCCTAAATCTATTTTTGCCTTGGCTGAACAAATAAAGCTGGAGCTAAAAAAAAAAAAAAAAAAAAAAAAAAAGAATAAAAAAAAAAAATCTTAAATCCCAGCCTTGCAATAAACGTGGATGTGTTTTCAACTATAGCATGTGGGTTTTGCTGATGCAAGTACCACAGAAAGAAAAAGCCTTGACTCAATTCTGTACTTGACTCACAGGCAACAGTACAGGAAGTATAGGAAGGGCTAGTAGCATCAGCTTTAAAGTAGCCCAATACTTTCCTTGATACAGTTCATTTTAAGTTGGATCCGCAACATTTTATTCCTATTTGGCCTGAGATTATATATAAGGGTGGCTGAATGCTCACTGTTTAGGATGACAGAGAAACACATTATTTTACCCATGTGAGAAAACTTAATCTACTTTCTTGTAAATTTTGTTCCAGATCATGAATTTGAGAGTTTGGAAGGGGCTATGATGTCAGATACGTGTCATTTCCTGTCCCTCTCACAAACTCCCCCAAATTTGGTCAAATTATAAGATAATGAAAGTATAGGACTTCAAAATTACTATTAGAGAGACCCATTAAAACATTCAACACTGCTGCTAAGATCTCACCCACATCTGACTTGCTCCAGAGCATGGAATTAAACTACATGAAGTGACCTATAAGATTAAAGCTTTGGTGGACAAGGTAAATCACAGACTATGCATTAAAACAGAGTTTGCTTCCCTCTCCACCTTGAGCACTTACCAGAGTCAGTTATGGAAAGCACATAAAGGTACATTTTCTTTATCTGGGAGAAAATCTTGGGGAAAGCTTAAAGAGAACACAAAAACAAAGACAGGAGAATCACTGCAAAGCAAAAGAGGGATGGATACTGGCATTACGAGATACAATAGAGGAGGAACGGGACTGAGAACACAGGAGATAAGAAACAAAAGAAATGAGGAGGCAACACAGACATGGTGGGAGCTGTGTCATAATTCAGGAGTCCACGATGGCCTGGGACAGGAAACCAGATTTCTGTCCCCACTTGCTCAGGGTGAGGGAGCAGAAATGAGAGGCAGTGGAAGCTAGTAATGAAGTAGGGAGGGACAGAGTCCATGTGAGACATGAGAACAGACGAGATCCTGAGCAGAGCCCTGGATGCCTTAGTCCTGCAAACCTTCCCCTCCCACAAAGCTTCCTGCTACCAGGGCTGGGGCACACAGAAAGTACACAGTCAGAAGGAAGGACTTCACTAGCCTACCTAGGAGAAGTTTACATTCACTGTTTCAGCACCTTTGATGCCTCAGGAAAGCTCTCGCCTCATTTTAGTTCCATATCAAATCTGCAAAATTTATCTTTAATAAAACACCTATGAAGTTCAGTTTAGGCAACACAAGCAAAGAAATCCACCAACTTGGGATGGCTACACAAATCAATTTAGAATTTAGCAGAGAAAGCAATAAATAGGTTGTGATTCAAGACATCAGGACATCTAAACTCTTTCCTCTGCTTGCTGCATGACCTCAGACAAGTAACGCCACTTGTGCTCTCAGTACCTCTGTTTCCTTACTATTTCCTCTTGTGGAGAACATTTTGAAAGCTATGCATGAAAGAAGAGCACAAAGATACTGAATAGGATCTTATCGTTCAGGTTGACATTGAAGCACATGTGAAAAAGGGATTCACATGAGAAAGTGAAAGAGAATCAAGGTTCCTAAGGTTGAAGTCACTAGGTAAAAAATATTCATGTTTAAAATGGGACTGACTGTAACCTATTTGATAGTATACAGACCCCAACTACTGTATATGGCAGAATTCCTTTGAGTGACAGAAAATTTACAGCCCTACGTATTTTCCTTCAGGTAACCAATTATTTCTTCTGACATTCACACAGTTTTATTTCCCTTTTACACTGAAGAAGAGGCACCTGCGTTTCTTCAGTCATTTATAATATTCAGATTCTGCTTTTGAACTTTCCTTTGCCCCAGTTTCTTGTCATCACTACTTAGTTATCAGCATGGGGAAGCAAGCAAGTAGCTTTCTCTCTTCCCTCAGGCAATGCCATTGCTGCGCTTTGATTTGCGTCACAGAGACAAAAAAAGTAGAACAGCTGCAGCCTTTAATTGCAGAAACCACATATGTGAAGCTGCATCTCAGTTTCACTGTTGCTCTTCCAGCTAGAAAAATTATTAAAGGCCCAGTCCTGCTTGCCCCAAAACATGCTTACCAGACCATACACTAAAACAGTCTACAACTTTCAGAGACAGTGCAATATGGTAAAAAAATAAAAATATCAATAGTTTCAAGTAGAATAATGGCAAGTTTAAGAAACGTGGACTTTTATACCAGGCTTATCACCTGAGTGCTTCCCATAAGTGTGTTAAGGCAGCAAAACCATCACTGCTTGTTCCTGTTCTCCAGTCCTCTCCTCAGAGAGGATGAATGGGCAAAGGCAATTTATTCTGTTTGCTAAAGTGAGTTATTCTAGTGCGAAGGGTCGAGTGCCTTGGTTGTTGATTAGGTGTAGGTAGCACATTTATGTTAATAAATACAAGATCAAAGAGTCTCATCTGGCATTTGCAGCAAGGGGAAGACCAGCAGGTTTGGTAATACATCCCAAGATCCTGGGGACATTTTTCCCCAGATTTGAGGCATAACTCTCTCTCACATATACATACCTTTCTTTACACATCTGTAGATGCATTCTCACAACAGAACTTGACTGGTTTCCATTACATGGGCATGGCACTGGAGACCTCGTCTTGTTGGGAATTCCCAAACAGTGGAAGCTGTCACTGTGATCCAACCCTGACCAGGAAAGCAATGGCTACAGCCAGACCAATACTGATTTGGGCTGGAAAATACACATACAAGTTTATCACCTTAAGCTTCTGTGTATAATACTTTTTCCCTAACGAAACATTTTCTTTCGGATATATAGCCCCACTGGTTTTGAATGGCTGTTTTTGAGGTTTTCATGAAGACACTGATCTGTTTACATACTGTTCAAGTTATAAGATGGTCCCACAGAGTATTTTAAGATGTAGTTTGTCTATTATGTAGCACATTATAAAGAAAATGTTATATTGAGAAGTGTCATCATCTAGCGATTATGATCTTTTGCTTCTAAAGAAAAGAAAAAAGCAATTCTGAAATGGATAATTCACTAATACATTAATATTGAGAAAAAGGATTGAGGATAAGGGGGGGCAGGGCCTTAAGCAATACTGGATGCTCATTCGATCAAACCTAAAGTATATTTTAAAATATTTTTCCATATAGAAGCAAAAATGAAGTACAGAAAGCACCCAACACACTAAGGAAGAGAGGACCATCAGAATCATAAACAACATATTGATTAATTACATTAGGAAGAAAACTTACAGTACCTCAAGCCCTCAGCAAATCACTGGACAAAGTCTGAATGCATTTTGTATCTGAATGTTTACTCAAGAGTAAGTTACACCTGCACTAGCCACCTGCTGATGATGCAACAGCTGGATAAATCTACTCCCCATCCAACCTCCACCAGCTGACTCAAGAACAGAAAGGAGCTTGAGGAATTTTTCATTATACTGTAATCATATGCATGTTACCGGTGCTTGCACAGTCCTACTTTCATGAGGAAAAAAGCCTAAAATAAAATGTCCTAACTTAAAAGAGTGCCCTGTTCTAGTTGTATTTACAGTGCTGAAGAAGTGAAAGGTTTGGATTACTAACATGGATTATTCACCACCAAATTCCCAGGAAAATGCAAGCTGTAAAAGGATTTGCTTGCTTCAATTTCTTGAGCAAACAGTAAATCTCCCTAGATAACTTTGCAGTCTTGTTTAAAAAATGTTTAGATGCTGCTGAAATTTGCGTTTTACAAAAACCACACTTACTACCTTTAAAAAAAAAAAAAAAAAACACCTTTGAAGCACTGTTTCATTGGCTCAAAGAACAAACATCCAGTAATATAAAAATAAGTCTAACATACTGAATTTCCATAATTATTTTCTATACATTAATTGTTTGTACTGGATAAATATGCTGCAGGTTGTCATCAATACTGTCTTGTTTTCAGTGAGTCCAGCCCTTTTTGGGGAGAGCTCAATCCTGTCATTAGTGCATGACAGTCAGTCAGAAATACAGTTTTTTCCATATTCAGATGCATTGTTTAAACATACAAAATACCTTTGGCTTAAAGCATAGATCTAATCATTTTATGAGTACTCATTTTTGTGCCTCATGATCCAGCTATTTGCTCTAAGGGGTTACTATGACTGACTTCTGCCCATGAACATGCTTTCTTCTTGAATCGCCTTCCAGAAAATAGGAAGCAACAGCCCAACAGCAGAAAGGGAAAGATGATGGCAGAAACCTCTGTATCAGAGCTATTCTCACACATTTGCTGCCAGGTCTAGAATGTACTTTTGGGCTCACAGTTGCTGACTTATTCTAATCAAGCTTGTCATGGGAAATTTTGACAGACATGGAGGATAACATTTTCCACCTGCAGTGAAATGTTCTGAAAGGCAAGATGCCTGGTGGTTAATTTTCTCCTTTTGGTAAATATGCATATACCCTGTCTTTTGTTTTGAACTTGGATGATATTTAAAGTATTTTTAGAGGCAACCACCGGTTAGACCAAACATTATCCCTTTCCTGAAATAGTAGGTCTACTTTATGGTCTCTGAAGCATCCTTACTTTCCGTCTATCCTCCAAATGCAACTCATTTATGCAGATCTCCTTGATCAGAGCTCTTCCCCACACCTGCAGGGACAGTCACAATTCTGCACAGCCCATCTCAGCCTTTGACTACCAAAGTAATATTTCAGTGAGTAGTATCACCTAGACACTCCACCTTCTGGCCTTATCTGGACAGCAAATAAAACTATATGATGGTATCTACTCATCATAGATTTACAGACAAGAGAGGTCGTCCTGGACCAATGGGATCATGTGCACACAAATGGGCCTGTTCTCAAACACAACTAGCAAGAAGTGATTTGTAACAGGACAAGTTCATTCCTCCATGGCAGTGAAAACCTTACACTAAGGATGAACCTGACTATGAAGACTGCTGGCTGAATTCCATGTCTATCTTTCAGATGAGTACCTAATGTACTTTGACTTCATTCAAGTTTAACAAAAGCATCATAGAAGAACAAGGCGTTCATGCTGGAAAGGCACCAAATGGTGACATGTTTGTACTGCTGTTTGGCTAGAACAATACAGCATTTATCAAAAGTTAAACATTTACTCAAAACAGGGCTTCTGAACACTTTCTGCCACAGTGTAAATTGCTGTAATACAGCATGAAGTTCCATACAGAGGAGCACACACAATGAAAGAGGTAAAAAAAAAATCTAACTTGACCCAACCCTTTTATTTCTGTTTTCTTTTTTCTATTTTGAGTGCGTGGACAGAGTAGGATAGGACTATGCCATGTTTGTCTTATAGAAGATGATAAATTAAACCAGCATCTTTTCCTCTTTGATTCCACCTTGAAGGAAGGAAAAAAAAAAATAACAAAGATGATGGTACAAAAAAGAAAGCAATTGACTTAGTCTTTGTTAACTATGTGGCCTTGTTCCAGTTTCAGCTTTTGTGTCTAGCTGCCTAAACAGAAAGGAAGACCCAGAAAAAAATTACAGTCAAAACAATTGTTTGTACAGCACGTATCAGTACAGGTTCAACCAAATTATCCTGCTTCTGGATGACAAGGAATTTGCCCTAGGGCAGCATACTGTGACTTTGGCATCAACAGCTTAAGGTCCTGGGATAAAAATCCCACTACTCCCACTTCTCAGTTTAGAAGGGCAATGGTCTGTCCCAACAGGGGTCATCAGGCAGCTCTGCCACACAAAATCTTACCAGCTTTTTTCTAGCATGCTAACTTTTAAGATTGGTATTTCTTTAATGCTGCATTGTTAGTTGAGGGATGCTGATTTTCAAGAGTGCTACAGCAAGCACTCAAGGAATTTAGTCTTAGCTTTATTTGAGCCAAATCTTGAGACACATATGCTCCCAGCCTCCAGAGGCAAAGGCTTGGCCTGTAGTCTCTGGAAAAAAAAAAAAAAAAAAAAAAGGCTGTAACTTGCATACTTCTTACCACCACTGCTCCAATGTTTATGTATTTATATACAAAAACAATGTACATGGACAAGCCATCTTAGACGTCTCCAGTGAGGAAAATGACACAAAAGCCTCCCCTGCCCCCCCCAAATGGTACAACTTGGCAGAGGGTCAACCGTAATCAAGCATACAGCTGAAGAGTTTTTCCAAATACACTGGCTGTCCTGCCCTACTGCCAATGATGTTTTTCTTCCTTTGAATTGTCATCTGGTGAAGACTAGAATGAATTAGTCCATCCACAGAACTTAAACAGTACAGAAGCGCATTTAAACAGGCGCCACGGAGGCATTTACATAATTACCTAACGTGCAAGGTCACAGCGTGCTGTACTAAATCTTTCATGTATTGTAAACAGGCAATTTCTGCAGGACAAAAGCATAGGCAACATTGTTTTGCTCACCTATTATAGTGGTCTCATCAAGAGCATCATTACAAGAACAGGATATGTGATTAGAGAGGAAAATAATATAAATTTCATCCTCCTCCAGCATAACTGGAAGCATGGTGGTGGCCCTGCTTTTCATTACATTCAACAGATCTGTGATGGTTTTGGTCAAAGTTTCTGTCACAATTAGCTGCTTTCAGAAAATATTCAAAATTTTACCACCCCACGCCCCCTCCCCCCATCCTTTGCAGTACATTTCAGGACACCAGGCTTTCGCTGCCCTTCAGCAAGCCATTCCTCCTCACCGGCCACCGGCTCTCCATCCCTCAACCCTTCTCACAGCGAGCACCATGGTTTCATTTACACAGGGCTCATGTTTCTGCCATCTGCCCACCATATTGGTGGTAAGGTTTGAAAAAGCACAGAACAAAGCAGAGCTTGTCTCTCTCCATCAGCCAATATGAAGCCTGTACTGGCACCCAGCAGGCAGTCTCTACATCAACAACTGGTCAGTAGTCTGTGAAGGCTAAAACCAGAAAAAGATCTTCTCATTTCTAAGAAAGAATTTAAACAGAGTTGAGACTGTATCAAGAGCTGGGAAAGGGCCTATTGAAAAAGAAGGGAAAAAAAAAAAAAAAAGACCCCATCAACTACATGTGCGATAAAACTAAGGCAGCACAAAAATGTTGCTGTCCAACTGACATGCAGGAACCAAAGATTTATTCATACCCCTTCTGTGAAGCTCCTTGACTTACAGATACTCTAGTAGCCTCTCCTAATTCCAGGTATTGACTGGCTATGCTGGCACCACCTGCACATATTGCTACAGCCAGCCCCGATGTTCAGATAGCAACTCTCAGTCCCCAACCTTTCCGCTGCGGCTGAGGGAGCAGCGGGGCTGGTCAGCCCACCCGTGGGAGGGCACGGACCCAGGCAGTCCATGGGTTCAGGTTTGCAGTGCTTTAATAAATGTGCTGTCTGATCAATTGTTTTTGACTGGTGCAGTTGCATCATAGCCCTGCTAATGGCATCACAGTGGAAGTTCTGTCACAGTCATACTTTCCTGTTACAGCAGGCAGGAAGAAAAGACAACTACTCGGAAGAAACCATAATTAAAAAGCAAATATGTTTGTGTGAAATGAGTTAACACAGGCAAAAACTACATAAGAGAAGGATGTAGAAATTTAATATGGTCAAAAGCTTTTCTAGAAATGGAAATCCTCTATTGGGAGCTCAGGGGAGGCACAGAGACAATTATTATCTCCCATTCAGTTTGAGACTGTACAAACAGCTAGGACTGAAAACACCAGTTTCAGTCAGTAAAGTGAGTTGTCTTACACTAGAAGTAGATTCTGCAGTGATAATAGGTGATGTCTATGGCATTAGTGTAAAATAAAAATCTTTGAACAGACTAAAAGGAAATTTTCAAAACCAGACCTTATGTCAATGAAAAACAAAAATACCCCAGGGTGCTCCATCAGTCTTTCAGAATGGAGTCTACCTTCTTTTTCCAGCAAGGAGAGCCATAAAACAGTAAAAACCCCAAAATCGGATGCCATGGAATGGAGCATTTCTGAATAGGTGTTAATAATTGGGAGATGAACCACTGTTGGATGTTTAGTAAACAGCTGCTGGAATAAAAATCATGTGTAACACAAACCAACCAGAATACACCCATTGATCTTGCCACCTCAGGGGGATTCAGCCTACTGCATTACACAGCTCCTTTATCAGTTATCAAAGATAGAAAAAGGAGGTGTGACTGCAGACTAGAAAGAGTTAATTGTTTTAAAAAAAGCAAATAAGAAGTATTAAAAGAAGCAATAAATTGGAGAACTGAAATGAATCTTGTAATTTTCAGATTAAAATAAATGAACATGGTCTGAAAATTAAAAACATCCCAGATTAAAACTCAGTCAGCCACACCATTAGTACATTCCTCCCCGACCGAGTGGTCTGAGGAATTTATACATTTGGCATCGTATAAAGTGTGCTATTCCTGGCAGGACTTCGAAACAGGGGAAGTGAAAGGGCCAGCAAGACAGGCAGAGCAACAGGGCCAGCCTCAAAGGAGGTGGGGGAAGGAGCCGTAGGGCTGCCCTGCCAGATTTTTATCACAGGCTGGCCGTTGTCTTTCACCACTAAGTAAAAGCACATTACGCTTAAACACAGTATTCACCTCTCCAAGTCAAAACACCTTGCTGCTCACTCTCTTTTTTTCTCCTATATAAATACCTAATCAGCTATCAGTCATTTTTAATGTGTTCTTTAAGGACCCCATGATGCGATCTTTGGGAGTACAGGTGCTAATAAACTATCTGCACCATGCAGCCCTCTACTACACATCCCAGCTGCAATGACCATTTCAGCCATCTCCTATTGGGCTACCTGGGTTGACAGCTGGTTAAACTTTCTAAGCACCACTATGGGCTATTTGATGCTGTTAAGTTTTTTATGTCCCAAACCCAGAGCAAAGAGGGTTAACGAGATGTGCTAATCAGCCTGCCCTTTGATTAACCTACAGCTCTGATACATGTTGCAATTTGTAGGAAATCCACAGCAAGTTTAGTCATGTAATATTTCCAGGTGACATTGTACAGGCTCTTTTTTGTTCACTTAATTAAAAGGTACAAAAGTCATGAGTAGGCAGACATATCCCTTTTATGAGGTTTAACACAGAGTAATTCTGAACTACAAAATACTAAGTCTCTTCCTTTTTCCATGCTAAGGCAACACTTCTGAAAAGAAAAAACAAAAACAAACAAAAAAACCCAACACAAACAACAAACCAAAACACCATAAACAATAGATTTTTTTTTCCCACAAGGAAAAACAGCTTTATGCACAAGATTATCTTCTAGTGACTAAGCAGCTGGTCCTCCTGAAGGGGATGGAAAAGGCGAAGGAGGTGTCTGTCACACACACACAAGCAAAAAGGTAGAGGGCAAAGAGAAACTGAAAGACAAAAAAAATAGCAATTCCCAAACTACCAGGAGGGTTTGGACAGAAGAACTCTTGCAAATGACCATGTTTTCCCACAGCAACAGCATCTACATAGGAAACACAAGGCATTTCTTGGTTAGGCTGGATTTTTCTGATGTTCTGAGCATTCACTGCAAGCATACTGCTCCTTCTAATTTTTAGGAAGAACTCACATCTTAGAAAACAAGGCAACTCACATCAAATTTACAAAAAAAGTCCTTTGCTTAATTCCTGGGTGAAAGGAAAAGAAAGACTATGAAGTTACTGGCATCTGTTCAAAGAAGCTACATGGCAGGGGTTATTAAATGTACGAACTCCATCGCACCACTCCAATGATTCAGTTCATTGCCATAGATCAATCTCCATCAACACAAGTGCTTAAATCAGCGTTCATGAGTTAGTTACACGTTGATCTGTGACTCTGTGACAGAAGGTCATTATACCTGTCACTCATTAAAGACTGGAGAAGTGAGAGTTTGACTGCATAGCAATCATTCACTCCAGCAAAAGAGTGAGAAATGCTATACTGTGCTTGGGAACAGGTTTGTTCTGCTTCTCTACGATTAACCAAACTGTTGTCCAAGATAACATGGGCCTAAAGACTATTTCTTACTGAAAAGCATGTTATGCCTAAGGTGCTTGCATCTATTTCAAAACATGTTCAAGGGGGCTGAGCCACTTCATGCTAGTGGCTCATGGCAGTCCTAGGCGCCATGAGGAAGGGAAAAGAGCTGTGGATTCTGAACGGAATGGAAATTCAGCTGTAGAAGTATGCTCATCAGAAAATATTCTGGAACCAGTTCTCTGGCTGCTCCTGACATAGACCAAAAAAAAAACAAATAGAAACAAACAAAGCAAAATACCTGCCTCAGAAAACAAACAAGGGAACTGGGACCACTGCAGCAAGAAACTGTTCTCCAGTTTCATTCTGCAACCCAACCACATTAGCTCTGCAGACCCTTTGGCATACCCGGGCTCATGTCCCACCCCATTCCCTGAGTTCCCTGAAGATCATAAGAACAAGCTTGATTTGCCTAAAATAGAACAACTGTAGAAAGAAAAGATCCTGTAGGTTTAAAAGCTAGAGAATCTATACACTTTTCTACTCCTAAAAGCAAGGAAAGGCAAATGCAACATGATAAATCATAGATGCAGTGCCAATGTAAAAGCAAAGATACTAAGAAGAAAGGAGGGGAATGATAACAACCAAAGAACTTCTCCAAACTTCACATAACCTAATGTTGTCCATTTCCTTTGCTCTCCCTTAACTGAACTTCTGTCCATCTGAATAAGCATGTGTAATGGGAACTCAGCTCATGTCCTTGCTCCCATTACCGTATCTTGAATTTAGCTGCAATGTGTAATCCCATGGATGTCCAGACATTAACCCATTTGGGTGGGGTGACTATTATTACAATCTTATTTTTTCCTAAAGCTCCAGCTGCTGGAACTGTAAGACTCTGTGAGAATACAAGGGTCTTAGTTGCAGGATTTTTGCTTTGTTTATTTTAAAAGATATCTCAAGTTCTCATGCTTGTGAAGAAAAAAAAAAAATAAAATAAATAAAAGAATTTTAAAAACTTGAAAACATGACTTGCAAGTTCCTTAAAGCCTCAGAAGCCAGAAGAGGAGAAAAAATACTCTCCGTTTTTTAAAAAAAGGCTCATGATTATTTTAAGCTAGTTTCCCAACTGCTAACTCCTTGATGGTTTTTATTCTGCAGTATTTTCTCTCCAACAGCAATTTTTGCAGAATTGATCCATTCCTGATGAAAGTGGTAGATTATAGGGCCTACTCTTTTTGCAGCTTTACTGCAGATGACCATACAGTTTGATGAGTCCTAAGTCATTTCTCTTCCATGCATATAAGGAGATGTAAGACTATTTCACAGGTTAGTTTAGACCACAGTGCAGGAGATGAGGGGGATAGACACAGATCTGCTATCCCAAGAATTTTTAGATAAAACATAAAAAAGGTAACAAAATGTTTAGGTAGCCTCAGAACAACGGAACCAAGCCACAGTTCATTTTCATGTTTGTAGCTATCACCTAATCAATGCAAACAATAAACAAATGACTGGGCAGGCACAGAATTAAGCTACTTCAACCTCGATGGGCATCTCTGTGGGAATTCACTAGAATACCTTATCTGCAATAGCAACACTATTAATTTCAAGAAAAAGACCCCAACAGACAGCTTAAAAATTGCTTCATTACTTTTTAATGGTGAATTTAAATTATTTTCTGACTATGCTTTAATTAGCTAGTTCATGGGGTTTATCTGGTTTTGAAAATGTTCTTTAGAAGTAGAATAGTAGCTTAATGATGCAATGTGTTTTACATTGTAGCACTAGATGACAATACAAGCACAGCACCATGCAGCATGCTAGCAAGACAGCCAGCTGTATGCCCTCCACCAGAAGAATAAAATTAGTTGTCAGAACTCATTTTCTTCCTAGTTGTTATGAAAAAAGTTGAGATATACTTTGTCCAGCTCTAACATGTTTATGTTTTTATTGTGAAAAAGAAAACATTTTTTTCTAAACAGTTTCCAGCTTCAGGAGTCTCAAGTTACAGAATTGAAGCCCAATAAGTAACATCATCGGTAATAAAGATGAGCAAGAGAGAGAGACAGAATGAAGTGCAAGCAAGAGAGCGTGTGTGTTCGTGTATGCATTAGTATATTAAGTTATGCATAAGCACAACTTGGCCAAATTAATTTTCCCGTTAAACTCCCATTACTGAAACACAGATTACATGCAGTTAATTAAAAAATACTTTCTAATGATACTCGCCGAGTAAAGCGTACTGCAGATATGTAATGCTAACAGAAACATTTACCAAAATTCACTCAGATCACTGTGCTAGCTAAGTAGGTTAACTGTTACAGAAGAGAGCAGAGGGGTGCACTGCCATCTCACCATTATGCTGCAATCCCAGGAAGTCTGACTGGCTGAAGTGGATCTACTCAGTTCACATAGCTGCTTCAAAAAAAGATCCAGCCATTTTCAGATGTGCTGCTAGGTTTCCTCTCACTTCTCTCTGGCATCAAATGCTACTGACCACAGCTCGAAAAGTGATATAGAATGGGATGGAGCCCTGGCTTTTAAAAGTACAAAACCTTTTATGAGAAGTCATTAAAAAGTTTCTTCTCCATTTCACCTGCAAGAACACTTAACAACTTCACAAAAAAATTTATTGTCAACATAGATTTTAGCCTGAATGCTAAGTCAGTGATTAAGACCAGCCTTTTCTACATAGATTGCAATACCACAGCACAATGCAAAAATCAGCGTAGAAAAATAAATACCTACTCTTGAAGCATCCTCAATTTTTAAGTTATTTTTTTAACATGTCTAAGGAATTAACGATCAACTGGTTTCATCTTCAGGTCAGTGACTTCCCAGACCAAAGGAAGGAATTGTTTCATCTGGCATTCTCTTGTATCAAAACATTTACCAAACAGCTCTTACATAAAGCTTATCATGGTAATTCATTTTATTGCATTCAAGACCCTCATACTGCCCCAGTAAGTATTCCAACTACAAATGAGTCATGAAATCCCTGAATGTGGTGTTGTATAGGGAAGGCCGAATTCTCTACCAAAGGAGTTACAGAAAAAAAAAAAAAAAAGGAAAAAAAATATGCCACCATTACTTGGGGGGGCTGGAAAACAAAAAAGAATACATGAATAAATAATGTGAAAACAAACAAAGTCCTTGCCATGTTGAGCACAGCTGTTCTACAGCATTTATAAAGTCTCTAGTTACATAGTCAGGGCCATTTCCCCAATGAAAGAAATACACTGTATTGCACAATATGGGAATATGCACACATAGGTAATATGCACTGACTTATTAGCAGTGGAGAAAAAAAATCATCAATCTACAACAATTCTAAGCAAACAACCAACCTGATAATGTCAGAGGGTTTGCATGGAGATGATTACTCTTGAGTCAGGATTCTTACAATGTCAACATTCAACTTATGTGTCAGACATTTACCTATGCACAACAAATTTTACCTCCTTGAAGTAGTTATGTGGATTAGGGGATAGACTACTATAAACTGAAGACACTGAGTAAATCATTGTCCTTGCTCAATTCTAAAACAAAGAACAAGCTGTTCTGCTTTGCTCTGGACTTCTCATCCATGTGCATGCAGCACATACATTGACTATGGTTAATCTGTTGACCACTTCTGCACAGAGGTGTGAAGACAAGAGGTTAAATAACAATTATGCTGGCATTAAAAGATGTCCAACAAAGCAAATATGTAGGAAATGGGTGAGGTACATCATATTGATGGAGCAGAGCCATAATACAGACATAGGGCTGTTCAGTTTAAACCACACTAAGTCAGAGCACACAATTTTCCATTTTACTCAGAGCAATCCATAGGCAGTGAAGCTCTCTGTTTTCCCAGCACAACAATAACCAACCAAAACAGCAGCAAAATAAGTGGGAAGTCGTCTTCTCTAGTAAATGTGACAGCATAACCCCCATTTCTAAAAAGGGAAGAAAGGAAGACCTGGGAACTACAGGCCAGTCAGTCCAATCTCTGTACAAGAGCTGATCATGCAAATGGATACTCCTGGAAACTGTGCTAGGGTACATGGAAAATAAGGTGATTGGTGACAGTCAACTTGGCTTCACTAAGGGCAAATTATGCCTGACAAATTTGGTGGCCTTCTACAACAGAGTTGCAGCACTGGTGGATAAGGAAAGAGCAACTGATGTCATCTACCTGGACTTGTGCAAAGCATTTGACACTGTCTTGCACAACATCCTTGTCTCAAAATTAGAGACATGGATTTGACAGATGGACCACTCGGTGGATAAGGAAGTGGCTGGATGGTTGCACTCAAAGAGTTGCAGTCAATGACTTGATGTCCAAGTGAAGACCAGTGATGAGTGGCGTTCCTCAGGGGTCGATGTTCGTATTTGTGCTGTTTAATATCTTTGTCAGCAGCACGGACAGTAGGATTGAGCGCACCCTCAGCAAGTTTGCTGATGACACCAAGCTGTGTGGTGTAGTTGACATGCTAGAGGAAAGGGATGCCATCCAGAGAGACCTGGGCAGGCTGGAGAGGTGGGGCCATGTGAACCTCATGAAGTTCAACATGGCCAAGTGCAAGGCCCTGCACATGGGTTGGGGCAATCTCAAACACAAATACAGGCTGGGCAATGAGTGGATTGAGAGCAGCCCTGCAGAGAAGAACTTGAGGGCAATTAGTGGATGGAAAACTGACTACGAGCCAGCAATGTGCGCTTGTAGCCCAGAAAGCCAACCGTGTCCTGGGCTGCATGAAGAGCAGTGTGGCCAGCAGGTCGAGGGAGGGGACTCTCCCCCTCTAGTCTGCTCTCATGAGACCCCACCTGCAGTGCTGTGTCCAGCCCTGGGACACACAACATAAGAAGGCCATGAACCTGCTCGAGCAGGTCCAGAGGAGGCCACAAAGATGATCAGGTGTCAGGGGACTAGAGTACCTCCCCTATGAGGACAGGCTGAAAGCATTGGGGTTGTTCAGCCTACAGAAGAGAAGATTTGGGGGGGACCTTATAGTGACCTTCCACTACTGAAAGGGGGCCTGCAGGAAAGATGGGAGGGACTCTGTCAGGGAGTGTAGGGATAGGACAAGGGGTAATGGTTTTAAACTGAAAGATGATAGATTTAGATTAGATATAAGGAAGAAACTCTTTACTGTGAGGGTGGTGAGGCACTGGCACAGGTTGCCCAGAGAGGTTGTGGCTGTCCCCTCCCTGGAAGGGTTCAAGGCCAGGTTGGACGGGGCTTTGAGCAACCTGATCTAGAAGAAGGTGTCCCTGCCCATGGCAGGGGGGTTGGAAATAGATGATCTTTAAGGTCCCTTCCAACCCCAACCATTTTATGATTCTATGAGATATTGGCATCCATTTTCCACCTCTGAATATAGGTATATACAAACACATAACTAACGGCACAAACTTTTAAGACCCTTTAAGTCTTCTGAACTTGATGCAGTGCAGTACAGAGCTAGTTCAAACACTGAAAACAATACAGCTGAAGAATGAGCCAGGTTTCATTTGCTCAGTCAGAAAAATATCATATGGCTTCTGGTAAGGAAACCAGCTTAGATTTACCCATGTCCCATGTATACATGTATTTCTTTGGCACTGCGTACGTACCATAAACATCTATCTTACTCCTGTGTTTTGTTCCTTCAAATTTATTCACACAAGTCATCCCATCTGCTGCAAGACCAGGTTTTCTGTCTAATGTTTACAGCTGATCTCAGTATGACAACTTCATTCTGAAAATGAAAAATCCTGCTTTCCAGTTCAAGAAAGCAAACCATTAGTCAGAGCAATCTCCTGGCGGTCAGAAACCACTGATTGAGTTTTTACTCCACCCAATTCAAAGGTCAGAGAGTAGTTTTCCATCCTACATTACTCTGTATCACGCAGACCAGGAAGCTGAACCAAGTCTTCCACATCTCAAGCCAGTCCCCTAACTGCCTACCACACATCTGCATGCTCACGTGCACAGTTTCTCTCTGAATTTCTTCAGAACTCTCTCTTCCAAACATATTCCCCCCAAAAAAAAACATTATTAAAACTGATGAGTCTTGCAAAAGACTCTGGCTCCAAAAAGAAAAAACATTTCAACAAAATTTCAAATCCAAGTTTTCTGAGTAACACTAGTATTGTCAGCAATTGCCAAGATAACAAAACCAAAGTGCACTGGCAGAGTAAAACTAATAATACAAGACCATGAGCTAATTAGGATGGGAAACAGACTTCTGTGGTATTAAGTTTGTATTGCTCAATGCTTGTGATGTTTCAGGTGGTGTTAGATAGATCTGTAGTCTTCACTGTTACACTGGCATGCATCTAGAGCAAATGCTATGCACACAATAAAGTTGCTCTAATATTTTCAGGAGTGCAAAGATGAGTTAATCAAAATTAGACATAAAATGAATTTCAACAGACCTTATTTTTTAAGCTGTCAGGAGAAAAAGCGCTCTGTTTAGAAAGCCATTTTACATCCATTGACTGCAGTGAGGGAAAAATGAAAGAGAAAAGGGAAAAGAAAAAAAAAATAATCAGAAGCCACATTCCTACTCCTTTGCTTTCTTGAATGAATCCATTATGAGGCTGAAAAGGAGTTTTAATTAAATCAGTTCCACTTACCAAGCAAACCCTACCTGTTTCTTTGCCAGAGACACCATTCCTTCTGGTTCCCAAAGGGATGTTGGGAGGAGGGAGAGAAGAGCAAAACTGGATTTTAAGAGCAGGAAAGCAGAGGGTGCTTTTACTTTCTGTTACCCAATTTAAAAAACAGTGGGGAAAAAAAAAAAAAAAAACAAACAGCAATATCAAGGCATTCATTACTGCCAAGGCACCACTGCTACGACTCTTCTCATGAGGATGCAGGATACCACATGCAGAACTCTTGGATACTAAAAATAAATAAATATTCTAAAAGGGCTTCTGCTGAATTGTACTTTCACAGCAAAAGCTGGACCAGGTCCAAGAAGAACCATGAAACTGAGGCTTTCTGTATATTGCAGCCATTAAAATATGCAGTAAGTTAAACGACTGCAAGTAAACCCTGTACTGTGGTAGCCCCTGCTAAACCTCATAACCATCTCTTTTTCCTCAGCTGTTGTATGAAGGGAGAAAAAATATTACCCACTGAAAATTAAGAATCAACTTCTTTAAACAGATGAGTCAGCAGATGTAAACTTCAGCAAAGCTAATTCCCCAAGCTGCTGACATCACCACACACACACACAGACCACCTAGGAATTAGTGCAAGCATGCTACTGTCCTGAAAAACAGGGAATAAAGCAGAACAATCCCCGTGATGATAGGTGGTGTTTCGCTGTGATTACTCAGGATAACAGAGCCTGTGGTTACCTCAAATATTCTGAGCACTATTGATTTCGTTCCGCTAAAGTTTTCGCGTAGCTTCAGCTCACGCCTAGCTGCTTTTGACAATGTGCCTGGCCTTGCTCCTGTAGCCTGAGCAGACAAAGCGGGTCCTAGCACAGCCGGGGGCTCTGCAGGAGCTGCTGAGAGCGGAGGGGAATCCGCTTCTACGGAGGCACCAGTCACCGCGGGCCAGCAGGCCGCCGCGGCTCAGAGCCACGCAGTCGGCAACAGCCTTCACCGACTGCTCTGAGGTGGCTCATGTATCGCCAGTGATCGGCAGCTGGGGAACCTTAACTGTCAAATTATATTGCCCTCAAGTCAGATTTTTGCACTGAACTAAAACAGCACTGTAGTCAACTGGTTGGATGAGGAAAAGGAGAAAAACACTGTGCTCTCCATGTGCTCGCTGCAGATAATATTAAAAACATGCAACTGCGTCATTCTCCACAGCGCAAAAGAAAAATGCCATTATTAAAATTATGTGCTGCTAAAACACCTATGGTGAAGCTGGGCTTGACCGGAGCGCTTAGGCCCGCTGCCAGGCCTTGCCAGAGCCGTAAGGCCGCGCACGTGCTGCGCCATGCCAGACCCCCGGCGCGGCCCAGAGCAGCAGCAGGCCATGACACAGCGCCCCACAACCTGGCTCGGCCCCAAGTTTCACTTCTGCAGGAGGAGAGGGAAGTCCAAGGTCACCCATCCCTGAACCTCTGTGGGCTGCCTGAGCTTCAGAAAGCTCAACAGTTGCTCGGTCTGATAATAAATCACACTGCTGTCTCTGCCCTGACATTACAATGTAGGTTCACATTCACTACTGGACACATACCATGCCACAGCAGGATGCCAATTCTCACGAACAAAAGACCCAGCTAGTTAAACAGAAAAACAAATCTCAGCTGAGAAGAGAAGTGAATTTTCAGTCTAAATAAATTCCTAAGAAATGTTGCAGCTATTTTTTTAAGGTTGGAATAAGTCAGATCTAGAAGAGTCCTGTTATTCCAAGTACAGTAAGTTAAATCCACAGCCACACTCAAAATAAGCATCTGGCTTACTGCTAGAAGACTCTGCATTTTGCACTTTACCTAAATGTCAGTATAGAGGAAAATCTCACTGTGGCAATGCCTACAGCCTTAATAAATTCCTTTGATGGTAAAAACTTAATATCACCTTATAGACACAGAAAACATTTGTAATATGAACAATATGGATAAACTCAGAAAAGATCTCAGCAAACTGTTCTTTACTTTTTTTCCTATTTCTTTAAACAAAGAGGAGAAAAAGTCTATGAAGGAGCTGCTCACTATCTGTTTTGTAGATTACAGTGACACTGACAAATGAACAGTCAATTTGCCAAAAATTCAAAGAATTAACTTTGTAAAACGAAACAGAGATACTGAACATATTACGGCTTGCCTCTGACTTTATAATGAAAAGCACTGTGCTTAACCATGAAAATCAGAAAGCCAGCCTGACTTGTAAACAGATCAGTCTGCATTTTACTGTAAGTGGTAAACAGGAAAAAGGGTTTTCTGGGGTTTTTTTTGAAGTTTAATATAATGGACAAAAAGCACTTTTTCCCACCTGCCATCAAACTGACTAACTGCCTTTTGATATTTGTGCCTTTTACAGCAAATACGCTATTAATCACTTTCCTAATACTCATTCAGTGCCTCCTCAGTGACTGTGCAACACATGCATTACCTGTCTGAGATAAAAGCTCATCCCTAGTCAAACAAAGCACAAATTAGTTTGACTATGTAACTACATAGTCAAATGAAATTGTCAGAAGATTCAGCATGGATGATTACACACTTTTAAAGATTTAAAACAATTTCAAGCCCCATGGTGTTTTAGGTTAGGACACTGATCTTCATGGTTATATGGTATCTGAAAATGGAATAAAAATAAACAAGACGACAGCACTCAGATACTCTGGCAGGGCTATACTGAAAGACCTATGCTCTATTTACCCCCAAGTCACATTAACAAATGCTGTTGGTCCTTTCAACTTTTCAAATAAATATGTATGAGCTTTCACAAGACCTCCAGTAAACCAATGTGGTCCAAATTAAGAACATTACTTTCAATTTTTACTAATACATAAAAACCCAGTCTTCTCTTTCTGATGCACTTCTGCAAACTGTCCTGTCAGGGGATGAAGAAGGGTAAGGAAACACAAAGTTACCTAACGTGACTTTGAACAGAGAGCTTCTGTTCTGATGTAAAAAAAAAAAAAAAAGGGAGTATTTTTAAAATGTTACAGGCTACCAGGACAGCTGATGGGAGGAACAGTGAGATTCACGCTGAATGTCAGTGTCACTTCTGAGCTGTCACATGGCATACCATGGAGATAAACACTGCACATGTGAAATAATTGTCAGTTACTTTGGGCTGTCAAACATCTCAATGGAACACTGTCATCTCAGCAGCAGACAAGCACAATAATTGTGTTTATGCAAGTCTATATTCATCCAAAACACACCCCATGAAATCCCAGGCTCTCAGGAGGGGGTGGAGGGAGGACAGACAGAAAGTACCCTTCTTTTGCCCTTACCATGTGCTGAAAGTTCATGACAAATCCCTTAATATCACCTTTTGTGCCCACTTGTGCAGCGTACCTGCCTAACATTGCTAAAGTAATACAAATCCCTAAACCACAGTAGTGCAAATGTGACTGTGTCTTAAAAGCCTTGTTATTTCAGCTGGCAAAGACAAAATGAACATAAAAAATAAATACACTAGTGCATACAGAGCCTCAGCTCTGCCCATGCTTTGGTTATGGGACAAAGAAGATTCAAAGCCTGCCATGGGAACAGAGCTGGTGCCAGCATGGCATTACTGCTTTAGTTTGTAACATGGACATCTTGGGCACTTAAGTGGGTCTACGCCCGCTCTGGGGATGCTAGTCAGTTTTATTGCCCAGGGCAACAGCAGAGATGTACCTGTGTGCTTGAAGATGACACAGGGACCCCTGCTATCCCTGCTGAGGATCATGTGGCCCCTTCAGGACACCTCACTTGCTCTCCTCACCATGGAGAGAAGCATGTAATGCAGAGGCTTTGTTAACTTTACTCAAGGTTGTAGGGAAGCGAGCTCTGGGGATCCATCAGGTTCATCAGGAACAAGTGTCCTGTCATCCTGCAATGCCCCCCACAAGGAGAAGAGACATCAGTGAGCCCTTCCCCTGACACTTAGACAAAGAAACTGCTCAAATTTCACCACACTACACCAGCCACTGCAACCCAGAACATGATGTTCATTCACCACTCCCATCCATTTTAGTAGCCACTTCAACTGTAGGATGAAGACTATGTATCCTTAGAAAAATACATATGGACCTCATACATTTCTCCCAGAGGTACAATTTTTCTCTACAAATAGTGAAATCATGACAAACCTCATACAGATGCAGTTCCCCTGGTGTTAGATGTCTACCACAAATACACTTATCTTGCACAAAAGCAGCTTAATCACCACTGATATTATTACATCTATATTACGTAAGTGCATTGATAAAAGAGCAGTTATTTACCTATAAAGGGAGAACTAAAGTAGTAAGACACGTGTGTGGTCATAGCTAAGCCCGTTCTCTTCTTCCAAACTTCCTCTCTGTTCATTTTCTTTCAATCTTTTCTTTGCTCACCTTTACCTCTCCCCCCAGAATACTCATTTTTCTTTAAAAGGCTTAAAAGAAAAGACAGAAATACATTAGTGTATTACATGATGCCTCCAGACCTGGTCATTGCTCTGCTTCCATCCAAATGCAGCGTTCAACATAAAAAATGAAGTAACTGAAGACCTGGCCATCAGGAGATTCAGTTTTTCAAAGCAGGTGCCCAGAGAAGTACCACTTGTCTGGATCATTTCACACACAGGCATGTTAAGTATTGGCCAGTTTTGCATGGATGTTAAATTGACAAAACAAAGTAATCTGATTTTAACTAGCTGTTTTCCTGAAACAAAAAAAAAAATCTGGTAAAATGGTATAACTGATTTTCCTTGGGTAGCAATTAACTGTGAAGCTAATAAACTATGACCTGGGTATTTCTGGAGTAATTTCAATTTCTTAAGCCTAAACCAAACCCTCCAGGCCTTTTGAGGCTCTAACTTTGAATAGGATTCACCACCCTGTCAGAGACCATATAAATAATGAGAAAACTGTTTCCACACACACATTCTAAGTGCGGTTCACAAATCAGATGGTGTACACTAGTCACAGAACTGCAGCCCAGAAACCCTTCTTGCTTATTATCTTTTGCTGCTGTGAAGTGCAGTCAAGGCCACACCAGTACCTAAGGCTGTGCCAAAAAACCAATGAAATGGCCTACACTTATGTAGCACTACGCTGCAAGCAACTTTCCCAAGACTTTGCAAACTCTAAGAACTGATTTCATAAGTTTAGAGAACTGTGAAAGCTGGAAGAACTTATCAAGGAAAGATGAGACCAAGGAAAGACATGGCAATAGCCTTCATATACATTAAAAAGGTGGAACAAACAGCCCTGCATGCTCACTGGAAGTTTGCAGGCTGGAAGATTTTGGCGGACCATGCCTTGGTAGAAGAGGAGCGCTGAAGTGCTAGAACAGGCTTCCCAAATGATGCCCGTTGCTGGAGCTTCCCCAACTTAACTGAGACAACCATCAGTCAGAAACACCCTGGGTAGAGTCTGTCCTACTACTGGGATAAGAAATGACTAAACAAGCTTTCAAATGTCCCTTTCAGGCTGATTTTCCAAGAGGAGTAAAGCAGTCTGTTTTACTAAAGACTGCAAGATAACGCTTTATCATGTCATGTCTCATAGAAGTGCTAATTAATGCTAACAAGGGAGGCAAAATGTTCTGCAACTCCCTTGGGTAAGTCTATGCCTGGATTTCCTGATTTAAGTACGGGCAAGTCATCTCCTGAGTCTATGCCAGAATTTACTCACCTCTACAAAGACAAGAACATTATTTCCTCTCTCTACCATGCACCCTCCACGCTGCACAATTCTCAAGGATGGGACCACTGATCACTACAAGTAGTGCAAACCCTGACAGATGTTGTCTTGACCTGAGCTGGTACGTCCAGAGTTTTTCAGGTTCTATCAACACCTTCTGAGCCCCATGACTGAGTAGGTTAAGAAAGAGCTGATAAACATGGTGTGCTACAGAAACTGGGGTGAGGGGTACAGTGGGGGAAATCTGAGGTTGAGAGCAATAATATCAGTCAAATGAAGATTTTTGGAAGGGCTCTCCAGCTCTGGAAAAGCTAAGTGATTTGCAACATGAATGCAAATGGTCAAGAGCTGCCTCCTCCCAATACTTAAAATCTAAACCACTAGCACTATTAAAAAGGAAACATTTTTGTGAACTAGAACATGGAAAAACAAATTATTTATTTTAAAAAAATAAGCTAGCCTCTGTTTCTAGAGGCCTGATTTTCATTAATGTAATATTCCTGTTAACAGCCTTGTCTACGTAAGGCATCTGTAGAAAGTTTTTATTGTTAACTTAATAGTGAAAATCTAATACAGGTTCTATTTGAATTTTCCTATTAAACTGACGTCAATGGCAGTCTGAGAATCAGATTGTTACAACCCAGACTGTGAAACAAACATTCAAGTCAGATGCTATAAATGTAGCCATTGCACACTGGTGTGTTTTAACATTTTTAATCAGGTCTCTGGGTAGAGCCAAGATACACATGGCAGAGATGAGGGGGAAAATTATAAAAATGTAGACATTTTTACTTGTAAAGTCAATTACAATTTATTTCCAAGGAGACTGAAAAAAATTTGGAATACACACATGGAATTGTACTTGTACAAGCATATGTACAAACACCGGAGCATGGTCATGTCACTAGAGCTTGATGTCTTAATCAGCTCTTGCCACACAACAGACTAAAGGTGAGATGTTATCTTCCCTGTAAGGTTACCTCCCCAGGAACTTGTGTGGCACAGCAAACCCAAAAAGAAAGGGGGAATGAGGGGATCCTATGACAGTGTTGGAGCAGCAGAAGGGACTGCACAGAGGTACAGAAGTACGAAAGGGAAGGAGTGTGTGTAGGGAGAGGAAATTTTGGTTGGAGATAAGAAGTGTTTCCTGAGAACAAGATTATAGTAAATTTGAAAACTCCACCTGGGATTTCCATCAAAGGGACAACGGGGTCCTACACCTCATCAAAACCCTTAGGTGCTTATGAAGAAACTCATCCTCCTCAAATTTCCAGATTTTTATAAAGAGACCAGCAGAAAAACAGATAAAGCATCAAGTGGTAAGAGCGAGCTGTGCTAGAAGAGAGATGGCTGGGATGGCCTTCTTGGCCTCTCCCATGTCAGTCTCCAGAAATCTGCTGGTACCAGCACGGAGTCCCTGCAGTGGTCCCTGAACCAAGGATGCTGCAGAGCCTCCCGCCAAATCAGGCATGCCAGGGTGCACCAAAAAGCACAGCACTCTAGTACGTGCTGATTGCTTCTCTTGCCAGAAGCCACGATAAGATCAAAGAGAGCTTAGAAAAGTAAACAAAAAGTCAACACACGTACACATGACTATTATTTGCAATTGTTTACTGCTACCAAAGAGAGCCTAAACCCTCATCAGATTTCAAAACCTTTTAGGAATGTGTGAAAGAAGGATGAATCAGAGTAGAAAACCTGCAGTTTTATGTCATTATTCCTGTAGAGGTGGATTTAACAGTCACGTTTTCAACTCAAACAGAAGGTAAAACCGCTGGAGCTTTGTGCTAAATTAGGAAATTACTTTGAATATTATCCAAATCACAGATTCTTTTATTAACTAGAAAACCAGTTGACCAAAAGTTTTCTCCTCCTTCAACCCACAAGATATTTCTAGGGCCTGCAATAATGAGGTTTGAAATCAGCAAGTTTTTAAATTAAAAACAAACAAAACTAAACTGCTTTTAAAAAAACACAATAAATTACAGTTCACAGAACTTCAGGCTGTTTCTTACTTAATGCTAAAGCAGCTGTAAATCGCACATGGATGTTAGAAAACTGAATTATGGTCTCAGAAATATTTTTCAAGACTCCTGGCAATACTAACCAGCTTCACCTTAGACATTAGATTAGGAGAGATGCAGTGCTGAAGGGACAGGAATCCTGCGACCCATATTGTATGTCAAAGTAACATCAAGGAATGGCAATGCCAGTGCAGGTACAAACTACCTGCTGAAGACATGATCTCTCTCTGAAAAGTAGGGACATGCTGTAACACTGCGCTAGAAAACGGAGTGATGCCAGTAATGCAGCAGAAGATGAAGGTGCTAAAGTCCCCAAGCCATCCCTCTCCCTTATAAATCCACATTTGTAAAATGTAAAGTCCCAACATTCAGAAAGAAGTTATTGATGCAATAACAAAAGTATTCAACTTCCTTCTAAGAAATAACCTGCTGAAATGCTGTAGGCACTGAACTCGTTACCCATCACACCACGTGGGACCTCAGCCTTGTTGTGATTAAGCCTATGGACATTTGCTTTGCGCAGAGCACCAGGTTTCCTGTGCAAGGCTAGAAAGATCCCAAGCATGATTTATGGTATATTGTTACACCACCGTCTAGACGTGACTAGCTAGCTCAGGAACCGATAACAGCAAGCCCATGACAATACAGGCTCAACAGAGGCTAACACATCCTGCCAACACTGCATACCTCTCCAGGACAAAAACTCCTCAGCAGACTGGTCTCCTACTCCCAACCTGCTTGGGGTGAGGAAAATGCAAACTGAACCTTTTGGAAGCTGTGACGCAGCTTTCACAATCTTCTCTAGATCAGCTATGGCGATTTTACAGCCACTTTGTGACACTTAGCCTAGCTGTAATGGGGAAGGACTGTTCAAGTTACAGCTCCAGCTAACAAACTCAATACCAGGCTGGAGCTCACTCTGCAGTCATCTCATCTGCACACCGGGAAAGTGCTGGGTGCCTGCTTCAGGGTCTTGGAAAGGATTTCATGGATTACTTTTGCCATACCAGTAAACACCATTGCTTAGCCAAGATGCAGCTTACTTTAGCAGAAGACTGCAGGAGGATTAGCACAGCAATAAGAGGACTTTCGTGCTTGGAATAATTGCAGCTACACCTGGGCTTCTGTTGACAGAATTATATTGGTAAGAGTGGAGGGGGGAAATGGCTTCCTGACCAACCCAAATATGACAGCAAAATCAGTAAGCATAGGGTCAGGCTTCAGAAAAAAACACACTGCAGTTCCTGGCACCCGTTGTTATAGTGGAAATTTCAATCACAATAACCTGCAGTAATTAAATGGACCACGGAAGGACTTTTGCCCTCAGGGAAGGGATAAAAAGAATAATATTTCCTTCAACAAGCTGGAGAACATCCAGCACCGGCAGAACTGTGCAGGACTGGGTGTAGCAGTATCAACATCTCACACGACAGCCACTGGCAAGGAAACCAGATTACAGAAGTGTGGGAAATCTGAGTGCTTTTTATTTTCTCTTCAGTCACGTAGCTTTTCCTTGATATCTGAAGCTCCTAGTCCAAGGCAAAGAAAATGAGTCAGCACAGCTGATTTGGAAGTCAGCTGGTGTGCACTGCGGCACAGAGAGCTAGGTATGAAGCCCAATGGCAAGTCTGGAGCATTCCTAGAGGTGCACTCATCTGTTCTTCCTTCCTTCCTTCCTGCAGCAAGCTAGTTTAAAACTTCACTTCTTCAACAGCAGGTCCTGGAGCAAGTCTGGCCAGCCAGGACAGCCCTCAAAGGAAATGAAGGATGGAAAATGGAAGGCCTAAAATAAGGAGAACAAGCTAGGTAAGGCTCCCCAGAAGGCTCCCATCAACTGTTGCAATCCACACTTACACACAGCACGCATACAACAGCTAAGGAAAAAAAAACCTCCTGTGCTCTAAGATGCTAAGGCTTAAGGCTTTCTTCTCTGCCATTATTATTTCTTCATTTTGCAGACAGCAAAAATGCTGACTGCTAGATCTTCAGAGCATACCAGGGATGCTCTGATGGTACCAAACAACCCCCCTCAAAGCGAAGCCTCAAGAGCCCAGCCGAGGGTGCGAGCAGCCAGCTGAGAGAGCTGCTGGCATGCAGCACCGGAGCCCGGCTCAACACCCAGGTGTGTGGGAAGGAAAGCACAGCAACACTGGGGCAAGCAACGAGGTGTCTTCCATTTCACACGCTTTCCTTCTCAAGTACACATGGAGAATAGAGCAATTTCAGGAACAATGCAGAGACATGTAAAAGCTCAGTATTTTAAAATCCATCATCATTTTGGGAAGCTGAAAAGGTCTTCATCATTCAATCCAGCATAGTATTTGTTTTTCAGCCAGACCCACTTATTATTCAACATGCAAACTCCTAAAGCTGACAGGATGCATTCTTTTCCTATTCCACCATAATACCAGCTTTTATGGAAACTATATATCTAAAAAGACAAAGAGTTACCAATTCTCCTTACAGTAGCATCCATCTTATTTTCTGTCATTCACTTGCAGCCTTGTTTAAAGACATGTGTGATTATAAATTTGATTTATTTCTTTCTGGTTGACTTACAAATCTTCTTCCCCAAATCAAATGCTAGCCACACATACATTCTCTAAAACTTAATGTTTAGTAACATCCAAAATAATAAACTCAACTGTATTTTTATGAGTCAATCTGTTTACACTCCTGCCTACTAAATATCAAACTCCTTCCTTTGATCCTTGCCACACTCATGTATTAGCAGATCTATTTCTACTTGAATTTCTTATCTAATGCATTTGCAAGTTTGGTGGGTTTTGGTTTGTTTGGTTTTTTTTTGTTTGTTTTTTTTTTTTTGGGGGGTGGGGGGGTGGGCAGGGGGACAGTGTGGGAGAAATCCCTGCATTTGTAAACTTTTTTTGTGTGAAATGGTTCTTTCTTCTGGACAGTAAAATCGAAAGTACTGGAAGTTCTTGACTCATGTTATACTGATTCTTAAAAAAAGTAAATAAATATTGAGCCACAGTTAACATTTCACAGATGGAAACCAAAATAAGAGGATTACAAATGAAGTCACATCAGGATTCAGAGTTATACACAGACCTCCTGATTGGCCAAAACATGCATGAACACATTATAGCCTTCTACTCAAAAAACAACAAAACAAAAACAAAACAAAAATAATAAAAAAAAAAAAAAAACATGGGCCTGCTAGAGAGCCAGCACCTCCAGCATTGCCACTGTGACTTCACAAAGACACTCTGAAATTCCCTACCCTGGAATTCCTTAATATAGATTACCAAACATTAGGGAATCCTGGACAGGTTAATGAATCGGCCTGAAAGTGTAGTCAGCATAATAGGGATGCTGTACAGCCCAGCAAGCAAGAAAATGTATCTGCTCATATATCATAGAAGACACAGAGCAGATCTGCACAGGGGAACATGCTTTAGGAATGGGCGAGTGTTTTGCCCAGCATTACTCTTGCATACGAGCTCACAGGCACAGACACCATTAGTCACTCTGAGCTAACATCCACGTCTTCTCTTTCTGTTAATAACAGGTGAGAACATAATGGTTTTAAATTTTTAAACTAGTAAGAACTATGAGAGTTAATGAAATCTTCCACTACATTGCAGCGTACATGAAATTGATGTCTTGTCATCAAATACATAAGATACTGAAAAATAAAGCAATCTGTATTAGCAGGAGCATAGCTGGAAGTCTGCGTGATTTCTTTGCTAATATACTTCATCCATCACTATGATTCTAAACCCCTGCCTGTTGCAATCCTCCCAGCACCAAATTACAACATGCCTCAATGGTGTCTTGTTTCTCAAGTACACAACAAGTCAGAACTTACAGGTCAGACAGTAAAGGAAGAAGGTTAAAAACAGAAAGACATTTCTTTACAACTTTGCATATTACAGATGCTATTTATTCCTAACACAGCTATTCACATTTGGTCAGCTACTGTACATGTGTGGGAAACTGTTCTGAAAACAGTAATTTGGCAAAGGCAGTAAAAATGTGCAGCCAGGACATTTGCTGAACAGAAATATGTGTAAACTCCACAAGGTGGATTAACACAAAAGCCAGGAGGTACAATGTTCTAAATAGTAGTAGTAGCACCAGCATAAAACTGAAGCAAGCAATCTAGACAATCTATAGCACATTCTCCTATCTAGGAGCTTGTAACATACCTTTCCTCTATAAAGGAGAGAAGAAAATCAATGGCAGAACTCTAAGGAGCAAAAAGCTGTTCTGTTGCTCTTCTCTTATTCTTCTCATTTGTCAAAAGCATCAAAATGTGTTCAATGGCCAGAGAGTGCATGACCTTTCACAGCACTAGGGTGATATATATGAACAACAGGATTTAGTGTATCTGAAGTGTGCTACGCAACAGCTGAAATACAGAACTGATCTGCAACACCGTTGACATCAAGGGAACAAGACCACCACAGCAGGCTTGACTCTGATCAAGAGCTTTCCTTCATGTGGGACAACCTGTAACAGCACAGGACAGAGGGGTGGGGGGGAAGATGAAGAGAAATGCCCACAAGGCAACTTAGCAAAGGAGGTTGGCTCCAAAGGGATTCTGCCACTCTTTCCTTTGGAGACGATGCTTGGGGGCTCAATCTGAGAGCTCACGGATGTCACAGCCACCAGTGATATGTGGATACACAGTCTGAGATCTCTGAAAACTTCCTCCAATGCTAGTGCATATTTTCTTCCTCTTCTGCTTAGAGACTTCTTCTGGGACAGTTCCTGAAACCACCCAACTATTCTTCCAAATTTGCTTGCAAATATCTCTATGCTTTCGATCTTTGCTTCAGAAGCACAACAGCAATAAATACATGTTTCATTCCCAGCTGAAATGCCAATTGTGACACACAAGTCAAAGTTCCAGGAGTGATCTTAGTTCCAGTGGCCTCAGGACAGGCTTGGTGGCACATACAAACCTCCCCTGCCCACCCCCTCCAGGAAAAAAAGAAACAAGCCATAGTTTAAGCAACAGTTTCCATCAGGAAAGAGAGCATCACTGTGCTAACAGCAACACTAACC
This sequence comes from Tyto alba, assembly GCF_018691265.1. Classification (NCBI taxonomy): domain Eukaryota; kingdom Metazoa; phylum Chordata; class Aves; order Strigiformes; family Tytonidae; genus Tyto; species Tyto alba. The sequence goes on from NW_024881295.1 coordinate 12,468,079, forward strand.
TCCAGAAACCAAAACCTTCACCACCAAAAGTTACAGTAAGGTTACATTAAGAGCAACTTGAAAAAAGTATCAGTGAACACAAGTCCTACTGAACTATGAAACTAAGCATAACTAACTGCAAATGTATGCTTGAAAGGGACATAAACACCATTCACATTTACAATACTTCTGTCTCTCCAGCTGCTAGACTTGCATGGTTCAACACATGCAAGTCTAGCAGGGGCAACCAACTTAGCTCTTAGGACCAAGATACAAAATTTCTATATTCACTAGCATTCTTATCTGTCCCAAGAAAGATCTTGCAGGTGTAAGTAGAGAATGAGAACCTCACATTATGAAGCTGGTACTAGAAATAAACACTTAGGGCTTCTTACTGAAAACCTGTATCACGTGAATCAAAACAACAGCAGGAAGAGCAGAAGAAAAAAACATGTGGTAGCCTGTGTTTTCAAATCCATCTACCCATCCTATTTTTTACATATTAAAAAGACTGTATTTTTCCTTTTATTGAAAACAAACAAGTTCAGAGGCAAAATGTCCACAAAAATCCCAAATCCAGACTGCATTGATACACAGGTGGCTAGTAAGACAAAAACAGTCCTGCTGCAGACACATGCTTACAATGGGTTAAGCATTGCACTGACACGGGAGGCCATCCCTCGGCAGGGCAGCACGCAGCAAACCCCCGTGGGCTGGTGGGAGCGAGTGGCTTCAGCGCGTGGGCACGGCACCCGGGGCGCTATGCCAAAGCCCACTCCAGCTTTGGGATGCAGCTAAACAGCCCCACAGACAGAGAGGGGTTTCTAAGACAAATAATATGGAAAACAACTCGTCTGACTGCGGAGAAAGAGGAAATTGAACACACCTATGAAATTAAAGCTGGATCAGTTTAACCGCCTACGACTCCTATTGAGCAGTTTTTCTCAGGGAGGGGAGTGGGAAAGGAAGGACACCAGAAAGGACACCACGACAGAGAGTGCCACCAGCAGGCACTGCTGTCACCCCCCACTCAGTGCTGCTGGCTTGAGTCACCCACGGACAGACAATGCCACAGCGAGAGGAGCGGCTGTAGAAGAGGGGGTAGATTCCCCTTCACAATATGAGACCCGATTCCCACAGCTGCCAGTATTGAAGGTATGCACATCTATAGCTTAGAGACCAGAAGCAATAATCATGTTAGGAAGTGTGACTCTGCCCTATTATATTGCTGTTTATTTACACTACATTAAAAATAAAAAAAAAAAAAAAAAAAACCAACACAAAAATCTGATTAGGATACCATCTCTTAAGTACATGTACATAGACAGTCAGGTACAAGGTGATCTTGATCTGCTTGATACAAATATCACTGTAGTACCAGGAGCAGCTAAGACGAATGTTTGACTCCTGATCTGAATTGTGTTTCTTTACCAGAGAACAAAGTATTAATTAAAATCAAATATAAAAAATTCATGTTCTTAATTGCAAGCATACACTTCTAAGCTTCAAAACCAAAATGAACACACAAATATCTTCCAGGTACATTTACTTAGAATCTTCCAGTTACAGCATGAAATCTGCCACTTGTTAAAATAGACAAATCACCAACCTGCTTCAAAATTCATGCTACTGAATGCCTTAACGTAAGCACCTACAAAGTTCCCATGAGGAGGTAACAAAAATGAATACATTTGATTCCCAGTCAGTGCTTTCAAACACCCATATGTTATTCACAGTCAAAAAAAATTCCACAGGGACAACAAGCTAGTGGTACAACTTGGAGATGCCTAAGTAGGTGTTCTGGGGTCACCATTTCATGTTTCTCACCAGACAAATCCATCCTCTCACCATAAGACAGCTTGCACAAAGGATCCAACCTCACGCTATTCTGCCTCTCAAAGTCCTTGACCAACTGTCACCATACAAAGAATTAATGCTGTAACTTGCAATCAAACTCAGGCAAAGAGGAAAAGATGGCGCATAAATATCAAAGTCCCCAAGTATGAAAAAGCCTTATGTCTGGATACACATCAATGCAATTGAATATTACTGCATGTAAAATATAAAATGTATGTCCACACACTGTGTATACATGTATATCTAAAACCAGAAGTATTCCCAGCATCACGTGGTTCTACAGGCTGCCTAAATTCTCTACACTGAAAAAAGATGTACTGCAAAACCTCTCTTCACAAAGAATCAAAAAACAAACAAGAACAGAAAACCGAGCAAACAGGCGTTCCAGCATACATTTCGCAGAAAAACTGTTTAAGAAATGAGCAGTCAAAACCAGTAAGCAGGACAGCATACATACTTGTGTTTTCTGCAGAAAGTCTAACCATCCTGAATTTGGCTTTTGCAAAGAAAAAATCAGTTTTCAGTCAGATACCACTCTTGGATAGATGTTTGAGATGTCACATAAAGGAGTTATGCACAACAAGTCTCATGAAGAAAAACAAACCTGAAGGCTACAGGATTATTTTGATGCCAACATACATATAGCTTCCAGAAAGCTGTAGACAGGAAAGGCAGAAACAATCCTGCAGTCATGATCCCTTCAAGCAATCTGCTGTTGCAATCAATCTTAAAACATGCAATCAATAAATAAAACCTACCAAAGGATTCAAAAGCTGCTTTCACATATGCATTTAATTCAGAACCTTTTTCATTGAGAATCATTAAGGATACACATCCCGTTTCTGTTAACACTGATAGTATTTCATTACACTCAATGCTATGGAAACACCATAAACCAGGACATCTTCGTTTTGATTAGCAGACCATCACAATTTAAACTCTTCTTATTACTGATGAGGTTTTTTAAGATAAAAAGATCGTAAGTCCCTTAAAGCCAGTTAATGCCTGTTTTAATGGAAAAAGTAACTTTTTCCAGCTGTGAAGCAACCCTAAACTCCTTGAGGCCTAGACTCCCACAGCCAGATTTGACTTGAGAGTATTTTCAGGATTAAAAAATTGGTTTGAACTCAGGGTGTACTGTCAGACCACAATAAAAGGAAAATGAATACAATATGCTGGAAATACAACACAAGTCACATTAAAAAAAACACTTTCTGACAGCATTAATTATGACACTGTGCCTCCCACTCTTATCACGCACAGCCCTTTCACAGCAGTTCTACAGACCTCCACCCTCAGCCATCCCAGGCATGAAACAACACAACAACAACAAGCCTTCTGGAGGACAGAAAAAGTTACTGCTAGTCCAAGTTCACAAAAAGCGCTTACTTTCACAAGCTTTTTTCATCTATTTTTCAGTTCCCTCTGTTTCACAGAAACTTCTGCATATGTCTTCATGGAAAAAGGTGAAGGCAAGCAGGAAGGAAAAGAGAAACACTGGCAAACCACAGAAATGTCATTGTTTTCATGTTTTTCTAAACATGAAATAATAAAAATAATATGTTTTAATATATTTCCATTACAAAAGTTTTTCCAATCAGAGGGAAAAAAAAAAAAAAAAACAGACAAAGAAGTGTTTCAAAAAAATTCTTGGTGCTGTATCAACCACCCAAGGCTCCACTATCACCCCTGCCAGAGCGTCCTTAGGCTCATGACCTGAACAGCCAAGTCATCTTTCCTTTTGTGCTGCAAACCCACAAATGAGAAACTGGTACCAAGTGACACTATTCACATGACAGTCTTCAGGACTGTGGTTGAAAAGCAGCCAGTGAGTGATGTGCCAGCCTAATCCATGCACCCCCAGAGTGGGTACACACCCGTGGGGTCTGAGTGCTGGGCGGAGGCAGGTTGGCTGGCGAACAAAGCCAACAGGGCTCTGTCATGATAGGTGGCAACCAAGATGGGCAAAGAGGTGGAAAAGACATTGTGACAAATAAAAAGGCAGTACTGCACACTGGGATGAACTGGTGCAGGCTAAGAATGAGGTTACAAAGTCCCCTTTGCCCGGAGCCCTCTACCACAACCCTCTGTCTTAGTGAGACTCTGCTGTGACTTAATCATCTCTGGACACACTGCACCTACTGCTTTCAGGCCTGCCCACATAGATCAGTCTGCACAAGAGAAAACACAGAATAAACACAGCACACTACGCTGCCATAAGGCAGAGCTGTGCTGCAGGAAGCAGCAGCAAAGGCCTCCGCAACAAGTGAAGTGTGAACAACCGGATCCTGGTTTTTGCCCTGATTTAAGCAGTGGTAAAACCAGCATTTACTGCCACGGCAGCAAGACCAAGAAAAACAACAGCCACATGCTCAACAGAAAGAATAGATTTACTGCCCTCATACAGAGGACAACACATACGACTGCTCCTTATCACAAAGCAGTTCAAGAAACAACACGTGCCCTATACATAGGTATTTCTACCTCGGAGAACAAAGTACAGGGAAATGCAAAGCTGCAGGATCAATGGCCAGTAAAAGCTGGGCAGCGACTGCCTATACACTGCTGGTTTGGCATTTGGGCTGGGCACACCAACTATTATTTATGGCTTCAATCATTTTCCTTGGGGCTGTCAAACAACTATGGCGCAGTAACCATCTTTAAAATGTGGAGCATTTAAGTCACACATACAGCTGTTACTAGAACAAGGTTTGAGACAAAGAGATGGAATTACTTTATTCCTACCAAATTTTGACCAAATTGTCTGCTTGATCAAGGCCAATTATTTTTTCCTTTATAGCAAACATCATTGTAATTGCACAACAAATCACATCCCTACATATTAACACTCCCTATTAACAGAATCCACACATGTGGTAGTCCTTTAAAACCACTCACTTTAAAGAAAAAGCCTCCAGGTACACCCCTCAAATAAAACACCCAAGTTATAAAATCAAGAAGCAAAGTTAAAAATTAGCCTTGTTCAAGGAAACAATATATGTACCAGCATCTCTATTCCAACCAACAATTATACTACTGGGCGTCTGAGATCATTGCAGTTTTGTTATAAAAATATTCGGTGCATGCGAGTACCTAGAAACAACTTGCCACCCTGAGAGTGATGCAGATGATGCTGCTGACTCATTTTCTGGCAGTCACAATGTCTACTCCTGTGCAAATGCTCATCTTCTGGGCTCCACGTGACCACCTTGTAATGCTTAGTCTCGATAAAGTGTCTTTTTTTTTTCCTCTCCTTTTCAGATTTAAAACTATAGTTCATTTCCCATCATTAGTAAACGTGTCAACAATTACATTCACTTCTTAGAACTTTTCCCATTTCATTGTAGTAATTGGTCCGGTTTGTGATTATCAAATTTCACACATGACTCAATAGTCAATACAGTCTTTCAGAAGGTGCAGACACTGAAACTACACAGGAGTCTCTTTTAAAAATAGTAAATTAATCTCTTATTTTTAAATTTTAAATACAAGACAGAAAGACCAGCAATAATGAATTTCTGATGCGAGTTAAAGAAGCAGTTAGCAATCTCCTGCTATCTCCCAGCAGGAAGAAGAAGAAGTTGCTTGATTTTTGCATCTCAAAGAAACTGCATTAAGTAAGTACTGTCTTATTTGCTATACCCATATACTAGAGATCATTTGCTCTTTGAGCAACATGGTATCAGGAAATTGATTGAAAAGTCTATAAATTTACCATGTAAAAGAATAGCTAATAGGAAGGCAGGAGACAACTTGCTTAGGCTCTAAGTATTCATGAAAATTTCAGTCTATATAAAATTAGTAAAGGTCTTAAATGCTTCTGTAATGGTTATTTGTGAAGGAAAGACAGTATCTAGCATAAACTGAAACACTACCAAAAACAAGGCTGAAAGAGTAAAAGGCTGAATAAACCTTAGGAGAAAGTATAGCTGTGATTGATTTCAGACCTATAGCACAAGTCATTGCAGTCATTTCACTATTTTCTTGCACTTTGATTTTATAGCACTGCACAGAACAAAAAGCAGAAGGCTGCATCAAACATGCTACAGCAAAAAACTGAAAAACTTAACCTCTGTCTATGAAACCTGGCACTGCCTGTAAAAACTGACTTCTCGTAAAATTTCATGCATCAGTCTTTTGGGGGCTGAAAACTTAGAAAAAATAAACCAAACCCTGGCATTTAATATAAGGGGAAGATGTATTGCACATTACTGCTCTTCAACGGCAAATTAAATCAGACCTGCTAAGCTGCTTAAGGCAACAGTGCCTATCATGAAGAAAAAAAAAAAAAGTCTTTATAATAATAATGAAAAAAAAAAATCAATATGATCAGTGATTGTATCAGCAGAAGTAGAAGCTTCACAGACTCCTTTCCTGACCCTTCTACAGCACCTTCCCACATTTCAGCCCTTGAGATGGCCAGCGGACTGCTTGCACACACAGATGGACACCACCTCACCACTGTCCTGCAACCCGACTGATTCCTAAATCGCTTGGACTCAGCAATTAGCAGCATGACAGATAATACAGCCGTTACAGCATACAGAATTACAAAGATTTACAGAATAGCCTTCTTTATGCAGTTAAATCCTTTCATTGACCTACTTACATTATTCCTTATTCCTTCCCATTCCTGGGCAAGGCAGCCAAAGACTAACTCTGTAGCTCTTACCAGGCAGACGTGCTGACCTCACCTCCCTCAACTGCTTCTTACTATGAAGGATGTCAGTCAAGTCCAGACTCTGTAGAGACAGTTGGTACCTATCTGTCACCAATTTAAAAAGGAGACCTAGAGCACTTAAAAAACAGATTTCCATTTCCTGAGTAAACTCATCACCCTATTTTTATTGCTCATGTCAAGAGCAAAACATACAAAGAATTTCTTTACCTTCAGTAAGATAGGATTTATGGGTTTTATGCATCTTGACTGCACAAACTCCTTTTTATTTTGAAGGAAAGTCACCAGAAACCTCAGCATCACCACACAGTTCCATATAAGGCACTTTAAATGCTTGTTAGGTACATGTCTCCCACCTGAGCTAACAGCATAATTCTCTATGTGAGTGAAAACAGTTATTCTACACATAGACAAGCTATCTTCTCCCACCATGGCTACTTCTAGATATCTCCCTTCCCTTTTTCTAGATTTTTACCCTGTAAAAACTGAGTAATCTGCTTATAAAGCATTCTTGAAATTAATCATAGGTATCAATCAGAATAAAGTTTTACTAGCATTTTCCCCAACACAAACATTCCAAAGAAATTTCAGTTTGGGTCAAAAATCTATTCAGAGTTACTTTGATTAAATATCACTTTTATAAATACAGAGGCAATTTAAAACATCTGGAATATAAAATATTTCTTTGTGTGCAATGTTTTAAGTACATGTCCATTCATTTAATGAAATTTATCATGTGCTTGGAAGTTAACTGAGGTGACTGAACTAGGTGTTACCTCTGAACAGCTGAGGAAAAGTTAACTGCTTGTGTGCAGAGCCCTGATTCCACCCACACCAGTGGACCAGAGCACCCCACGCCAGGCTGCTAATGCCTTTGGGAGCAAGCTGAATACCACCAGCTCAGGCACACAGTTCAGGCAACAGCAACAGAAGCAGCACTGTAACAGCCCCAAGCACAACTGCAGCACCACCACCTTAAGCAACCACACAAGTATTTGCTTGATGTAGGAAAACACAAGAGTGCCAGCAGGATAATCCACTACCATAAAAGAAAGAAGTTACATGCCTGACCTGATAAGGTGAGACGAGTGACGGGGCATTTTAGGCTTTTAAATCTAAAGCAGATAATCAAACATCATGGAACAGATACTTGTGCAGCAGCAGTGAAATCAACAGCTTGAAGCTCTGCAAGCACAGCTAATAGTTTGCAACTCATTTTCAACTGGCTGCTCCTGGAGCCCCAAGAAAGCCACCAACATCAATTACCTCGTAGGTGACCCTTAATAATTGCTCCACGTCTCCACCAAATCATTCAGCAACATCTTTGGAAGCAGGCGAGAGGATGAGTGTTCACTAGTCAAACAATGTAAATCAGACTTCTATGCTAGTAAAAAGAAAAAGGAAAAAAACGGGGTATGAAGACAAGAAAGGGACCTATTTAAACATCAACTGCAAGGCTACTGCCAGGCCTCTGAGCTATTTTAATGCACTTATCTATGGTAATAAAGACAAAAAGCAGGGGCTCTGTTGTTTTTTAACAACAAGCAGAGAAAGTTTTAGCCACAACATGAGCAAAGCAGGATAAAGGAAGGGGCATCACACCAACAGTATCCTCAGGAAAGATGCTGCCTGCAGGTGGCACATGAAGCAGGGTAGGCTCCCTCCTGCCAAGGACGCACTGCGGGTGTGTGCCAGCCACAACTGCAGATACGCTCGAGGTGCTGATGCAGGCTCGTTTCACCCCAGTCTGCCTGTCCAGCAGAACTGGCATTTCCTACAAGTTACAAATATTTGAGTGCAAGAGGAGCGAAGAGCCAGGATTCTGGCTGTTTTTTGCAACAGTGCGTGGCACTGCAGAAGGAAAAAAGACTTCTTTCAATCTTTCTGTAAAAAATTAATCCTGAAATCACTCCTAGTTTTACAGCCAGTCTCTTGAAGAAGTTTATTCACCACACATCTTTCTCATATGGATGGTAGGCTACCAAGGGAGGTAATAGCACTTCATATCTATCTGTACAAATAGCTGAATATCAAAAGACACTTAATTCTAGGACAAACTAGTGCTTTAATCAATAAAATCTTCTTCTGTGACTTAACTGCAGTTTGTCCAGTTACAACCCAAAAAGAGGAACAAGCAGGAGTTACTGACATCACACTAGAAATCTCATCTGCCTACAGTTTCATTATCTCTTCTAGAAGCTTCAGTACTTTTGGGGTTGATTGCTTCACTCCAGCATCCAGTACGTAATTATGAATGAATTTAAGAGTCTCGAGTAAGGCTGGAACAAGGTAGGGTTTCCAGGTCTCTTTAAGACCATGCACCACCCAAGGCAGAATCCAAGAGATCCCTGTACTCTATCCCCAGTGAGCTGGCCCCACGGCTAACATGCTGCTCTGCTTTATGCAATGATAATGAATCAGGTCGTAGAAACCTTCTGGTCTGTTAAGACTGCACCACACCTGGGTTACATCCCTTCCCCTCTTTTTTAGCTCATTGAAGGTCTGTAAAGCAATGGCACTCTCCAGAGGAATCTTCTTATGTAATTTCCAGTAATTACAAGCTCCCTGCCAGACCGGAGATCCACGTGTTGACTATTACCATGTGCCCATTCCCTCTAACATCGGCCTACAAAAAGTCTCTTACACCAGGGTTGACTCAAGATCTAAATTGATAGAAACAGGGGAAATGGCACATTAATTCCATCTATAATGGTACTTCAACATAACCTGCCAAAAGCAACCGAGCAACAGGCAAGAACTGATGTCAAATCTATGTCCCAGACTGAAGTTTAGTCCCAAGACCTGCAGGACGCTGAATAAAAGCACCCTACTGATGTAGTTCTCCAAAGCTACTCCATCTCTGCCTGCAATTTCTTGACCTGTTCCCACATCAGGAGTAATTAACTTCACGCTGACTCCCACTCCTACACAGGCAAGTGACTGAGCTCTTTTCCCTCCCTGTCCTCCTTCCACCGGGCCTTGGTAACCAACACGCTCCAGAAAGACTGCTTTCATTAGGAGTCCGCCCACATCGCAGCGCACACAGCCCAGCAGCCACACAAAGCAGCGTGCTGGCATACGCAGGGTCTACTGCATCCAGGGAAAAAGGGTTAGGGGCCCAACAGCCCCATGACCCCTTGCAGTGTGGTTTTAATTATCGGGGAACAACCCAAAGAAATGTCTTGGGCTCCCTATGAGACCAGATCACCTGTGATGCAGCAGAAAATGCCCCTTAACCAGGGACTCCTGCAAAAACCTCTGACTCCTTAAATGCTGGAGACAAAGCTACATTTTAACACTACAGAAACAGTTGTCCCTCATTCTTTCCCCTCTTTCCACAATCTAGCCTTTTGCAATATATTTAGAAGATAAACCAATGTCTGAAAATATCAATTTCATCATTAAATGTTAAAAAGATCATGGGAGAAAAACATAAAAAGCTCCAGCCTAAAGTCTTTTGCTTAGTCCTCATCTATCATTCTTTTCCAATCTACATGCTCAGTACAGGATAGAAAGGAGCTCAAGGTTATGCTTCTTACAAATGCTTTTCTGTCTTGCATTATCAGCCACTGTTATTACCTACAGTTTCATTCAGAAACAGCATTTGAATAGTTTTTCAAGGGGGAAATTCTTTTTAATCAAGTCAGGTCATGGATGATGTTAACCAGATTTGTTTTTATTCCTAGTCACTCTTCAAATTATTAATACCATTCCCTGCAGATAAATGGTGTGTTTGTGGTTTGCGATACACATTGAGAGGGAAGGCTTATTAGCACAAGGCATTCAAAGTCTGTTTGCCAGCAAGAAATTGGACACTTCTCTAGGCAGCAGAAAGTAGAGCATCCGCTTTAGTAGTATTTTCCTTTTTTATTTTTTCTTAATTTTTTTGTTTTGTTTTTTTTTTTTTCTTCTCCTTTTTCACTTAATAAAGGCCTTTGGCTGTATTTCCTTAATTCCCATTTTTGACAGACAGTTGAAGCATGAATGTTATTAAATAGTTAGAAAAATCCTTTCTAATAACAAAGATTAAAGTAATTGAATGCAAGAAAGGTTTATGAACTCACAGGGTCCTAAGTGTCACCCTCAGGCATCTGAAGTTCAACAAGATGAACCTGCAATGTTTTAAGCACCAGATTCAATCCCCTGGTCCACCAGGCATTTTCCAGGTGGCTTTGCTTAAACCACTTGTCTCCATTTCCCTGGGGATGTATGGTGCCTGACCATTTTTCTCCTATACCATTGTTAGGAGTTCAGATGTTTAAAAGCTGGAAACAGTTATGATGTAGAGATGGTAATGTTGGGGTTTTTGACTCCTTTGACCTGCTGTACAAAAGCCAGTCCTCTACCCAGGCAGCTGTGGCAAACTTGGCAGTGATTGACCAAAACAGACTGACACGCACCGCTTCCTCCCCCACACAGTGGAGCACACCAGGCAAACGTACCAAGTTTGCTCAGCCTTACGGCCCTCGGTGGAGGCAGTATCTGGAGCGTGCACTGAAAAAGCAACTACACATCCTGCCATCCAGGCACACAAACACCCAAAGCAGCACACACACGTCTCTCCTTCAGCTTCAGTACAGCCTACAGTCAAACACCGAACCAAATCCTTTCCTCACCCCCCCAGCTGCACCTTTTAGATGCAGTTTTACATACTGGATCAAAAATCAGTTAGGAAGCATTTGACAAGAGGAAAGAAAAACATCCAAAGCAAACAAAAACCCCAACAGAAATGGAGGAGGGAAGAAATAGTTATTTAAAAGTGACCCTTGGGTGGAGGGGGGGAGGTAAAATCTGTCTGATTTTCTTTGGATATAGTAGGGCAGGAAATCATTGAGGTGGGTTAAAATACCTTTCTTGTACATGCTTTACAAAGAATTTCCTCTGATTACTAGAATAATATTTGTTTTCATGTCAATCTTGATAAATCACAGCTGTGGTGCTTTACTTCCTCTCTCCCCTCTCCTTATTTTCATCTATTAATAGGCCTGCATGTAGCCACACATCAATTAAAAGTATACATATATACTTATTCTATATATAAACACTTCCATTTTGCAATCAAATTCCCTACGTAACTACATTCCCTGAAATGTGCTATTTGCACTTGTACTGCTGAGCTCACAGCACGACCCTGCTCTCTCCCTTGTGAGCCCAGGATCCTAAGGATATCCTAGACTGCAGAGAGCCCCACGTATGCCAGAGAGCCCAAGGTGTCACCGTGGAAATTCAGTTAACAGCCCCACACCCACTGCAGGCTCACAAGTGGAAGTGCCACAATGAGAGAAGCATAAGCCTGATCAATATTGCCTGTTTGGTTGTGGTTTTTTCCTTCTGCTTCCCCAGTTCAGGCAGAGGAAGATGAGACATCTGAGGAAGCTTTAGTATAATTCAGAGCTATTCAGTTTTGCAATTTCAAAGCTACAGAAGTCTCTGGAAGCAGTTTTAACCAGGTATTTTAAGCCACCAATATGGTCAGCATCACTTCCAAATTACATTCTCCAGTATTTCCACTACTGAATTTTGGAGCCCAGCATAGGAAAGAAAGGATTTATTCTTCAAGTTCAATACGCCAAGACTGACATTCTTTTTATCATTTGACTTACAGCGGAATTATGAAAATCTTAGTTCTTGTCACAGTTTATCTCCCCCAGCTGCCACCTACCCACTTAAAATATAACTCTGAACTAGTTCTCAGGCCCAAAACTCAACACACCTTCCAGACTCTAAGGAGAAACTGGAAACCAGACTGCACTGCCACAGCCCACTGAGTTCCATCAACTGATCAAGTTCAGAAACTCTCTACAATTTAAAATTTTTCTTAAGCCTCTGACAGGCACAACAGCTGCTTTATTTGTATGCTGAGCAGCATTAATGAGAGTTATTTGCTTTCTTTAAGAGGATTTAGCACAAATGCAGAAGAGGACTTTTATTACAGGTCCCACTAGCCAGCTACTTAGTTCTTAACAAAGCAGGTAGATACAGTTTTGAAAACAAGACTCCCTTCCCAGAAAGTTACCTGGAAGCATCTTACCTATTCTTATTGACAGTCAATACATACAAAGGTCTTCCCCAGGGAAGACTCTCCTGAAGTTGATTAGGCAATTTTACAGCTGGCATGCTGAGATTTTAACAGCCTTTAAGAACCACCCAGTTCGTTCAGACTGAAATTACTTCGAAAAGGAAAAAGAGAATAAAAAACCAAAACAAAACACTAACTGACAACAAGCATATTAAAAAACAAGCAGACAAGAACTACTGGGTTGGGCAGCAGGGCATCATGCACAGAATGTGCTGTACCCTACACGCACGAATCCCCAGGCCCTTCCTTCCACGGGAGCTCTCTCCCAAGTCCAACTCTGCTAACTCACATGAGCAAGGGGTGGGAGATCTGACCCTCCAGTGCTCTGTCGTGTCCTTCAAACTACTGTCTCTTATCTGGCTGCTAAGAAACCACCCTACACACAAAGCCAAACAACTCCCAGCCACTCCATCTCACACAACGTAGCACCCTTTTGGCAGCCATAAAAGCATTCAACTAACAAGTGGACTTGATGAATCAACTTGTAGCTTGGCCAAAATGAAGATCAATTAGGAGCCTACCTGGGACTTGAACGCCATCATTTAAGGGGAAGAAAAAGAAAAATAAGAGTCTGCCACAAATCACAGCTTGATAATGCAAACCACGTACCTAACAGCATAACAACTGTTGGATCAGAGAAGGGCAACAGCAGAAGAGACGTAAAAAAATCTGATCTGTTCTTCAGTAATCCTGTCTAAGGGCAGGCACCTAGATCGAGTGAAACATAAAAAGGGCTTACTGGTTGGTCTCTGCATCCCAACAGCAAGAACTGGCACTGGCCAGCAGCTGGGGGAGACAGCCGGCAAGCAGATATAAACAGTGGAGGTGCAGTTTGTGGGGAAACACTGGCAGCAACAACTACATCTGTCTAAGAAAAAGCAGGTATCTAGACCCACCTGGAGAAACATATAAAAAGCTATTCTAAAATAACCTCTCATGTAACACACATTAAATTTCCCTAGATAGCTTGTTACAGTGCTTTACTACCATTATTACTAGAAAAGTTTTCCCTAATATCCAACCAAGCCTTCTTTTCCTTCAAAATAAATAGGATGAAGTCAGCTACCAGCAGACATGGAGCATGCTATTTTTTTCTGGTATCTTCTGACATATCAGAAAAGATATGGGTTTTGTTCATAGCCATTTCCGCCCTCTAGTCCTCTCAAAGAATACTGTTTGTATATATAAGGCAGGGAGGAGCTGTAAAGTACGAGAAGAATTCAGAGGGAACTCTGGACTTCCAGGCTTCATCCAGCTGAGCCAGGATGTGATGCATTTGGCCTCCACGGCAAACAAGGGGAGACTGAGAACCACTCTTCCCTTCAAACTGAATTTTATCCAAATACCTCTGCACACTCATTTTGCACCATCTGAAGCTAGCTGGTCTCAGGTAAATCACACAGCTGAAGCAAGAAAGTTAGATGGGACAGAAGAACAACACAGCACTAGTTCACCTCTCATTCAATTTAGTATTTCAATTGCCTCAAGTATGGCCAACAAGATACAGTCCAGCCAACAGGAAGAGCTCTCAGGCTTTCCCTCATTCTCAGCTTCCTAGAAACCTACAGTGATATATGGCAACCTTTTGACTCAGACAACTGCAGCTCAGTGCAGCTCACCACTAAAACAGAGCTAACAATTTCAGTATCCACCTTCTAATCAAGTCTCTGGCCCAGCAAGAAATAACACTAGCTTATACAGATTTTCTGCAACATTTAGTATGAAAGCTAACAGATGATTAATCTGTCAGCATATTAATTCTTATGAGATGACAAATGCTCTTATTGCCCACTCAAGCAATAAGGGTGGGCACAAGTTAAATACACAACACACCTTAAAACATCAGCCCAGAAGTCTACAGGGTTTTCTGAAACTAAGGAGAACATTACAGATGCTAAGCAAGATTAGCAGAAGGGACACCAATTTGCCATTTGATATTCAAACACCAAAGGAATAGAAGATTTCAATACTGGCAGCTCTGTTTGGAAGCATTTGACAAAGCCTCTCAATAAAACCTACTGGCCTGAGGAAACCTGTTTTCTCACAGCATTATTGCTCTCCAAAATGATGCAAAAGTGCAAGAACAGATTTAGAGGATGGGTGGAGATGGTAGTTCTGAGATCTTACCAAGAGTTAATAAAAATAACTATCCCATCTCGGGAACCTCAGGAACACAGCCCTGGGACTTCAAATCCAAGATAACAACTCAACTTCCCGGCCAACAAGCCATTTTCAGGATATCAGTCCCACCTACAACTGCTCAATGCAGGAAACTTCCCATTGCTACCAGATGAGCAACAGCGGTGAAAGATCAGTCCGTGGGAGCTGTCTCTTCAGGTCCATAAGCAACAGTTCATGGTGAAGATTCTTACCTTGGCAAACATTAGAAGATACAAATGACCTTCTCACCCAGATAGGGATTATTTCCTATTTCCTTCTCCATTTTGTTGTTGCTTTGTTCTTCTGAAATGGTTACAATTTCAGTGGCAGTGCTAACAGCAGGCCAAAAAGCTACACACATTCAAGAAGCAGAAGTAAACAAATAAAGAGTAAGATCTTTCTCATAAGCCAGCCCTAAAAGCTAATTCATTGCTTCCTATTTCAAATCAGTATGTGCTCACATCAGGAGTGATCTTAGCATATCTTACTTGCTGGGAAAAATAATACACACATGGAAAAAATACAAGATACTTACTGGTACATGGATCAGTTAAAGATCTAAAACACATCTCAACTAACTACATGCCTAGGTCATTACAGTAATAGATTAAAAGAAAACAGAAATTGTTTGAATTACACATATTCAACAGGAACAGAGAAGAAACAGTGCTCAGAATATTAGAAATCATTTCCAGGACAAAAAGCTCTATCCACATGCAAAGAACACATGCGGATATTTTATTTATAAAAGATTTTTGTACATACTATGTATTACAGCAAAAATGAAGATAAGTTTTCTAAGCAGAAAACCTTGCTGCAGCTGCACAGGCAAGATCACATGCCTTAGCACGCACTGAGCATCACCAGCACCTCTCCCAAGGCCACTATCAAAATGACTATGAAGACCCTTTCATCTGATTGCTGACAAGTCTTTCCTGACAGGCTCTGAGCTCACTGTCCTGTTGTGGCACGTGCATTTCAATATTCACCACCCCCTGGGCTGAACTGAATTAAGACTGAAGGAGGTTTTAGGTTTTCTTTCCAGCAGTACGACAGAGGGACTTTTTCTGCCAACAGCAAATGTGAAATAAGAGTGTTGGGTGTGCCAAACAGGGCACTGCTCTTGGGAGCCGTGACAGCAACAGCAGAGGATCCTGTGAGACTCTCAGAACTACAGGCTGGGTAAAATGAATATATACACAGGACAAAACAGACCCACAGTGCTCAATTAGTTTCTGACTTTCTGTTCCCAGAAAGCTGAATCAAAAAGGGACTTCACCGGAACCACCTAGCATAAAGCTCATTATGAACAGCTGGACCTCTGCTATGAAGTTCAGATCCTGCTCTTTAAATGTCTGGGTAAATTTTAGATCCAAGTACCAAAAAACTGAATTATGATTTCACATCTCTGATACAATTTCTTTCCAGCCATCACACACTGTAGCTGAAAAGTATTTCCCCTTCTTTGTAAACTGCTTTGATTATGAGCACCATATAACATTTAGGGACATTTGGTGGCAGTGAAAGAACTCACAGCAAGGCTACCATTAAATCTTTGCTGAGAAACAAGGCAAGTCATCTGTTTCACATTGTCTTTGAAATAATTAACTGATTTGTGCATTACTGAAGTGAAAATTAATTTTATTCTACTGTGAGAAAGTTTGGGAAAAGTGGAAGTCTTTAGCAGACTTTAAAAGAAAAAAAAAAAAAAGGCAAGAAAAAAAAAAAAAGTCAAGATTAGGCCAGACAAAGAGCCAGTTCCCACAAAAGGCATGATGGAGCTGTGCCAAATGCTTCTAAGAACAGAGCATTTTTTGGTTGTTTATTTGGAGCCAAATTTCTTATGCCTTCATTCTCTCTTTTATGGGTATTAATAAGATTTCCACATAAATCTGTCTCTACTTAGTCATCTTCACCACTGTCAGACTTCAGAGTCCTCCATGAAGAAGGACTGCCAACACAAATGTTTATGATGTCACACGAGCCGCACTATCACTCCAGCCATCGCTCAGAACAAAGAGTCCCAAAAGGTGAAAGGCCACTACAGTCTGTGGAAACCAAAGGATTTTAAAAATATATAACTAATCATTAGAAATAAGATACTTTGAAAAGAGGGGGAGAGAGGAAATAAGTGGTACTCCACTAAATACATTTCTTGATTTGGTGTTAACAAATGAAAATTCAGTGAGCATCTTTCTCTAATTAATATACATTCTTAAGACAGACTTCACACACTAATTGGAAATTTTACCTGTGCTTACCTGAAACTGCCTTTCTTTGATTCTTCTATTTATTTTACAAGCCCTTCATGTTCATATCACATATTGTGACCAGAGCATACCTGTCATCGATGCACAGAAATTTCCTCCAAGGCACCAGCAAATTTTTGCATACAAGCTTTTGCATTTAGAGCCAGGTAACTCTATCATCCCTTTAAACGTGCGATGACATCTATGTGGATTCAAAGTCATGTATTGATCTCTCTGGCTCAGCCACCCCCAAAACAAACACACACACAAATAAATCCAAAAACAAACAAACAAACAAATCACCAGATGCTCTTGAATGTGGTTGAAGGGAAAGAAGTAAGATGAGCTAAGAAAAAAATACATCACCAGACAAAACTGTAGTGTTTCTTGGGTGTCAGTCACAGTCAGTCTGGAACTCGGAAGCAGCATCAAGTGCCCAAAGCCCACCCTTAACTTGTTTGGCCTGTCTTTCACGAGAGAGTAAAGGGGTTTCAGATTTGCTGGGCTAGAAGATAGGGAATGATGCCAGAATAAAGAGCTCATTGATGTAAACATTCCTAGAACGTTTGACCATTCAGAAGAACTGCACTAAGGAAGCTGTTAACTCAAAGCATGTGGGCATCAATATCATGACGTTTCTCTTAAGTTTGCTTTTTATTAAATAAACACTTGGGGAAGGGGGGAAACAAAAAACAAAACTAAATACATCTAAGAAGTTAGATATATAAAATTACATTAAAAACATCTGAGATTGCAAATTCAAGCATTCAAAAGATAGCATACGACATAATTATGCTTACGAACACAGATTCACCATTTTAGATAGCAATCCATTAAGATCACAGAAAAGATAGAAAGCAACATTCTGGGCTATCAAGTTTCTGCCTAAAGTTCTCATCTCCTTAACCTGTTATTATGAATGATTAAGACAATCTGATCGTTCCTTTTATCTCAGTTCTGTAAACCTTAACCAAATAAAAGACCCAGAGGCCCCTAGGCCAAGTTCTCATGAGTAGGTTGAATGACTGTTAAGGCAGCTGTTCTGTCACCACTCCCACTGAGGACTTTTTGGGCTGGGTTTCTTAAGTGCATATCAGTAAATTTTGCAACAGACTGACTTCAGTTTAAAACCCAGTATTTTCCTCAGCATCATGTTTCCACTTTCATTTGAGAAGAGACAATATATAAAGCAAATCAGAACATGAAATAAGTACATTTATTTGCAGCTGCAAATTCCCTTCCACTTAGGAATTGTATTAATTCATGGCCAAGAATTTTATCATTTTTGATCACAGATCAGTTGCAGTTTCCAAAAGAATAATAAAATCTAAAGATCTAAACATGACAGCATGTCCAGGCATGAACACAGAATTTAAAATTCTGGGTTTACAAAAAGTCTGCTCAAGTGGCAGATCACAGACCAAATCAGGAAATCTTAAGGTTTATCTTAAGGACCTTCTCTCTTGTCTATGTATAATACAAAAGGAAAATAAAATTCTAGATCCAAGGATAATGGAAGCTAAAATATTGGAGTGAAAAACATTGAATCTATGCTTCAGTCACTGCTGTCCACAAACATATACCATCCATCAACCCTGAGTAAGTACCTCACGTTTTAAGACTAGATTTATATACCACACACAACAGAAGAGAAAGCTGAAATAAAGACAGGATAGAGCTAAGAGGAACTTGATAGACAACCTATCTTTAATACTTACAAACGTTCAAGAACTTTCCAAGAAACATTTGGGTTTGTCATCTCTCTCTGTATCACCATATGACATGTATCCAGAAAGCTCGGTTTAGATGTCCTAAATTTCAGTTAAGCCCTGGTGCCTAGCATTTCCTATTAGCTGGCTCTGACTCCAAAGGTGACTTGCCAAGAGGCTTGGATCCTCAAGCGGAATTTAAGCTGGAATATGTGCTTTAGTGCTGGCATCCCAGTTCATCTAATTGTTGCACTATTATCCCATGCTACTCTATTACACCGCTTGACACAAACACGGCAAGCTTAGTAAGAATTAGTATTTTGTATTCTGCAACCCAGAAGTCATTTTTCAGTATCAGTATGACACAGACAACATTTTTCTTTGTCACTGAACAGATTCCCTACAGTACAGTCTCTGTAATGAGGCATGTACAGAGCCAGTGCTGCCTAAAATAATCAAATCATACACACCTATTGCTATACCTGCCTGCTTCTGGGCAGCAATAAATGTGTTTGCTTCTTTCAGAAGTCAGAGAAAAGATGAATGCCCTGCAATGCTGAGCAGAAGTCTTTTACTGGAGAGGGTAGGGCTCCACTTCATTCCACCCTTATTACCCTTTTAACTTCTAAATATCTGGTGGAATCTTCTTCACAGCTCTGTTCCTCAGAAGCACACGGGAAGTACAGCATTAAATCCTTTAACAGAAAATGTTTATTCATTTGCAGTTTTGTGTAATCAGTAGACAATTAGGACTGCATTTAAGAATGGCACTTGCATATGAATTAAGCTAGTCTTAAAAAAAAAAAAAAAGACCTCAGTAATGGAATATGAATTATGTTGCAACACTTCACCTCATATAGAATTCAGAAACAACAGAAATGCAAAGTTAACTGTTGTAATAAATAAATTTTCAGAATTGTCTTAATAAATAAAAAATACTAAGTAGTCCACAGCTTCCCTGAGAATAGGTACATAGCAGCAATAACATAACCATTATCCATAACGCAGTAAGTTCTACCACCTAAAGCTCATCATCCTTATCTGTAAAATCTGAGTCACCTATTTATTTCAACTGGTCTTATCACATTTCTAACCAGCCAGAGCTCCACACTGAACAAACCCCCATTTATGCCCATGAGAACGGCCCTGGCTCAGGGTGCACAGGGACTTTATCAGCCCCGAGCTCATGTCACAGCTAAAGCTAGCAGCAAGTCAGTCTAGGCACCAGTGATACCATGTAGATCACTTATATGGCTTTGCACCTCTAGAATAGAGTGCAGCACCAAGTTCCAGTTTGCATATTGGAATGCGTGCATTTGCAAGACACAAGTATTTATTTGTCGATCAAAATCACTACTCAAGTATTTACAAATAAAAGAACAACATTTTTGCAAAGCTTGGCACACATTTGCAAGTCAAGAAAGAAAAAGAAAGATTACAACTATAATAAATCAGAAGTCAAGGAATGGTTACAGAGGCTGGAATATTAAGAACCGTGCCTGCCTGTGGAGACCTCAGAAAATACTATTAAATATCCAGAAAGAACAGTGTCATATGTAACTCAGGCTGCAGACTGTGCTGTCAAACAAAGAATTCCATCCCTCTAGGCTACATAGTACTAATTTGAGTGTGTATATATGTACACACACACACATAGATAAGTATATAGAGAGATAAATGTATATGTGTGTGTGCACACACATCTATAAAAACATGCTACAAGGTCTCAGGTCACATTTTGAGCAGCACAACCAACACTAGCTTTGAATACTTTGAATCAGTTTCTTTAAAATAAGAAATAGAATGGTTACTGTTGTTTTTTTTTTAAAAAAAAAAAAAAAAGGCAGCTCTCTGCAGATTTGTGTATGGGAACACACCCTACTCCCGCACTAATGATTGAAATGAAAGGATCAGCCTGTTACACTGGGAGGACTGAGCACTCTCTATTCCCACTGAAGGCAGTGAAAGCAGGGAGATTATCAGCAATCACTACAAAAACAACATATAAAAAAATAGCGTTTTTAACAGAACTTGACTTGTACAATATAAATTTTAAATTATGACTGAATGACCTCCAGGATTAATTAAAGGTGTTAATTGTCTCACAGGAGTAAGATGCAGAGCTACATTTCAGCACAAGTATTCCTGTAACAGACTGACAGACTCAAACTAAAACTCCAGACACATGTAGAAGATCTTATCAGTTATCTTGCACCCAAACACACTTAAGTTCCTTATCAACACAAAATACAGTGATCAGACCTTGTCAGGAGTAACCTGTGCTTAGCATCACCAGTAAAACTGAAGGGAAATGCTCCTGAGAACTCTACAGCATCCAACACTTTTTTTGCCACTTATCAAGCAAGTATCAGGGGAAGTGTTTCAGCATTACCAATATAGAAATAGCCCTGTCTGCATTGTGGGGTATGGGTATGTGGTGGATATGAAGTAGCATAGTCTAGTCTACAAGGAAAGCCAAGTTAGATTTGTTAGCTGGTGAGCTCTAACAGGCTACAATAAGAGAGACAGACAGACACTCACAGTAAAAGCATGTGAAACTGCATTAATGGAAGCAAGAGTGGACAGCACGTAATACAAGGTTGTGCAGCCCTTTTTAATCTACACTTTTGCACAGAGGTCTGCACCTTTCCACAGCTGTCACTTCAACTGAGATTTAATACATGAACATAGACAAGGTTTCACAAGTTTTACTCTGCAAGCAAGAAAAAACATGGGCAAGCATATCTAAATTACTGCTCATAGAAGTGGAGAAAAAAATTGCTTGGACATAGCTTCTCATCCCATACATCACTCTTTCTGACTGCCTTCATCCATCACTGGACAGACAGCAAACATAAATGCTTCTGAGGGTGCCTTTGCAGACTGCCACTTGAGTGGCTTCACTGCCACAACAGGGCAGGCAGCCCACAACTCTGGCCTCTTCACCAGCCCCATGTTCTCATTTTAAGGTAAATTTGGGGTGTATATATTTGTTAAGGATCAGTATTTTTAGGTAACATCGGTAGCAAAACATATTAATGTTCTGCCTATCCTCCATGACATTAAACACAAGCATATATTGGTTTATTTAAAACTGCAAAAGTAAGTGCAAGACACTAGCAGAAATATCTGTACTTCGGGGTGAGGAATAACTGGTTATTTCTGGTGCTGCGGCTGCAACTCCAGCATACAGAGATGCTAGCAAGATATCATCAACCTGCTGGGAGTGCAGTAATTCAAAACACAGTTAACCTTCAGCATTCAAACACTCAATTCTTTCCCCTTCTGGAATTCATTCCACAAACATGCTTATGGACAAATTTACTCAAGTGTCACTCAGAAGGAATATGTTCAGTTTTGAGGTTTAATGATAATTGTTGCCCTATATTATTATCACTTATACAAAGAAAACCAAGCTTATTCAAAGGAGAAAAAAGCTTCTTCAAAACAAAAAATAAATCTGACAACCATGAGTGTTGTGATCCTGAAAACACAGTAAGTGATACAGCTTTCCAGCAGACATCATCATATTCATATTTCACACAGCTTTTAATGAAGCTCAGATATTTCTAAGAGGACCAACCAGTCTAAAAGAAACAGCTGCTTTTTAAATCATCACCAGGGTCTGTCTCAGGAGTCCAGCAACCATCAGAAAATCATCTTGAGTACAAGTCAAAAGCATCACACCCACAGAGTAAGGCAGACAAAAGTCCCATTAAAAGACTTAATGATGCAGAATATAATTTTACTGTATTTTAAAATTCAAACCAAATAACAAATTTTTACTACAAAACAAAGCCAACTTAAACAACTTACAAAATACAAATAAGTCACTGTAACCCTGCATATTTCACTGGCGAGTTTGGGAAATTAGGTAAGGCAGCCTCAGCTACGCTCTGAGCTTTTTCTGATATGTGGAGGTTTCATATTTTTCCAGCATTGTGCAGAGAGAGAGGTAGAGCCTTTAGTTGTATCAATGCTCATAAATACCTCCTCCCTAATTGTTGTCAGTAGTTAATTGTAGTGAAAATATGAACACAGTAATGCAGTGATAGGTCCTGGTCAGTGGACACTTTGAATAAAACAGTGAGCTCACTAAAGCACACCACAACATAGTAACCAAACTGGGAAATTTCTTCCTAACTAGTATCAGATTTAAAAACAAACAAACAAACAAAAAACAACAACAACAAAAAAACACACACACAAAAAAAAAATACTAAAACCAGTTTTTCTAATCTTCAGCCTGCCTGGCATAAGAAACCTCTAAAAATCAATAAATAATACATGCAAATGTCTAAAGATTTTAGAAATAACTCCACTCGTACCTTGTGACACAGATGTTTCATGATGAGTGTGCATTTTTATCTCATACATCCAGACTTCTACCAGTTTAAAACTAAAGGGTTGTGTTTGGCGGGGGGTTTTCTTGTGGGGTTTGTTTGGGGGCAGGGGAAAGGGTGTGTATTTTTGTCTTTATTTCCAAATTCCCTTCTATTCCTCTATTTTTAGGAAAATACATATTCAGAACTGTTCAGTCAGATCTATTTTTACATCTTTCCAGTTTCTTCTTTGATGATGATCAGAGGTTTGGGCTATCAGTAGACACCAGATATTCATTCTGGCTGACAAAAACTCAATACAGTACTCCATAGCGGGACACTTCACTAATCTGATCTCACTATAATACTTCACACACACAGATTTTTTCGGTGACCAGCACTGCCAGCTGACACAAAGTCTCTTTTCCTGACAGGTTCCAAATTTAAAATGTAACTTCACCAAACAACCTCTTATAACCAACATCTTCCCTGGGCTGTATATTTTACCTTTTGTTCAGCAACCCTTAAGGCGACATTAGGAAAACATCCAGCTGCCTCTTATGTTCAACAGTAATGAAGGACCATTTGTTTCATCAGCACGCTCTGCTGTCGCACTCTTCATGTGGTGTTTCCTGTTTTATGTATAAATAGTTACGTGTGTGAATAGAGGTGCTACAATACATAAAGCAATGGCGAATTTAGCCTATTCTTCTGGATTTCTGACAGATCTGGAGGTGGCAGCTTCTTTGTACCACCATCTCCAATTACTCTCACAATTGGCTTTTCAAAGGCCCAAACCTACCACTGCTCTTCTTCCGATTACTTGTTAGCACGCCCAAAGGGCTCCGATTCGAGAACAGTCTTTTTTCACGGCAGGTGTCTGTCGATCTGCCCCTACCTAAGGGGGGCTCATCTGCGTGTTCCCGGGCACGCAGGGCACAGGCCCCAGCCCCGCGCCCAGGCCAAAGCAAAGTGGGGTTCAGGAACAGAGAGGTGCAACTGCAACCGCAGCGGGTAGACAGGGAAGGGGTTTGAAAAAAAAAAAAAAAAAAAAAAAAAAAAATTTTAAAATAAATAGAATAAAGGCTCAGTTAAGCACCACGGACAGATTTTGTTTATTATGTTTTTGACCGATTTGGCAGGCTGGCTGAGGCGGCGCGTGCCGGCGCAGAACAGGGGCTCTCGTGCCCTCTAGGGGCGCGGCCCCGCCAGCGCCGGCCCCGGCCCCGCCCCCGGGCGCGCGCCCGCTCCGCCCATCGCCCCGCCCACCGGCCCCGCCCACCGGCCGGCGAGGGGGCGGCGGCGCAGCAGCGCCGGGGTGTGACTGCGACAATAATGAGGATGATGATGATGATAATAAAAATAACGATAGGCTTGTAACCACTGCATACACCCACACAGAGGGAGAAGAAAAGAAGCTCGCGCTCTTCGTTAAAACAAAGGAAAAGCTTGATAGAGGGATACAGCACTTCTTCCTCTCACAACCTCATTTCATCTCCAAAAACAGCTCAGAAAGAAAAACACGGATATTCCCCACAAGTTAAAACTTGGACGGACATCACATTTAATCTTTTTTATTTTGGGTTTGTTTGTTTGCTTGTTTTTTTTTTTTCTATTTCTCAAATCATTACCCTGATGCAGAGAACTCCTGATACTACCACCGTACTTGCAGCAGGGCTTAGAGCAAGCCAAGATGAAAAAAGAAAAAAAAAAAAAAAAAGCAGTAAAGCAAAACAAAACAAAAACAAAACAAAACCCCAAAACCTGAAAAACTACATAGTCGAAAGGAGAGGCATTTATTTCTGAGTGACACACTGACTAACAGAAAAGAGACTTTGAGGAAAGGGTTTGGTAATTCATCAAGAAACTTTTTCAAAATAAGCAGAGAAGAAAAAATGCGCAGAAAGAAAAACCCAACTTCCACTTTGTTATCTGACTCTTTACATTTCTTTATCCATCAAGCAGTATCCTATAAGCTGTACATCTCCCGTTAGATTATCTAAGTAAATCACAGCAACTGGCTCAAAGCTTCAATGGCAGCACCTTTCTTTTTACTCTCAAACCACGTAGGATGCAGTCAGCTCACCCCCATTTTGAGCCCTGTGGTTTGCAGGCACCAGAATTCAGCAACCTTTCCAGTTCCAGGGCAGGATTTTTTTTTTTTTTTTTAACATATTACCTTTTAAAGAAAAAAGCCCAAGCAATATTCCTTCAGCTTGCAAAACACAGCTATGTCTCAGTCTCTTGCAAAAGAGTTGGAATGCAAGCACAGTAACAGCAGATCAGGACAAATTCATACAAATGTCGCAGTTAACATCCAAAACATCATGTGTCACTGTTTTTCCCCCTCCAACCCCCAACAAGCTTCTCAAAACACATTTCATACACAGGGTCACTGTTCTGGCTGTTTATTTAATTAACATGACAACCCAGCATACACAGGATTTCTTTCAGTTCCCCAGCTTTGCATTTTCACACTTCAGGCAGAAAGAGCAGAAAGTCACTACTGTATTTTACTTTTTTTACCAATATGCCATAATATACATTTCTTCATTTAACCAATTGACAAAAATAGATTCTAAACCAGCCGTGAGAGTTTCAGCAGCAGTTTTTAAATTTTTGTGAGGTTGAAGGAGGGAAAAAAAAAAAAAAAAAAAAAAAGGAAAAACCTAAATAGAGCAGGTTTGCATAAATGAAGCCATGCAAAAGAAAATAAAGTATTACGTCTGGAATCCCTGGGTGATTTTTCCCGGAGCCTTACTTAAATATTTTACACGGTTGTGTTTCAGCAAGTCACCAGATGACATAACTCCTCACCATTCCTCCGTTTCTAGTGACCTAAATGGTAATGCCAGCAAATCTTATCAGAGTAATTACAGCTCAGTAACGCTTATTACCAGAAGGAGGTATACAGTCTATCAACACTGTGTGCCTAACAGGAGGCCGTAACATTGACATACATGAAGTTCAATATTTAATCTGCCTTCTCGTCTCCAAAAATTTAAACCTCTGTATGCTGCACTCAGATCTCTCCTATTTTCAGGCCCGAGAGCAGGACACACACTATTAAAAATTGGTTGTAAGATAAGGGTACATCTGTCCTTTTTTTATGACAGCATGATAGAGCACCAGGAAAGAGGGGAAACAACCTACTCCTGGCACTTACAAAGCTCTCACTGTCAAACAATGAGAAGAACAGATAAAGCCTTAATTTTCCCTTGAAAAAAACCCAACAAATACATTTCTTTTTCTCCTCAGTTTCTTAGATCTTATCGCTGAAGAGATATCTTTGACCATGTGAACTGTTACAGTATTGTCTTCTCAACTCTGCAGACAGGCAGCGATAACAACGGTCCCAGCTCACAACTTTCCCAGGCTACAGACTGGGAACAGACAGAGTCACCATCCAGAACCCTGCAAAAAATGGTCACATCCAGCAAAAAACCCTCCGCTGACACTGGAGGAAGACAGAAGAGTCCGGCACCAAAGTTACTTCTCTGGAAAAATAACTTTTTAAAAGGGGAAGCAGGCAGGGAAAGATGTAGCAGCACAAAACAGCTACCAAGACTCAAATCAATTAAAAATTAAGTGACAGATCCTCAACTGCCCCCTCAGGTAAGGCAAGCAGCTTTCTACTTCCCCACCTGCTCAGAAGGCAGAAAACAAAAAGGAGAAAGGAGGAAGAAAAATGGGTAGAAAACTTCTCTGCCCCAGGAGCCAGAGGACACGGACGAGAGTTTGCACATGGAGCTGCTGGCATGGCAAGCCGGAGAGAGACGTCAGGAGCTGCAGGAGAAACTCCTCCATCCTGGTGCTACCTCCTGCACGGCACAAGGCTTTTCAGCAGGGCGAGACTCAGCACCTCGCTACTGCCTTCCCATACGGGGCTGTGTCACCCACTGGTTTGGGAACCAGAAAGTGCTTCGAACCCTGGTGTCTGCTGTACCTGTGACAGTCTTCTGACTAAGGGAAAAAGAAATCTAAAAAGGCAAAGCAAATGGAACTGCTCGCAGCAGCTGCTCTAGCTCATTTAACACACACTTGTAATAAATCCAAGTTAGCTGAAAGCTTCCCTTTCCCCCAAACAAAAACAAACAACAAGCAAGGCTTAAAAGCAGAACCAGGAGTCTTTGGCATGGCTTAAAATTGTCCAGCTACTATCTCCTGTGGAGTATTTTACCCACCAAAGCGAAATCATCCCTTTGGACTGCTGTATGTCAAGATTAACACACACAGATCAGAGGCACAAGTTCCAGAACACATGGGTCATATCATATTTTAATAGGAAACACCAAGACATAGAACAGATTTCTGTCCCTCCTCCCCCCCAACCTCCTCTCCACACTTTTCGGAAAAGTTAAAATGTTTACAAAAATGTGAAGAGGAAACTACAAAAGCTATCATCCCGGCAGTACCTGTGAATTCATCATGCAAAATAAAAAAAAAAGGCATTTGTTCATTCATTTGCTGTCTTATCCATCCATTCACAATTTCTCTCTGTAGCCTCTTTCAAATCTGGGTGAGTGAGCCCTCAAGGAGCTGAGCATCCTCAGCCGGCATTGATGAAATCACAGAGAGACAACACTCAGCTGGGAGCAAGATCAGGTTATTAGAAAGTACGCATTTCTCAACGAGATCTACACACATGCCAAACTGGAAGCTTTTAATCCAAAGAATTTGCTGATGTTGAGAGAGAGCATATACAAAAATCAACCACAAAAAAAGAGAATTGAATTAAAAACTAGTAAAGACCACTTTTAGCAATGAAAGAAAGTGACTTGGATTTGGATTATTTTTTTTTTTTTTAATGAAACAGTTATTCAATTCTTTGAGAACTGAGATGAGATGTTTCTACAGAAGGAATAACTTAGTGACATATGCATTTCCACCTACTCCCACTATCAGCTTAAACAGAAGCATACTTTTAATTTTAAATACACTAATACCTCTACCTGTGATGTTAGTTTGCAACTCCTGGTACTGTGCTTTATATCACAAGGCTGCATAGATTCATTTCTATATTCTACTAGAGAAAAATTCAGATAACAACTGAGATGTGTGTGAGTAAAAAGAATAAAAATTCAGAAACTCCGACTTTTGTAGAATTTCATATCACAAACAGTCAGAGAGGGAGGGAATCACACTCTGGAAAAGTAAAAGCTTAATTCAGTGCTCAGCAATAGGAAAGATTACGTGAGAGGCGATGGAAAACATCTCTAAAACTTCACCTAATGTTACTCACCCAATAAGCATGTATTTCAAAGCAATAAAGTAGATACATTTCCTGATGAAAAATTATTGGTGGCTCCCAGACGTATTAACAAGCTATCTTTTGGACCAGAAACATTCAGGGCATGTTTTTTAAAAACAAGGGGTGAAGGGAGGCCTGGTTTTGTTTATAAAGCCCACATCTCTATTTTTAACATGTTATATTTAAAAACTATCCAAAAGGGAAACATTTACCTATGGTTTCTTTAAGTCTATGGAGAGCTGATTTTTGCTATAAACACAAACTTTGCTGTACGAGAGTCCCACTTCTCCCAGAGTTTCTTCAAGGTCCTTAGAGAGCTTTGTTTAAGCTTTTCCATTTTCCTATCTTGCTAACATTTATTTAAGACGACAGATTTTTAGGGAGGGAAGTTCACATGTACACAGCCACATTGTGTTTTTTTCAAAAAAAAAAAAGATAAAAAGTCTCCCCAAACTCAAAAGTAGTCATCCATTTCTAATCACACAGTGACGCAAGCAAAACCAGATCTCGCTATTGATTAATAGTGAGTGAGAACAAAAGAAAGAGAAATTTGCCAAAATACTGCAGCAGGTAAAGTGAACAGTCACCAACTAACTCCGGTCCAGCTCTGCAGCTTGGAAGTGGAGATTGCTCGGGGCAAAGCTGACCACTGTCCCCAAGTAACACATCACTGCGGGGTAGGGGAAGGAAGGAAGGAATCTACCTTGTTATCCATCATCAGTTTAACATCCTTGTACATATAGATGGTTTGAATTCCCTCCATCAGAAAAGAGAAGGATGTGATCACAAACTAGTCAGTCTTATCTCCGAACGACTGCCTTTAGAGATCTTAACCAAAAAGCTGCTTTTATTTGAAGTGCAAGAGTGAGTGGAAATACGTTTAAAACCTTAAAAATTGTTATTGTAAGAAACCACCAGAAACGTATAGTGTCATCAAGTAAGTATAAACAGTTTTAATTTCTTGACTTAGATACTGTGTTTACAAATTATTCTTACACCCTTCTCTCAGTTCCTACTAAAGTCAGAACTGGGTCAGCTTTCTACTTTTTCACACCACATTCGCCTGGACACTGTGGTAAATATTTATTTTATCTAAACAAAAATGTTAAATAAATAAGTACATTTGTTGTAAAATAAGCCTCAAGTGTATAAGGTTGTCAGGCCCTCTTCTAGAAAATGTCACAACCAACCACAAAGGGATGTAATCAAAGCATTTCCAGAAACAAACTAGCCACCCACACCATATGGTTCGATGCCATCACTTGGAAAATACTTAGCTGCTTATCCAGCAAGCAACCTGAAAGAAAACCTTTGGTGTACTGCAAATCTCTTCGGTTGACCACAGTGCATGGTGTGATTTTCAATACTAATTGAAAAAGAAAGCTTAACACCATTTGCCACTTATTTTCCCCCAGGTTCCCCTTTCCACCGCTCGAGAGAGAGTTGCGCTGACTTTGCTCAGTTACACTCGACTCATCGGACGATTCTTTTTCAGGGAAATCTGAAATCTCAAGAAAAATTGAGAAAACACTGAGCACAGAACCAAGCTGACCTCGTGTCCGTGGTAGAACTCTATACAGCTGTGCAGTAAAGATAATGGTGCTTATTTTTTTTTTTTCCCCTTTTATTGAGGTGTGCATTTTAAAGAACGCATCGCTGGCAGAGTAAGTTTTCACTCATCCATTCAAATCACATCTTAAAGGAAACAAAGTTGAGATAAATCGCGTGTGCCCCGTACCAGTTCCCGCAATCACAGCGGAGCGGGAGCTATTGATCACACGCACAGGAGCAGCCTTGGGGAGGCAAAGTGCAAAGATGAGCACCGTGCTGTGCAGGCCAGCCTCAGAGGACACGCTATCGCCCTGATAAGGGACTTCTCCCACCGAGGGCAAGCTGCTTGGGCTCACACACACACCCCTTTAAAGCCTCAAGCAAGTTGAATAGGGCTAAACTACCTTTCCAGGAAACTGCAGGTTTGAAAAAGCAAGGCTCGTAAGTGATGCTGGGAAACCCGAGGGCAGGTTCCCACCGGCTTCGAGAGCCAAGCGGGTACCGTCCGCCTCACCCGTCTGCCAGGCTTAAGAAAAGCAAGCGCCGGTGATGGCTGTAAAAGAAAAGAAAACTCCGAGCTCCCTCCCCGGTCGCCCGGGCAAGTCAGGCTGGGTCCGGCGAGCCCCCGCTTCCCCCCAGCCCCGTCCCGGGGCTCCGGGGAAAGCCGGCAGCGTGCTCGGCGCCTGCACCGGGGGGTGGGGGGAGGGACCCCCCCACACTCGCCGCCAGCAAAGTTTGGGACCCGTCCCCCGTCCCCCCCGCCCCAGCCCCTGCCCTACCTGCTCCCGGGGGATGCAGGGCAGCGAGGTCCGCCGGTGGGTCTTGCTGCCGCAGCCGCCGCCGCCCGACATCTCGGGGGAGATCATGGAGCTGGACCGCCGCCGCCGCCTGAGCACCGGGGCTTCGTCCGCGGCCGGGGGGGCGGCGGGAGGCTCCGCCAGCGGGGCGGCCCGCCGCAGGGGCCAGAGCCGGTCAGCGTAGCCGGCCAGGAGGATGCCCAGCAGCCCCAGCAGGTAGGCCAGGTAGGGCCGCCAGGACGCCGGGACCCTCTCCAAGGCGACGAGGGACGTGGTCCTGGCCGCGCTAGTCACGGCGAGCATGAGGACGCCCTGCCTCAGCTTCAGCACCAGCCATGTCACGGCGGCCAGGCAGCTCAGCACCACCCCCGTGGCGGCGAGGGAGAGCAAGTGATCCTCCCCCGCCGCCAGCGCCGTCTGCGCCACCGCTTCCCCCCCGCAGCAGGCGGCCAGCAGCAGCGCCGCCGCCCGCGGCCGCACGCCGCCGCGCCGCAGGTACCGGCCCGCACCGAAGAAGGCTCCGGCCAGGCCCAGGGGCACGGCGCCGGGGGGCAGCCAGCCCCAACCCCGCGGCCCCGCGCCGCCCTCCGCCGCCAGCTCCCGGCCGCGCTCCCCCCGCACCAGCCGCACCGCCAGGGCCAGCAGCACGGAGAGGGAACCGGCGCACAGCGCCGGGGAAAGTTTCCGGCGGCGCCAGGTCTCCCGCGGCGGCGGCAGCACGGCCCGGGAGGCCGCCCCCCCCCCGCCGCCGCCTCCTCCGCCGCCTTCCTCCGCCGCCCCGCCGCCGCCCCGCGGGGTGCCGGGCTGCCGCCCCGCCGCCGGGCAGCGCCCGCTGCAGCCCGGGCTGCGCGTCTCACCGCCGGCCATGGCCTCGACGGGCCTCCCTGCGCACCCCCCGGCAGCGCGGGCCCCCGCCCCGGGGCTTCTTCCCGGCCGGGCAGGGGCCGGGGGCGACCCCCCCGGCGGCGGTCAGCGGCGGGCGGCGGCGGCGGCGGGCCGGGGGCGCTCCCCGTCGCAGCGCCGGCATTTCCTGCGGAGCTCGCCCCCCGCTCGCCGCCTCCCCGGGCGCCCACCGCCACGCATGAAAGGCTGGGGAGCGCCTCACCTCCTCCGCGACCACCTTGGGCTTGGAGAGGAGGGAGGGGGCAGTAAATATATATATATATATATATTTTTTTTTTTTTTTTCTTAAAAGTACTGGAGAGGGAGAAACGCGAAGTCCTAAGAGAAGGAGGGGAGGGGGAAGGGAGCGGGGGAGAGGCAGATGTACCACCTCAGAAGTGCTGCTTAATTTCTAGGCCATCGTTTCCCTCCCGGCTGAGGCAGGGCGGGAGGGGGCGGCACTGCCCGCCGGAGGGTCCGCTCCTGGACCGCGGCTGTCCCGGCCATGGTCGCGGAGGAGCCTGCCGGCCGCTGTGAACCGCGGGAAAGGAGAAATGAGGACAAAAAAAAGAAAAAAAAAAAAAAAAAAAAAAAAAAAAGCACAGGGAAAAAAAAAAAAAATCGCAAATAAAAGGCGAGCGGAGCCGGGGGCAGAAGTTACAAAGTCCTGCCGGGAAGGCGAGAGAGAGATCCGCGGGAGGGACTTGAAGAGAGGTTGTTTGGGAAGAGGGGAAGAGAAAATGAGGAAGAGAGAGAAGGAAAGCGTTTCCCTCCTGAGCGGAGCTGGGATAGCCCTTGAGTTTTGCAGGGAAAAATCAAGTGATGAGAGCTCCCCTCTAGCCGGGAGAGGAGGCTGTCGGCAGCCCAGAAGCAAGCCCCGACCCGAACAGAACAACAAACCAAAAATGAGCAGCGGAGGGGGGGGTGGGTGTTGGAGGCGATAACGAAGCAGGAGGCTGCCGGGCACCGGGCGGTTTGCCGTGTTCAGGCCGGCCGGCCCGACTGGCGGGGAAGGGCTGCACCGGCCCGGCCCGGCGGAGACTCCGCACCCCGCACCGAGGGGGCCCCCCCCGCTGCCGCCCCGCAGGAGCCGGCGGTGCCACCCGGGCGGCGGAGCTCCCCGCCACCGGGCGCTGGCGGCCGAGGCATAAATCCGCCTGTCACGGAGGGGGCAATTACGAGGCCGTAAAAAAGTCAGAAAGATGGATGTTGGTGAATGATGATGACTGTTTTTGTTGTTGCTTTCGTGGGAAGCCCGAACTGAAATCCCGAAGCCAGCGGGGTACGGTCCTCGGAAGCGGTACGAGTTCCTAGGCTGTGGCTCCCCCCGGCACCCCACTCCCTGCCCCCGGGCCTCCCCCCGCTCCCCACGCCCGAGGGCTCCTCCGCCGGGGCCCGGCGACGTGTGGGGGCCGGCCCGGACCCCCGGGCTGCCGAAAACTGCGCGGGTGGAATCAGGCGCTGGCTAAAAACCCGTGTAAGATGAGGGCCTTGTTCTCAAAGCCCCAGGTCCCACCAAAGGGCGCGGAGTAACGTACTCGCATAATGCTACAAACCACAGAATAATGCAATCACCAGCTGCGAAGTTGCAGAACATTTCAGAGTTGGGAAACGAACCGATTAGAAAACCGAATTTCCCAGCCTTCTTCCCCCTCGCACATCCCCAAACCGCTAATTTGAGACAGATTTATAGCCTTTACATATTTATTGGTGAATCTATCTGGATATCATGCCTATCATCCAGGATTTGAGTATCTGAAATGGTAGCATTAGTGAAGCATGTTTGGGATTTTTACTAGAAATGGGTCGTAAAAACTGAGTATGTTCTTTAATAGTTCTCCAGCCTAACTGTTATGGAGTATGGATTTATTAGTCATTTTTATGCTTGAAGGTTGGTTTGAAAACAACCTAGATATTGTTAGCAAAGTTTGGCTCTGAGGAATGGAAAGCCTCTGGTTTTTTTAAAGGTTAAGGGTCCAGATTAAGAACAGCTGGAAAGGTTTACAGTTTATTCTGGTGAGACAGCAATCAGCAGGTTGCCATACACACCTAGAAAAACATAGCTGGGTTCCATCTACCCCAAGCATCAACATCCCAGAGGCAGAATCAGAGCCCAGTTAGCAATCACTGCATGATTCCTAACTTCTTTTCAGCTTTTTATAAGAAAGATGCATGTCTTGGATATTCTGAAGTCTAGATGCATCCAAACAGAGTGCCGATAAAGTGATACTGTGATACTGGATGACAACCATACAACAGTTGCTGTTCAGATAGATCAGACCTTCGACCTAATCCTTCCTCCCAGGTAGCATTCACTTACATCTTAATGTATCTCCACTTTGTTACTTTACAATTAGATTTACTGATATCAGAAATGTTGACATTTTAAATACAGTCATAAAAATTAAAAAAGTAGAACTAGAGAAATAAAGACTCCCTTTATTTTTTGCTGCACATCTGCTCAAAATGTATATTACTTACATAGATCAAAGCAGATAATGGTATATATTCTTTTAATTCCTTAAGATAAAACATGAATTATTCACTTTAGATTAAAAGCAGGAGCATCTTTTTTGATTGGACAGATTCTACGTTAGTGTAAAGAAACCTGTATTCTTTGTAGTAGCTGTTATAATAATGGTTTGAGCCTACTAGCAAGGGTTTTTTTTCCAATAGTGTATCAAGCTCATTAAAGGATTGAAACACATTTCTGAGCTCTGCCTGTCTCAGTTGCTGAGGCTACTGTGAGCTCAGCTGGCAAAATGGTGTTTATGGGTGTTAGGCTTCAGGGAGGATCAGGGCTCAAGCCGTCAATGGCTGAGCTTGCCTGAAGCTGGCAACTCTAAGCCAGAGACAGCATCTTTCCCGTCTCAACGTGAAATGGGATAGACCCCCTCAAGCCATCTGCTACTTTCTGCACTGAAGTTTGCAGAAGAAAGACAAATGTTAATTATTTTTTCCTGGTATCTTGATTCTCACATCAGGGAACTTTTGGATAACATAATGGAAGTCAAGGCTCACAAAAACTTCAACTAGCACAAATACAATATCTAGATTTCCTAGAAGCACGACTCTTACCAATTAATTCTTCTGAGCACTAAGGTTGTATATTGAACAGTACATGAGAAGTTGAACTTTGCTGTGCTCTCTACCATGTGGGAGTTGATACAATTACTTCTTTGTGTTTCTGAATTAAGCAACATAATTGTCTCTCATCTGCTGATTATCTAAGGATGTTCTAAGCATTTAAGTTGAGAAGATCTTTAACAAAAAGGTAGCAGTCATGTAATTTTGGCATCTCCATCAGAATCAGTACCAGGTGGGAGAATGTGGCAGGTGATAAGCCAAACAGAAGGTCAGTTTCGCAGAAGATGAGAAATATTGACTATTTAGGCTTCCCATGCAAACACACAAAAAGAAAGCGGGAGAGAGTGCTGGTTTTAGTTCATTCTTCAGGGTATGATTCCAGCAGACTGGGCTATCTACAGATGGTAGGTACCTCTTAAACAGTATATTGAACGTATAGTTACAGTCATCTGAAAATCCTACCTTCTCTAAGAAAGAGAAATTCTGGGAAAGCAGGCTCTACCCCTGCGGCAAATAGTGAACACCTCAAGTCTCTGTTGAAGTTCTGGGGGTGTAGGCTTTTCAGCACTTGCAGAATCAGGTTCCTTTTGATGGACAGACATCTATAATAACCCAAAGAAAACGAGAACCATTACATACAATAACATAATTGTATAAACGTGCTAGAGCAATATTAGCCATTCACCAAAGAAACTACCACTTGCAGAAGATTGTACTGTAGTGAAAACCTAGCAATACCCTTCTGTTTTCCATTTGGAGAGCAATCTTCCATGGTAATGGTAGGGAATTCTTAGAGACTTCAAAGGAGACAGACCCAGGAAGTTTCATGGTTATTATCACAGAAAGGTCTGAAAGAAAATAAAGGTGAATGTCCAATTAGATTAAAAAAAAAAAAAAAAACAAACCCAAAAAAAAACCAGTTTGCTCCAGACAACAAACAGCAGAAGATGTAAGGAGGTTTGGGACAGCTGACTGTTCCCCAAGACATAACTGTCTGTCTCAGAATCACTTCATCCTCAGTAATTACGGGCTCTGCTGTCATTTCTTGATAAAGCAGCCTATCTTTTCTCAAAAGTGAAATGGTAAATTAATGGAGAAGATGAAATGCCTTTTATTCATTTCTCTGTCCAGCAGTTCATACTCTTATCTAATCCATTCAACTGCCTTTTCATGAAGCATCCATGCAGAACATGTGATTCTCCATCTAAATGGGGAAACGATGGCTTCCTTAGCCATTAAGGAAAGGAGGAAAGCTTTTGTAACAGCACTGCTTAACCCAGCCATACACATCAGAACCACCATTGGCTTGGTTTGTCCACACCTCCCTACAGTCCTCTTTCTCATATCACTGCTGGTTTGCAGTCACAGTGAGTGGGACACAGCTGGTCTGAGAAACCACAGTAAACATGTACAGGGCCATGTCTTACAGTAGGGTATGTGGCCTGTCCTTCCAAAAGTAATACAACAAAATGAAAGCCCTCAATCATGCAGAAATGCTGTGATTAAGCTGAAGTGAGAAGAGGCTTTTCTGGGGGTAAATAAGCAACAGAGAAAAACAAGTAAATTCCACACCATGTCGTACTGGAGAGTGCCGGGGGGGAAGTAAAAATAGAGATGGTCTCTATGACTTGTTCATCCAGGTTCACCTGTATCACTCTTGGTCTATACTTGCAGAGATTATTCATACATTTTGGTAATCTGCTCTCTTCTTTCTTCCTTGGAATTAAACTTCTCTCACCCTGCACAATGTGTATGGATAAATCTTATATTTTGGATATATATTCAGATACATTTTTGGATAAATTTTATAATTCCACTTAATATTGGTTTGCTGAAAAAGTTAAGTTTGCCTACTTTGTGAAATACACTGTGATTAAAATCTATACATGATGGTAATATTCTGGACTTTATTGGCACTTTTCTCTGTTAGGATCTCACAAACATTAATGAATAATTCACACCACTT
The DNA here is from genome assembly GCF_018691265.1 of Tyto alba. Classification (NCBI taxonomy): domain Eukaryota; kingdom Metazoa; phylum Chordata; class Aves; order Strigiformes; family Tytonidae; genus Tyto; species Tyto alba. Next base: position 12,504,646 of record NW_024881295.1, read on the forward strand.
CTGTTTAAGTCATTTAAATCCTCAGAATTTTAGCTGGTAAGTAATAGGTTGTATTACAAATTTATAGGTGTCCATCTACTGGAGCATTTAAAAATATTCTTACTTTAAAACATGAGCATTTTTCTGACTTCAGTAGCATTTCACAAAGAATATCACATGAAATTCAATTTAAAGTTTTGAAAAATATAAATTTGTCATGTAACTCAGTAAGCATCCAGATTATTATGTGGTAAAAGATTCTATCGTGTGAGCTTTCTCACCAATTCAATGATTTTGATAGTGAATGTGGCCTTGAAACATATTTACCATTTGAGTTAGATTCATTCTTATACAATTTTTCAGCAGGGGAATAGTAAATAATGTTATTTTGGGGTTGAGTGCAAGCATACTCACAACACCCACACTACATCTGCTTCATTTAATTCACATTTTCAAGGTTTTCTTCATAATGGGATGACTGAGGTATGTAATGAACAAAAATGAGGTTCTATATTGTGGAGAGCATCCATTTGATGACAAATACCTTCATCAAATTTATTCATTCATGAAAATTTCCATTGCCTTTCATTGTGGTGTGCGTAGAAAGAATTATGATTACTGTATTAGGAAAACAATTACAATATTCATGCATTGTAAAGAGTGGGCTGTGATTCAGATTTTGCTGAAGTATAGAAGTGAGCTTTTGTCGTGGTTTAGGCCTGGTTGGCAGCCAACCACAATGCAGCAGCTCTCTCTCCCTTCCCCTCCGGCAATGAGAAGGGACAGAGAGCCAGGCTTGGGGTTCAAGATAGGACTGGGATGGGGAAAAATTCCCCTTTATGATCACGAGCAAAAGGCAGACTCGTTAGGGGAAGAAAAAAAGAACATACATTTATTACAGACACTAACAACACATAACAGAGTAGGACAGTGAAAAGCATTGACACATCTTGAGAACACCTTCCCCCCACCCCTCCCTTCTTCCCGGGCTCAGTTCTGCTCCCGATATCTCTACCTCCTCCCCCAGTGGTGCAGGGGCAGGGAATAGGGGGTGCAGTCAGCGCTGCCACTTCCTTCATCTTTGGTGAGGGGAGTGTCCGGAACTTGTTCCTCCTGCTCCATCATGGTCCCCCTCTCACAGGAGACAGTCCTCCACAAACTTTCTCTGACATGAATTCCTCCCATGGGCCGCAGTGTTCCCCACACTGCTCCGTCCTGGGTCACTAACTTCCTCCGACTGGATTCCCTCCCACGGCTGCAGCCCTTCCCGAGCTGCTCCGGCGTGGGACTCCCCCGCATGCTGCAATCCTCCCAGTGCTGAATCACAGCAGTGGGGCTACCTTTTCCCATGAGACCCCGGCCTTCTTCGGGGACAGAACCTTGATCAGGCAAGCAGGAGCCACAGGCCATAAATCAATGTCTGTTCCACCGTAGATCTTCATGGGTGGCGGGGGGGGCTGCCCTGCCGTCTCACCACAGGATACAGGGGGGTCTCTGCTCCGGCACACCTCCCCCTTCCTTTCTCCCTCCGTTCCTCCACTGACCTTGGTGTTCACGCAGCTGCAGCAACTCCTCCTCACAAGTCCGACTGCACATCACCACGTCCTTTCTTAAATATGTTATCGCAGAGGCGCAGCTGATTGGCTCAATTTCCCAAACAGAAGTGGAGCTGACTTGGAGCTGGGGGAGCTTTGAGAAGCTTCTCACAGGGGGCCACCCCGATAGCCCCCTCCCCTGCCACCAAAAAACTCCACCACTCACTCAACCCAGGACAGCTTTTCAGCCTCTGAAAGTCTATTATACTTTCATTAGAGGCATTTAAGAAAGTACAGGCTTTATATTTCAAAGTAAGTATTACTCAGAAATGAATGGATTACTTTTGGCTTGCTAGAATGGTCATGCTATAATGAAAGAGTAAACTTCTGATTTTGGGAAGCAACGAATGTTACTGGGGCCTTTTGTGGGGTATCTGTTGTAGCTTTTGTATATTATTTTTTGTTTGTGTAGCTTTTGTCGATACACATGTATGGAATGTTGTGCTCAGGTGGACTCCCAGTGAGAGTAATGCAACCTGACCCCAGCAAGCTGCTTACAAGGTTGGGATCATGTATTCAGGGGTTTCTTCACTATTTTAAATACAAACTTCCACCTAGTTTTAACTGCAAAGTAGTCACAGGACATTCATCACTGACACATTTTAACAGCTATTAAAAATACTATGTATTCAGTGATGCCTATGAAAGGAAACTAGTTTTCAAAGATTAATAACATTTTATCGCAACTGAGAATTCACATTTTGCATCGTTTTTTACTGCAATATTGAAGATGATGCTAATTTACAAAAAATTAATCACCTGTGATTATGCCTCTTTATATAAACAATACCTTAAAAACCTACTCTCCTAGAACAAGGCATGTTTACCATTCATATGCCAACAAGTCATACAATGAGTAGAGCTATAAGAAAACGAGGTATGCCAAGGCAGGCAGAAATCCCTCAAAAAAGCTCAATTCCCATGTGAGGGCCCTGAGTGCAGCCCCCGTCTACCCCCAGGGTTTGGCAGGAGGTCTGTTCCCACTGACACCCACTGAACCTCGTCCACAGGGGCTGGCTCTCTAAGATGCTTCCATGAGTATTGCCTGTTTCAGTAGATAGAACACAAGTATCTTAGCAGTGGCTTGTTATTTTTGAAATAAATATTATATAGAGATGTGATCACTCTCTCTTTTTTTTCAGATGCTAATCAGAATTAATATTAGAATGATTGTCCCAGAAATTTGGTTTGCTAATTTTTGCTAACATTAGATAATTATGTCATAAATTTGTCTCATACATGTAGGTTCAGGAAAAAATAACTGAAGAAATGGTGTATGTTATAATTTTGAAGCGACCTGAAGTAGTGGTTTTAAAGGCAAATATTCAACCTTTTAAAAGTAATAATTACAAGTACACTGGCTCTTTGGTTCAAATCTGAACAGGACCTTCTGTTTATTTTATGTTTAAAATGGTATTTAGTTTTCTGATAGCTAGGTTAAGGTTAACTCTACCACTACTCCTTTTTTAGAATCAACATGCAGGTACTCCCAGGTATGCATGATTTTAAGTAAACAATGTGCTCATTCAACAATTTTAACTGGGTACATAAAGGTTTGTAGGATGGGGCCCTACTTCCCGTAGGCTTTCAATTTCACTGTACTGTCCAGCTACTTAGACTCAAAAGACCAAATATTCTATTGATCTTTTTCTTCATCTATTTTCTTTTTAATGCTTGGAAATACTCTGCAGAAGGTGCAAGAAGGCCACAAGTTCACCAAAGAGGAATTTCAGTGCTGATGTTCAGCTTGCCTCTTTAACATAACCTGTTTTGTGACAGTCCTGGGAGATGACTCTAAAAAATCATATTTACTAACATGCATATTGTCTTTGATACCAGTTCCATTTTATCTTGTGTCCCAGAGTTCATACTACCAAAAATGTTAGCAAACAACTGTTACTTTTAAATAGTTCTGTATGTACACTAAGTTTTATGCTTTTATTATGGTTTGGTGATTTATAAGTGCACACACAACCTCTTAACAAAGCACCCTAGGAAATGGGACAGATATTTTCAAAGCATCTTTTTTGAGTAAGACAAACAAAATGTGTTTCTGCTTAAATAGCTGAGAAACAGAAACATAGGCTGAAAGTAAGTTTTAACTAATGTATTCCAAGCAAAATGATCAAACCTCTCAGAGTAAAGGGATGCTAAGAATAAATACTTGTTCTGCTGATTAGCCAAAAAAGTAATTCATTTCAGTGAAGTAATTCTCACTTGACATGTAACACACACAATCTAAGTTACAGGCTCATTAATGACTCACTAATTATGGTCTCCCTCTGAGTTACATAAGGAAGCTGCTTTTAGAGTGGAAAAACTGTAATGCAAAGTCTTAAAATAACATGCAAGAAGCACAAGTTCTTAAATTGATGGGGAATCAAATTGATGCAGTTAGATATCTAAAGATGCAAATAAGTATTTAGTGTGACTTTCAAATACATTGTTCATCTTAAGGTGCCTGCATCCAAAAATTCTTCAGCTACCCTGCTTCCAATATTAAATCAGGTGCCTAATATTTCACTTCTGAGCATGTCTATGAGTCTTGCAGTGTCAGCAGAGCTGAATTTTCCATGTCTAATTAATGCCTGGCAGGATCCACAAGCACAGTTCCTCCACCTGTATTGCCTGAGGAACTGTATCCCAGAGGCATGTGGTAGGCACATGTAGCAGGTTCCCAAAATCACTAGTCACAAAACATGGAGTGCTTGGTAGCAAATTCCTCTCATTCTTCAACAGAGTGCTTTAAATTCCTGACTATGGAATATTTTGTCAATCTTGCAAACTGTGTTCATGAATCTGTTTCACAATGGGTAAATAAATAAAAACTATCTGTGGTTAAGAGAGAAGCAGTGAGTACGATTCTGTAGCCTTGTGGCAGGAGCATTCACTGAGAGGCAGAGACACCTGGATCCCAGCCCCAGTTCCAGAGGCTAGTTTATATAAGATTTGTAAAGTAAATGTTGAATACAGGATAAAAATATATTTAAAATACATAAAACAACCAGTGGAGCAGGGACAGGTGTCTCTACGTGCATGTGAGTATCTCTGCTTTTTATGGTTGGCAGCTTCTTTGCCTATGTGTGCTGCACACCCAAACCTTCATGTGGCTGGAAGCCACAATATCCATCCATGTCCCATGTGCTGGGAAGCAGGAGCTCTCATCAGGAGTTGATTGTGGCTCTCCAGGAATTTCACCAGCCCATTACAGGGTCAGACCTGCATTAGCCATGCAGTTGGGTCTTAAATCAATGTAATTATATAAACTTCGATAGTCTGGGCAGCCAGACTCTATCCCACAAAGAGAAATTCAGTTTACTGTACAACCGACTGCACCAACTCACAGCACTGGAGCTAATCACACAGCCAAAATGCCTCTAGAAACCGTCCTTGACCAGCTCCAGAGCTGTACAAGGTTCAGGGCTGTGGGAGCCTCTTCTCAAGAGGGAGAGATCTCTATTATTTTCTTTTGATTTAGAAAAGAACTTCTAGCCACACATCAGTGGGGTTTTTTTCAGTAGTATACAGTATACATGTCAGTGTTTTGTAGGTAATCGTGCTGTCTTTCAAAAAAAAAGAATCCTTAATTATTTCTTTTAAATTAGTCCCAGTTCACGTCAGGATGGCAGGGGGGTGAATGGCCTCCTCCACAGCTTTTACTACAGACTAGCGATTAAGTCAGGATACATGAAGGTGCGAGAGAGGTCTGGGGTCAGGAAAGGAAATTAAACCCAGTTGATTGTGCCTTCTATTCTATGACTTTTCAATGTAAAATCCATGAGCCGGCCCTGAAGAAGGGATAAGAAGCCAAGACTTGCTTTCCTCCTTTTACCTACTCCCAGGTATATTCCTTCTTTACTGGGCTGCTGCAGGATCATACTTTCTTGCTCACTGTCTCTTGGGCTTTGTGTATCCCTCATGTTTTAACTCTCTTAGGGATTTGGTCACAGGTAACTAACTGAGAAATGAATGTATCAAAAATATCTGTAAAATAATTCCAGCCTCTGAGGTTAAGTCTGAAACTTCTTACAGTGTCAGAGTCTTACAGTGACAGAGTCATGAGGCTTTACAGGCTCTTTTTGAGAACATTAGCCTAAATCCTGAAATCTTGACATTTTTAATCAGTTCCCTTTAAGCACAAAGAGGATATAACTAAATCTAAGATGATCTAAACACATCCATTTTAATATTAGGTTGTTTCATATGTTTAAATATTACCTCCCCTACTAGCATCAGAAGGAGCAAGTGACATCATTAATTTCTAAGACTGTGTACTCCTGTGTAGTATCAGAACATTTGCAAATATTATGTAATGTGCACAAACAGATATTAATGATGCAAGATTTCACACCTGTCATGAGATGACTTCAATGGGAAACTGAGAAGCTCACATGTATGCTTGAGTGGCTTGCAGGCTCACACACCACAGAGTAAGATTTAGTCATGGTACAGGTGGGTTTAACCCCAATAAAATCAAGACAACTGCATATTCCCATCTCCGATCTGAACTGACTCACACAGCCATTCATATCAGTACAAGAACACAAGAATTTTTAACAGCAACTTTGTAGAGCTTAATGGAATTCATTTCCTATTCAGACTAATTCCTTCAATTTGTTTCCCGGTCTAATACAGGAACCATATGGAGAGAGGCACAGAAAGATAAGTAGGTGTTGCATGCCATTACTCACCATCTGTTTAGGCAAGCCGTGCTGAGCTGAACAAGGAACGGGTCACGGATCCAATGACATTCACAGGTCAGAGCCCCTCTAAGAGCCAGCATGGGCTACAACAGCATCTGGCTGCCAAGGAACGCATGGGAAGATTTTCCTGGGGTTACCGTGTTAGATGAGGACATCAAGTAGTCAACTGGTGAGGGCGGAGCAGTAGATGAAGATAAATAAGTGCCTGAGAAGTGAAAGCTGGTGTTGAGAGAACGGATAAAAAGTGAATGAGTCTACAGGGGTAGACGATAAAGGCATAAGTGATACAGCAGTGTGAGATGCTGACATACAGATTTTTACTGCAATACAAAACCCTACATTTACTAAGAGTTGGAGATTGTACCCTAGGTTTCATAACCTTATAACGTAATATTATTCCAGCTGGCATTTTATCATTGAGACCCTTTCTCAGCATAGATTATAAAAATATAAATGTATATTAAATGATATGGCATGCATTCACCGAAGATTTATAGATGAACTTATCCACTGTAGAGCTGTGTTCTCAGAGAACCTGCCCTGCACTTTCCTGCACCTGCAGAGAGCTGGGAACGGGAGGATAATTATGAGCATTGAGAGGCTAAGCCAGATGTTCCAGGAATGGAGAAATTTCATTTTTGGTTGGCTGGCCTATAAAGGCAGGAAAACAGAAAAAGGAAGTGTCCGTGTTTGAGCTGGCATGTGCCATGCAAATCCTTGCCTAGTCAGCGCCAGGCCCTGCTGCTGGCAGCCAGCCGCCGTTGTGCTCTTTGCCTGGGGTTATTACCACAGACCAGGAGAGTGCAAAGCCAAATACAAAATGTACAGGGAAGGCCGAAGTGTTAAAGGAAATATGGTTGTGAAATACGAGCGCATGCAAATGAAGGGAGTACAAGCCTTATACGGTATGTTAAGTTAACACCTTCCACAGGGCATTGCTTCAAAAAGATTAGGTGTCACTTCTGTGCTTGGATCACTTAGACTTAAGCACTTTAGCTTTTTATCAGAACAAGTATGTAAGAAAATACTCAGCAGGTATGTTGCTTATGTCTTATATCTGTGTTTTGTTACCAAGATGCAAAAGGAACTAAATAAAAATTAGTGCCTATCCATTAAATGACCAACTTTGGACTTACGTTTTTCCTGGTGTTGGGAACATCCATTTTCACTTCCTCTCAGCTTATTAAGCAATATCAGTAAGGCAGTCCTGCTTACAATTTAGAGCAAGAATTTCCACCTCAGGACAGCAGCCTTGATTCTTAAAATCATATATTGTAGACTGAGGAACAGAATACATGCTAAATCATACATTTCAAGCACTTTTTTTCTCAGTTATTTTTTCTAATATTTTTCTTTTCAGAAGAGCAACTTGGATACACAGTGAATTTAATAATAGTAAATAAATCTTTGTCAGCCAGTTGCAGCAATTGCTTTTTCCTCAGTTCATGCAAAACTGTCAATATGTCAATGGACTGCAATGCTTGATTTCAGAGAGGTCTGAAGGAGGAATGAAAACATTATGGCAAATGTATTATTGAAAACAGGAATATCTCAACTGAATTGCACAGAGAGGCATTTTAAGATTAAAATAACAAATGCTCCGAATAAATGACAGTGATTAGATGATGCAACAGTGACAGGCACATAAATTAGACTACTATGAAATTAATGTCTGGTTGGGATGTGTTCTGATGGAGTTCATGTTTTTTCACTCTAACGTGAATGATGCAGACATCTTTATATTCTATTCTTAGTTGATGAAACATCACTAAGCAATCACAGTGGAAATTCTGTGATATGTAACTATCCAGCCTTTGGGTGAAGAAAGACCCTTCTATCCCAATTTGGGTGACATGTTGGATCTCAACTATGGGATACCTGACGCTGGAGCTGTGTCTAGAGTCTCCACAACACCATGTCCTTATCCATATATCCCTTCACTTCTCAGACATATCCCCCACTCCACACATTTGAAGGAAGGCTTAGAGGGTGGCCTTACAAGCTGATGTCACTTGTATCTCTAACAGATTCTTCCTCTGCTCAAGGAGGAGGTTGATGAGCTACTTCGCAGAACTTGAGCCATTTACTGAGGGGAGCTGCTGTGGTTGATATCTGAACTGCAGATCCTCCAGCAATGCTGCGATGCCCAGAAGGGAAGCTGAAGGCATATAAAGATGTCAGTGAGAGAGACAATCCCTTAAAACACCTTTTACCTTTATCTATTAATACTGTTGTTAGTAGTTGTGGTGGGCTTTTGTTTATTGTTGTTTTCTTAAGTAAAAAAGAGCAAAATTGAAAGTTTCAGGGAGGTGGAAAAGACCAACAAAGGCCATTTATTTGCTTCAGGATTGAGGAGGGAAAAAGCTTGAATGACTGATCAAAAGAAAGCTTCTGTGAAGTAAGGGATCAACGAAGATGCACCATGGACTGAAGTCCTTTCCCTGAGGATCATGCTTCAATTAATTAGCACTGCTTGAATAACCATTTTTGAAACAAATTTAGGGGATATTCTAACCTTAATTGAAAATCTGAAAATTGCTTAGGTATCATTTGTTAAACTTGCTTTATTATAAGTTCATCACATCTATAGAAGTTCTCAATAGACATAGATAACTGGCATTATTTAGTTTGATCTTTGTTTCAGTCGCACACACATAAAGTCTTGCAGGTAGATGGTTTTACCTCACTGGTACCTGGTTCTGCAGAGCTCAGGATTTGGGTGGTTTTCCATTTCTGAGCAAACATTGTGAACAGTTAATCAGATGTAACATGTTTTATCTCCTACCTGGTGCCAGTTTGTGGAGCAGATTAGTTGTCCAGCTGAAGTTCTTGTGCGGTGACCGAACGTGGGAGTTGGGTTATAACTATGACTCCTGTGCATTATGTAGCAGCCTGGTGGGGCAGAAACAGCAGCAGCAGCAGCAGCAGCAGCCGCTGCAGAAGCAGCAGCAGCAGAAACAGCAGCAGCAGCAGTGGCTGGCAGGAGCAATGCTCCCATGCTCACACAGCCAGCAGGAGAGGTGCTTACATCCAGTGCACACTGCATGATCTTTTTTTTGCAGACTGCAGATTTCAGTGTGTAACTAAACTGAATGCAAAATGACAAGCCAAAATTTAGGATTTAGTCTGTTAAATTATTTAAAATTTCCTATTAAATTTGGAAGCTGATGAACATACTCAATGTTGTGTGAAAAGTAGCCAGAATCAAGTGAACCAGAGCCTGGACTGCTACAAACTCAGAACCTGCGCCAGATCTGCCAAGTTACGCAAAGTGTTTTAATCAACTTTGACTCTTCTACATTTTTAAAATTTTAGTTGCACCTCCTCTGATTAGCAGTATCTCACCCTAAGAGAGTAATGTTTTTTCCTCTTAGTTGTTTTCAAATTCTGTATTATATTTCTTTATAATTTTCTTTGAGTCAAAGAATAGACAATTTTTAAATGAAATCTGCTTTACACAACTATACATTGAATCAAATTTAGATTGCTCTTATTCAACATGAAAGAACTGTGAAGTTGCTCAACAAAGGCTGATTCCATAAAGAGTATCTGGGCTTACATTGGAACAAAACCTAGGCATTTTATTTCCCCTTTTTCCTTTTGTCTGCATTTAGTTGCTTTAGATTATGATGTCTTTGTGATGGTATTATGATTCTGTATTCCTCCTAGAAGACTTACTGCAATGTCATTCATATTTGACCAGAGTATTTTAGCAATACAACAATACCACAATAATTACAGAGGAACTTATTATTTAAAACAGGGCCTCATGTAGGAGGAAAGTAACTTTTCCAGTGATATTCCTAAAAATAACTGCACTCCTGTATTCTACAGCTCCAAAAGAATGAGCGAATCTTGGCTCATCTTGGTGGAGAGTTCAGCCCTTCCTGCCTGTGCCCTGGATTTAAGCCTAAAGCCAAACAAAACTGTGAATTGTGAGGTGTTTTTGATTTCACCATGTAGTCAGCAGCTGGCTCTGAAGCATAATCAAAAATTGCCCAAGTCTATCAAAGATGTTTTAAGACAATCTCTTAAATGAATTTGGGCCATTTCAAATTCATAATGAAATCTTAATCCAAACAAATTTCATACACAGTTGACACTGATCTAAACACAATTGATAAAGAAAAAAAAATAGATATTTCAGTCTCAAAAGTGACAGAGCAGTTACCTGCAAAGCAAGGAACATTCAGCAGTGATGGATCAGGAAGCTATTAACTAGTCACAGTAGGTATGGTTTAGCAAGCTGAATTTGGCATTTACTACTACATATCATTGCCTTTATTCTGAGTGTAATGTACAAAGGAAAATTTCTAAGAGATTACTGTGGATTGAAGGCCAGTTTAAGTGCAATGTGGTACTTAAGCAAACAGGATGCAAGCATATACCCATATTCTGCATATCTTTGTTATATTATCTTACAGTACAATTGAGGAAGACTTTGCTAGAGCATTGAGAAATTAGACACTGTTTCCCACTTCATGAATATGTTTTACTGAATGATGGTAGTTAAAATATCCCTCCAGTAACGCTAATTTATTTGCATTCCTAAGCATGCTTGCAGGTATGCATAATGGGACAGAGGCTGTTAAGACAGGTATTGCAGTATGTGTTAATTCAAAGTTTAAATCACAAAAATCTACAGTACAAAGAAAAAAAATCTTTTAAAGAATCACATTTGTAAAGCTAGTGAATTAATATGCTGACTGGGAATTGCTTCTGACAGGTCCAGCTCATTACATTTGGATACACTGGCACGATTGAGTCTATCGGGAATCTAAAAGTCCCTGAGAATGTTCAGAGTGACATTTGGGATAACAGGGGTGAATGTTGGGCAGGTCTTTCATATGCCCATATTTTTGGCTCCAAGTTCATGCCAAGATCAAATTCCCAGACTTTCTCAGTGCCCGAGAAAATATTGTTAAACCCAGATTTGGAACATTCATAAAACACAGATGCAGCACGTTACTGCACGTCTGCTGTCACACAAATGCAGTCAGACAGCAGGTTGTGAACCAAGTTGATGTGCGGAGCCTTACGCAGCTTTGAAGCATCCTATGTCATGAACAGCAGGATTACATCTCATCAGTGATGTGTCATGAGATATTCACAAAGGATAACTTTATCCTGGGGTGATTAATCTGCAAATCCTCCAACAAACTTGGGGAGGGTGGGACAGAGGCTCCTCTAAGCGGCAATTTAGTGACTAGATCAGACTCCGGCTCTGAGTGACCCTTTAGGGGAAACTCCCTCCCACGCTTTACCGTGGAGAAAAAGCCTACAATGCTGAGCTTGGCTCAGTTAATAAAAACTAGCTGAAAGCTAGTCTACAATTTGCATTTCAAATACCATTTCCCTCTCCCTCCACTCCCTACTTGAAGCTGATGTGGCCCATGTTGTTTTAGCTGATAGAGGATACCGGGTAAAACTGTCATGGAGCAGAGCACACAGGAGTTATGGCAGGCTGCTCTTGCAGTGCAGTTTCTGAAGTCAAGGCTAAAAATTATGCTTGCCTCAAGAGGGGCCCCCCCAAGGGCGGGGACAATCCCCTCACTACTTTTTCTGACAGAGACTCAGCCAAGAAGATGCACAAATGTCTAAGATGCCATCTGCCATCTAAGTCTCATTACCTCTCATGACAAAAATACTGCTTCATTCCTTTATGATGAGCACCTGCCTGTAATTTTAAACATTCAGGAAAATTAACTTATTACAAAGATGGATTTTCAGTCCAGTTACATAGACTTTCTTTTTCCATAGAATATTTGCTAGTAAGTTCATGCTGTTGTTCAGAGAAGAAACTTTGGAAAGATAAAGGTAATAGAATAGATGATTACTGTTGTAAAAAAAAAAAAAAAAAAAAAAAAAAAAAGTGGAGTCAAAGGTTTTTAATTAAAAAAGACAGAATGAGTTCTACCTCAGAGAATGCTTTATGGTGCTCTAACAGTACCTCCATGGCTGATACCAGTATCAGGAGAGAAAGTGCAGAACTTCTCAAGGGTCTGTTTTTGTTTTGTTTTGTTTTGTTTTTTAATTTATTTCCTTCTCTCTATTTGTTACAGGCTTGGTTCATCTTATTAAAATTATTTGCATGGCTTACTGCCTTAAAACACAAAGTGAGATTTACAGCACTTCATCAACTTAAACTGAAGTCCCAGGAAGTGAAAAAAAAGGTGGAAACAAACAAACAAGGAAAAAGAAAAAATAATAAATAAACATCTTAGTATTCGCATGATGGCATATACGGACGAGAACACACTCATATAGGTTCCCAGACAATGCTTCTTAGGTATCATCATTTAGGGACTGAAATATAGATATTCCTGGAGACCAGTTACAGCTATGACAGTATCAGAGGTCTTTAAACTCTGTGAAAACGAAAATGAACAAATAGAGTTCCAGTCTCCAAAGCAGCACTACTTTCAGAATATACTGACATATCACTACCAAAGAGGAAAAAAACCCAACCAGCCAAACAACAAAAACCAAAACCAGAAACCCAAACAACCAAAACCAAACACACACACATCACCCCCCCGCCAACAAGCACTGTCTTGGCTGGTGGAAGAATTTACCCTCACTAAACTGCCAAACTGGAATTTACTGTCAGAGCAAAATTTGCCTTTCAAGATTAGAACAAAAAACCCCAGCCATGTGTTTATTGCCAACATTAATGAAGTCATGGTCAGCCCACTTCAAAACAAGAAAGCCTGTCTGAAGAGTTTAGAGAACAAGGCCACTTGTAAGTTGAAATACTGATCAGGAAGGAGAAGGATGTTCCAATAGGCCTATGTAGCCTCTTTTGCTTTTTTGAGTTGTACCGCATCTTCATTAAATATTCAGAAGGATCTGAATACGTTTTCCTATCTTACTCTGAAAACATACAGAATCTGTATGTACACGAGAAAGAGAGACGGAGAGCGCACTTTTCTTCTGATGACATTAAAATCCATTAAGGATATAAAAATAGTTCTTACAGCACATCATGAAATATTTCTGAGTTTCCTTATGATGCTAGATTGTAATAACACAAAAGACAAACAAGACATTGCTGCATCCTACTTATGTGGTCACAGGTGCAGTTACTTGTTGCATACAAATTTCTACTCTTGGGCTACATCTGCAAAGGAATATTCAAATTTAAGGTAAATCCACTGAAGAGATGAAGTCAGTTACTCTCTTTCAGACAAATCTTTAGCTAGTATAATTATAGCTGAACAAAACCATCCATTTCTCCTGCACTTTTCATGAAGAAAAGGTTTCTAAGCACAATATAAGGAGCATACATCCGCAACAGATTATTTCATCAGGCTAGTTATAAACCTTATTTTATTAAAGAAAGGGAAGGAATTTTCACCCAGTGTCTAAATTTTTTTTCCGCAAAATTAAAATAAGAGTTATGTTTCTGAAAATGTCTGACACAGAGAAAGAATTGCCTTATTCAGGGCAAATGCATCAGTTAGGAGAAAAATTCCTTTTAAAAAATGCTGCATGTTGCCTTCATCAAGCTGATACGGACTGCAGCACCAAATCATATATGATCTGTCTACTTTTAAAACCTGCTGTTATCATTCTCTGACAATGACTAACAGAAATATATTGCCATTTAAGTACAATATTATAGTATTTACTTTTCATATTTGATAAGTAACTGACTAAAAAAGTACACATACAAATTCATGTTAATGGTAGTAATAACAATGAGCTTACACACAACAGCAATATAAAACTGTAACTTCACATTATAACACTTTGGACACTGACAATAATTATTTTTAGAACCAGTCCTGAAGATTAAATGATGGGTAGAAGAGAGAAGGAAGATATTGCTCCTGGCTACTTGAAATAAAACAAGCTTTTCAGAGACATGGCCACTGTTGCCATTTTGCCTCTTAATATTTTATATAAAACACGCTTTTTCAGATACTGGCCAAAATCCAATCTATCATAAACCAAAAATCATATAGGCCATTCAATTTTTAACATATTCTTTCAATGTTTAGTTCTCTGTCTTGCAAATACATGTACAGAACTTCTGCATACAGGAAGGCTTGCTGAACTGCATACTCAACTGGAACAAGGTAAAAATATTTACATACCTATATATACATAGATGTAGGTATGTATATACGTGCACATATATAGATGTATATATATGCCTTGGTAGATTATATATGGAAACTCATTCCATCTATGATTTCAGTAAGCATAAACTGGGCCCTCAGTGAAAAAGGAGTGGCAAGGATATTTAGGTTTTCACAAAACAAAATAAACCACACTGAGGGTTTGCATTATCTATATTTCTGATTCAGATCCCAACTTTTTTAGGATGAACAAGCTAATGAATTTATGACTTGTGTGATCAGATATGGCTATACCATATCTTTCACATTATTAAGGGCACATTATTAAAGCTTGCTTTCAGAGTTGGTGCTATTTGTTTCACTTCTTGATTAGCATAATTTTCACTAAAGTTTCTGAGTATTTGGAGGATGTGAATAGATTTAGAATTTTATTGCTGCTTCAAGAAGATGAAGAAGTTGGACTGTTGTTTTCTTCTAAATTAGAACAGAATTATCCTGATAAATTATCAAACTGTGTCATCTTATATGCATTTTAAATTCACTAGTTCCTTTAGCGGTTCCTTTAAGGGGAAATTGAAGTTGAATCCTGCCTATGAAACTTTAATTTCTGGGAAGCTCTTAGAGACCATTCCGAGGTTCACTTCTCAGATTAAGAAAGAATATTTTAATTAAACTATTTTCCCATGCCCACCATTCATAAGAACTCCATAGGGCACTGAGGGATCTTTCTAGAAACAACCAGAAGTTGATTTTGACGTAGTTTACCATTAATGTTTAAGCTTACAATATAGAAAAGAGGGCCTCTCTTAATTATAAAAATCTTGCAAAATTATGGTGTTTGTGATTATTCCCAGAGAGTGAATAAATGTTGAAATTAAAAGCAAGTACAGAATAATTGCATAGAATAATTACCAGAGCTAGGAAAGTGGCAGAGTTATTTTTGGTATATTTTAGAAAGATAGAATACATACAATTATAATGTAGATAGAGATCTATGCTAAAATCAAGACTCTACCAAAGTGCTCAGGCCTACTGAGTCTTCTCTCATCTAGACAGGCATGTACAGAATAAGAAAATACTTAATTAATATGAGAATTAAGCACATACAAAATTGCTCTTTCTGCGCAGAGACAGCATTACTAGTGTCCTTAAGCTGACATATTCTGAATATAATTTGGACCTTGCAAAAGAATGTTAGGAGGTATAGGAAGAAAACCTCAACAAAAGAACTGAACAAATGGAAAGAGGAACTATGAACCAAATTTACATATATTTAGTGAAATAATAAGGATACTTCACATTTTTAGAATATTGTTTCTGCTACTCTATGTAGAGAGAGTACAGATTTTTCAGTTATGAGTCAAAGACTATTTGAAGCTGTCTCTTGCAATATAATTTACTGAAAAACACAGTTAAAGGTCGTTAAAGGAGAACATATATACTGAATAAGTGTCATAAGAAGAAACAATTTCTTGTATAATATAATCTTAAACCATTGGAGGTAGATCTAGTTATTGTCTGTATAGCATCTCAGAATTTTGTGGAAATATATCCTACAGATTTGAGAGAGATTTATTTTATAAAACTGTAGAATCATTTAGGTTGAAAAAGACCTTTAAGATCAAGTCCAATCATAAACTTAACACTGGCAAGTCCATTGATAAACCATGTCCCTAAACACCACTTCTACACATAAAGAATCTTACATCCTTTATGTATAAAGATACAGTAAGGATCATCTTCTAAAAATAGCTTCTAGTTTCTATTTCTTCTGTCAGTCCTCAGCTTTTAGTTCACACTTACAAAATATTTGTTGAGTAAGTTTCAGAAGCTTTCCAAACTTCCATAATTCAGGCATCTCCAAGGAGAAAGGTGATTTGGAAAAGTTTTCCTGAATTTCATTAGGGTTTCTCAATTAAGCATGTGATATGCTTAATGAAGCTAATGAAAATCTCATTCATCTGTCCTGTGGCCCAGTTTTTTCATCCTGTTCCCAGTTAGCAGCATAAAAATATGAAAACACGTCTCCAGTGGTGAACAAAGCTATCCTAGAATTACTATTAAACAAACCAACAGGACAATACAAAATATGGCAGTCAAAGTCCAAATTCACTGCTGCATGCAAATATTAGATTACTATTAAAATGTTAGCCCTTGTCTAAATAAAGCTTTAATTTTACTTTTCCTTGGGCAGCCATGTCATGGGCATAAGCCCTGAGAGCCACCTGTTTTGAGAAATAGAGTAAATTTCTAACCTCTTCACAGATTTCACACCATCCTCCAAGTGACAAGATCATTATTTGTTATTGTTTTCAAGGAGAATAGCTTTTAACAGGTGTATAAATTGTTACTCTAGTCTTATTTACTGGCAATAGAGATAACTAGCACAAATTCTGCTCAGAGTTACACTCTTGTATACCTTCTGCTTAGTCTCTTGTTAGACGATCACAGAATTCATTGTTAGAGAACGGGGCAGAAGATATCTGAGAAAATAAATTTTAGCCATTAATATATTAACATTACCTATTACCTTTTTGGTCAAATTAGTAATTTAAAAAGTTTCAAAATTAAAATTATTTTGGAGCAGGTCAGGAAATTACATGTTCCCCATGGAAATGTTAATGAAAAATTGTTATTCCAAGTTTCCATTATTCCTCTGCTAATACCGGTGGGGGGGAAGGGAGAAGGAGAGGAAGTTGTCAATGAGGGAAGGGAATTAACATAAAATGAAGTTTAGTTGAAATCTAATTTTCACTAGAAAGACCATTCTTCTGTTGAGAAAACAATCAGCTCTGGTGCTAAGAATATGGCGCAAATTTTATACAAACTATCAAAGAGAATGAAGACTAAGCTAATTACTATAAATCAAGTATAAAGTGCCAAGAAGCTTCCAATCATTTAGAAAACGTTCTTACTCACACTTTGGGGTTAGCATATCCCAGCTGTAATTTGCCATTGAAATGATATACAGATGCCAATAATTCCAGGATTAGTCACAGTCCCTGGACAAGAGCAACAGGGAATACAATTTATTATTGCATTTGATAGCTACAGTTCAAAAGGTTTACGAATAAAATTTATACTGGCAGTTATAGCTTCTTTAAATTAGGAATATTCCCTGTGGTTGGACCATCCCTGGGAAACTTAATAATTGCTCACCTTACATGATTGTTATCATCTTCTTGCTGATGGAAAACCACTGGGCCACCTAATTCAACAAAATTGCAACAACAATCAATAAAACTTACCAGATGTGGTGATGGTATATGGCTCTTTTGCAATCTCATGAAGGCCCCACTGTTGGTCAAAAAATTATATATATTTGATAACAATTTGCTTGGTAAGAAATTACAGGCATGAGTGCATTCTCCAAGTGACTACACAAAAGTGAATCAAGGGTGAGGAAGGATGGGAAATGGGACTGTGACATGATTTTATTTTTAAAATCACCATGGAATGAACAATAATAATTATGTTTTTCCCCCTGTAGGATAAGGAAAATTATATAAATAACATGACCATATTCGATTAGGAAATGATCTAGAATAGCAGAACTCTTTCAGGAGTTTGGTCCAATAGGTTAGATGATAGTTAACCTAAGAAATGACAGCAGAAGGCAGCAACATTATTATGTTATTAAACTCCTTTCAGCAAATATATCTAAGCACAGAAAAGGCAATTAGGCCTCTTGCTCTAATGCAGTCAAAGAATTAGGTTCAATTCTTCATTTAGCAATAACACTAACAGTATTACAAAATTATTGTAGGGAATATATACTTCAAATATATATATATATATATGAATGTCTTACCCTACAACAACCCTTGTAAGATCACTGAGTGTGTTGAAGGTGAGTTATATCACATGAGAAGTAGAATAAGGGAATATCATGGGTTTTGTTTTCAAACTCTTTTGGTTTATGATTTCATTTCCCTATTGGCTAAGAAGTCACAAGCTTGGTTTTTGTTGGCTTCTCTTTAAAATAATCTTACTTTCTATAGCCATATATTCATTTACCTTTCATGTATCTATAAAATACTTATTTCAACAGGTGAGGCACATTCCAGCTCACAGGTGTCCTCACACAGATCCCACCAGTGGTGGCTGTGAAGGCTGTAATTATATGCAGGTCACACGTGAGCTTCTCGAAACAGGATCAAAGGCCAGAAGTATTTTTCACAATGCCTGGAAGGAAAATATGTGTGAAAGCGGACTTGACATAACTCTATCAGAAAGGTATTTCATCTGTTAGCACAGGCTGAATAAATCACTTCTATATAATACATTTTAAAAAACAAGTACAAATAATTTTGTTGGAGCCAGCAATGATGCAAAGAGAAAGCTGTAGAGCAAAACAGGTGAACAACTCTCCTTCCAAAAGGGAACAGTGTCAAAGGCACAGGGGAGGAGACAGAGCCGGAGAAGTGCAGCACAGGGAGAACAGGCAGAAAAGGAGCAGCAGACAGCAGCAGTCTCTCGGGGGATGAGACCACAGGAAAGCTGAGATCCACTGCTAGAAGATTCCCCTGTGAACTTTAAGAATAAGTGATTGTCATTGGGAGGTGTTATTTCTCTTATAATTTGCTTCTAGAAACAGCATCCAAATCCACATGTCTAGACAAGTAGGTATGCTTTTTTCTTGGCTTTTTGTTCAGACACTTTATTATATTTTGGGTATTTGGACCAGAGCTTCCCATATATAGAGAATTTTCCAATCTGGAGTTTTATTTTAAGCATAATTTCATTATATTTAAAAGTTGGTTTAAACAGTTGGAAGTTAAAACTCCTATAACTTACATTTTTCATAATAACCTTTGTTACTTGGATTGTAAGAGGACCAGTTAAAAAAATTATTTCCTTAGGAAAAAGTTGCCATATCATATTGCTGCCAATTGCCAAACAGACTACACCTGCCTCCGATACTCACCAAGTATTGGCCATTGTCAAAGTAAACAGGCAGCAGGTCTGATTTGATAAAGTAGTTCCTGTGCCTGTAAAATCTCACCAGACTTCAGTTCATCTCAGCACCCCTCTCCCTCCTCCCTCATGCCCTCCCCCCCCACCAACCCCAAGAATCAAATTCCTATGTTTTAGCTTTCTGCAATGAATCCAGTGCAAATACTCACAAATACCTAATTACTGGAATTACATAGCTCTGATGCCTATTGCAATTCACTTCTGTCATTATTCAGCGGGAAGATTCGTGCTTTTTTGTAGTTTTGGTAATAATTACTTAGTCCTGTGGAAAGGCAGCTGCGCGTGCTGGCACCCAGACCCTGCGTCAGTCCAGCTTCTTGCTGGTGTTAGCACACAATGTGTCAGGGTCATGGTACAAAGTGAAGTTGCCTCATTAGCATCTCTTGACTGAAAAGGGATAAAACTTAAAATGAACCCATCTGTTTTCAGTACTGCTTTGTTTATACTTTCTAATGCTGGGTTTTGGCAGGCCCAGGCACTATTTATTCATCACTGTTGTCACTTATCCATTCATCTAGCCACAGAATTTTGAATAGGAGTGTTCACTTACTCCAGCAAAATTTTCTCTGCGTATTTGTTTGCCTTTTTGGATACAAGTGCCAAATATTTATTTGAAAGTGAAATACTGAACAGCAGTCATGTGAAGGAGATTGGGAGGGAAAGGGAATAAGGTATGTTTGATGGCACTCAAATTGTAGTTTCTGTCAACAGATCCCACTTTTTTTCTGTATAATGAACTTTCTTCGCTGTACTGGGAACCTCTCCCTTATGCTGGGAAAGAGCAAGACATCCTGGCACCTGTTTGCAATTTTCATGTTTGGCAGTGGTTTTTATTCTTAGACATATGCAAACCTCTCCTAAGATCTGCAGAAAGGAATCCCTTTGAGACCCAAATCAAGGAAGAAGAGAATTACAAGGTGGATGAACACACATAAAATAGAGGAAAAAACACTGGCAGCTGCTTAGAAAGGAGCTATGTGTTATGAAAGGGCAAGAAAAGGGCTAGTAAATGCAATATGTACATTTCATAATCTCTCCACAAAGGTAGAAAATAGTAGTAGTGGGGAGCACTTGCTGAAAAAAGGATTTCCAGAGGTCACAGAGAAATTACTGTCCCCATTCAGGGCTTCAGTGATTTTTCAGTTAGAGTGCAGATGATGGTTTCAGTCACAGTCATTAGAGTTAGTGTGTACAGAAAACATGGCTTAATTATCTGCTTAAAAATATCTAAACAAGTAATGGGATTGCTGGAATGACAGCCAAAAGTTCTTCATTCACCAACTGCATGTTGAACTTTTTTTTTTCCCTGAAAATCCTCATCATACAAAGGTTAGAAGAGACAAGCTAATGAGGAAAAAATAAAATAAAAAAACTGTGTAGCCTTTAGAACTCACAAAGTCCTCATGAGATGTTGTTTGATTTCAAGTCTGAGGTGTCTGAGCCTATTTGTTTATTTACATATACATGACACTTCTCTTCAGCTTGCAGAAATTAACCTATTCCTGTGAATTTTTTAATAACTCTAGTCCAAAACTTCACTAGAGGTGTAGTCCACAGTTCCTAATTCCTTCACACCATTAACACCCTTAAAACTGAATCTCTGCTCATTGCAGTAAATCTACTGTTCTTATATGCAATGTACTTAGGCAAGAATCACTCAGAGGAATATCATTAGTAATACATTATATCGTGCTCAGCAGAAGAAATGTTGTATGTATGATATTTTATACATAATTTGGGGACTGGGAGATTTTGGCTGGCAAGAAAGAACACTCATTTTTAAATAAACTTTTGTTTATATCAAATCAGAGATTATATCAATGCATCTATGAAACTACATAGCACTGATGTAGCTGCACAGATTTAGAAATCGAGTATTTACTATGCCTTACTAAATAGTTGTAGCTGGGTCATCTAGTATCTAATCAAGACATAATGAATGTGTTCATGTCTAAAAAATCACAAGTGGAAGTTACTTATTGCAAAAGTGAGTTATTGTGAAAAGTACTGAACTTGAAAGTAACAGGATAAGTATTAGAATGAGTTCATTTAAATAAATAGCATAGTGAATAATCTTTCACTTGCAGAAGGGTGTATATAGGCACTATTATAATACACGCATTTTTCAATTTTAGTTAAATTCATATGAGAATTAGCAGAATCAAAACATAATTTTTTAAAGATTTGTGAGTAAAAATCACATCTACATAAGAAACTCCAGCTATTTTATCTACTGTAATTTAATTCTGGGGAAAGTATTTTCAGTGTCGTCTCAAAACTTCAGAGATCACGAGCATGTTATCTGAGTTGTTGGAATCCTTATCTTTAAATGAAGCTGCTCCAGTGTCTCGGAAGCCACAGCATTTTGGCACGAAGAAGACTGCATTACATTTATGCTAACTTTGACTTTGTTGGGACGTTAGAGTGTTTGGACCAATAGGTCTTCTCTGTTGTGTGGGATAATCCACTTGAAGCCTTTCCAAGAGCTAAACAGACAAGGCTGGTGGGAAGGAGTGTAAAGAATTGATCTTGATCATATCTTCTCAAACACTTGAAGAAGATTAGTCCTTCTGATAGCTGACAAATGTTTCCCTCTTTGCTGGAGAGACTCCAACTCCCTCACTTGTTCTTGGAATCCTGTGATAATTTCCAGTTTTGTCTTTTTAGAAAACAGTTTACATAAAAAAAAAAAAAAAATCACTTCCTCTAAGCTCCCTCAATCCTTTCCTCGAAGTAAAATTTCAGTTTTATTCAACTAGGAGTCCTAGAGGGCCATTCAATTCCATATTACAGAGCATTGTACCTGTTCAAAGTATCATCTCTCTATAGCTGCCTTTAGCATTCTAGCTGTATTAATATTGCAAAATGAACAACTCAGACAAAAATGTACAAAGGCAAAAAATAAAACCAAAGGAAATAAAATGCTGCTCCTCAGATTTCATCTAAGCCAGATGAGAAGTCTCACATGTTCCATTATAAACTTTAAGAATTAAAACCAGGTAGAGAATAGTCTCTCTGGCCTGAGACACTAGTCAAAATTCACAGGTTTGGGAGATTCTTTACATTAAAGGGAGAATTTCAGAGTTACAATACACTTGGCAGAATGCACCCAACTTTTTCTGCTGGCTTTCTACTTTCAGCACAGAGAGTTAGCAGGTGATAATTGGGTTCTTTTTTTTTACAGCAGCTCAGTCCATAAAGCTCTGGTGTGATCTACACACAGACTAATGCTTTTGGCAGTAGACCCATCCCCTCAGCACTTTTTGTTACATTAAGGGCACTTGGTCATCCTTCCAGTTGAGCTTCTAAATGTACTTTGCCCATTAGTTGGCTTTGATGACAACGCCAGTTCTCTTTGCATCTGGTTTGCCTGTCATCAACTCTTTCTCCCTTCAATATAACACTACTGCATGTAGGCAGTCTTGCTCAGTTCAGTTACTGTTCTTTTAACAGATACTTAAAACAACTATATTACTACAGTGGTACATAGTAAAATAGTAAAAATTAAGTGGATGGTTTTAGGACTCAGCAGTATTTTATTAATGGGCACGTTCATTAAGTTTAAACTTCTGTTAAGCTAATGAAAAAAAAGCCATTTAAAATTGAGTTAACAAAGATCTATAATGAACAGTTAGTCTTAGAAATTACCCAGCTTTCCATTCACTACCCATTTAAAGTACCAAATTTCACACTGAAAAAGGTAACCCATGTGTTCAACTAGATCTGTGCAATTGTTGTGGAGATTTTAATTTAGATTCTCAGTTGTTAATAGATAGCATAGTGGAACATATTGTAAGATTTAAATCCAATCATTGTTCAAATTAATTTTTAATTTGTGCAGGTAGGTGTAGCTCGAGAACAGTAGCTGGAAATCATGAATCTGATTTAGCTTCTCTCTGTAGTCTCAGAACTTAATACATGGTCTACCCAATTTTCCTACCTGTTAGACAAAGATAGTTTCACTCGGTGCACAGGAGATTGTGAAGAGGTGTCATTTCATACTTCAGTGTCTTTGGTGATATCTGTAGATTGGTATTTTCAGCTGATGAGACATCTTATTGATGTTTCCCTGTCAATGGAGAACCTGGGATCAGCTTTCATTCCTTAAAGAGATAAGGTGATATCAAAGATTACAAATTTCATCATTCAGCTGACATTGGCTCTCCCCACAGAAAATCCTTTCTTTAGCTTAGAACCATGATAGTTCTGATGTTTGAAGCTCTGCTTGTTTTACTTAAATCCCAACTAGACATTTTGTGGGTCAGAGACAGCTGCTTTTTTTTTTTTTTTTGAAAGAGAGAACCCACATTTTTCTTTCAATCTTCTAGAAACTTTAAGGGAAACCTAATTTTTGGCTACACCACTTCTCAAACATAAATTACATTTCAGATCTTACTCACTGCCACCTCTGTGCTCCAAGACTTCTCTTCACAGTCACTGCCTTTCTTAACTCATTTTATTAAGTCTTTCAAATTTAAATCAAGGAAAAACATGGTTTATCTCTCTTAGATGCATTTGTTTCTTACACATATGGAGGGAAATTTCCTCTTTAAAATTATATCTATATAAAATCTAGTAAAGGGGCACTGTCTATTTCTTCCTGCCAAAAGAAGCATCATTCTGACTGCACATAAAAACAACTGGAAGATCACTGGTTCAGACAGACAGGCCAAGCAGGCCCTGCTTGCAAACATGTGTTTTTATTTTGAAGGGAGGGAGTAGTGCACTGGCATTATATTAAGTTTCTGTATACTAATATGCCCTCACCTTCACACTCCCACATACTTTTTGCACAGTCAGTTCATAGTTCAGCACACTTCCTAAAAAAATCACAGATAGGTCTATGTAAGCTAATTTTTAAATTAAATTGTATAAAAGGCTTGGTAAGTTGTGTCAGAAAAGCAGTCTTCATATCATGCTGAATTTCTAGATCTGCTTTAAGCCTCTGGAGGTCTCCCTAGGGGAGAGGGACAGGAGCCAGATTTGATGTCGTTGCTTGGCACATACAAGACTGATAAAGATTAAGGTGACGTTATGCATAATACCCACAAAGTTCTCTGTGTTAAGAGAGACTTATTAAGCATTTGCTGAAAACATGGGTAGGAAGGGGGTGTTTGAAAAAGGTCGTTCTACTGGAGAGTTGGGTCACTAGGCTTTAAACTTTCCCTTCTATGGAGAATGACAGAGAATGATAATTCCTGGAGATAAACCCAAAGTCTTGGACAATTTTTGGTACAATATAGATCAGGTGATCCCTTGCATAAAGGCCTAAACATCAGGGAGCTGCAGGAGCAGGGTTTCCCCATAAGAAAGGACAAGAGGGAAGCCAAGGACCACCCATGCCAATGGGTGCAGTTCAACAGGGCCAGGATGGTGACAGGGGCTGGTCCTGTTAACAGTCCCATAGAAGTCAAGGTAATGAGTCAGGTCTGGGGTCCACCCAGGAGACAGAAATACATGTCACATAAGTCTGAGGTGCACTTCAGAGCCAGGGCCAGAGGCAGGTTGCCTGCAACAGTCTCAGGGTCCATCCAGGGAGGCTGAGCAGTAAATCAGAGCAGCAAGTCAGGGTCAGGCTCATGCACCCCTGCAACATAGCGCAGCCCCAGCTGAAATAGGGCTTCTGGGACCGTGGGCAGGGTGTTGGTCCCAGGTGAGGGTGGTCAGGGCCATTATCATGTGATCATACAATTGTTTGAGTTGGAAAGGATCATCTAGTCCCAACCCCCCTGCCATGGGCAGGGACATCTTTCACTAGATCAGGTTGCTCAAAGCCCCATCCAACCTGACCTTGAACCCTTCCAGGGATGGGACATCCACACTTTCTCTGGACAGCCTGTTCCAGTATATCACCACTCTCATAGTAAAGAATTTCTTACTTAAACATAAGCTAAATCTACTCTCTTTTAGTTTAAAACCGTTCTCCCTTGTCCTATCGCTACAGACCCTGGTAAAAGTCTCTGTATTTCTTATAAGCCCCCTTTAAGTATTGAAAAGGCACAATAAGGTTTCCCCAGAGGCTTATCTTGTCCAGGCTGAACCACCCAAACTCTTTTACCATTTCTTCACAGGAGAGGCATTTCAGCCCTCTGATCATTTTCATGGACCTCCTCTGGACTTGCTCTAACAGGTCCGTGTCTTTCTTACACTTGGGACACTAGAGCTGGATGTAGTCCTCCAGGTGGAATCTCACAAGAATGGAGCAGCCCCAGATAGGATTGGCTTTTGGGGCTCAAAGCACATATTGCTGGCTCATATCTGACTTTTCATCTGCTAGTATCCCCAAATCCTTGTCTGCAGGGCTGCTCTCAGTCCATCCACAAACCAGTTTGTACTGATACTGGTGATCACCCTGACTAAGGTGCAGGACTTGGCAGTTAGCCTTGTTAAATTTCATGAGGTTCACATTGGCTCACTTAAGCCTCTCAAGGTCCCTTTAGATGGCATCCTTTCCCTCAAGTGTATCAACTGTACTACTCATTAAAGCCTATTAGTGCCATCAGGTCCTGATACTGTGTAAAATGCTACATATGCATCACCTATGGCATTGCTATGTTGACTACAGTATATTATAGATGGGGATCTGAGACCAAGAGCATAGGGCTTATATCCAAATAAGGGCTCTGGCAACTAAAGAGGACTTAGGCATACTTTGGGCACCAATTGCAGGACTGGTGTTTTCACACTGTCTGCTGTAACTTTGAAGGTAGCAGGTCAAACATTTTCTATCAAGTAACTATTACCAACCTTCAAATCCCCCCACTTAACCATTGTACTTTTCTCTGAGCTATTTACCCTTCTTATCAACATTAAAAGGGACTCAAGAGATATCCTCTCCTTAGCAGTCTCTATTTCCAGATCAAGCAGTACCTGTTTTCATGCTCCTGGTTCCTATGGATCCTGTGCTGTATGAACTAACTCTCCACGTGCAGTATAAGGAGCTAAGTAGCTTAACTCAAAGCTCTAGATTCTCCTATGGAGCTGGGCTGCTTTGCAGGTCTAGCCAGGGGTGATTCACCTGGACCATGTACACACAGCCTCTGAGAAGCCAAAGCCCAACAACTCAAACACTCTACCTTATGAAATATAAATAATCAGTCTGCACGTGATATAATGACAGATCTATTGCTTCTGAAAGAAAGGCTTCTGCAAATACTGTCCTGAAAATACCATTGAAACACTAACAATTAATTTATCCATTACTGCATTAAGAAAAAAATGCACTTGAGAAAAAAATAATTTCTCCATCATGCTGTGTCTTTTGCACCCTTTGCCAACACTGAAATAATCTCATCCTTATGCTTACCTTAAAGGCACACAAACTTCACAGGTTTTACACAGTTATTCTGAAATTAAATTTAGCTGCTCAGGACTAGGATTTTAATGTGTAACCTGATCTAGCATCATTGATCTACTCTGTTTTTCTCAACTGATTTAATCTCTAGACTAAGTGCCAGTGACATTTTTTTTTTTTTTCTTTTCCATGAGCTCAACAGTTATAGCTGTTCTCCAGGTTATTTTCCTGATGGGTATGTATTCCGACCCTGTTTCATATGGTATACAGCTTTATCTTGTGGGATAAATCTGCCTCAGTTTGCTCATGTGGGAAGTCCCACTTCGAAGTCACTGGAACTAATTGTGTGTGTAAAGTAAGCATGATACAATACACTTAATCCAAAGGTACTTAATGTTCAGTAAACTGTCCTACTTTTGGTAAAATTGTCCTACTTTTCAATAAGGCATTTTGCTTTCTTCCTCTATGATAAATTGGCCAAATATCCTACTTTTTGACATTACATCTTACTTTTCCTTCCTTGGGGGAAAATAAGAAGATAAAGCATACAGGGAATGTGCAGATCATTTTTCCAGGCTATTGTGCTTCTGTATTTCTCATTTTTTTTGTCCCTTCAACATTCATCTCAGCACTAGAAAATATAACATTAAGAGCAGACTTTCCTTCAGTCACGCCTTGCATTTAAATAAACTGATCAAAGCATTTTATAGAAATTTATTAAACTGAATTAAGCTCGGGACAGGTACAGATATATGTAAGCTTGAATTGTTATTGCAGCAAGAAAGGTTAAAAGATTTTCTTGTGGTCTTACTAGTCAGTCATAGAAACAAAAAGCACAGATCAACATTACTACACTGTTCCCTTTACTGCCTCTATTTAATGATTTTTTTGTTTTAAGAGTTAGAATGACATGGTGGAATGTTTATTGTAATGTCCATTGGGGTTTTGTACTCATATTTTAAGGAGAGACTTTTGTAGCTAATATAGTAAAAAAAAATTAATTAGTCCATAAATAGTAAAAAAATATTAGCTAATCACAGTTAACCACATAGTTAAACCATCAAGAATGTTTTTCTATTCCAAAGTATGCACATATCATGGACTAATTATATAAATGACTCAAATTACTAGTAGTTGTGATGAAAACAAGGTGTTGACAAAGTCAGTCTAACCATATGATGAGAGCTGAACATTTCTGTAACTTCTTCCTGGTACTTCTTCTCTATTCCTTTAATTCTGGATTCCTAAAGTTTAGCTTTGTTTCCAAAACCAGCCTCCTTTTTAAACACACACTCAAAGCTGATTTTAAAATCTATTGAGCCTGGGTTTTTCTTTCAAAATGCCCAGAAGAAGCAGCCCCAAATGACCCTTTAACTGGTCAAGACAGGCCTTTCATCATTCCTTCTACTTATACACACGTACATTCCTCCTTCCCACTCCCTCGCACCAGGAAATGGTCATCACTAGGGTTCTTCTTCCACTCATGCCTGAGACACATGCTGGTAGTCCTCTGTAGATAATGTCTCAACTATTGTATCTGATGACACCTTCTGTGCAGAGGACAAAGCCTTTGTGTTGAATCTGCTAGAACGTGTGGTAAAATTAACAGAAAATTCTTGCCAATGTTTACAGCAACCGTTTTTCCTGAAACTATCATTTATAAATGTGGCCCACTGAATTCAAAGGATTCGAATGAAACTAAGGGCCAGTTTGGTCTTCCTTGGTTGCAGTTTGAAAGAAAATCCCTCGTCTCATTTCTTATCTATATCTGGATCATGAATTTTCATCATTCCTCTTTCACTCTGAATTATAAGAGAGCTCTCTTTGATGACTATTATGGAGAAAAGGAGAACATACGTGTGAGGACACATACACTGATGTAGGAAACTCTAATATGTGTGTCTAGAGTGTAGAATTGCGGACACTGAAGCTATGGGCTTAATCATCGCTTGCTGAAGCAATGACCTCTACTGCCAGAATTTAAACTAGTATCTCTTCACATGAAAAAAAGTTGCTACAAACAGGGGAAGAAAGGACTCTAGGGTATTATAACACGATGCAGAGAAGCAAAATGAACAATGTTTGCTCAATTCTGATACTAACCTCTGCCAAAACCACACTGCTGCAACTATAATTGTTTCCAATGCATATAACAGATTTATGAAGACAAATTAAGATATTGAAATATTCAATAAACAAAGCAACAAAAACCCAATGAGAGCTTGGAAAAATCCAGCTGGGAGGATGACCCCTTCCTAATTTCTTGGCATATAAATTTACCAAGTGCCAACCTTATTTTTTGACTCGACTTAGTTACTTCCAATGCCTGAGAAAGGTGCCAGCTTGATATCTGTTGTTTTAAAGATAGCCAGGGACAGAGTTTCCCCATCCTAGATCAGTAGTGTATTACAATTGTGGGCAAGAAATATCTGTTTAAGAGATAAGTGTCTGAAGTCTTTTGAATGCTGTTCTTGCAGGGTCTTATTATGAACAGGAACTTCAGGTTTTTGTCAGATTATTTGCTCACTGGCTTCTTTGTAGGCAATGCTGATTATTACAGAATCGTTGATATCTGGGCATGTTTAGAACAAAACAGGCTAGAAAACCTATTTCACAAAGATCTAGAGACATCATGAGAAAATGAAAAGTCCAGTTACCAAAGAATTGGGCTAGATGTGAACTGCTGACCTATATCACAATCTTCAATGGCTTTGTATCATACTTCCAATTCCCTTAGACAGCCAACTTTCTGACATGATTTCTAAACAACCTGACTGAAGTATTTGTTGCTTCAGAGACTTACATTGGGATGCTTCATTAAAAGTATATCAAGCAAGCTATGAATTCTCATCCATGAACTGCATCCTTTATCTTCATCACTACCAAATTTTCCACACTTACGGGAAGAATAGAGTTGCCTTTTGCCCTTTGTTTTGATCTCTAAGGCCATGGTAAAATTACATTCAGGAACATTCTTCCTAGCAGAATCTTTCCCTCAGCTGTCTTAAATTGTATCCACACAGTTGCTGAGAGTTCATCAACCATTTCCGTGTGGCAGCTAGCCGAAGTGTTCATACCAACTCACTGAAATCTGCATTTCTCAGCAGGGCTTTATGTAGAAATTCAGCCTGAAATTCAGCCCAAATTTCAGAAGAGGGTTGCACACACAGATGATGATCAATTATTCACTTATGAGTAATCAACGTATTTCTCTAGCAAAGACTAATATATATTATAATAATAGACAATTACTATTAATTAGTCTTTAGCCCTCACTGTATTATTGGTGAATCTCATTAAAGACAAAGTGTGTGACCAGATACAAATTAACATACTACTGCCCTCTACTGCACATATTCACAGGAAAGGACTACTGCAGTCAGCAGCAGGGAAGCTCAAGGCTAGGTTTTTCATTCATGTCTACAGACAGGACTTTGTTCACCAATCTGAATCCACCTAATTCAACCCAAGCCATCTCCATTATCAGTTCAGCCTTATGTTTCACAGGCCCACCTCAGCAAGAAATAATTGTGCCTGCAAAATGAGTGATGGGAGCCATCCACATCAAACACCCTCAGGGACCAGATCTGTGGCAGGCAGCCATTGAACTGCCTTTCACCCTAAAGGGATTCTTCTCCAAAGAAACCCCAGCATTTAAGGGTGTTTGTCATAAACAGACACCTCCCAGCTCTTCCAATGACCTATCAGAGGAGAAGCTTCACAAACCCCTTCACAACACTGTGTACATCCCACAGAAACAATGTGGCTTCCCTACATTGACTGGGAATCCCCAATGGTTGTTGCTCTGAAGCTTCGGGGTGGTACAGTGGGTGGTGTGGGTGCTCCAAGGTTGCTGGGTGCATTAATAGACCCTATTGCACACTAGTACATTGGGGCTTCCCAGTGGATCCACCAGCCTTCGATACTCCATACCTGTATTCTCTGGGATTCTCTCCTGAATCCTATCATGTCAGAAGACACCCCACAGCCTTAGCCAGAAACTCCAAAATGGTTGCACACCTCACCTCTTGTGCTGTCTGCATACCTGGCAGGGTCACCACAGTATCATCACCAGAAAAGCATCTATAGCAACACTGTCTCCCTGACACAGTAGGCCTAACTGCTGTTACACCTTCTTACATCTAGCAGAATCCCTGCCATACATTTATCTTGACAGCCACTATCAAAAAAGTGCTACACATGGAGCAAGACACTGTAAATGAGCCATTCTGATTCACAAAAGTGACAGTACAGTCTTGCCAAATGCTTTCAATCCCACTAGGCGCTTTTTTTTTTTTTTTTTTTTTTTCTGTTTTGTCAGTAATCTGAGAAATGAGGTGAGTCATTCAGGCAGCTTGCAAAAATTGACCAGCACCTTGCAGTTCTGGCACCGTGTATGAAAGAATTTATCTAGGAATGGATAACTGAAAGGAGCCAGAATAAACGTAGGTGGAAGTAGCTGCTTTTACAAACAGACTCCCTTCCCTAGTCTCACAGAAGACATGCATGTTCAGACTGCCAAACAGAAATCCAGCTGCAATGTCTGCTCTCTTCCCACAGATGCAGGGGTGCCCCAAAGGTTCCTCATCTAAAGCCCAGAAGTGAGCAGTATAGATAACAACCACAAAACTAGCAGTTTCGTGGCAGCTGGTGTTTTTCCTTACACCTTCCAAACTTGGCTTCTTGCTCAGCAGTTAAGATCCTGCTTCTCTACCAGGAGCATTTTGATGGCTGAACAGGAACTCTGTAGCTGATCACTGACATCCCACTTACTCATGTCATACCTAATGTCAGCTTCATTTTGGGTTTGCCTACATTCTAATTCAGACTCTCTTGCAGTCCTTAACAGACCTATGACATATGTGGCAACATTAGGATTGTTCTTCGTTTTTTTTCCCCTTAGTTTTATCTTTGCTGCTGGCATCCTGTACTCCTGACAACTTCAGTTGTTTCTTCTTTGCTTGCTAGCAGAGGCTCCTGCAGAGCGTATATACAGTTAAGCTACAGAGATGTACTGAGTTATCATTGTATATTACAAATCTGAAGGACCTCCTGAGGGTGTCAAAGATTAATTGTTACTGCAGAATTTACCAGAAAGTACTGTTATAGACGTACACATCTCTTGATATTCAAACACTTTTAAACCAGAAGAAATACTTCAGGAGCCCATTATCAAAAAGCAAAGGAATGTACAGTGCTGAATCTCTCCAGGCACACAAGGTTCTTGGAGCAGAGTTGCTTCCAGAGAGTAGACTACCATTTTCATTGAAATTTGGAAAAAAGGGGAGGGGGGGGGAAACACAGACTATCTGCACATTGTCTGACTTTCTCCAACCACCTGTCAGTAGCCAAGTCAACATAGTATATACTCAGACTTCTTAAAATTTTCTTCTCCTTCAGCAGGAAAACAGCTTTTAAAACCTATCACTATTTTTAAGAGGAGACTTCAGATTTATAAAACACTCTGAAATCCTCAGATGAAAAAACAAAGCACCTTATAAAAGTCTCAGTGACTCTTGCAGCCTTGTATCATTCACTTAGCAGGGTTGTGTCTTTTGTGAGCGCAAAGTGACGAAAGCTTATTGTAAGCTTCATTTTTCCAGAAGGCCTGGAGCCAGATGCCACAGCCCACAAAGTGGTCAGGCTTGGCAGGGGAAATATTCTGGTGCAGCACATCTCTTGGACAGCCCCTATCTAGAAGCATTCCAAGGGAGGCCTGGCAGTAGTTTCAAACTATTCCCCCAGTGAGACCTTTAGAAAAAATGCAGTGGTACATCTGCTTAGGATTTCCCAGTTAGTGAAGTGGGAACCAGTTTGCATCCTTTGTGCAAGCTCTCTCTGAACCCAAACTGTCTAAGGTGAACAAGTCCTCTATTTTATTTTTCATTCCCCTATCAATTGGTAATATTAAGTGTTGACTTGCATGTCACACATTTGTCAGCTAGATCTTCAGGGAGAGACCCTGCTATTTTTATTACATTTCTATTCAGTAGACAATACTATGCTCTTGCTTCAGTGAGGCTACTTGTGGATGAAAGACAAAGTCTGTAACTGCATTTAAGCATCTAACTGCCCATCAAGACCTGGTTCCTGGAAATACTGCCATGTAAAAGCATCAGGGTACTAATCAAGGATTACTTTCTGCCATAGCTACTCATGTTTTACTCCTGCATCTCTAATTTTCTCATACACTAAGTTTCTATTTGATATGGACCAGGCTTGTAGACCATGTGCAATCACAGTAAGCCATGTACGCTAGATCTATTATTAGATATCTCTACAGATCCAGCTAATTAGTGATGCAAACAATAAATAGACTTCAATTAAAGGGTTGGCATCTGCAAATGTTATCAATCATGCAGTGATTGATGATTGTAATGATTGTTAGCACAGTCTTTTCTCTACATTGAAATGACTGTAGTATGTCTCCACAGATATCATACTTCCAATAATAATCACTTTATAGAGGCTCTTAGATATTTTTTTCCTGCATAAGATTCATTAAAAGCTGTGCTCATTTCTTGAAAATATTTTATCTCACTGACAAAAATAAAGTAAAATGTAATAAAAATAAACCAAGAATACATTCGTGCAACACTGTGTAACTGTGTAAACTATACTTCTTTTGAAAGTGTATAAAGAAAGAGCAAAGAGAGAAAAGAGATCATGATTCAGTTTGGCATATAAAGAGTACACGTTTATAACTTTGAAAGGAGTTGCATAAGTTAAACGAGACTCAAGATAACAACACAGTAAAAATGCACCCAAAATAGCCACTAATCCATCATTCTGAACATGTGTTTAAGTAGACAAGGTAGATAATGTGATACTTCTTATTGGAACAAGAGTATTTTAGAACGTTCAGGCTTGAGGCCCCAGAAGTTCCTCTTCTGGATGTATTATATAAACGTTAGGTGAATTATTCTTAGTTCAGTCAAAGATACCATGTTATCCCTACTGTCTTAAATTGATAGTTCTTGCTCTTGGACCAATACAAGCACAGATATCCTTTGCATACTAACAGGTATTCAAATTTTCCATTATTTTGACTAAACCTCACAGTATTTAAAATACCTCTTTAAAAATCAGTGGTGAACTATACCTAGAAGGCAATTTTATACAAAGGCTGACTCTGAGTAGGTCAGTTCTACAGCTAGAAAAACACTCCACTAAAATCCAAGATAAATTAAGGTCTGATTTTTCTTTATCAGAACTACAGAATACAAATCAACCCGTTTTCTAAAACTTTATCCCTCATTTTTCTGTTTTAAATTAAACTCCATCTTTATTAACCAATAAATCCAGAAGAAGTCTAGGATGAGTGCATGGAAGAAGTGCAACAAAAGTTTTGGCTTGTCATGAATGTGTCTTTTGCCAAACTACAATTTTGGTTTTGATATATAAAGCCATGGAATTTGAAGACTGTTGATCTACTAAGACTACTAGGTAGACTATTATCTCTTACTGTCTTCTTGGTGAGCAGGTCTAGACCTCAGAATACAGGGGATTTAATACTCCTCTGAAGCTTCACTGTGGATTTCACCACTTCTCCAGGCCCAGGAGTCTGGGCTCAAAGAAGTATTTGAATTCCCATGCACTGAAAACTTAATTGACTAACTAATGGGGTTAGCTCACAGGTTTTATTCTATAGGATCAAAAATGGCCTTAAAAGTTCAGTCCAGCTAATTACAAATCTGCTCAGGTTACCAGGGGATGAAGTGGGCCGTAAGAACCTAGCAAGCACTTTGATTTCAACAGTAATCAGGCTGGATAATCCATGAACCAAATCATCAGTAAGAATTATAGGACTGAACTTTATGGCCTTTGCTGGAAGATGGCTTTGAGGGAAGAAGCTTTAGTGCTGCAAGTTATGTGCTTATTTTAGCTCAGCTTTGCTCATGATAAGTTGACTTGTACTACATAGTTCTATCTCTTTGTATAAACAACTAACAACTGTATAGGTTTACTTTAAATATTTCTATAAAATCATGCTATGAGACCTCATTCAATTCTTAAAAAAGACAAAAATACTTCAGCTCCAGCTCTGTTAAGGTGCCTGCTCTTGTAAAGAGTTGCCTAAAGTCTAGCCATGTGGCAACAAGGGATTTTTCATTCCAAGTGTGCTCTTATGAGAAATGTACAGTATGGTGTTGAAAAGTTTGACAGTATAAACATGTCAGGACTCTCTTCTCACCACTCAAACCATGGAGTAATTTAGCTATGTAAAAAGGCTAGACACATTATGATAATGGGGTCCTAAGAGGAACATGGCCAAACCACACTAGATTTTGATTCAGCTTTGAATCAAGAACTTCCTCGGTATGCTTCAGCAAAACCTGAACAGAAGAACAAAAAAGAAAAGTTCTTCCATAAAACTATAGTCCAGAGATGCTTGGAACAATGTTTAGATGCCATCTAAGAAGAAAGTAATTTATTCTATACTTTCTTTAAATTGACCTTATAAATCTGGTTTTCAGTCAG
Source organism: Tyto alba (assembly GCF_018691265.1). Taxonomy (NCBI): domain Eukaryota; kingdom Metazoa; phylum Chordata; class Aves; order Strigiformes; family Tytonidae; genus Tyto; species Tyto alba. The sequence continues at coordinate 12,539,759 of NW_024881295.1, forward strand.
ACAGACAAAGGGAATCCAAGAGGAACTTTTATGTGTACACATATTCATTCAATGTTTGCCCTTTGTTGGGTACATGGGGCATGTTTAGTGGCCTTGGATGGATTTTGATGAAGGACTGGCAGTGAAATCAAATGCAATAACTACTATAACCATGACAAAGAGGAGGAGGATGGTGTTTCCCCAAACTGTGAATAGCAGTAATTCTTTAGTGTCATGAAAAATAAGATGTTTTTATAGAATCTTTGTACTCTGAAAATCAGAACAATGGCCACAATGAAGCCAATAGGGACAACATGTGAATGGAAACTTTTAACTGTAACCTTTATTCATTTCAAAATATTCTGACAACAATTATGTTCTGTAAGGAGTGGGAAAATTTTATCATTGTCTTGTTTTAGCTCCAGGGGGTGGATTAGAGCCTTAACCTTTGGGCTGGGAGAACATCAGGCCTCCTTCCTGGAACTGGGAGTCCATCTCTTGGCAAAGTCAACTCAAATTCTCATTCTTAAAGAGTAAATGGGAGAGGTAACATGCCTGTAGGCACAAGGAAACCAGTTAACATTACTGTGTGAGGATCACTGCAACTGTGGCTAAAGAGGGTTGGGAATTAAGTTTATTTGGTTTTCCTATGTTTTATTTCCTTTTTTATGTCCTTTTGACTTGTAACACTCTAGGGTAAAAAAGAACAAATTCTACCCTGGGCCATTAGCTAGGTTGGACCTGTTGAAGCCACTACATCAGGCTTCTGCCATACAGGGTTGTAGGGTAATCCTATCAGTTGTCATTTATATGGACCAACACACTGAGGGCATTGGGACACACTGCCATTAAAATTAATGCATATTTGCTAAAAAAAGGTGAACACCACCATTCATTCAAGAGGTTGACTGCAGTGCTTTCTCATGAGAGGAGTGCCTCTGGAAGAAACAGACCTCTCCCATGCTCCTAAGGTGAGGAAGCTCCACTGCTGTGTCCCAAACCTGGCTAGACCTGCCACCCTCTTTTTTTGTAACTGAGGTCTCCTCAGCTATCTGGACAGTCATTACTAATCAAGTTTTTCACCACAGCCCCATTATTAGCCATCAGTAGGAAAGCTGCAAGCATCCGTGAACTAGAGGAATAGGAGTACTGCCAGTGCCTTTTACTCATATAACTGAGAGCATAAATCACAGTTTCAGGTTGCACATTGAAGCATGATATGGCCACCGTCTTTTCTAGAGCTAGGCAAGTAACAATATCTCTACTCAGTTTAGGGGATTAAAAAGGAGAGAACAAGCAGACTCACAGTTTTTCCTTCCTCTCGGGGTCTAATGAAATGATCAAATATGATGAGTCATTCAGTAAGAACTTCATACTAAAGTTCTTTTCACTTCAGTGAAGTTTCCACTTATATGGAAAAGTCTTCATTCCTTTGGACCATTGTTTTACTGGAGCTAAAAGTACTTTAAAAATGGCTTAAAGAACATAGGAAATTTATGGACAGGATGTAGCTTTTGGCCTGCTTTTATTTCTTTTCTTTTTCCAATTGTAAGTCCACTGTCCTGCTTTTATCATTCGGTATCTTAAAAAAAAAAAAAAAAAAAAGAAACAAAATGGGTGATTTTTAAACTTAATTCTACTCTATTCTTTGCTTCCTGCAGTTTCACTGACATTTGTGTGTTTACTGTCCTTAAGGGAAGTAGCTCTTTCTCTCAAGCCCCAGCTTCTTAGCTTCTCAGTCTTTATCGCTTTCACATTCATCACTAGTGTTGAGAAAAGACACCAACACACTCAAAAGAGAAAACTGCCTCTCCCTCCCTTTCATTAATCCTTTGGGCTTCAGCTGGACTTCCTTCCTCAGCTGCTACTGCCACTGAGTTGAAGTGCACAAATAAAAAGGCACAGGAATGAGAATTTCAGAACATTAAAAAAACAAAACAACAAAACACTTTTAAACTTCCTTCGAATTTCACAACCCTTTCTTAGAAACTGACTTCAAATACAGTATTAATTTTATCGCACAGCTCTGTGCTTCCCTATAATGATCAAGCTGTACTGAGTTTGGACTTTTACTGCCAAGAGCCTATTGTTTTGCAATCCAATATTTTGGTAGTTTGTACTGACCTTGTACATCATGATCAGTAGAAACACCAGTTCATTTCACTTTTGCATTTATGTCAAGTCACAAACTCTTATCAGATATATAATGCTTACTGACACAGAGCCTTTTATTACAAGCTGTCCGAGTGAACCAGCTTTCAAAGGTTGCTTCAGTGCTCCTCAAAGTCACGATCACATTAAAGCAGAGGATTATAAAGCAGGTAACTGAAGTGCCCTGTCATTTAAAAAATATTCTTTCCAAATACATCTCTGCAAGTTTAATAAATACAGTTCTACTAATTTCAAGCTGCAGCTTCTTTGAGAAGACATAATCAGGAAATATGCGATGCCTACTATTAATGCCCTATGATGATTAAGTCTAATCTATTAACTAATTGCATTTACAATATTGCAGAGTTAACACCCTTCAACAAAAAATGCCATGAACAAATGACATTGAACACTCAATGCTCAAATGTAAATTAGTGGACTGCAGTCAACACAACTGCCTCATGGGAAAAGGAGGCAGGATTTGCATAGCAAGTTTCTTAGGTACAAATATGGGGTGCCTCATCTGCCCTCTCCAACCTGGAGCACAAAAGGTATCTCAATAAAACTTCATGTTGTGGTGATCCCACACACCATGGAGAACTGCTAGTTTAACTCATAGGTCTACTGAGTTAACTAATTTATGATATCTCTAGATCCAGTGTCTGAAAGTGCCCTCCAGGATTTCTACATGCCATCATCTGGGAGTGCCCAAGATGCTGACCCATCATCCTTCGTTCAGCCTTGTGACTCCCATCTCCTTTATTTGCATTTCTGATAACATGAATCTTTAGATGGACTTCAATCTTTTGACTTCTCTCTTAAGCAAGAGTACAGGATCCAATTCTTCCACTAGTTACATCCAGACAATCCTGTTGATATCAGAAAGGCTTACTCTAGAGTTTATGAGAAGAGACTGCTAAATTTGACTCTTAATCTAATCGGCATTGTAGAATAGTTCAAATTAAAAAAAAAAAAAAAAAGAAAAGCACAATATCAAACAGATTTGATAGTAACTTGCTAACAGTTACCACCAGCAGAAAAAGATGGCTTTATCCTGAAAGGCAAATGAAACCACCTGACATCAGACAAAGAACAGCTCACAGGTCCTCATCACCATGACACCGAAAAGCATATCAGAACATTAGCCTGGCATTCTCTATAGGAAGGATTGGCAGTGGTAAGTGGTAGCAGATCTACATTACAATCAATAGCTCAGGCTGGCATGATCACCTTTTGCTAAGTATGTTTACAAAGTGCAGTAGAAGTTAATATTCAGTGAAAGTTCAATAGCCACTGTTGATTCAGCATATTAGTCCATAGCAGGAGATTTTCCTGTTAGTTTGCAAATATGCACACTGACAAAACACAAGAGAGCTAATGTTAGCAATGTGCTATTGCACATTTTAATCTAGGCCATCATTGTACAACAGATTTTGCAGAGACTGAACCTGTGCTGCTCCCTTCCTGTAATTCACCATTAACAACAATTATGAATCCCGTATAAGCATTATAGTGAGACTATTGAAGCCTCTCTACATACCCATCAACATGCTGATGCATGAGCCCATTTTGCAGCATCACAGCACCATAGTGTGAATCCAGTGATGCCCACAAGTGCAGGTGCATGGAAGAACAGCACACAGCTGACACACTGCATCCACCAGCTCAAGCAAGTATCACTGCAAGAGGTATCCTCAGGTTTTGAGCACCAAATGGATACTCTGAATTTCCAAAGCTGGAAACAATGAGAGCTGCAGGTTACGCTGCTTCAGCTGAATTCCAACTAGAGTTACGACTACATTCATTCATTCTATGTGAAGTTATGATAGCAATAAAAAGCTCCAAAATATATAAAATGTGTTCATTGTCATTTTAATGGCATGTCAGATGTGCAAATAACTGTCTCCAGCAAAGAAGCTAGTGCAGCTCCCACAGACTCATCTAGAGGGAGGATCCTTCCTTAATATGTACTATGAGGGAGCTCTTACTGCAGCTCTGATAAATTTACTCTATAAAGGAAGTAAAGGTATTCTTAATATAAAGAGTACTATCACTTCTTGCTACAAGATATTATATCGTTTTCTGCACCTGACAAAGCATCTGGCCAATCTTGGGAAAAAGAGTGAGAATTCATGGCCTGTAGCACTCTTGCAAACTGAACTCAATTTTTCAAAACACCTCCATAGAACGCCCCAGGATCAACAGAGGAACACAGCCATGGTGCAGCACCAAGATCTCCTTCTGTTAACACAAAAGAGCCACAGTAGGATCTATTAAAAGTTAGAGGTGAGCCACAAGCTTGCTCTTTGGTTATAGAATTAAATGAAACTATAAAGTGGGACGTAGATTTGAAATTTGGCCAGGCTTCTAGTTTGATTGCAAGGGCACCAGATTGTTCAATATGATTAACTCTAAATGGTGGAAGACCCTTGAGGTCACAATTTTCATAAACTTTTTGTTGTTTCTCAACAGCTCCAGTTTGTTGTTGGCTGTATATTTTTTCTGCTTAAAGACTGAAGCAGTTCTAAAGGTCCTTTATTTGGGCCTTCCTTTCCCAAATTCCCAGCAGTCCTGCTTTTCAGACTTTAACACTTGCTCTCTGTGTGGAAATTAATTCAGTTCTAGAAACAATATCAAGGTTCTTAAAAGATTACTAAAAAAAACCCAAACTCAAGACATTAAAAATGTTTTTGGCAGTTCTGTCATCAACCAACATATGACCCTTTAGTACACAAATACTTTTCCTCTAGCTGTTTTTTTGAAATAATAGATAATCTTATTTCCCCTCTGTCCTGGTTTCAGCTTCGATAGAGTTAATTTTCTTCCTAGTAGCTGGTACAGTGTTGCATTTTGGATTTAGTATGAGAATAATGTTGATAACACACTAATGTTTTAGTTGTTCCTAAGTAGTGCTTATCCTAAGTCAAGGATTTTTCAGTTTCCTGTGCTCTGCCAGGGAGCAGGTGCACAAGGAGCTGGGAGGGAGCCTGGCCAGGACAGGGACAGCTGACCCCAACTAGCCTAAGGGATATTCCATACTATAGAATGTCATGCTCAGTATATAAACTGGGGGGAGTTGGCTGAGAGGAGCGGATCACTGTCAGTTGGTAGTGAGCAGTTACATTGTGCATCTCTTGTCTTTTCTTGGCTTTTATTTCTCCCTCTTTTAAAAATTATATTAATTTTCATTACAGTTATTATTGTATTTTACTATTGTTGTTTTTATTGTTATATTTTATTTTAGTTATTAAACTGTTCTTATCTCAACCCACAAGTTTTACTTTTTCTCGATTCTCCACTGTATCCCACTGGGAAAGGGGAGGAGCAAGCAAGTGGCTACGTGGTTCTTAGTTCCTGGCTGGGCTTAAACGATGATAACCTCACAGAACTGATTTTCCATTATTTTAACTTAACTCTCAAAGTACTCATGCAAGAAATATTATATCTAATTATGTATAAACTGAAAGATATTTTGTTTCTTCATGTAGACAGTAAACTCTCTGAATTACCATGCATCTCATAAAGAAACAGTGATGAGTTCAGCTGGCTCTTCTTGTGGTTTTCTAAAGCTTCCATGGCAATATAGCTCAACAGCAGTAATACATGCAGATCATTTGCCCAGGCTATGAAAATAAATCTATGCAGAATTTGCTTGATTTTATCCGCTTCTAAAAAGTCCAAAACTTAGACCAGGTTTAAACAAAGTAAAGAGGGTATTACATAGCATATGTGGAAACCAGGTATGTTATTCTCTAAGTGAAGTTCAACTCTGGAGTTAAAAACTTTACAACTCAGACCCTAATTCTGGAAGGGATAAGGTCAAGCCTTTAGATATAAAATAGTGCTAACTCTTGGTGAACCAAACTGTCTTGCTACCTATTACTATAAAATCTCATTTTATCAGCAATTTACACCTAATCTCTCACAATACTCCACGCAGAGTGGGATGATGTAAGGAAACATCTTAACATAAAAGGTTTCTTCTCTTCTAGAAAGATTCACCCAGAAGTATGACAAATGAGAGGGGACTCAATTCAGGCCTAATGCAATAGACTGCATCTGCTCGTGTCCATTCTGAAAACACCTGGGAATAGAACAAAATTTAGTAATTGCTATTCTGCCCTATTGTATAGGCAGTGATTGGTGGTACAGCTACTTAACAGAGAAGTCTGTATGAAGCAAACAGTCATAAAAATAGTTCAAAATATCTTAATTAGAATAATACAATATGCATAGACCGCTCATCATACTTGCTGTTGTAATTTATAATTAATCCACGACTACAACACAAAGCTTTGTGGTCTAGACATTTAGTTCAGAGAGGTGATGAGCATGCACAACTCTGATTTCCTGGGAAGCAGTGGGTATTCAGCACCAATCAGAAATAGGCCAAGAAGCTTAATATGAAGAGAGTAATAAGCCTATTATTATGGGAGGAATTGCAAGACTGGAAATGGAATTATACAACTTGTATTTACTTTTAATCCCTGAAATCTATCACCTAGAAGGAAGTGATTTTAAAAAATGTTATTTTACATTGGTTGAGAATGTCATTAATCTATGATAGAAATGCTGGGGTTTTTTTGGTGTTTTGTTTAGTTTTGTGACAGTAGCTTCATTTCTTTATTTTGATTCATAAGCAGTGGATTTCAGTACCTAACTGTAAAAGAGAGAATGCCCCAAATGTCTTCCAACATATGGGAGAGGTCAGCAAAACTTATAGCAAAATACAGCCTGTATCAAAAAGAAGCAGCCCAAAATAAGTATGTAGTAATAACTTCCCAGTACTACAAACAGTACCTTGCAGAGATCAGAACTGTTTAAAACATAAAACATTGCAACATGTACTTCTTTGCTACACAGTACAGGACATTTTATCATGGGTATGATACTTCACACCTAGATTTCCAGGTACTTTAACACAGCTGGGTAAAAAATAGTGTTATCCACATTTTGAAAGTGAGGGAACAGAAGACACATGGCTCAAAGTCTCACAGCAGATCAGTTGCAGAGCCTGAAACTTATTTCATATCTCTCGATTTTCAGAGATGCCTCACTGAATTTGATGCTTTAGGAAAATAGGACAGGTTCCTGAAAATGAATTTAGAAAGCTCAGCATCTGTTAACGTAATTAATTAATTGAAAAATGGCCACATTGAAGTTTCCCAAAGTTGCCTTGAACACTTTCCTTACAGTAGGTATGTTCAAGGAAAATCCCAGAATATCCCTACTAAACAGAAGATGAAGAAAAAGAAAGACTGTGATATCCCTTGGGAATGGTAGAAAACAAGAAAACAAAATACAGCAGCTGTGACAAGTCAACAGCCTACAGTGTTTGGGGCTGAAACATTATTTTTATGATAGCTTCAGATGAGACTGTGAGTCACAATATCTTATTTAATTGATTATCCAAATGAATAGTTTTCTCAGACTTCAATCATACTGTATGGGAACATGCTTCATATCTTGTCTTTGCTGGAGGAAGGCCTGTCCTTGTGGGTACTTAACCTGGGTTGACTACCTCAATTTTAAGTAGTGGTGAAATGTGTCATTTAAACTTAAGCTCCTAGTAGAAATTGAAGCCTGTGGGAGAAAATGAGCTTGAATTGAGCTATTTACTTAGCTAAAAATCCAATTAACTTGCTTCACTCCTCTTTTAATCCAGGTTAACTATGCCTTCATTTATCTGTAGGACAAATACACCACTGATATCAAGGGAAGTAAAGAGTAATTGCGTACCACAGTATATATCCATGAGATCAACTCACGACCATTGTGAGTTACATGCTAATAATATCAAGATAAAACCAGGCCCTGTTACTGCTGGGGCAGCCATTATTTCTGTTTTTCAGTTGGCTTTTAATATCTGTGCCTGAGGCCAGTTTTGCTTAATTCATAACTTTGTTTCAGAAGACAAACTTCGTCTCAATGGCTGCTTTATTTGGGATCTCCATCTGCACCTCAGGGGAAAAAAAAAAAGTACTAGATACTGTTGCCTGTAGATAGTCAAATCTATAGACCACCCCACTGAATTATTCACGGTAACTACTAGGGCCATTTTCCCAGACTTATACAATCAGAACAAAGTAGTCCCATCTGGGTGAAAAATCAGTTTCTGATAGTTTCATGTTTGCTAACGTCAAGTTTACAGAGAACATAATTTAAAAGAAAGGGATTATTTATAGGAGTGGAGTAAGAAGCCAAGTACAACTAAAACTTGTTTTGCAATACATGATCCACTATGGTTTGGGGAAAGTTGCAGAAAATTAAGTTACGTTTAAAAAACAAAAGCATAATTTTTATTATTTTTTAATATATTTATGACATGCTGGAAGGCCAGCATCAAGTCACAGAAAAGTCATTTTTAATAACCACAGTATACCTAGGAATTTCAGTTATGCTGACTGGTTTGTTGTGAGCAGACTGGTAACATAGCCTATTATTAAGATTGCATAATACTTCCAATTTATACAATCTTGTTTGAAGTCCAGAAAAGTCATAAAGAACTCAAGCTACTGAGACTAAAATTCCCCATGCTCAGGGTATGCCTCGGGATGAATTCATTTGGACATTTTCAGCCAAAATGGTTTGGTCATCTCTAAGAACAAAGTGAGAGAAATATCTGTTGTTACTTGACTCCCTCCACTCCCCATCTATTAAAAAATCAGTTAAACAAATTTAAAAATCATGTAACACTTTCTCAGATCATTTTGATGTTTTGAAACATTCGTAAGATTTTGAAACACTAAGATTAACGTTTGGAAGAAAGTGGTCTTACATCAGGAAGGCACACTGTTTCATCCCCTTGAACTGAGCTCTAATTCGATCATATTAAAAACACTTGAAAAGCCAGTTTGCCCATGCTAAGCAGAATTTTCCTCAACTTTGCAGTGAAAACTCCCTCAGAGATGTTAGTACTGAGCACGTAATCATCATTTCCAGCTGCTGGAGGATGGGAATTTGTGGTGGGATGAACATGGCTGGACACCAGATGCCCACCAGAACCACTCTATCACTCTCCCTCCTAAACTGGACAGAGGAGAGAAAATATAATGAAAGACTCATGGGTTGAGTTCTCATTTGTCAAGAGATCATTCACCAATTACTGTCACAGGTAAAACAAACTTGACATGGGGAAAATTAATTTAATTTATTACCAATCAAATCAGAGTAAGATAATGAGAAATAAGAACTAAATCTTAAAACACCTTTCCCCTACCCCTCCCTTCTTCTCAGGCTCAACTTTACTCCCAATTTTCTCTACCTCTCTCCAACAATGGCACGAGGGAATGGGGCTTGTGGTCAATTCACCCTTTGTTTCTGCTGCTCCTTCCTCCTCAGTGGAAGATTCTTCACACTCTTCATCTGCTCCAGCATGGGGTCGCTCCCATGGGACAGAGTCCTTCACAAACTTATCCAATGTGGGTCCTCCCATGGGCTATGGTTCTTCATGAACTATTTCAAAGTGGGTCCCTTGTGCAGGGTGCAGTCATTCAGAAACAGACTGCTCCAGCATGGATCCCCCATGGGGTCACAAATCCCCACAGTAAACCTGCTCCAGCGTGGGCTCCTCTCTCCATGGGGCCACAGGTCCTGCCAGGAGCCTGATCGAGCACAGGATTCCTCCAGGGTCACAACCTCCTTCAGGCACATCCACCTGCTCTGGCGTGGGGTCCTTCACAGGCTGCAGGTGGAGATCTGCTCCACCATGGACCTCCTTGGGCTGCAGGGGCACAGCCTGCCTCACCATGGTCTTCATCACAGGCTGCAGGGGAATCTCTGCTCCAGCACCTGGAGCACCTCCTACCCCTCCTTCTGCACTGACCTTGGTGTCTGCAGGGCTGTTTGTCTCACATATTCTCACTCCTCTCTCTGGCTGCAGTTGCCATTGTACAGGGGTTTTCCCCTTCTTAAATATCACAGAGGTGCTACCACTGTCATTGCTCATGGGATTGCCCTGGGCCAGTGGCGGGTCTGTCTCAAAACTGGCTGCAGTGGCTCTGTCAGACATGGGGGAAGCTTCTGGCAGCTTCTCACAGAAGCCACCCCTGTAGGCCCCCCGCTATCAAAACTTTGCCACTCAAACCCAGTACAGCACCTGAACAGCAACTGTTATCCCCCCACCTTCCAGTCTTGTGAGCAAGCAGCCCTTTCACTGAATGCAACACAGAAAAGAGATTTCAGGGCAGGAGAAGAGAGGATTGGGCAAGGATCACGGACAACTAGGACAAAGGGGAGAAAAGACACCAAAGCTGGCCAGGGAGATCATGCTTTCTATGTGATTGAGTAGATCACTGAGGAGAAAGAATTTCTGATGTTTCAATAATCCCTCAGTCTGAGAGCCAGGGAAGGAGCAGAATATAATTTCCTTCTGAAACACTGAACTGTTTGTGCTGTGGAAACAGCCTCTGCTTTCTGTAAAGAAATATTGCTGAGTTTTAGATGGGCAAAAAATGCAGTTGTTGGGTGCTAGGGGAAGAGGTTGAGGGAAGATGTGTCATCTTGGATGTGAATGAAAAAATTCCTGAAGCTCAAGAAAATATTCATATATTTGGGACGTTTTTTCTTGTCTGGGTCCAATATTTAAACAGAGTTCTACAGGAAAAAAATGGCACGTGAAAGCTGACCAAAACCTGGATTTTAAGTCTGTCTATCAAAGGCTGAGTAATCATTAAAAATATACAATTTAGCAATAATCATTAATTCTGTGCTTTGGTTTTTTGGATGTCAAAAGTATGATTCTGCAGAAATCCTAGCTGCAACTCATATGAGGAGCTAGGCACTGAAATAGTAAAATCCTGATACAACAGCCAGGAACCTGAAAAAATGCAGGCTTCTCATATGAAAAACTAGTGTCTAATTTCAACTCAAGTCTTACTTGGGCTTCATTTTTTCTGGGTATAAAATGAAAACCATATCACCCCCTAACCTCATGGGTTTGGTGTTGAAGCTAGAAGAAAGCCTATGCAGCAGTCAGACATTCAGTGATGGGCACTGCCAAAAAAACAAAAGGAAAAATAATTAATTTTCTCTTCAGACAGGGTTTTAGTAATGGGGTATAAAAGGCCTTGTACCAAACAATGAAGTTAATACAAGATTATTAAATAAACACCATCTATTTTGTGCACCAAATGAAGCAGGGTTCCTGTCAGAAAAATAGTATAGGATCATAATTAAAACTGGCCTTATATAGAAGAAAAAGACTGAATTAAAATTGCATAGGCTGGATTGTGCAGGCAGGGAATTACCGAATTACTTCATGGATTTTTCATTTTGCAGGCTTAATAATGTTTTGGCATTTTTTTAAACCTCACTTACTGTTAGTATTTTAAAATCTACAACGAAGGAATGGATAGTTTCTCCATGCACAAATACAGCCCTTTTCACTTGGCTTAGCTCTTCTTTTATGTGACTATGCAGAGTCAAAGCTAGGTCATGCTCTAATAATGAGCACAGACTTGCACAGAGTGCATATTCCCAATTGTATACAACCTACTTACATCTATTATAGATCTCTCCAAAATGCCTGACTCTACACTGATATTTTAACAAGGTCTGTAGTCAACTCCTCTCATTTTGGTAACACATAGTGTACAACAACAATGCTCTTAACTTTCATAGTTTTCTTACAAAAGGTGTAAAAGTAATTTCTGTTTATTAAATGAGCCTTTCCAACTCTTCTGAATGTCATTTTTTTCAGAGGTTAAAAGCATGACTGACTGAAGCATTTTTATATCTTTCCCAAAAGGATGTTTAATTTTGTCACAAATGCTTATGGACTACTTTAAGGTTTTTAGGGTTAAAAAAACCAACCCAACCACCTTCTAGATTAAAGAGCATTCACAGGAACTACTTTACCTGTGTTGTAAATATATCCACCTCTGGATCTTAAGAAAGCAGCTGTTTAACATTTCATATAAACATCACACTGAGAAACAGGGCTGGAAGAAAAGGAAATGACTGTGTCTAACTACAGACAATTGGAAAGACAGAACATAATTAACCAAAATGGAATTTTCCCTGTACCCTAAGATTGCCACGCCTGAACTAAACTAAACTAAAATGCAATGAGATGCCTACATTTCCAGAAGCAGACAGTACTTTAGGTTTTTCCTATCACCCTGAACACTGCAACTCTAGTAAGAAAGTTTTCTGAGGCACAAATTCAGCGTGAGCTTTAGAACAGCCTCCATTACAAATGCAAGAAGGAAATAACTTGTATTTTTGCTTTGACAGATTTGCTAGATCTAATCCAAGAAAGTGAGTAACAGAACACTTTCCCTACTGTTAGAGAAAGCCAGAATTTTAACCAGGTCCTTAATCAGACTTCAGTGAATCCAATTTTCATTGTTCATCTCTCTCTAAACTAGATGTAGGGATGGCTTCTGACTTCTCCTCTTTTAAAAGTGAGCTTCCTCAACCAAAAAATCCTCTGCAAAAAAGGAAAATAAGCAGAAACCCAAACAAATAAATTTGGTGATACTCTCTTATGGTGAAAACAACATTTTTTTACAGTGTCTCATTTCAATCAGATTATTAGTTACTAAATTAAACTGAAGAAATATATCAAAATTTGGAAGACATTCATAATTGAAACAAAGGCAAAGCTCCTAAACCGTTCAGTATCAAAGGGACATGAAGTCAGCACATAACCATAAAAGAGTCAGGTTTACAGCTACTGAATTCATCACGGGTGTTATGAACCTGCTAATTTCTACGAGGGTATTTTGGCATCATGTAGTTGGTAATTTAATAATGTTTTTAGAAAACACAACTATTCAGTTTATCTGCATAATAGAAGGTAACACATCTGTTCAATTTACTCATTCAGGCCAATTTGCTTCTAGCCTTATATATGAAGAAAATAGTTTTCAACATTTTTTCTTAATCTGAGAGGAGGAAAGGCAAAATGTTGGAACAGTCTTCATGGCAGATCAGAGCAGCAGGAGGAAGAACTTGTCTGTAAGTTTTTAAAATCTTATGAGGTTTTCCAATACTTTCCAGCCTTTGGGCATTTTGTGGAAGTACTCATAGAAGTCTCTTATTCATGTCTGATTAAAAAAAAAAATATAACAAAACCAAACCACCAAAAAAAAAAGATAGGGTACTCCACACCTGATAGAAAACAGAACCTTGGATTTTTCTCAGTTTGCTCTTCTGTACAAAACAAATCAAGCTAAAGTAATAAGCAACTTTAAAAATTATACCTTGTATCTAGTCAGAGCTGAACGCAATAGGTTTGAATGTTGCTACATCAAATTAAATGAAGGACTGTCCTGTTTCAAAATATAAGTTATTTAAAAAGTTAGATAAAAAAATATAACTTCTGGCATAGGCTAGAGCAAGGCAACTCAGAGACTGACACATGAAAGATGGTAAAGAAAACATGAATTTACAGAAAAACTTCCCTGTAAATTGCAATATTTTTTCACACTGGATTTCATAATTGGTTTCAGTTCTGGTAATCTGCTTTCAATAGCACATTATGAAGGAGTATGTCATTGCTCATCTGTTTGTTCTGCAGAAATAATCTTCCGTCTACCAAAATTTAAAATTCCTTCACCTTTCATGAACCTGATCCTAATAATAAAAAAAAAGGATAAATGGTAGCTCCAGGTTATCAGTTCCTGAGTTGCAATTATTTAATGTATGTCACTTTAGGACCTGAACATTTCTGTTTTCTGTATCCTAAAGAATGCCTAGAGTAGTCTTTGACTAAGGCACAGCACAGGCTTTCACTGACACCATCCAGGATGTAAACTGCAGCAATCAAGTCTGTAGAGTAAGAGACTATGGGACAAGAAAGCTCTTACTACTGATTTGTACGAGATCAGTACTTTCTCTTTCCTTATTTACACTTAAATATAGGCACCTAAGCTGAGATATTGTAAGTTATTTCCAAAATAATGAAAATGTCAAATCAAGAAAAGGCCTCTAGCACAAGAATTTAAGGCAATCCTGGCCAGACATATTGACAGACAGAGAATGGAGGTTTTTTGTAGAGTTCAAGAAGTTGCTCAGAAATATTTAAGATTAGTATAACTCTTTTTTAGTGTGATTCCAATGAATGGAAATTTTTCTATGCTCAGCTGCAATTAATTTTACCACATTTTGTTTTATATAAATTTGCCAATCTATTTGTTTCAAAATGTACTGCACACCTGAGATTTCATTAAACAAGGTCAAAGATGAGATTTGTGATGTTTCCAACCTTCAGATTTTGTTCTAACGGTATTCTAACATGTAAATGTAACTGTAGATTCCACGTATTATAAGAAGTATATACACTCATTATACTGCTCTGATTTTAATCTTTTCAGTCTCTAATTCTTAAGTCTAAATTGTTGAAAAAAATAATCAGCAGAAAAGTATCTATAATATAGAATTGACTGTGGAGAAGGCCATTGCTGAACTATTTGAAATTATCTAGTCACATGAACAGAATTTTGAATTTTTGTGTCTTCTGATTTTTCTTGATGTTATCATAGTCTGGCATGTTTTCCATATGGAGCAAATAACATTTTGGAGCTTGGTTTCAAGAGAAGGGAGTATATTTTATAAACATGAGGAAGATTATATATTATACAGGAAGCTAAAGAACATAGCTTCAGATACCATCAGGGTATTATAACTTGATAGCAAAACAATAATTTTATTGTCAACCTCACTTCAAAAGCCTGTTCCTTTCTAAGCTATAGTTCTTCAAAGGGTAATAGACATACCTGTGTGAATTAAATTTGTAGGACTAAACCTTTAGCACCTCCAAACTTGATAACACTAACAACTCTGAATGAGTTTGCACATGGAATTAGTCTTCTTGATCTCATCTGAGCACTCTCAACAGACGGTGCAGAAAAACAATCCAATGGAGTCATCCTTGAAGTTATTCAAATACACAAGCTTATTCAAGATCAATGCATTGATTTGCAATCTGGGAAATGCCATGAGTTGACCTTCTATATAAACTTCTAAGGAGCTTCAATATTCCTTTGTTTATTCAATTAATCTAGTAAAGTATAGAATCTCAATTTTTTATGCAAGAATAATTCCCACTCCATAGTCCCAGATGTTTTCCTGGATGCAATTTCAACAATTCTGTGTCTTATTTGATGTCTTTCATTAAATTTGTAATGCATTTAAAATATCATTCTGACCAATCAAGTGTAAAGAGACATGAAAATGAAGTGACTCACGCAATGGGAATTAAATCTTACACTGTGTTGTCACCTATTCTTTTAGGGATGGATTTCATTTACAATTTAAGCTTCCGTCACACATCACCAACAATGCAAACTGGAGAACATATTTTACAGTCCTTAAATGTGGATTTGGATTGCAGAAATCTTATGATATATATTTTTAAACAAACATCTTAGGTTTTGTGGTTAAGCCATAACTACTCCTTCCTTCTTGAAAAGTAAGAAAATGCATAAAACTACTTCAAGCATTTTGTAGAAATACCATGATTAAAACTTGCAAAGCTCCCTTAAAAAGAGAACTAATTTGGCAATAGACTAAACAAGGTTTGTCAGAAGCCCTTCCTTCCAAAGCATCTTGATACCAACATACCAACACTCAAGTAAACTTTAAAAGAGGAAAAGTCTTTGCTAAATTGAGTCAAACACAGTGGGCCAAACCTTAAGCCTCTGTAAGTTAACAACAGCAGAACAAGGTTGATGTCAGTGAAACAGTTAAAGTATGCTGGCTGAAGATGTAATTCAGTATCTAAGGAAAACAAGCTAGAATGACATGGAGAGGAACAGTAAGAACAGTTTCGCACTGCATCTCTGTGCCTCATTTTCATTTGCCTTCCCACTGCATCAGTGTCTCTGATTCAATTAAAAGAAATTCCTGCATTTAACTTCATTTCTTAATGTGGTGTGGTTGCCCTATATACACAAAAGAATTGCAAGAGTTAGAACAAGATAAAACCCATGTACACCAAAACCTGTCTCTGATGATATGCCAAAACAAAAGTTGCATCCAAAATTCAGCCTAAGAGTGGCAGGGGTGCATGCGTGTGTGCTTTAGGTGGTAGTGCACTGTTGTGTGTGTCCCTGCGTCAGCTGTGCACACCGCTGGGGTCATTCAGTTCCTTTGTACTGGTGTATCAGGAAGAAGCCACTTATAGAGATGTCAGATGAATAGCCCTCTCTATGAAGCAAGTGCTGCCTGCAAAGTTTCAGGTCATCTTCTGAAAATGCCTGTGGCACTGTGCCCCCTCACTGGTTTTGGAGGGACAGTTCTGAGGCCGGGAGCTTCCCTTCTGAGCCTGCTAAGGCTGACGCAGTGGACTGTGCGGTCAGGCCATCTGGCCACTAGAATGACATAACCTACCCTCTACATGCAGTCAGACAGGAAGCATGAATCTTTCTCTTACTCTGGGGAGAAAAGAGGGGAGAATAAGGAACTGGGATGAAAGGCCAGCTGGTTGATTAATTTAAATGAACACTGACATATACAGGCCGTCCCCAGCTCCATCTCTTCTCAGGTTTATTTACATATGCTATCTTCATCACAAGTAGTATAATGAAAGTGACACAATGCTGATAATAACAAAAGACCAGAAAATAAACAATTGAACATTTACATATCTATTTGAAATGCCATGTTATAAAGGTGGAGCCACTAAATGACTTTTGTAGTGATCTTTGGTGCTGCTTGTAGGGTTAATTAGTAGCAGGAACAATGATGAATTACTAAAACCTCATCACACATTTTATGTATCTTTCTAGGCTGATGAAAACTGAGTTACACAAATAGTCTTCATATCAGTGATTCTTCAAGAACAGCCATTTTGACAATACTTGGAAGTGCTTGTACTACCTTCCATTTCATAGCAATTCTGGATTGCAAAATTATTTCTGTGCGTTTTTTTTTCCTTTGAATAATATAGTAAGTAAAAGTTTAACACAAACTCTCCTGAGTTATGGCACTGCTAGACTTCAGTTAGGTTGAACTACGTATTCTGTCCTGAAATAAAGGTCGTCACAAAGAGGCAGCATTGGGTAGGACAGAGAGCGAGAGTCCAAAAATAATTGTACTGACAGTAATTTTCTGTTTTCCATTGTTATGATTGCGACTGTATTTGCTTAATCATAAGCTTTTCCTCTTCTCAAACCAAAATTCTCTTCATCTTAATGAGGTCACAAGCATGTGTTTATAAGTTCAGTCTATTGTCTTGGAAATGTTTATGTGGACTGTTGTCTTTTTTTTTTTTTTTAAAAAAAAAAAAAAAAAAAAGTACAGGGGTAACAGAGCCCAAATAGCTCTATTTACTAAAAATACACAGAAAGTGCAGTATCTCTTGCTGTGTCAGACTTAAATCCAGAACACAAACCATTACTACAAGGTTAACAATAAATTTTAAGAGCTACTGTCCCATTCTTAAAAAATTAGCATGCTTAAGTAACAACTTTACTTGTGGCTATATACTAGCATCTAGTATACACTCATACACTAATTAGTGCTTTTCTCCACTGCCTTATCTCAGGAGACCTAAAAGCAGAAAACCAAGGAGATCAGGTAAATACCCAGGTCCCAGCTGCTATAAGGGTGAATATGCTGCTCCCTGCTCTCTCCACCTGATGCTAGTAGCTGTCACATGAAAAGCACCAGAATAAAAGTCAGCAAAAACTTTTATCAGCCCTCAACCTATTCTTTTCATCCGCATTTCTACACAGCTTCTGATCATGTTTTTTCGTTGTTTTACTAGCTTTCAGGATTGTGATATGCATGACATTTGTTTTATCTTAAGGCATGAACAGCTGGAATCAAGAGGGCCAGCCTTTCACATTTTCATTTTTTAAGAAAGACTCATTACTCCTGATCATAACACAAGGCAACAGAATGACTTGGAAACAGGAAAGAAAAAAAATATCATAATTTTTCAGGCCAATTTCACAATTTGAACAGGAAGCAAGAAGGGAAGTCAGTCTTCAGATTGCGATTTTTTTCATCTATGGGCAAGAAACACATTTTTATTACTGTTCAGAAGAAACACAGTTGCTCTTGCTATGAGTAAACCTTTGCAGAGAAAGATGATGTTTTCAAGTAGATGAAAATTCTTCCTCCAAAACACTGGAAATTTGAGAAGTGAAGATATACATATGTGCCATGTATTTGCATTACAAAAGTAAGTTTAGATATGAATGTTGGAATTCTTTATGATACTTTAAGATAATTCCTGTTTACGAAAGTCAGACTTACATGGGAAATTTTGTACATTTAATTGGATTAATCATCACATATCTGTAAGTGAAAATTAAAGAAGCATTAGAAACCACGGTTGCTATCAAAAAGAATTTGCAGTTTTTCTTTGACTGCAATATATTTTAATTATTCATCCAGATGCATTTTTTCAATTGTTTCTGGGTTAGAGAAACAAAAAATTCACTTCTGAGGGTTATAGCTTATGTTCTCAGAAAACACGTGGCATATATACTGCTGCTATTTCACATACCAAGAGGATGCATTCAGAGCTAGATGATAATGGAAGAACCATGTAGGAAAAAAAGATCTTAACATGAGGTGAAAAGAGAATGATGCATGAAATTCTCTTGGGCCAATCTCTTTGTTGCTGTAAGAAAGGGAAAGTATGTCTACTGATTACAGCATAATTGCCAAAAGTTATACTGGGGAAAAAAAATAGCCTAACCAAAACAACCCACTAATAAATAAATACAGTTAGCACACTGGCCTCTGAGAACAGCTGCTGAAACAGAGAGCACTGTGCCCTTTCTCATGTCCTAGCAGACAAAAATATATACCTCTGTTTTACACTACAGCTACCCATATCTAAATGTGAAAATAGCAGGGGAAAGGTGAACAAATAGATGAAATAGTATGTGTCTAGAGAGGTTTGGGACATTTATGTAGAGAGATTTATTTACAATATTTTTTTTTGTTTTGTAGTAGGTGTGGCAATGCCCTCATGGTCCACCTTCAAGAGAGTCCAAAAACCACCAACATTTACAAACAGGCAGCAAAGGAGAGCAGTATTGATTACAGACTACTAAGTGTAATCAAATATAAATTTACTCCATTTCTTTCAAAAATATTTGAACAAGAAATCCTCAGTCATGGAGAGAGACATTCTCTCAGTCTCCTCACTGCAGGTTAATTCAAAGGAGACCAGGGGAAATGACATCTCATCCACTTTTTACTTCCAGACTGAGCCCCATGTCTTAAACTTTGCACAGGGACTTCACTACCTGAGATTTTGAGCTCTGGTAACTGATTTCAAGGAGGGCCCAGCAGTCACAGAAGACCACCCAACTTCCCCACCATGCTGCACATCCTACCAAAAGTGCACAGAGGTCAACCCCATGCCACCACCTCTCCACCAGTCTCTATGGTACCTGTTTTTCAGTCCTTTTATTTTCGTCTCTTAGAAAAACCTTAACTTCTACGTTAAAAAGTTATTCATGTGCCCCATATTCATGTGTCCCTTCAGGCAAATCTTTTTCTGGCTTGTTCAGAAAAAGCACTCTGGAAAATTTGTGACACAACCAGCAGAGACCATGCCCTTTCATTTATCCTAGCTAGACTCCAAAGAAGTTCTGATGATTTAAACAGCAAAGCCTCAAGGTCATAACCCCTTTCCTTGTCCGAAAATAAGTTTTCAGAAGCCAGCCTTGTGCCTGACTTTTTTGATAAAACAAAAAGAGGCTCAAAAACCTCCTGCAAATGGCTCTGTTTACTCAAAATGGGAAATCTACCTTGAGGCAAACACTCTTCAGTTACTAAAACCAGATTAAACTGGAGAGCAAGGGAGCCACAGGAAGGAGGTCTGATTTCTGGCTGTGAGTCTACAATGAAAACTTAGACTTCTCAAAAAAGATAGGCCCCTGCACCTATTTCTTTAGTACCAAGAACTTTGTGAACCTCTGTCACAGCTAAACAAACTCTTGAATAAACTATCCAAAGTAGCCCAGGGAAAAAAAGTGGTCCTTCTTATCTTTTGTTATGTAATGAGAGATATTAAACTAATATTTAACAAATAGGAACATCACAACCTGAGACCTTTTGGAGAACAACAGTGGAAAGCTAAGCAATCATTCCTAATGTTACTTATTTTCTTGAAGCAGCTACTTTAACGGCTGCTTTAATTACCTCTGGCCCACAGCAGCTTCTTCCTTGTGCTGAGGGATGTATAAACATAGCTCCTTGCCTGACTTGAAAGACTCCAGGCAACCTGAAGCTTAAAGAGATCTTCTGGGGTGTGTTGAACATTCCTCCTGCTAGATCTATGGCCATTTACACGTTATACTTCCCCCTAGTGCAGAGGGGTCATTCATTCATTCTTGAAACACAGGTCATGAACATGGCTAGAAGTAGATTAGGTTCAAGAGGAGGATCTGGAGTTAATTTTGACAGATGTATTTATCAGTGTTCAAAGCCGTACAGCTGAAAGATTATTTTCAAATATGTAGAGCTAAAGCGTATAAATTTACATTTTTCTCCTTAAGGATAGAACTCATTTAACAAAGCTCAGCAAATTTATAGAAAATTAATTATACTCCTGTTCCAGATAGCACTGGATATCTTGGACAAGAAAAGTTTAACAGAGTTGAACATAAAATGTACCAGACAGGTGGTTTTTATTAAGATTGCTGATGTCATGTGTTACTTGGAAGCTGCACAAAGCATGCAAGGAACATTGTGAAATGAAGTTAACGAGAGGGTCACACACTCCGTAGCTTCTGTAAGATGAGCTTGAAGCATTGCACAGAGGTTTCTTGCTTTCCTCCTGAGTCTCTCCTCCACATTCCCCATCTGTTCAAATCAACCCTGTTACAAAACCTCCTTCCGCCTTCCCAGAGGTGCTGTGTCTTCATCTTTGACTCTTCTACTGTCCAGTTAATATGCAAAATTCCTCCCTATTTGTTTGCACTGTCCCATTCCACAGCAGTGAGACTTCCTCCTCCATGCAGCATAACGCCTCCTCATCTCTGACATGGCTGGATCCTCCAGGTGTACCTTACAGAAATCCCTGATGTTGCTGATCAACCCTGCCTCCAGTCCCCACCCCATCTCTGATTATCTTCCTACTGGCCTTGAACATGCCCTAGTATTTTTTTCTATTCTTGGCAGCTGAATCTCCAATCTTTTCTGGTCCAAAAGGGCCAGAGAAATTTGCTTTTGTGCAACCCATTTATCTCCAATAACCGCAAGTCTCTTTCCTTGGCTCTATATGCTCCTGTTCATTCTTTCTGTCCCTGCTGGTATTTGAGCTATTGTCTCTCTCTACTAGAATATTCTAACTCTTCAATCTACTCGTCCACACTTTCTGTCATCTCCCATTTTCCCCTCCACCTCCCACGACCAACACTTTCATAGGAGGCAGTCCATCATAATAATAATATGTTAGATTGTGAGAAGGAAATGGCATTTCTACTCTGCTGTATAAGGAAACATTAACCAGGCCTTTGACTTAAAAAGACCAAAACTGTGGCTGTACTTGAGAGAAAGCAGAAGCTACAATTCTCCCATTTTTGCTTATTGCTTTTTTTGTGAAATCAGCAAGGTTTTAGCTATCAAAACCTATAATTTTCTCTAAAGTTTTGAAAGTGTCAGATGTGATGTTCAGAAGTAACTGTTTTAAAGACATGCAGAGAAATGCCATTAGGTTGAGTCTGTGGCCTCTTGAGCTAAACCAAAAACCAGAAGAGAGGTCCTCCTGAAATAATTCCACTCTAGCTGCAAAGTAAAATAGGCCCCTACTCAGTTCCAAAACACAGACAGTGAGTTTTCTGAAAGTGCACTTAATAAGACCTGAAGAAGAATAAGAAAAATTTGGCCTCTCTCCCATGATCAAAGCTTACAATTAAGCCCCACTGAATTTTGCATGCAACTAGTTTCCTGGATTCAACTGCAGGTTTTCATATTTACTAGGCTTTATATTTACAGTTCTGTGTAAGTCAGAGCCAGACCCAATAATCTAAAAAGCCTGGGGGTGAGAGTTACATTGAGAGTTCTTTATCATCCCATTTCATAGGTGGAGACCAACTTCAAACTTGAAATCAGACACATAACTCAGAAGTTCTTGAGTTTCAAGTCTCAGACCATATCTGTTTGCTTATTTTAATTAACAGCAAAAAGTTCATCACCATTATTTCTTTTTCTATATAACAGAAAGGAAATTATGGCATGATTTAGAATTTTGCTTGGCAAACAAAAATAATAAAAAAATAAACTGGAGCTGTGCACTTCAAAGACGCTTTGCTCCACACAGATTTTACCAGTCTGTTCTTGATAAAGCATGGACTGTTAAAAGTGGCACAGAGCTGCTCTTTGAGAAGCAAAGGTCACTCATGGGATCCCTCATTCTGTATTACTGAATTCACTGACACCTATATATATACTTTGTATTGGTTATATTGACTATGCTCCATAACAAAGAAGAGACTGCTGTATAGCTAAATGTTAAGCATAGTTCCAACTTTAAAGCTATACTCCAAGAAGCACTTTAAAGTACAATTTCATTTGTACACTTTCATTTACAATTATTTATTTCTCTTCTTCGGGTTCAAGAAAAGACATGTAAACATTTATCCTGTGCTCTGGACACATCTGATATTCCTGTAAACTGACAGCAGCAAATATCCCCCTCAAATATTGCTGATGATATCTTAATTGAAAAAAAATCCATGAGACCAGAAGAAGTTTCTCAAAATCCACAGATGCTCATAGGCCCTCTCAAATTAAAGTAATTCCAACTTTAGGATTTCTGTCTAAAACTGGCATGCAGAGGTTTAGTCAATTATCAAACTATACAGGAGCTTTAAGAGTAAGACCAGCATCTCAGAATCAGCAGAAAAATCTCAGTTAGTAATTTAATGACATAATGATCAGGAAAGACTTCAGGTAATAACTATCTGCTTCCAAATATATTTAAGATATAGTCCCAAGCAGAAAAGCCTACAACAGTCAGATTTGCAGATGAGAGGCACGAGGCAGTGGGGAACTGCCAGACAAAAATGAAGGCCACATACCAACTGCAGCCCAATTCAAATAAAAGAAATCTGTCCTGGCCACTACTTGATCATTGTCACCCAAGGGTAGCTGCAGACCTGGTTGTATTCTCAAGCTATAAACACATGCAAGGAAACATTCCTGATCAGAGGGATAAAAATTCAATTTTATTCTAATTTTCAGCCTATCAAGAGTAGACAGATGTTCCTCAAGAGACTGATCTGTAACCACCTGAGAGAGAAAGCAAACAATGAATTCACCCATAGATGAACCACTTACTCTTCTTACTGGCCTTGGAACCATCCCAATGTATAAATACAAAGGAAGACAAAATGAACCCTCCATAAAGGGCCTGATTAAAGCACAAATAAGGAATAAGACTTAAAAAACCCCACAAAACTCTTGAACGCTATTATCTAGAATTCCCCTTACAAGGTACAAAGAACAAAAACACTTCCCATTGACTGACTATGCATTCATCCCAGTTCTGAGAGAGAACTTAATGTCTTAAGGTCAGAAATAAGACAAATAACAGCTCTAATTATACCATCAGGATTATAAAAGCACATATTAAAAGATCAAACTCTCCATCTGTATGGCACCTGGACTACTATCCAGATTACCTGGGCCAAGAAGTACAAGTAACTCAACTGAAACAGGCTCATAAGCTTGAAGAGTAAGGAAATACTGGCATAAAATGGCACCTGACTTGACTGTCAACATCCTGCAACCATTTAATAAGCAACAGCTGTACCTGTATTCCCTGGAGAAAAGCTGAATTTCCTAAAAGGAGAAGGAAGAAATGGCTTTTGATCAGTATACCAAGTCTCTCCTTTTCTACTGTTATCAGAGGGTTATCAGAGCTCTGACCTGTGGAGTCAGAGCTTGGATAAAGCCCAAAGGCTCATAATTTAACCAAAGCCACCTTTGTCTGTCTCGTACAAAGTACTGCTTATTGTTCAAAATTAACTTAAAAAAAATCAGTATGCTTTCTACTATCTTCCTGAAAATGATAAGGCATTAAAAAATTGGAAGGGAAGGGGTGAAAGGGAATGAAAAAAACACTTCTCCCCAGAAAACACGATCGCACATGCAGTTATTTCACTTTTCTCTCTTGTAATTGATTTAATTCCCTTCCATGTGACCTGCATTTTTTCATCTTTCCCAATTAACTGCTGGTTACATCTGCATGAAAAAGTAGCTGCTCCTTAGACACGTGAAAGTCAATGCAATGACATGAGACATGGCAATGACTAAAACTATTTTATAACTCCGATTATCATTTATTGTGTTCTGAAATTATTTGCCTTACAATATATCTCTTTGAAGATGTTTAGCCTTCAGGCAGCACAGCTTACTTAACTGTCTGTATATTTTATCTTCTGTATGCATGTTTTATCTTTTATATATTTATATTCTGATAAACACTACATACATATTATAAATTACTCGGATGTTGCATCTTGCAACTGGTCTTCAGCCACATGTTCTGCTGAAACCTGTAAGACAGTCACTGGCAAATGATTTACTATCTGCAGCAGATATGTACTTGGGCTTCACAAATATAACTAAGGTGTTCTTTATGGCACAGGCATATTAATTTCTGTTTACTTCGTGGCTGAAAGTCTCATTTAATATTAACCCTTGTTTGGGTCCTACTGGTTGGGTCTAGAGAGAAAGTATGCTTTGCTGTTGTTTTGTTGTTTTTTGTTGGTTTTTTTTTTGTTGGTTTTTTTTTTTTTTTTTTTTTTTTCCTCAGAGGTAGCTGTTCTCACTGAAATTAAGCTTATGCAGCCAAGGCTTGTAGTTAATATTTAAAACCAATATAAATGCACCGTTATCATACCAAAAAAAATAAAAGTAGTACAACACCTAACCACCTTCCCATTACACTGAAATTTGCCAGCAGGTTGTCAGCCTGATCTTGGGTTTGTCATGCATGAAGTTCATGTCTGCTAAAATTCATAAAAACCTCCTTCTGCTACAGGTATGGTACCAACTAGCTATGCTACTTGAGACATGTTACTGGACCTCTCATTTACTCAAAATTTTGCCATAACTCTGGAAATAATAGAGTGTGGCAGCAGACAACAGCACAGAAGTCCAGTTTATTAAGACTTTAGCAGGGTCTCTACTGCTCTTAGAAACTGAGCCCTATATTTCCAATAATAACACTCTTGAGGTGTGCTCTCAAAAAAAAAAAAAACAAACCAAACTCAAAAAATCAAGCACAAACTAAATGCAAAATACCCCACAAACTAAAAGAGCACAGCAAGATCCTTTCTCAAACTGAGCTGAAGCATAAAAAAGTCACTTTTAATATTCCTCTTTGCTTCTGGAAGCACCAGTTAGTGTCCTTTGCCTTAGGAATTCTGCTTTTATGTTTTCCAAGGCAGGGTGGAAAAACATCATTATTTTCTAGGTCACATATTATGTGATTTCTTACCCAGTAAAGTCCTGCTCAACAATTAGCTAGTTCTCCTTTTGACATCAGGATGCTGGTCTCCTGAATGTGTACCAGCAAACTCAGATGAAATCAGCAGCCATTCCTTTTCTTAATGGTTTTACTATGTAAATATCTATGTTTGGTTTGGATTGCTTAATCTGCACAAGGCTCATAAAAGTGGTAGTACATATGAGAAATACTGCATATGCTATTTCATGGCATGGTTGCCACCTCACTTTCAATTTATTTGAACTGCTTAGCAACAACAATAATATTCTGTCCTGTAGACGGTAGCTCCGATAGGCAATGCATACTCAACTGACCTGGATGGTGGTTGTACCAGATTCATTGCAGTACCCTACTTCTGTCTTCTCCATCAAACAGATACTTCAAGAAGCCTTTTATAAAAAGTCACACCACTTAGAGCTTGTTGTTGTATTTCAAAAAGCCTGACCTTTAGTGTGCTTAGTATAGTCTTGCAGTGGCATCTTCGGGTGCATCTTATCACTGTTTCCTTTATGTCTGAAACTGAGTCCTTTCCCATTTTCTGTCCTATTGCCTTGGTTTTCATGCCTCTACTCACTTCCCATTATGTCTAATAATTCCACAAGGTAGATTCAAATCGAATAATCAAGCTTTATTGCAGAAAACAAATAAAAGAATAGAGAAACTCGTACCAGTGAACAACCCTCCTCTCCACTTTCTTTGGGTTTAGGTAATAGTGCCTTTCAATTCAGTTTAGAGTGAACACCTCCAGTTACAGACAACTAATTTGAATCCAGTCCTTACCCAAAAATCTCATTCCAAGAGTTATACTTTTAGTCTTTTCCTAGTCCTTTGGGGACAGAGTCCAATTCAAAGTTCTGTTTAGGACTGAAATCTGGGAAACAGGACTCTATATTTGTCCTCAGCAAAGTGTGCTGTTTCATTCCTGAGAGGGCTTGGATATTTGGACACATCTTTAAAATAAGATATTCACCCTGTTACAGACATCATCAAACAAACCACTCTCAGTGTTTCCTCTTTGGGTACCAGGCTCTTGGTAAATTCACAGCTGCTCAAGTGTTATGACTTTGATAGTAGAAGGATTATCCTGCTGGAGTAGTTTGCAGAAAAAAAATAGTTAGGAAAAAACTGCCACAAAATAACCCTGCTACAAAACCAGTCAAACTGCCAGAGAGTTCTTTCACTCTCCTGTAGATTTGGCACATGTGTATGTACATGTGACAGCTATTCTTGACCAAGTTTTGGAAATATAACCAAAGCAAACATTCCAACAGCCTAGACATGGTATCTACTCAGTATTGACCTCAGTGTCACTGAGAGCACCACCATGACATGCAGACCCAAGAGTTGACACTTTGGGAGAAAGGATCAGTATAGTCCCATTAAATTAAACTTCCATGTTATATCCTTCTAAATAGAAAAAAAAATATATATAATAAAAAATTTCCTTCTTTTTGGAGCACTCTGGATAGGCAAGGCTTCCATTCCAATATCTTCAAGTCTTTAAAAACAGAAAACTAAACTGTATTCTCAAATCCCCAAACAAATAGACCTTTCAGCACAAGAGAAAGCTGTATATTTCTAAATGGTTCACCTTACATAACATCTCTAAGCATTCAGTTCACCACACAGCAGTCCACTGTAGTTAATATCGTCTAATACCTTGTATACCTTGCTCCAATTTCTGCACTGCTGCTAAAGCTGTAAAGGTGTTATAATATTTGCTTGATTTTTTTTTTTTTCTTGTAATGAATTATTTTAAGATTCTGGATACTGATGTAGTCCATTCACTTCTACCATGATCTTCACTGGATTTCATTTTGAGTATATCTTCTTGTGTACAATTATACATCTTTGAATACATAGACAGAGCCATGAGCCATTTGTAATATGTCCTGATTTAGCAGCTCAGTTCTGAACTTGAATTACTTTGTTGGGATTTTGGACCCCAACTGATCTTTCATATTCCATGTTTTTCCGAGACTTGTGGATTTGGGGTTTGACTGGTTGTTTTAATAACAACTGACATAGAAACAGTTCATCTGAAGCTCTAACAAAAGTACAGTGGTTCCCAAGAGTGTCCTGTGAAGCAGCTCAGTCTACATGTGAGCTGTTCAGGCCCTCAACTGAGCTGAGGCCAGTGGTGTGAGCAGACATTTGACTTGCCCGAGGCAGTAATTATTCACATTACCAGACTCTAGATCTGAACTCTGTGTGGTGTTTCAGGCATATTCTATCAAGTCTGTTACAATTTAATTTTAATAGATGCCATGTAACTTTATGGTATCAGTAGTCCAAAGCATGTAACAGAACTAAGTGGCTAAGGATTAAAGTTTAACAGGCAGGAACTGAACTGCCGTGCCCTGTGTTTAATCACTTTGGTAACAAGTCCTGTGTGAAAAAACCCACAGGCAGATTTGTTGTTAGTCCATGAAATTTGAAATAAGAAAATAAAACCAGAGAGAACTTAGAATAAAAATACTATTCACTAAAGGAGCAAACTTGGAATTCTGACTTTTTTCCCTTCCAAACAGGATGCGTTTTTCTGTGAAACATTATTATCTGAAAATAATAGTAATTTGGCAAGCTAGTAATTCAACACACTGTAATCAAATATCTCTCAGTGGAAATCTTACTAGAAATAGTTCATCACATTGTTTCTCACCAGATCTGATACCTTCAAATATTTTTTCTGGCTTCCTTCCCTCTCTAGGTGATCGCTTAATTTTCTTGAGCATGAACGTGTTATTCTTTTTCATTATTTTCTCAGTTAGCTAGTCAGATAAATATCCATATTCTGCACTGTACACTATACTATGCTGCAGTGCCACAAAGCTGAGCTGGAAGCCTTCCATTTGCAGAGAAAATACTCACCTGCTAAACAAGTAAGAACATCCATCTGTTCCACACCATGCTTCTGCTGTTATTTACCAACATCTTGAGATGGTAACAAAATACTTGGATCTCATACTTGCTTTGTACAAATACCATGAAAAATACATTGTCAGATATATCATCCTAAACAAAAAAAATCTGAAACCTCAATATCTCGAGTGATACCATAGCTGAAATTTGTCTAAGACTTTCAAGTCCTGGCACATACCTAGCTGTAACACTGTAATTGTTGTCACCATTAGAGAACACCTTTGTTAAAGATGAAATATTTTACTGGCAGTAGTTTTTACCTAGTCATTTTTATCTCTAAACTGTAACACACAGAGGAAACATTTGTTTTTAAGAATTCTTGGTGAGGTGAGAATATAAACACCTTGGTTTTAAAGTCCTCCTTGACTCAAATGAGAAAAAGAAATAGAAGTAAAATGTAGCAAATGCTACTGTGAAACAAACTTCCTACATCTATCTGCGAAACACTGCTCTTCCTTGGAAAGAAACTATGAAGGGATTAATTTTTAAAGGAATTATAAAACCAGAAGGCTAACTGAAAGATAGCCATAATCAGTACTCCTCTAGAGATTTCTGCTGCCTCCAAGCTTATGTCCCACAGTAAATGTACAAAACCACAGTGTATTTCTAAACCCCAAGCAAATTTCTCTGTACTAACTTTTCTGCAGTATTTTAAAAAGTTACTGTAAATCCCCATCCTAGGAAAACAATACTCCTGGTCGCAAGTTATACTCTTGGAATTTGGCAATCTTGTCTAAGTGAAATTAAATCAGAGTCCATTAGAATAACTTACATCCCAATTAGTCATTTGAATTTGAAATGTATGTAACCTATTATTGAGTGCTGACTAGTAATAATCAAATAAAACTAGTATATGAAGTACCTCCAGCACATAAAAATTTGACTGACCACCCTATTCACTCCCGAGTGTTCTTCCTGATCAATGAGCTTGGGAGAAACATTGAAGCTCTTTGATACTTAGCTGAGCAAGTTTATAAACTGGTGCAATCAACAAGAAACATTTACTAAGATAAAGTTTCTATAATCAGGGTAGAGACAGAAGTATTGCTGAGCCTACCAAAAACTTTTGCTTACACAGGAGGCTTGGTTCATTCCTCTTCAGCCTCACACAGCCATTCACAGCATTGTAACAAAAGATATATGCTATATAATTCTGGTAAGTTTTCAGTACTATCAGTAGTTCTGTGGTATTACCTCTGTTCTCCAGTGAAGAGCAGGTCTTCTTTGTGTTGAGCACTATGGATATATGGAATAAGGTGCTGCTGGCTGAACATTTACAATTTAAAAGACCACTGTATCTTGGCTAAACTCTGAAAGCCACATCCCTTATGCCTGAAGTAAGGGACCCATGATTCAGGCCTTGGTTTCTCCCTCACCTATGGGGAGGGTGTTGTTCTGTCCTTTACTGACACAGCAGGTCTCTAGCCTTTAAAGTGTTGAAAATTGAGTCACCACAGTCTGTAAAGTGGCTGATGTACAGGAAAGAAGGTATATATGAGAAGAAAGAAGCAATATTGTACAGCAGGATCTCCTTTGAGTTGAGGGGATGATCAAAACTTGACCTCCATGATTCCCATTCCAAATTTGCTCTTAACTCCAAGAAGAGCACTATGCACAATAGGAAGGGAACCAAAAAGGGTCAGGCTGATTAAATGGGTGACACGTATTTAAAATATGCTTCTTTTCTGTCAGAATATATGGATTTCACAGATTTTTGAAGATGTGCCTACTGTCATACACAGGACTACCCATGAAAGGCAGGATGATTTTCAGTTTAGCATTTTTAAAGGAAGTTAAAAAAAACCCCAAGACTAAGAAAATAGTTGATAACATGTTTTTACAGTTTATATCAATGTGTACATGTTTTCCTTTGGTGAACAGGTTTGTTGGTTTTGGCTGCACTCTTTGACCATTAAGAAGGTAGTTATTACACTCATTTTTGGCAATGATTTAGTAAGAGGTGGTTACTTTAAAATTTTAACTTCAAGTAGTTAAAGCACTGAGCCAGGAAGAGAAAAATTTATTGCAACTTAAAGATTATTATGGGAATAGTGCATATTGTTTACAGCTGCTACAGCAGTTAGTGCATGGAACTTTTTTTACAACTCCTGCAATTTCTGACAAAGTCACAGGAATCTGATTCTAAATAAAGGCTGAAAAGCAATAATTAGAAATTTTAAATAAGCCTAATTAAGGTCATTAGAAATAATTTGGAACAGGTGCCCACATACACAATAATGAGATGATTCTGGCATATGGAAGGAGCAAAGACATTAAATGGAATAACAACTTATCAGGCTAAGTGCTGTATGAATATATGGGAAGACAAGACATGATATATGTTTCAGCAAGTGCATACATGAGAATTATACATCTCATCTTTAAAAACAACTCTAAAACCACTTTTTGTTTTGAAAACATCTCGTATTTCATGTTCTTTGAATGCACACACTGAAACATATAGTTATAAACAACTTCCTTCTGGAAGGCATCAACAAGTTCTTTCACAAGCAGAACTTGGATTGGGGCTCTGGAATAGGTGCACTGTAAGAAAATGTTTGCAGTATAAACACTTCCACGACATTATGGCTGAGGTTCTGAAATTCCTTTAAATCAATTCAGAATGCTGCTGTGAGATAGCGTAGCAATTCTGTTGCACACAGACACATACAAGTAGGTTAAAGGAATTGTTGAGATTCCCCCCCCAAAAAAAACACTCAAAATCTCTGAAAATAAAGATATTGAGACTTGAGCATCTGAAATTGGAGGGACAGTCTAGCTCAAACCCCCGAGTTTTCTTGAGGAACCTCTGGGGAATGTAGTTGCCAAAAATCAAAGGTTGAGCAATGAAAATAAGGGCCCATTACTGAAAGGAGTATGTGATTCAGTGACAGTGGACATGTAAGAGGTAGTCATTGCCTTCTCTGTCCCAGTCTCTACCAACAAGGTCTTCCCGGTCTCTACAGAGAAGGTTCAGGGAGGAAAGGAGATACTATCAGTGGGTGCAGGCTGAGTCAGTGGTTACTTGCGAGAACTCAACTCATGTAAGTCTTCATCTGAGAGTGTTGAGGAAGCTGGCAAGTGTCATAGTTATGCCCATCTCTGTTGTCTTTGAAAGGCTGTGATCAGGGGAGGTCCTGGTAATTAGAAAAAAGCAAACTTTCTACCCATCTTCAAAAAAAGAACGGTCCTTTGGGGACTCTCAGTCCTTTGAAAGAGCGATTCAGAGAACTATAGGCTCGTCAACTTCACTTCAGTCCCTGGAAAAATCACAAAGTCCTCTTGGAAACCACTTCTGAACAGATAAAAGAGAGGAAAGTGACTGCAAACATCAGCATGTATTTACCAAGGGTAAGTCATACTTGACCAGACTGATTGACCTTTGATAATAAAATGAGTGGATTTGTAGTTGAGGGAAATGTGCTCAGGTCAAGAGGGATTTCCTACCCACCTACATTCATGGTAGCTAATACACCAGTGTCAAAAAGGTGGCCCCAGGCCAGCTGGTCCTGGGCCAGCAGCTCTCTGAGGACTGGGAGCTATGGGGGCTCTCCCTAGGCCAGCCAAGTAGGGACTATCCCACCACTCTGGACAGGAGTAGGGCAGCTGGGGTGCACTGTGAGCAGACCTGGCCCCGGGCATGGGGCACATCCTTGGGTATGAGCTGATGATGGGTCAGGATATGGACCTGTCAGTGAGTCTGGCTCAGGGGCCCCATGGCCAGGCAGGGTTGTGGGGAGTGGGAGACTGGGCCTGCTGTGACATTGGTGGGGCAGGGGCTGATGGCCCTGGGATGAAATGGGGTCCTGAGCCACTGACAAGGTGAGGGAACCCTGGGGGGATGTGCAGGGGCAGTCAGACCCCACAGGATCCTGGAAAAATTGTCCTTCAAAATCAACTTAAAAGGGATCAAGTCTTGCCCCCCATCACAATGCTCAGATAACATTGCAGTCTGTCAAAGCATTTTCCTCCTGTTCTTCAACTTCAACTTCTATGCGGGAACACAGCTCCCACAGGAACTCAGTTGCAGTGTGGATGATGTGTGGGGGCTTCCCCTTCAGCCATGATGGACTGACTCTTTCCTGCTGAACCTCCTTCTCAAATAACAGGCAATGCATATACAAATGTCCCAGCTGCCAGAAACCCAAAGAGAACATACGAATGATAAAAGAAACCAGAGGTGAAAAAGAACAGACTGAACAGGATATAGAACTCTGTAGTGCTGATTGTTCATGTCTGGGAGGGTGGTGAAACCATGGTGCTGGTACTGGGGTGTTGATGGATGCTCCTCTGTTTGTATCAACTGCTTACTAGGGTGATACACAGAGCCTACTGGCCTTTAAACCTGCTTCACAAGCAACAAGAGCTGAACTATTTCACATTTTTACTTTTTTGTCAAAACACCACAAAAATCACTTCTCTGCTTTTGACAAAATGTAAATTGTTGCTCTCACCTAACCTCAGCTGGTGAGAATGCTGCAGGGAGGCTGAGATCTCTTGTCAGCCAGCTACATCACCTCAGGAGATGAGAAAGGAGTGGAAGAATTAAAAAGAAGTGGCTCATTCACTCACTGGCCAGGAACTGGTGTGTGGGAGCTACTCAGCAAGCACTCAGACTGTCAGCAGGATGTATATTACGTGCAGAATTGACATTACATAATGTTAAGGATGCAAAGTCAAACACTTAAGAGTTAGGAAACACAATGGAGTGAGTACAATTGCCTTGGAGCAAGTTTGCCCTGGTGTAATCTTAGAAATGCACATATATAGGAAGTACCATTAGGGAAGAAAAAAAAAAAAACCAAACCACCCTACGCTATTTTTCAATAGCTTATCATCTTTTGGATCTGAGGTATGCAAAGGGAAAAGTACTATTTTCTAGGTGGAAGCATAAATTAGCATCAATGAAGAATATGAATGGACACAAGTGTGAGGGGTTGCACTTAAACATTTCTATTGCTTCAACAAATTAGAGTGGTTTTAAGTGGTTCTCTGCTATGCAAGTGGCCTGTATTTTTCAGATAATTTAAAATTAAAAAAAGAAACAAACACATTTCAATTATATCCATATTGTGTTTACCTATAACATAGATGTGGAATGCACACAGCAGTCTGACATCCATATTATACAATTTCTAAACTCCCTATTGCCTTGTTTCTTGCTAATAGATTCATAGAAGAATCTCTGTTAAAAGCTACTTGCTTAAACTAAACAAGAAATACTCTTTTTTTTTTTTTTTTTAGAATATCTGTTAAAGCAACACATTTTGCAAAGGCAGAATTTTCATTTGATTTTAGAGGGTTGTTTGAATAGATTTTAATTTGCTTCTCTTTCCCAATGATTTTATAGGCAATGTTCTATTTCATTGCCAACATTTGGAAAACAACTCTCCAGTTGAGAGAGGGATAGAGAAAGTTTTTTCTGAATAACTAAACTATAAAAAAACACTACAGAAATTCCTTATCAATCACAATCTGCAGTGGGGTACATCTGTACAAATATATATGTCTGTGTTTGAAACACTCACATAGACTTCTCAGTGGAAAGTGTTTCTAAGGTGTGAATAATTTCATCCTCAAATACATATCTAAAATGGATCAAATGAGGCAGTCCTAGTACTAAGTACCTTCCTCCCTCTGTTTACTATAAAAAAAAAAATCAGAATACTAGCTTGAAAGTGAATACTTCCCATAATATCTAGTCCTAAACTACTCTGGCCATAGGATTTTTATGATGTTGGTTATAACCAAAACATTTTAGGTTTAAAAATAAAATTTGACTGGATTCACCTCCAAAGTTTGGAAACGCTTCTGCCAGAGATTTACTCATCTTGTTTGTTGAAATCAAATGCTCTGTCTCTGTATCACTATCTTCTGAAACTGGGTCAGTTTCCTTCCTCATGACCATGATAATTCCTCCCCATGTCTTCCATCTCCGGGACTCATCTTGCTAATGAAAAAATTATTTGTGGGAGCTTTACACTTTTGCCCACAATGTAGGAAAACAGCAAAGCAGGAAAATCTAGGAACAGTTTAATGCTCACATAGTCAGGTAGATATTGTTTCAGAAACAGACCCGAGCCACAGATTCAGGATCTAAATTTTGTCAGAGCTTTTGGGCATTTAGGCTGGGGATTTTAGTCTATGATCTTTGCAAGCTTCTCACTCAGAAACAGTGTTCTAGTTTCTGTGCCTCAGCCCTGAGGCTGCAGGAGTCACTGAATATTTTCCCTTCATTCTGTGCCAGTGGGAAACTCTCAACTTTAAAGCTTGTTCACACTGTAGGCTGAACACTTACCTACATTTGCCTTCCTATCACACTGAAAAGGGATAGGGTACCCAAAATTTCTGGTCATCTTTCTTTGACCTTCTGAACATTCCCTGGGCACTGTTGAAGAGACTTCTCCAGGTCTTCTTGAGCTATCAGGTACAACCATGCTCTGCTAGATAGCAGACAGCAAAATAGGGCTACCTCTTTTCTTGCCCAATTGAACACCCCTATCAGGATCTTTTAAAAACTGCAGCAATCCTAGAAGGATCCACTTGGTCCTCGGTCCCATATCTGAGGACAGATTTTCCGTCTGACTTTCAAGGCTAAGGACAGAAATGAGCATAGGCACATCCAACACAGGAAAGACAGACTTGTCATCACACTCTTTTTCAGCGAGTAACAATGCCTATCTCCAGTTAATCACCCTTAAAATCATGAAGAGCAGATGAAGTTCAATCCAGCAGTTGAAGAACACAACAGATTTATTGTGTCATCTCTGAGCCAGCTCAAAAGTATAGGAGCAACAGTCCGAAGCCTCAAGACACCTTTCAGATCTTTTTAAGAGATTGAGCCCCATTAGCATTGCTAAATTTTGGTCTGCTTTACATAATTAATGCACTCTCCATAGAGTGAAATCCAAAGTCCAGTATTATAATAAACCCACAGTGTACTTACAGAAATACCATTTGGAAATTATCAAAGCACTTCACACTGAGAAAATATTGTTCTTATTCAGCTGTTAAAAAAATGAAAATAAGGGAAAACTAAATAATTCCCAAAGTAGTACTGCAAGTGAGGACTATAATAGACCTAACATCTACTGACTTTAATACCTTAGTCTACTGTTGAATACATACTTAGATTTATGTTCCAGTCCAGAAAAAATAACATCAGCCCCAGCTCATCAATACTCATCCTGATTCTGCTGCCATGCGGTAAGATGCTGGGTGGAAACCAAACATTCATATAAATGCAGTCTGTCACACATGGATGTAAACACTCTCACTCCAGAAATCAGACACTACTGTGTGATGAAGATCTCCATTTCAGGCCCTGTGGGAATGGGATAACACTTGGCATTTCTAAGGGGGCACCAGCACACTAGAGGACCATACTCAAAATCCCAGAATCTCTCCTTATTTATATTTATTAAGACAGTAGTGTGGCATAAGCACAGAGTAGATAGCCTTGCCTCCCTGGGTCCCATATATATCATGGAAGAGGAAAAAAACATCATTGGTTTTGTTTTCAGTTCCTAATGCACTGTGTGCAAGTGCCCTACATTTATAACTAGCTGGGCTCACCACACATTTTATTCCTGAAGATGGGGCCAAAAAGCCTCCAAAAAGTAGAACAACAAAAATCAATTTGAATTGGGCTGGTCTTCTTGAGTTTTATGTTAAAACTCTGTATTTTTTATGCTGTTAAACACACAGCTGAGATACGCAACAGAGCATGCTTCCTTTGCAACACTTTACATTGAGTCTCCATCATCTCTCTGCCATGTTCACACTTCACGTGATCTCACTCTTAGTGTCAGAATAGGGGAGACTTCAAATGACAGAAATTCACAGGAGACAGATCATTGTGGGCAGGAAGAAAAAGAAGAGTGGTATGAAGCAGGGTGTTAGATAAGAAAGCATAATGCAAGGTTGTATCAATTTAAAAAGACATAGCTTATTTTGAGTTTTTACTCAGAAGCATCGTGGGAAGAGAACATGCCCTTGGGAACAGCGATGCTCTCTTCTTCCACTTCAATAACAAAGTTGTTTTGGGCTAAATATCAGGCAAAATATTCTAGTAAGAGAAAAACAGAAATATTTGCTCAGGAAAAACAGTGAAGATATCCAAGCAAGAAATGGAGTCAACATAAACTGGGATACGAAGCCCAAAATGAGGCATCCAGATCCATGGTAAGAAACCTGAATAAATACCAGGATTTTCAGAGATGCCAATCATCTGTGCCTACCTGCTATTCATGGACTTAACAGGATTTCCAATCCCCTCTCCTGTGGGCTGATCATTCCTGTTGGTGTGAGGCATTTATATATTTGTTACACTGACTGCACCTGCTGGAGGCAAGCCAGCCCTGTGCCAAAGCAGGGCAGCAATGTTAATGCAATCATGGGTACCACCTAATGAGTATTCTGGCCTGCACAGTAACACACCAGCTTAACTAAATGCCTCCTGAGCCAGCTTGTGCCTGGATAGCTCAAACTGTGAGTAAAAAGGATGTGTGACTTCTTGCAAACATCCAGGTCAATATGCCTCCAAGTACACTGCTGTTACGGAGACCTCATGCCTGGCACCTTTTCCAGCAGGGGGGTTCTGTGGTACATATATGTTGAACCCCCCAAACAAATGGATCCAATTCTCCTCAGCCTTCTAACTGCTTAGGTATATTCCCTTAGAAGCCACCATGCCTTGTACCAGGACTGTAGATCTTTGGTTTCTAGTTAGATTTGTAAGGGACTGTATGACAGATAAACAAAAAGCACAAGCCTTCCTGAGGCATTTCGTGGCCAAAACCAATTCACGCTCAAAAACGATGACAAGACCTGAAGATCCAAGAGAGCTGCCAAAGTCCTGAACTTGTTTTTTGCCAGCCATGGCATCTGCTATAATAGCCAAGTTTAATTAGCAAACTTTCTTTTTTTCCCTCACAGAGTTCTTTTTCCCCTGTTGCATTTAACGAGACTAGACAGAGAAGCTCTGAAAATTAACAAGTGACACAAAAACTTATAAACATCATCACACACAAGAAAGACTTGGGCTTATCTAGTCCCAGGCGGTATCACTGTGCAAAAGCTACAGTGGGTACGGGCTACTGCACTCCCCCCAGGAATTCAGGGAAGACAACTTACTGTCCTCCTTCAGCAAGACAGCATGAGCTGTGCCTTGGAGCTACCAGGGAAGCTGTCCCCCACAGCCAAAGTTTAATCAGATTTTGGGAGTTCTTGGGGGTATGTAATAGGGCCTTTTATTTCCCTTTCCTTTCAAAGAAAGCATGAACTCAGCAGGCGTTTGCTGTGTCTATATCAGGGGAACATCACAAGGAATTGGAAAGGGTCAATGCCCTTGGAAATACTGCCATAACTGTACATTTTACTTAGCAGGAGATATGCAAAGCTCTGAACTTAAACAAGTATTCTAAAATTCAACATTGCTCAACACCAGCAACAGGTCTATAGATGAATACTTTTACTAACCACAAAACTTCATTCCTGGTAGCAAAAATATGTAATACCCTCTATAAAGCATGACACTTACATTATGTAAAATTCCAGTATTTACAGGGCTCCTATGCAGCATGGGGCTGTATAAACGATTCCTTGTTTTGCTAAGGATATTATTACACTGTGTACACAGCACAGTAGGACTAAAGCTAGTTCAAAACTACTGTGTATGGGTTTCTTTTTTCCTTCCTGACTTAAAAAAATCTACGTAAATTACTTTTGTTGATCAAAAAAATGCCTGCAAATTATTATCTATCCTTCTTAGAAGGATAATTAATTACCTTTTTTTTTTTTTTTTTTCCTTGAGAAAGAAATAGTTGTCTATTGTTTCTTTGCTTGTTTTGGAAGTTCTCTTGAAGTGATCTAAGGCATAATATTTGTTCAGGTTAGTTGTGGAGTAAGGGAGTCCAAGCTGCTAACCAAAATAAAAAGCAAAGGGGTTGTTTAGTTTGTAGTCTGACATGGGCAGAAGAAAGTATTTTCTTTTTGATTTGTCCAGAGGGCTTTTTCTGTTGTGTTTTTTTTTTTCGTTGTGTATTGTGGTTTGGTTGGTTGGTTGGTTTTTTGCTTGTTTTTGGTTTTTTTGTTTGTTTGTTTATTTGTCTATTTTTTATAGTGCATTTCTTAGAGAATTTTTTTAAATTATACCATTATTTTTTTCAATATCTTATTATCTGGAGTTTCAAAACCAAAGCCCAGAGGAAAAGCAGCTTGAAAACTACCCTTGTGGAACACTTTCATATTGTAAACTTCCTTCATAGAAAAAATATCTTAACACTTCTTCCATTGTGTAAATCCATGACAAAAAAGTGCAGGTTTTTTTTTTCAGCAAAATAGCTAGCACGCTAAAACACATTGGATTCAGGAGTGTGTATTCTATTTGATGGTCATCAAGGCCAGTTTTACTGATTTCATCTAGATAATTAGTGGACACTGAATACCATGCCTGCATGCTTAAGGTTTTACAGTAATATGTGTTACAGGTCAGCAATCTGATGGCCATAATTGCTTGAAGCACTGGATGATGGAAACGAGGTTTAGGGGCATGTTCTTCCCTGAGCAAACATGTGTCTTGGACATACTGGCCTTCAGGTTTATGTGCCACTTTTCCCTGTGTCCTTACGTTGATACTTACATTATGATAGACACCATTCTCAATTAAAAAAAAAGTTGTTCATTATCCCAATGAACTCCAAAGAGCAAAAGAAGGGCAACAAACAGGTGAAAAGAGGACTTCTGAAAGGAACTGTCTTTCAGGAGTGACTTGACACTCTTTTAAAATATTTTATTAAAAATACATTCTTCCAGTTACTGTGGAATAACTGCACAAGGCTGCACTGTGTGAAGCAATTTTCTTTTCTTTTTATTTTTCTTCTAAGAGAAGGAAGTTATAGAAGGGGAAGCAATATATTCTTACACACTTACTTCCCTTAAATCTCCATACCATCACTGTTACAAAAACACTAGATATATTGTTTTAAGTGAAACAGTGGTGTGTTAAAATATGAAATAAAGTTATTATGAATTTTTGGAATTGGACACTGAAGCTTTTACATGACAGCCAGACAGCTCTTCCTCAAAAATTGAATGAGAAATATTGTGGCATTCCAGACTCTTGGAATATAAAACAAAGTACCGGCTCAGATTTGACAGGAAATAATGAGGCAGGAAAGAGATATGAGAGACACTCCTGGCTTCTGAAAAATCATCTGGGGGGGCGGGGGAAAGATTATAAAACTTGGATCAGCTTTTCTGAAGGACTAATGGGCTGTAAGGTATCTACCATAAAAGTCTGTAAAATCTGGGTTAGGGACAGCTTGTACTGAAGTAAAGGAAATAATTCTGAAAGACTTTAGTCTTTAGTATTTCAACTGCACAATTTCAAAAAATCCAAAGGATTAGATGGATTTGGTACTGGTATAAACAAAAACTGGTAAATAACACTCAAACATTCGCAGGATTTTTTTATTAAGATATGGTGCATGAAACACCTTAACTTTGTTATGCTGTGAATCAAATCCACCACATCATCACTGTAGAGAAGTCAACATGTCAGAAGGGATTCAGTGTGAGAGCAAAATTCTGGAGTAGTGTAGAAAGAGGTGGTGTTCAACATATGTATATATGCATGTGCATCTATATCTATCTAACGTCAGCTTCTGAAAAATATGTTTTTGTGTTTATTTTTAAATGTGCAAATTTTATCTTATTTTCATTGCCAGATTAGGGCAATAGAAAATTCCATTCAGTACAGCAAATGCAAACCTTTGTCTTCTAATAAAGCAGATATTTAACTTCACAGCTTTTGTTTAAGCAGGTCTTTAAAAAATATTCATAGTCAGTAAACCATCTCCTCTGTAAAAAATATTTTGAAAAACAAATACAGTGTCCTTATACCCCATCAGATGGCTCTGTTTCAGACAAGGCAGCTCATCTATCCATGCCATACATAAATTTCCCACTGCTTTCATTCATGCTGCAGGTTCAAAGTATACCAATCAAGGAGAAAGTCTCTGCACCTACGGGGATGAGCACAGCAGGCAGCAAGCCATCAGTCGTCCCTCCAGAGAAGAGCAGGAAGAGCTCACTTTGCTCTGGGTTGCCTCTGCCTCCAGTTCCAGGGAACAGAGGCTTCTAGCTCTGTGCTCATCAGTTCCCAGCCCTCATCCCTGCATCTTCATTACATTTTGAATTTACGGTGCTCTTTGGTGGGTTTAGTGCCCATTGACATCTCTCCCATTCCCACAGAGTAATACAGTGAAAATTTTGCCATCCAACAGTTCTTCACATCATAACTCATGGGATCATGTTTGGCTCCAGGTTGTCAAGGCAGTACATGGATCCTTCCATTTAATAGTCCCCCAAGTCCCCTCCCCTCACTTTTTTTCCTGGCCAAATTAAGTAAATCTATCCAGGTAATGCCATGAATTATCATCTGACATGTCAGTTAAACTATACAACATCTGCAAGGTACTTGGTCTCATATAAAACTGAGTATGCACAGAGAAAAACAATAACAAAAAACTAGCTTCCTAGACACACAAAGGTATGGCTAAGTAGCAGCAGTGATTCAAAAATTACAATATAGCTTGGACAGCTATTTCCATGTCATTGTGTGTGGAAAGCCCTCTTAAATTCTTTCACCTCTACTAAAATGGTCCTTCACTATATTCTTGAGTTGGGTCATCAGTTCACTGTTCATTTTATCCTTTTTTTTTTAATTATTATTTTGATCCTTTCTTATTACTCATGACAATGTTAAAATTAGATCTTTTACACTAAAGTCCCCCATTTCGCCACAAACCAGGTATGGCAGACACAACCATAGTAAAAGATACACTAATATTATAATGTTTTCACCTACCCTAAACCTGCTTGACAGGATATTAGAGTAGACAGCATACATTTAAGGTTTTGTGGACATTTTGTACCTCTTAGTTTGAAAAAAAACAAAACAAAACAAAAACCAACAAAGAAAAAAACCAAACCAAACCAAAACAAAACAAAACCCAAACAAAAAACCAAAACAACTAAAACCCCCAAAACAATGACCCCATCTCATCTTGCACAGGCAGCCTGATGATACATTCATGTCTCAGCTGGTGTTATGAATTCCTTAAATTTGACAATTTTTGCTGTATTGTTCTATTTCCCCTTCACCTCTTGGATGGAAATTCACAAAATTCACAATAACTTGAGGGCAAATGAAGAGTTCTCTTCTTCCTGGGTCAACATCTCCAAGTGTAGAGGCCTCAGCCCCAGCCATCATCTTCAATTAACTCAGACATCAGATATATTTCTACACTATGTGTTTCTACAGGTTTACAGAGAGGGAGCCACGACTCACTTCTGAACATTATCTATACGCCTTCTGTACTTCCTTCTGTCTCTTCATCGAACACTGAGCACTATGTGCCCATATCAAACATTTACTATTTCCTGCAACTTGCATCCCAAAAACACAAGAAGGGCCAATATAAAGCAAAGATTACTACACAGAGTTCTTCCATGGGAATATGCTTAGCCTATCAGAAAGACTAACAATGTTCACTTGAGCAGCTGTTCAATGCTCTTTTACTCTTCTATATGACACGTGTAGAACAATGCTCTCTACAAATGTGTTTTCATTAATCTGTTATGCCTCATGACATCATCCCACTCCACACAGCCTCCATCAACTTCATTTGAGCCCCTTTTAATGTTCATCTTTTATGTTGCAACTACAATATGGTTGACGACCATAGCAGTAGGTGTCTGAGCCAAAGTCCATTACAGTATATTGAGTTTTTCTATTAACCAGACTTTGGACTGTATGCTTCAATTCTCTGTACTTTACAATTAAGAAGTTAATTAAATAATCCTAAACACAAATAAAAGCTGTATCCAGGCAACATATGAATTTACATTAGTTAGTATGTCCCACACATTACTTGTAAAATGTGCTTTTTATTTGTCTACTACAGGGCAATTAGTTAGCATGTCTGAGAATGCCAGATGATAGTTTAGTAATCTAAGACTGAGAGC
Organism: Tyto alba; assembly: GCF_018691265.1. NCBI lineage: Eukaryota > Metazoa > Chordata > Aves > Strigiformes > Tytonidae > Tyto > Tyto alba. The sequence goes on from NW_024881295.1 coordinate 12,582,273, forward strand.
ATGAGAAAGGAAATTGGTGGCTAACCAAATAACCGTCATCATGCTCTTTCATACACTATGATAAAGTTGTATTTAGGTCTCACAACAAGAAAATGACTTGTTGAGCTTTACAACACATGTAAAACCAGAAATTAAAACAAGGGAGAATAATAATATGGCCTGAGACAATGATTTTGGTTTACTCTTAAAAGTGAGAGTTGGAGCTAATGGCACATCATGGTATGTTCTACACATAAAGTCAATGCGGAGAAGAAAATAATTTAACCTTATAGGACATCTGTCTTCCCAACTCTCAAGAGTTTCTGATGCTCATCACTCTGGTATGTGACTTCAGCTGGAACAAAAAGCATTCCCTGTTTTGAAGATCATAAAAGCCTTGATGGACTACACACGAGTAATTCCAGGTTCTTATTAAAAACAGCTTTTTTTTTAAAAAAAAAAGAAAGAAGAAAAATTACAACAATCCTTTACTGTCCTCTATCATTCCTCATGAGAAGACATCTTTCTGTACTATTTTCTGCAAAAGAAAGTATGAGATATGTCTTGTTCTTAGTGCCATCAAACAGTTATAGACTGGTGACAATTAAAACAGTAAGGCATATAGTTTGAAATGTAAGCATGGAAACTTTTCTGTCATATCAGAATAAAAATCTTAAGTAATTAATGTCTTAAAAACTATGGCTCCAAACTAAATAACCTTATTCCTTCATCACTGCCACATAGTTGCAACACACTGAGCGCCACCTTCACCGTTATTCACAAAAAAATCTGAATGCTCCTTACTAATACAATAGTGGGATATACTACTAAAAAAAATAATTTAACAAAAGCAGGCAGCATACAAAGACAATCTAAAGCACTATAAATCATCTCTCAAAGAAGTCCAACAGGTCAGAAGATGCAGAGGAGTAGATGAAAAGTGGACAACAGCCAGCAAAGAGATGGAAGATAAGAAGTGGTATTTCAGCAAATAACACTAGCCAGCCAAAACAGAACAATTATGTACAGAGCTGACGTGAAAGGGCTGTTTTAAAAATGCTGCCAGTTTGTATAAAAGAAAAAGATGAAATGAAGTAGTTTCCCCTGTGGCTCTGCTCTAAGTAAACATTGCACATAGTACTAAGATATTTTTTTTTTAGCACCTTCACAAATATATAAAATATTTAAACACATTTGTAAGAGTGTGGAATTGTCTGTTATCTTTTTAATATTTCTGTATTTAATATTTTTCACATTCCTTCAAAAATACTTTGATCTCTGTTACACAGAGGATGAATTAATAATAGCTCCTAAGAATTAAATGAATCTTGTGTCTTAAACTTCTTAGCTGATACTCAATGCAGATAGTGAGAGCAGCCTCTTAGTACTGAGTTACCTCCCAGTGTCATACAAACTGAACACTGAAATTTTGCTATTCAGCATTTTAGGTGCATTTGTCAGGATCTAAAATTCTTAACAAAAGCATTGCTGCTGGTACTTAAAAAACAATCATAATTCTCATGCATGCTCACATATTGCAGTAAACCCATTTTAGCATACACATTAAATTGAGGCCAAAGAAACCACACTAAAAGTAATAAATGTGATGAATAATCCATAAATTAGTTACCAAAGTAGTAAAACTACAAGAATATTTGATATCTGTGACCATCAGAAAAACACAGCAGAAACTGAAAGGACAATGAACTGTTCACTACAAGTCAACCAGAACCTCCTCTACATAAAAGACTGCAGTTGCCAGAATTTTTTTTTTTTTTTTTTTTTTTTTTCCCCCACCCAGTTGGTGGAAGAGAAAGAAATGGAGAATCACTGTTGGGAGGTTTTAGCTGACATTATCCCATGAGCTGACCTACGAAACATGTCAAGTAATCTGATACACCTGAAGTTACAGCTTACTTATTCCACCAGGAGCACAAATATATTGCTTTGTAGGGTCCCTAAGTAGCTCCATTTTTGCAGGCCTATAAGAGTCCTGAAATACATCTGCAGTAAACATTAACTGGCTCCAGACCAGAAATCTGTACTGTCAACTTATAGCAGTGCTGAACCCAATTAAACACACTCTGCTGAGATGAATACAAAACCATGTTATATGCTTTCTGGGAAGAAGAAAAAAAAAAAAAAATCATATTTTGTTTGGGGTCACCCCAAAGAATAGAAAAAAATAATCTGTCTGGTTCTAGCCAGATAAATAGGTTGTTTGCCTTATCTGGCTTAGCCAATAGTCAGTAAGCAACACTCCTCCTTTTATTTAGACAAATAAAGTCATGAGCTGTGCACATCCAAGGTGGTCCTGCTGTAGTCCTCTGGTTGAGTGTGGTGTCTGCCTGCTGGCTCCAGTGTTAGACATGAAACCAAGCTACAGTCCTGGGATCCAAATGCAAGACCATTTGGATCCACCTATTTTAAAGCTCTCTACCAAATTATTTCCATTAGCAGAGGTCAGTTTGGCTATAGAATTTTCTTGCAGTCATTTTAATTTCTTAATTCATGTCTATTCACATTACTATTTCTTTTCCACCTCTCTAGTTATGCCTGGGGAGGTGGAATTAAGAGCACTGAATTAGCTTCAAAGTCATCATCAAGTTCTCACTTTCTTAAAAAGCTCTGCTACATGTTCCCAGTGTCAGACAATCACTCTTTCACATTGAGTATTATAGAAAATGTGAAGGAATATCTCTATGAGTCAAGCTGCACTAAAATCAGTTTTTAAAATGACTTAAAGTTCTTCCCATATCAAGAGGCATTTAAGTGATGGGGGGTTTAGGTAAAAATCATGGCACATTACACGTATAGGCATCTAATCAGCCCAAGTGTTAAGACATCTAAGACTGGTTAGTTCACGTTATATGCATATACTGGATCAAAACCTATGTTCCATATTACTTTATTGCTGTTCCTGTTAATGAACCTACGAATGTATTTCCAGTTATAGGTTTACTTCTTTGTTTTTATTTTAAACATAATTTTTAAAAAGCCCTTAGTGTGATTTTTTTCATAGTAAGTTGCATTTTTCCCACACTGGAACAATGAATCAGATTCCATTTGTTTTATAGACATAAGCTTTACATTAAAAAATAGCTTTTTTATACATTGAGAATCCAGACACAGCTTGCTGTAAATATTTAAACCAGTTTCAATCACTAACCAGGAACTGAACACCAAGGGATTTTGTTTGTTTGCATGTTTAAGGGAAGATTAAGTAATGCCCCAACAGGTACAACCAGAACTTCTGATCAGGCAAGTAACAATTATTTCATTTGCCCCAGTCAGCACACAAAGTGGCCCTTCTGCCCCAGCCTTCCCAAAGTTCAGTACAGAATTGGTTAAGAGCTTATGCAAGGCACGATCTCAATCATTTTCATACTGTGACTTGATGTTACAGCAACAAACTGAATGAGAGTCTTCCATCGGCCCTCTAGCAGTACCAGGAAAGAGCAAGTTTGCAGTCCCTTCCTCTCTGCTCAGGACTCAGGTAGAGAACTTGGGAGTGACAGCCACCCAGAGTTCCAGCCGACGACATTTCTCAAGTATGTGGCGGCTCACATCCATGCTGTCATAACTCATCATAAAGGAATTAATGACAATTTGCACTAGCCTAGCTTCTTCTATATAGTTTTTGTCTACTTCTATTTTGTGAAGTATTCACTCGTTCTCCAGTAAATATTTAGTCACAGGATATTTTCCTATTAATTTTTCACTTTTTGGGGTATTAATAGATTTTATATTTTGCATCTTCTTTTCTTTGCTATGTTGAATGTTAAAACTACAGTTGTTCAAACCTCATCCACTTCACAAAACAGTGGCTTTTCCTGGTTTATTTTGGCAGTTCAGTTTCACCACAGAACAAAGTCATGGACACAGAGTGGCTCAGCCTCCCCATCATGCTAAATGTTAACCTCACAATCTTAGCTTCATGGTAACAGAAGACAAGAATAAATCTGTTAAACCTGTCATGTTTACAATCTGGAAATGTTAATGGTTGATATGGAACATGGAGCATTTTATTGGAAATGAATTACACTTGAGGAATGTAAGACATCTCTGATCCTGGGGAAAAAAACCCCAAACAAACAAACCAAAAAACAATTACCTTCTTAAAATGGAGGCAATAGACTTTCAAATGAGCAAAATTATACACACTCAAAAAAATAAAAAAGAAAAAAAAAAAAGGAAATTTTCCTATTATGTTGATTTTTATCCAAGTCTTGGTTCAAAGCCAGTAGATTGTCCTTGATCTCTATGTGAGCAGCATCAGCTCTCCTGTGTTGGAATTTGTGAAGTTGCATGCCTCCTCCCCCTTGCATAGTTTCATGTCTATATTTCTGTGTTTGTTCTCTGGTTTTGCAGATCCCTGTTCTGGATTTTGACTGGTGAAGACAACTCATCACAGCATTATTTTAAGACAAATTCTCTTTGGTTAATTGCTCTGGAAACTATAAAAAGATCTAAAATAAACTCCAAGCACACACCCCGCTTTACTGACAGTTCCTCTAAATGATGTTCATGGGTTGCATGTTTTAACCAATCTGTGCCCATAGGACTGCTGGCCCAAATCAAGCTGCACTCTGATTTTAAGGTCTGGCCCAAGACACTCCTAAAGTACCTGTTACCACTCCACCAGGTTTCTACCATCACCGACAGACAAATTTAGTGTGGGGAACGTTTTCAAATACTTCAATGATTTTAGATCCTATATAATATTTTGAAAAATGCTTCAGGCACTAGGGAGCTCTTATCTTTCTGGAAGACAGCAGGACATGAACTCCTAGATCACTCAGGGAGCATTTTATTCACTTTATGAACTCACCTACATAAAATGGAGAAAATTCACTTTAGTCACCCATATAGCAAATCCACCCTTTCTATCACTGCCTTTACTGTGATGGTATTGTTACCCACATTGCTGCCGCATTAACAGGAGAAAGTAGTTCTGGTATTACTTGTGATGACAATTATTCCACTCTAATGAGGTTCTTTTCACTTTTGCCCACAGCCTGTGTTTGTACCCCAGAGGCATATGCTGCCCATCACTGGGAAAGTCACTGGTGTGTACCACAGGGTGGCCTGGGTTAGAGCTCTGTTTTCCCTTGGAATCAAACCAAGTCAAAAATTAAACTATGCGATTTCTGCAGAAGTTCACAGGAGTACACACACTATTGCAGGCTCCTTGGCGGGGTAGCAGGCAGTCTTCTGCAGTCCTGTACACTCCTGGGAATATTATTTTTTTAAAGGGTGGTAGAGTCTCAGTCCTTCATTCCAAGTCTGTGACTGGGGCTCCTGGACCATATGTGCCTGGCCTTCATATGGCCGTGCAGATTAAGATTCAAGAATTGTTTCCAATCATTAGAGGACACAATCAGGACAAAGTACAATTGCAGGCTTTTTGCTCAGGCCATGTCTCAGATGCTCATGAAAAGGTAGGGTGCAGGCAGAGGAAAGCAAGGAGGGGAAGGGAATGAGCATATGCACAGAAGTGGTGTATGAGAAAATATTGCCGAGGCCAGCAGGGCAAAAGTCCCTAGTGTGCTAAAAACATTCAGTGCTGTGCTCTCATCCTGACCCCTTTGGCTACGTGCTCTGTCTGTTCCTGTAAACAGAACAAGTCCTGGACACAGACTGAGTGCTGGGCCACAGTCATCTGTACCTCCTCACTCCTGGCACGTCCCTTGGCGCAGTTACGGCTGATTCAGTGGCTAACTCTCCCAGCCAGCGCCCGGCCTTAGTGCAGCTCATGCAAGGCACTGCTCATGGTTAGCAGCCTGTATGTAGACACCTTATCTGGGGGAGACAGAGGCAGGAGGACTGAGGAAGGATGAGAGTTTAAATGTGCAGGCATAAGCCATGCTACGTTGTGACGCTCAGCCAGGGAGTTATACCTGGCTCGTTTATTAAACGGTACAGATACAGCCATTACTAAAGTTATGAGACACACAAAATCTCATACATTGTTCTAGATAAGAATAAACAATTAAAACAAGTAAATAATAAGACAAATGTATATCAATACACATTTCAAACAGAGAAATATCTGTGGGGCATGGTCTTCTGTCCCTATACTAAAACAGCCTGCCAACAATCACTGGGTGATGTGTCCACCTTCTGCCTCTGTTGGCTCCAAGGTAGCTCAGCTGCTCCTAAGATATTGTGAACCTCTACCGCTGACACCACACGTTATTAATAAAGGGTGGGAAAGCCTTTTCAGAGAAGACTTTAATTTTTTTCTTGTGTCTAGTTAAGGCCTGCCTTCCAAAGCCTGAGATGCACTCTGTATTATGGAGTTATATGGCATCTCAGCAAAGGCACCAGAAAAGAAACTGGTTCTTTTATGTGAGTATGTGCAAATAGCCTGTGTGACAAGAAAGTGACAGAGGGATTATCTTCTAGCCTTCCTTTTTCCCCATAGATTATATTGAATTGCTCACTGTATATTATCTTGTTAATGTGCAGGGCTTTGAAAGCCTTTCAGAAGGATTTACTGTGAAATTTATACCTGTATTTAGAGGATTACTCACAGGTGGTGAATTGACTGAAATCTCACCATGCTGCTGTACACTGCTATTCAGAACAGCAATCTTGGCATACATTTTGCTTTGGATTTTGCCGAGATCTTTTTCTTTTGCCAAGATCTTTTTCTTTTGTGTGTTTGTTTTTGCAAGATGCCTTATTCTGATTTACCAACCCAAAACGCACTTCTTACTGATTTTTTTCCTTTCAAAAGCATTGTTCAGCTGCCATATTAATAAGGTTGTGCTGAAAAACAATATCCCACCAAAGCTGCCTATAGACTCTTCTAAAGAGAATTCAAGCTTTGAAACATATGTTTTATTTATAGAATGTTCCTTGGAAATCAGGCCAGGAAGTTGCATCTGCTGAAAAGTTAGATGTTCTGTTTAATTTTTAAACAAAATTCTAAACAACATATTCTAGTATAAAGAAGGCTTTTATGAATCATGAGTCATTTTCTGTTGATGGAAATACGATTCATATCTCATAACTTATTACTTCCCTGTCCTGCCCCCACTCTTTCCTATTGAAACTATCTAACAATCTATCTTTGCTATTTATAACACACCTAAATAGACTGATAACCAAAGAGAAAAGAGACTGTGTTTGAAGTTACCACTCAAAAGCTCTAATGCTGTCTACTTCCTCATAACCTGTCACACTCCTCAGTTTTATACTACTAATAAAAGTTAAGTAGGACTAAGTTGAAGCATGCATACAATTTTCCAAATATTGGATCCTTTGCCAATACGCTGTATTTTCAAAACATAAAATACATTATGATTTCAATCCTGTAAATGACTTTACACTGAAATATGTCAGCAGTCATCTTTTTTGTTGAGTTACAGCACCAAATTTACAGACAGGTGTCTGTTCTTCATTCCTTCACACAATTGCCTCTCTGTTAGTTGCCTGTTACCTCAAGACAGTACATTTCTCAGGCTTCCGTTAAATATATTTCATAAGAATCATTTAATACAAATAGGGCATTCTTAGCCCATTTTCAGCCCAAAGTGGCTTCATAAACACATCAGACTAGGAAAACTGTGCAAGTGGAAATAAACCAGGTGATATGCTGCTACCGTCTAGGTTAAAATCATTATGACAGTATCTAGATTAAAAGTCAATTTTTAATACATTAAAAGTAAACCAGGTAGTAAAAGGGTAAAAATTCACGTTTACAATTGCAAGGCACAGTGCTTAGGCTGGAAAGTCCAACATAACACCACCTTAACACCACTGCCTAATTATGAATTAGAACTTGCTTATATATGGTAAGTGTAGCACTTGAGCTAAGTGAAAAAAGGGCCATATGCACGTCTCTATTGATACAGCTTGTCTTTTTGGCTGTTTGCATAAATAATAATGAATCATTTCACCAGGGAAAAACTAGCCCTGTGTCCTAATGGAAATAATGCTCATCTATTACTTGCAACACTGAAAGCAGGAACTAATTTAAGAAAAAACTTTTTTTAAGGAGCTACCTATTTTAAGAAGCTTACTTCGATAAGTAGTGGCGATTTTGATAGCTACAGTTACTGGCATGCTTTGTCAGCAGCCTCTTCCTCTGGCTGCCCCAAACCTACAGTCTGTTCCAAATACTTCCTTTGCAAACTCTTAAAAATATGGAAGAATCTGCTTTGAAGCCCACTGTCCTCATAGAAAGCACTTAATAGCTAGGAAAGAAACACAAAGACTTTGGAAGTAACAGCATCAGACAAAAAGAAGTAAAAAAAAAAAAAAGAAAAGAGGGAAAAAATAGAGGATGCCTTACTTTCACATCTCCATGTAGATGGGAGAGATGATGTATTAATTCACAGATGCCACTTGTCTTGGGCTTTCCCTTACCTATCCCTGCAAGAACACAGAACCTACTATATTGAAATGGTATGGCCATACCCTATTATACCAAAATGAAATGGTCTCCTTTTAGAGTACCAGTCCCCCTAGATGAAAATTCAGAGAAAAAAGCCTCTGATGCTTTGTCCAAAGTGATCTTGAATCCGTTACAGCAAGCAACATACCCACAAACAGAAGAAAGTCACAAGCATGTAGCAGAGGCAGGGGAGCTGAGGCCCAGGGACATCGGTGACAGAGAAGCCATACCCCATGGAGGCAAAGGCCCCATGCTCCCTGCAACAGACCATGGGCAGCAGCAGGCATCACGGACACTGTCTTTGCTGGGGGTGGGTTTCAGGTAGCACAGAGACACTTAAAAAGTTGTGCCAGTGGAGGTGCTTAAATGCCCAAAGCCTTGTAGATAAGTAAATATCGTGATGGCATTGCTTTTAACAGGCAGCAGGTTTTGCACCACATGCACAACCCAGGCTTCAGGGCTTCTCGGGCTTTGTCTAGCCTTGTCTTGACTTACCTAGCTCTTTGCTTTCACTTGTTTGCTTGTAACAGAAATTATCTAATAATACAGTGACTGTTAACCTAGTTTGTTTCATTTGCTTAAAATTGTACAGTTGTGCGACGTTATATATAAACCAGATATGCTAAATTTGGATGTAACATGGAACTATAGATCAATAAAGAAAAAACAGGGTGTAGAGCATGTTGGCAAACAAAAATGACCACATATGGAAACTGAAAAAGAGGAAGAAACAACCTACATCCTCCTCCTCCTGGCAAAGGACTTGGAATTCTGACCACTTCCCAAGCTCCGTGCCCCTGCCATATTGAAGCTTCTAATCCTAGGGCCCACAGTAGAAGGGTAAGCGTAGCATCAGAGGAAAGATTAGATACTACAGAGTTTCTTTGTACAGTAACTGCATATAATGGCAACCATAAGTATTAGACTAATTTTAAATTGACTAATAATAAATGTTTGATTAGATCATTAAGAATTTAATTAGATTAACAATGTTAATCTAAACTTTGCATGTAAGGTGAGTTTCCTCTGCCCTTAACAAGATGTTGAGTGAAACAAACTAGTGGGGACTCAAGCAACTGTTCTGTAATTTGGATGCAACAAATAAGCAATGCAAGACAAGGGAAAAGGCCTGGAAAAAAGATGTGCAAACAGCTTCCTTGTAAGAAAGCCTGCTTGCTTTGCCTTTTCCTACTTTTAAAAAATGGTGTGTTAAGGAAAAGAGATTGCTTCCTCTAAGGTATAAGCTCAGCTACATTGATACAGAGAAACAAAACCTACAGAAACTGAAATCTGCTGTTGCTGGGATCATTAACAGCCGTATTAATTGACCCAGCATACTGTGATTTTAAGAAGGTGCGATGACAAACAGTTTTAGAAACCATGACTGAATGTCTGCCTTAGAGAAGCTCGAGAGGATTGCCAGTGTCAAATCTACCATCCTCATACCGTTTTTGTGAGTATGTAAAATACCAGGGAAGCTCAGTGAGTGCATGCAGCACCAGAAAGAGGAGAGAAGGCTGTGCTCTTTAGGGGAATTGATTGCAGCTTCAACAGATCTCACATTCTTACACATGGGAAGTATATCAAGAAGGGTGTGTAGGAAACCACAAAAAATAAGAGACTGGAAGGAAGACTCAAGTCATTACAGCTTTCCAGAAGGAGCAAATACATAGTTCTTTAAACATAAGTCTCAGGTCTGGAAACTGGAATGCAAGCTTGCTGCAGTCAACTCAAACTAGTTTGTCCTGACTACTGTGTTAGGGTTTTTCCACTTTGGAAAATGAAATGCATGGAATTATAACAGCAGCAGAACTCCTCAGCTACAGCAAAACTTCTTAATAACAAAGGAAGCAAGTGAGTGTCTTAAAAATCATATGATGTTTTTTTCTTTCTTATTATGGAAGAGACAGAAGCAGAAGAAATGGGCTTGACGCTTTCACTTATGTTTAATGGATTTTAAAGTGGCTCTTGGCAATGCAATATATCCCTTTTGAAGGTCCAGAGAGCTAGAAGGCAGTTAAAACCTTGCAAATGCCTGCAAACTAAGTATGACTTGAGAACATACCCCAGAAGACTTTTTTTTTTCCTCTACCCAAAGTTAAAGTAAATTTTAGTTTACTTCCCTCCCCCCCCCACGCTCCTAGCAGTTCTTTAGTTCCATTTTTGAAAGAACTGACCAGGGTGAAGCGTCTCTGTTGACATCCTTCTTGGATGAGCACCCAAAGCACATTCAGTCTGCTCTTGCTCTTCTACATCTATACTCATATTAGCAATGATTCTCAGTTTTGTTGATTTGCCTTTCACTGTTGTCCTGACTTTAATGTCACTGCACTGATGTGCACAAATGTTATGCAAGTCCACATAGGTATTAACTTCTCTTTCCAGGAAAAGAGAAAAAATTTATTGAGTCACACTGAATGGAAACCATCATACCACATAGAGTTTCTGTTCTGAAAATTTTAGATTAAAGACAGGTACAAGTAGGTTAAAGTTTTTCAGAAGACTGTGAAAGAAGCAATGGATAGATGTTTTTATTCCTTCCTTGGTTATTGAAAGGAGTGTGATAATTCCAGAAAGTTATGGGTTTGGTTTTTTTTTTTTTGGGGGGGGGGGATTGGTGGTTGTTGTTTTTGTTTTGTTTAGTTTTGTTTAAAAAAAAAAAAAAACAACCAAAACAACTCTAAGAAGATCTTAAAAGTTCTTGGTTAATTTCACTATTTAATGGAAAGATAGGAATTATTCCACAGGTGATTATATGCTGCAGTATTACCTACATTAGATTTTCTTGTTGTTGCAGTCTGTTTGTTAAGAAAAATAATATATTTGAGAAGGAATTAAATGCCCAATTTTCTTGCTATATCTTTTGTATCACCCCAAATCTCCTCAACACAAAAGTGTTTGCAAACTGTTCATCAAGGAAATAAAATACCCTTCCTCCTGCCAGCAGAAATATCACTATTTAAGTTAACAAACTAGTGGAAAACCCCTTTTTTATTTCATAATTTAATATAATCAGAGACAAGTATCTAAAAGCTAACATTTGAGCCTTTGCAGTCGCCAGACAAAAGCCTTCTAATATCATGTAGAGACTGTAAATATCCTCCAAAAGGCTAAACGCATTCATAATGTTTATACAATACAAACAAACAGCCATAAAGTAGATGGAATATAAGTTACAGACTGTCCAAATATTTTTTTCATTGTTGAGATACAAAAAAAAAAAAAAAAAAAACCAAACAAAAAAATTAGGATTACTAACCTGTTGCTACAAATTTAAAATGTTAATATACTGAATAAAGATGGTGCTTTATCAAATAGTAATTTCCGTGAAGGTGGTAGAAGTCTAGTGAATTAAAACCAAAATATTTATTTTTCTTTTCCTAAGTGGACATCTGTACAGTGTACATCTGTAGATACCGAACTAAAACCAGAGCATGTCTGTCAGATGTATGGAGGGCACTGAGAACATGCAAAGTAGCAGAAAAGACTTCAATCATTTCCTCCCGTCACCTTTGCTAAAAGTGATTTAATGGATAAATGCAACGCAGCATATCTCATGGTTATTTTCTCCACCGTGTGGTACAATGAACCTGTCACAAGGCAAAACTTAACACATTTTAAGGCATCTGCTTCGGAATTTCTCAAAGGTATATCCTGATTTATCACTACCTTGCTCCTAATTCCTTTGTTTCTCTTACATACCAGCATCTAACAGCTGTGTGCGTTTTCTGAACATAACCCTCTAAATATAGGCCAGATTCTGCCATTTTTTTTACTTCTGTTGAAGACAAAGTCTTGTTAAAACCAGGCTCAAAACAATATTGGACCCATTATGTCAGTGTTTCCATTTATTTAATTTCTAAGAAGTACTTTAATTAGACACTTGCAATTTTGATATTAGAAAGCCAGGGAAGGAAATTGCCACTAAAGTTTATTTGGTTTAGACTTGCTACTGCTTGCCAGAGATGCTGATGTGTGTAGCACTTCTACTGAAAAAGCAGTAACTATAATACTTTTGGTCAAGGGGCTATTTCCTTTATCAGAAGTGTGTAAAGTACACTGGCATTTGGCTGTGCTCACCTGCTTCCTTATCTTCTCTTAATGTTAATAACTGTTTCTTCATGACAATCAAGTGCATAGAATTTTGTTTTCAAATAGTAGGTAATTTTCAATTCTTATTTAGGTAAAACTTCCAAGCCATTTCACTCATACTAATAATAAATCTGGAACAGCCCTGTCCTCAGAACAAGTGGAGTTCCTCTGCTGTTCAGGCAGATGTGAGAGTCCATGGATCCCTGAAGCTCACTTGGCTCAAAGTTCATGATCCCGCTCTCCTACATGCAGGATATACTACTTTTTTTTTTTTTTTCTAATCCAGGATTTGTACCTGTTGTGTAGCAATGAATTGTACTGGCCAAAGAGGAATGAAGGTAATAAAAAGGGGTTCTGCTTCCATTGTAAGTTGTAGCGGTGGGAAACCGCGTAATCTTTGAAAGACATCTTTAATATATCAGGTAGAAGGCACACATACATGTAGGCAGGCATTAGTGAATTACTTTTCAGTGGTTGTTTTGCTGAGATTTTGAAGCAATTTAATTGTGCAATGTTCTTGAATTCCTGTACAAGGCAGGAACTAGATAAGTATAAAATAACTGTTACACAGTACTAACAATAATTAAATTGTCTACTAAGAAATTATTAAGGTACTTGAAGCATTTTTTCATATTCTTCATTTTTCGTGTGCACAGTCTCACAGCTCAGTAGAAACTGAAATCCTACTGATCTCAGATTTTAAAATTATTTATAGACTATAGGATAGTATTTTTCCAAAGATCCTAAATACCGTTTTTGGATCCTGTATACTGGGAAGCCTAACGGAAATTAATTTTTAAAACTTTGTGATGTATTAGATTCATGTAAGTCAGGGGAAGGTTAAGCTTGACTGAAATATTTTTACTTTCTGAACAAATAAAAACATTACCTCGGGTGCAGACTGACTTTTGAATGCTATTGCTTATAATCAAACTCCCTTCAGTCACTGAAGATATGGCCAGGAACCTCAAGTACAATTTCAGAAGTGCAGATTTGGTACCGTATTTAAAATGGAAACTCATCTGACAGCTCTCCAGTTCATATCCAATTGCTACAGAAATTTGAGCTATCTTCTTACTAGATCCCATGAATATCTAAATAAAAGTTTGAATAAAAAAAAAAAAAAAGAAAAGAAAAAGAAAAACAACCCATGCAAATAAGAGAACTAATTTAAGTGTCTTTTGAAGGATTTGCCCTGATAAGTTTGCAGAATATGTATTCAGTCACTGAGAACATGGAGACCACTATTATTTAAAGTCTGATAAGTATCTCAGTAGACTTTGTTTTCAGTGAAAACCAACGCATCCCAGAGCAACTGTACTGATCTGGGCTTATACCTACACTTGTAATAACAATGAATCTCTTTAGACCAAATTATTTCTTGGAGGTTTTCCCTTAAAAAAAAAAAAAAAAAAAAAAAAAAAAGAAAGGAACTTGCACTTCAGTCTACCCTATCTGTTGGACTATAACTTCCATTGAACTATCCCTTGAGGTCTGTTCCTTCCCCCTCCATCCTCTCTTCTGTCACTAGCTGTTCATTTTGACTGAATGAAAGAGAATGATTCATTGCTCTTGTTATAAGTTTAGAGACTAGTTGTCCATCCAATGAGGAGTCAAAAATGAAGTTTTCTAAAGTAAACCAATGGGATAACAACAGATGAAGCCATTGCTAGACCTGAACAGTTACATCATGCAGAACCAGTTAACCAACACATTTCATCTACAATTCTTCAGAATAATAAAAGTCAATCCAGTGTCTTTATATCAACTGAAGATTATTCATGTACTTAATTTGCAATAGAAAATAATTTAGTCTGCTATGTTGATCTATATTACAGTAAAGGCAGTTTCACATTTCACTGAAAGTGCCTGTTGCATCTCTGCAGAAAGCAGTCTCAGAGAAACAGTTGTCACTATTTATACTGTTCCAAGTGTGTCTTCACAATGACTTTTTGTCAGGATTTTATGATACTAAATTTATTAGAACAAATTTATCTTTTCACCACTATGTAAGTAAAAGCAAAAACCCATTATTGACCACAGTACTTAAAATCCGAAAGGTGCTTACATCAGTATGATTACTGTTGGGTCTTCTGGGTTTCAATAATAATATTTGCTAGTGTTCTGCATCACTAGGTCTATTCTTGCTAAATTCCAGATCCAACTTAACCTAACATCTTTTTCCCCTTCTCCAGATTCAGCAAGCTTCCATAATGAGGCTAATATACTCTATTCTCTGCATGATTTTGTCTTCCTACATCTTTCCTTCTTCTCCTCTTAAACAGAAAAATCCTCCCTCCAGAGGAACATAATTCTATACCTGTGCTTTCAGCTGTTCCACCTTCACTCCCTCCACTTATCTGATTCAATGCCTCAAGCAAACCTTTACTTCCTCAGTCTCATCAGTTTCCTTCAAGAAAATGTTGATGGAATGCGTTATTTCTCCATACCCAACATTCTTCTCTCTTGTATATTTTTATTCATCTGTATTTTAAGTTCATCCAGTATTATAAAGGACAGAAGCTTCTGAAATAAATGAAAACTGTAATCTTCATGTAAATCACAAGGCTCTCAGCTCAAATGTATTTTCAAAGTCCCCTCTGATGATAAATATCAGAAGTAGTAACTTTAGAAAGACAAAGTATGCTTCAGAGTCTTACAGTACATTGGATTACATTTTGGAAGTCATTAGAGGCACCCTGGAGAGTATAGTACTGGAAGATTCCCATTTGCCAGTATATTTTGGGAGATATGACACATGGGCTTCCTTTAAATAATTTTGATAGTATTTAGGAAAAAAGTATATTGAATCTATCCCAATATTTTGCATAAAATAGTGTGCCTAGAGAGTCTACAACTGTATAAAAAGGAGGTTGCAGGTCTGCAAAGACTATTAATAAACTTGAAAGTACAAAGGATATTGAAGTTTGGAGAAACATCTACAGTAAAGCAAAATCATTTTAACCGATATCTTGTGAGGGAAATATATTTCATGAATTAAGAATTTTGTGCATTAGGAACATGATTCATCATAGAGTGATTGTGAGACACCCCCTAGACAAAAGCTAGCTCACCATAACACTAACTCAGTTTTTAGGAGGCACACTATTCAGTGAAAAAAACAGAAATACATGGTTGTTCAAAGTGTTAGAATGTCATATGCTAACTGGTCTATATAAATTTCACAGTCTTAAAGTTAGTCTTGCTTTTTGTTTTTCTTTCCCCACTTACTGAGAATCACAAAATCATGAAGGTGGGAAGAGATGTCTGGAGGCCACTCAATCCAACCTGCTGCTCAAAGTTGCAACTGGTTCAGGTCAGTTTTGAATACCTCCAAAGATGGAGATTCCATAACCTCTCCAGATCCCTGTTGCAGTGTCTAACCATTCCCATGGCTGAAAGTTATTTCTGATATCAAATTGGAGCTTCCCATGTTCTTACTTTTTTATGACCATTACTCTCATATTTCTACCATACATCTTTGAAAAGAGTCTAGCTTCCTCTTTTTCTATTATCCCATTAGATGGCTGTAGACACTGAAAATCTCCCTTTAGCCTACTTTTTTTATGGATGAACAAATCCAGCTCTCATCAGCTGCTCATTGTACATTATGTGCCTCCAGACCCCAACCATACTGGTGGCCCTTCACTGTGCTCACAACAGGATGTCAGGGTCTGTCTGGTACTGAGGAGCCCCAAACTGAACAGGACACTCTATACACAGTTTCAGAATCCCAGATAAAGGAAAGGAAATGTTCCCTTTGGCTATATTCTTGCTAATACAGCCCACTATGCTTTTGGCCGCCTTTGCTGCAAAGGCACACTGCTGACTCACGTTCAACCTGTTGTCCCTTAGGACTCCCAAGCCCTTTTCTGCAAAGTTGTTTTCTATCCAGTCAGGCCTCCAGCCTGTTATTCCACCCCAGGGGCATTACTCTACACTTGCCTCTGTTGGGCTTCATGTGGACCCCATCAGCCCATTTCTCCAGCCTAGGTCTCTGGATAGCAGCCCCATCCTTCAGTATATCTCCCCCATATACTCAGTATCTCTTTTCAAACTTTCCAGGATTACACTCTGTCCCATCATCCAAGCCATTCATAAAGATGTTATAAAATTTTGGCACCCATATGAATCCTGAGTGATGTCACTGGTGGCTGGCTGTCCACTGACCTTTATAACACTGACAATCACAACCCTTTGAGCACAACAGTCCAGCCAATTTTCCACCCAGCTTGTCATTCACTTACCTAGTCCATATCTCACCAAGTTAGCTATAAGGATACTACTATATGAGACCATGCTAGATAAACCCTTCTGCTGTACTTGATCTCCTATATTTACCACTCCAGGGAAGCCTCTGGAATATCAACCATGGCAGAGCTCTGATCTCAGGACAAACTTCTGTTACTTCTTAGGCAAACTATGGTAAAAGTCATGAGACACATCCTATGACAAGTATTTAAGTTACCCTGCAGTGATCCAGCTCCAAAGAGCCTTAGACAGAAACCCTTCTGAGCTTCTGTAGCTGCAAAAATGATGTGATGAAATACCCCTGGCCAGAGATGAGCAATATATCAATACTGTTAAAATTTAGCAGTGTTACAGTCACTCTCTCTCGTTCTCCTTCTTTCACAAAATCCTCTAATAAACCGTGAAAAAAAAAGCTGATTTGCATTCACTCCCCAGCTCAAGTAACTTGCGTAGACCCCACAAGTTTATTTCTGCAGAGGATTAAGTTTGCTCTTGATTTCAACAGACCACTATTTTCACCCATCTCCATATCAATATACAAATTCTTGAAAACTTAAGTATTTGGGCTCCTTGAATAATGTAAATTTAATAAAATTTGTTTTCATTGTGTACTACTTGGGTGAACATCATGCTGAAATATTGTATAAACTTTGTGTTCCTATCTTTGAAATTTATAATTAAATCCAAATGTCAATATGACTTATTTTTAAAACGTCTCTCCAACACCATATTAGGAAAGAATACTATTCTACGATATACAGTGGAGAAAAAAACAAAATAGATCCTTAGAAGCTCTAGGCTACAGGCACACTATTTTATATGAAAGAGAACACTAGATTCAATAAACTTCTCCAGGTCAAGATTATTGAAGTGATTTATAAACATGAAAATAACATAATCTGCACCTATTCTTCGTACATGCCCTCAAAAAAATACCCAGAACTTCATCTCTGACTTCCCAAGAAGTTCACAGGCACTCATAAGAGCACAGCAATGAACAAAATATTATTTCATTTTACGTCAGCAGTATTCACAACGCTTGAGAAAATTGGCTCTGACAGCATTCCCATTTTATGTATACACTCCATTAATTTCTGCACTGTCTTTGCTCTACCAACTAACCTTATCATTTAAAGGTAGGATAAAGTAAACCATCCTTCTACCCCCTTAAATATCTATCTAGCCTTTAACTTTTATGAAAATCAAGTTTTCAAAGGTCCTGTCTTCAGTTTGTATAAAGTAAACATGCTCTTTACAAAGAAGTATTTAGGCCTTGGCCACTCGGAGGGTTGCAAGCAGACATTTATGTCTGCCCTGAGCCAAGCATAAGGAGTTCGCCCTGCAGAATACAAGCCTTGGCAGGCAGACCCTTCCACAAGAGATTTTTTTCTAAGAGAACACAAAGCTGGTCTTAGTCCATTCTCAAATCCCATACACCAGTTAGTGGCTGTGCACTCACGTTGATGGTTGTATGAAGGCTGTCCAGAGCTACAGACAGAAAGACCATAGGCAGGAAAGCCATTTGTGGCACTGGAGAAGGCAGCACACGGCATCGATATGGGGAAGCCTAGAGAAGGTACCTGGAAGTCTAAAAAGAGGTGGGATAAAGGGAGCTGGGATGCCAAAAGGCTCTTTGAGACACAAAGCAGACAATTTCCTCCATAGAAAGTAAAAGAGGATTATGAAAGAGTTAGTATATACAAAGTTGAATATGCAGGCACAGAAATTTTTTCTGGTAGCCCAGCATTTGCCTCTTCTCACCGATGCTTTCAGTACTGTGCTGGACCTCGGTATTTTAGTATTAAATTGATGGAAGATCTATAGAGCCCACTCTTCCATAACCAAGTCCTTGCCCAAACCCTCTCCCCATTTTTACTTTGTGTGCAAGAAGAGCACCTTTATGGGCAGAAAGTCTCATGGATCCCCTTAAGACCTCCACATCTGCTACACTGATACCTGCTTTGCTGATGTAGGGACTTCATACACAAATCTTTGTTTTAAATCTGCTTTAAAATTCCTAATCATGCAGTCCTGAGGAGGATGAGCCAGATGCCTCTCTTCTGCTGCCCCTCACCATCTGCTGTCACCTTCCCCAGTGAGTGCTGCTGCCACCTTTGCCCCATTTGACACCTACTTATTCCCAAAAACAGGTGAAAGTGCTGAATGAAGACTATTAATGTCCATTATATTAATTAAGAGTATAGAGACTAGATAGAAGCTCTCTGGTGTCTCAGACTGGGAGCAGCCATTAGCAACACAGTACAGGAAAGTAAAATTCTGGTTATCCAGTTCTGGCTCTGCCATACTGGTTCACGTATAGTGCAAAGTTTTCTTTGTGAAATGAGAGATGGGCTCAAAGCACAAAATGCAGGTAAAGTATTTTAAAACTCATAGAAAATATAATGTTTGAAACTGCCCATTTATGAGTAGAAAGAATCACTGCTTTCTGTATCCCACATTTGGCTGTAAACACATCTTTAAATGACACAGAAAATCCATCTGACAGAAGATTAAGGCTGAGAGATCAAACAGTGGAAATCAATGACTCTCACAGTTAGTTTGGGCATATTGCATGTACATCATAGATGATTCTATTTTATTTGTCACATGCTCATATTTAGGCAAATTATGTTATATCCTTCAAATAAGCATGTGAACAATGATTATTTTAATAAACCACTTCTGTGTCATGCTTAAAATCTTTACCCTCACTGTAAACATTTTTAAAGCAATTAGCAAAACTAAGGACAGTACTATTGGCACAATTTTCTTTTGGAAAAGCTCTGATAATCTGGACAATAGTTTAGTAGCTGTGTTTGATTTTTCACTAGCTTTTGTACCAATTAAGGCTACATGACTGCAGAGCAAGCCTTTGCTTAATTAACAAAAGGTAGCTTAGTTAATCCAATGTCTTTTATTAGACAAACAATTTAGAAGAGAGATACACAGGCGTAAAGCTTGAAGCATAGATTGTTTACCCAAAGGCGTCTGCTATTGTAAACTGCGTGTAAGGCCATATGATGTGTACCTTGTTGTCACTGTTGGACATCAGACTTTCTTAATGTTTCTACCAGCATATTGTATTAAAGAACCTGGTCCTGTATTAACTGCACAGGAATTTTTCTTCAGCCAAGCAATACATGACTTTTTAGAAAAACGGACACAAATGTTGAACAATTGTCTCCTTTACTGACTCTAAACATAAGTAACTTCTGATAACGAGTCAGCCAGAAGCTGCTCAAACTTTCTTACAATGACTCTCTGAAGAAGCCTTTTTATAAGTGGACTAGTGGCATATCTTTTATCCTGGAGCCCACCCCTAAACTCAATAAAAGAGACCCAAAATAGATAACAGAAGGTTCCTTAACTGAAGAGGGATAGCAGAGTGAGCTCGTATTCATCTAGACAAAAAAAAAAAAAAAAACAAAAAAAACCAAAAAAACAACCACAAACCCAAAACACACAATGCACAAAACAACCCTACAAGAAACCCCACTCCCAAAACCAGAAAACCCACTACTGCCCACCACTCAATTAAAAAATTATCAAACCCAAAGGACCACCCACTTAAACAAAACTTTCTGGCAGCTTGGAGGCACACTGCTATAGCATTCAATTTGCCAGGAAGGTCTAAATTTCTATTATCAAAGTTTTATTCAAAGATCTTTATCAATATCATGTTTTTTTTTAAAGCTCTTAAAACACTTTGCAGAGTTTTAAACACAGATCGTTCACCAGTATCCTGCTCCTCCTGGACAGGAGCATAAGCAGCTACTCTAAAAGTCACCAAAGATGAAGAGAATTTTACAAGTTAAAAAAAAAAAAAAAAAAAAAGACCTAATTATTCTAGTTTCTAACCAAGGAAAGACAAGGCTTAGAACTAACACACAGCTACAATAAGAGCTAAGAAGATGATAAGAACAGTCTAATCCACCACAGCATGTTGTATATCCCTGGGGTGTGAATTAGCAGTTCTTACTGGAGACTACAGGAGCACACTGTACCCACACTCCCCATACTGTGGGCTGGGTAATTCACTCCATTATCACCTCCAGTCTTTCATTAAAGGATGATGCTTGCAGGTGAAACTTCAATACAGTGAAAGCACTCTCAAGCCTGTAACATATACAGTTACTTAATCCATGGGAAACAGAAGGCAACTAAAATAGTTATGCCCCCTCACTCATCCCCCCCAAAAAAATCCAACAAAACATTTTAGGATATAATAGCAGTCCCCTCAAATGGTAAAAATTCAGAGAAACTAGTACAGCTGTGCCAAGAGGCAGAAGTCAGAAAGATTTGAAAATTATTCGGAAACAAAAGATTGCAACTTTGTCATTTATGATATAAAATCAGTATCTAGATAAGCAGGAAAATTTGCCTCAAAGTCCTAAATTACTGTGCTCAAAGAATTCAGATTAGTTTTAGATGTGTGATAAAGTCTTAATAAAAATATAACTGTCCATATCTCCCTTCTCCTACTCTCCACCCCTGAAGACAAAACAGCACATTCACAATTTCAACTCTCCTACTTCAAGAGCATGCAGATTATTTCTCTCTCTGCGGTGTTAAGAAGCCTCTACTGATGGTACTTATGTCTAATGCAGAAGCTAACCTCAGCTTTATACAGGACAACATCAATTTATTTAGCACATCTGTCACGTACACTCTGAATCATCCATGGATGTTTTTGAATATATTATATTTTCTTTTGTTAGCCCTACAAAGTCAAATATTAGTGAAAGCAAGCTAAGCATTGCTTCTTTTTGTCTGTTGATAGCTTTTTTTAAAAAAAAAAAAAAAAAAGTAAGTGCAATCACTTGATGCCTATTTAAAAGCCATAAAGTAATACAGGTGTAACCAAGAGCAAATCTGTTAGAAAGGGCAAGACATCATCACCAATAAACACACAAGAGAGCATTACTTGAGACTACTAGCTGAATATGCAGGCCTGGTAAGAAGGTTGTCTTGTTTTTAAGCTTATAAATGGAGTGGTTTTGATGCTTTAAAGGCTGTTTAAACACAGCTAACAAGATCTCTAGAATGCCTTCTCTCTTTCTCCTCTGAAGATGCTATTGCAACAGAGGTTTGGTAACAGACAGATGTTTGCTGTTTCAGAAGTGCTGTTTATTGAACCTTTTGCTCTGCTCTTAATTTTTGCTTCCTGTGCATTTGCTATGTTTCCTGCTGTTCCTTCTCTTTCCTTTGGACTGTAAGCTTGCAAGAATATGGACCATCATCTGTCATATAACACAAAGCGGCCACTAAAAATTGGTCATATACTAAATGCACACCTGTGCAAAAAATGTTTTAGTTTTTTGTTTTGTTTTGTTTTTTTTGTTTGTTTGTTTGTTTGTTTGTTTGTTTGTTTGTTTGTTTTTTCCAGGAGAATATGGATGTGCTCGGGAAATCAGCAGCCGATGTATACTGCTATGGATTCTTTGCTCTCAGTGTTATCTGGTAATGTTTGTGTCTGTCTTGGAGAATGACAGAGCACTGAATTGCACATTGTAAGGCAAACCGTTAAAAGTGAAAGCACTGAATATTATTTTTTTCATTATTAGTGTATTAGACATGGCTCCTCAGAGCTTACTCAAAGCTGCGATTAATAGGTCTTTGAATGAGGAAACTAAAACCAAAACATAAAGCCTTTGTAATACACCCATCGATGCCAGTTCATTTATCAGGGAAGATAGAAATGGATCTGACCCAGGAGTAATATTTACTTCAGCCACAAACACTCTGTGTTTATGATGAATTCGTCATTTAATTTTCTACATCCCCTGTGCTGAGATCTGAAGAAGCTTGCTTGCTTTTCTCGCCTACTGTTTGGCGCAGAATCTGTTTGAACAGAGCTGAACTGTAAATGCCATGATCACAAATCTAGCATCTAGCTGACGCTAGGGAGAGAAGAAGTTCTATTTATAGCTCTTCTGGGCAGCATTAACCAGTGGAGATGCTACTGCTCTGACCATCCTTGGGATGACCTTCACAGGAATACACCTTTTACTTCATGGTAATCTATAACAAGCCCTTACGGTTTGGCAGGATGTTCCTTTCATTTCTTTTCCTTCTCCTCTATAGTATAGTGGAATTGCTTGAATGTGAAAACGAACAAAAGGCATTAGAAGCAGATGCATCTTCTGAATGGAAATTGGACAGGTTTCAAACAAAGAGGAAGACACATGCTGAAGTTGGTAAGCACTGTGAAATACTGAGACCTAGCAAATTCTCTTGGACACTATAAGCCTTTAAAATACCCTTTTCAATTTTTTTTTTTTTTTTTTTTTACAATTTTTTTGTTCTATTGAAGCCCTGTCCAGTGGTATTAAAAGAGAACTTGTTTTTTTTTTTTTTTTTCCTTCTCAAATCATGAGGTAAAAAGCAGCTTCGATATCTTAGAGAGAAGCTTTAATAAATTCATAGGCATTTAAGCAGAAATTTCTGGGTGTCATTTTTGACAGGAAGAAGAAAGGTATATTGAGTTTTTATTCTCATCAAAACTACTGTACAGATCTTGAATACATACCATGAGCAACAACTCAGTGTGAAATGGAATAGAGATGGACACACATATGTGATCGTGATATTCTTGTCATTGAAAGTGTACCTCTGTTACCTACTGAATTTTATTACCTTAAATATCTCCTTTAAAATATGAAGTGCATGAATTTCATCCATAATGTTACTTGAAGCACTGAGAATCACAAGAAATATTGGTATGGTTCTTTGGATAAGAACTACTCAACCTGACCACTGACAGGTGATCTATGACTGTTCCTGCGGTGGTCAAATATCAACAACGACTAGGAAGTAGTCACTCAGTTACTGCAAAACAGGAAAACTCAGAAACTCAAGAATTGCTAATTTAAACCAGAAATAAATTTGTGTAGTGTATTCTACAGTGTACATGGGTATGTCAAACAGATTTGCTTTTAAATATTAATTTATTTAGAGACTCTAAAGAAATATTTTAGTTTTACATTAACATGTTAATTCTGTGTTGATGGTTGTGTAAATGACTACTTCTTGCCAAGACACCCTTGTAAAAGCAGCTGTTGAAATCAAGTGGTTCTTTCCTGTCTATTTTTAAGATTTAAGTAAACAATGTTTTATCAACAAAGTAGTCTCATTTGAGAGTTTTAGACTGGACTGAAACAGACCAAAGACAAAGATCTCAAATGTTTTAAGATGAGTTTCAGTGCAAGTAAAAACAGAGCATGTAGCAAAACAGGGCGTCCAGCTCTCACTCTATGTTAACTTTAAATTAAATACTGTTTACACAAGCAACATGCTAATCATAAATCCTTGTTAAACATTGGCTAATAATTATACTTTGTACTTATTCAGATCCTTTCATTTGATCATCTTGGTGCCCTCTGCAAACAGAAATTAATTTTCACAACACCGTAGGAGTAGCTAAACAATTACTAAAGATGCCAGATCTCAGGGGTAGAAATGGACCCTCTGTCTGTATAGCAGACCAATATTCAACATCCTTACCTAGAGGTAAGGGAAGATTCAGTCACACTGCTGTAAATAGTAGGAATCCAATAGTTTCAACTGTGCAGGAGTTTTTATGTTAAATGTAGCATGGCAAAAATGAAGCTATATTTTCCTTGTGTTCTATTCATATCAAAAAATATTTAATTCTTATAACTAAGGGTCAGACTCCTAAACCAGTGACACAAAAGCATCCCACACAGCAAACCACAGACCAGAAAAAAGTTTGAAGCATAAACATTAGGAAGGGCAGTCAGCTATCTTAATCTGATAAACTGGTTTTGGCAACAAATTAAACCAGTGGTTTCATGTTTGTGGGCAGTTTTTAATGGCTTGTTCTTGCATCTTAAGGTACTGGTTCAAGATTTCAGGTTTATGGCAAGAAATGTATTTAACTGTTTTTTCTCTAAGTTTTTACTTAAAAATATAACAACAATGATGCACTGACTATGGCAAAAGATAATTTGTATCTTCACTGGAATCAGTGAATAAATGTCTCAGGGTGATTCTCTAGCATAAAACATAAATTATGTATCAGCTATTAAGTGAATTGCAACAAGAAAGTTTTCCAAGTATGGCTAGCAAATGGCACAGGCTCAGCTTCACTAAAAAGCAACAATGTGAGAGACAAGACTCCAGATTAAGATTTCCTCTCTAAAAACAGTACATAGAAACAACTGACTTCTCCAGATATTCATATGCATATTAATGTAGGCACCAACTGCCTACTAATTGAACCATTATCAACATCAAAGAACAAATCTAGATTTCATGTTGTCATGGCCAGAATTTTAATAAGAGGCATGGAAAGTAACCACTGAGACATGACACACAATGGAAAACAGGTCTATTCTCTAACAGTCAGATGAGTACATCTTCCTTTGCTTTACTTCACCAGAACAAACTGCAGATATCAAGATCCTCAGTTGCAACAAGGATTACAGAAGTGAATTTAAGTTCCTTTTGTGTCCCAACATTAAGATCAGCTTATGTTGATCTGGTCCCTCATATATAATACAAAAACCCACAGCCATCTCCTGCAGACTACCAAGAGGCTAGAAGCACCGGTCCAGCAGAGAAGGACTACTTGAGCAGTACAGGACTGGCCCCAACACTCTACCAGCATTTCCATGGGCACTGTGAAGCAAGTTGATGTTACAAACATCAGCCGGTCTTTCAGATCAAAACACACATGAAAACTGAAGACTGAACAGTATGATACCAACTGATAAAACCATAGGTTCATGATATCTTCAGGATTTTACTATAGTTTTCAAACCACATATTTTCTTCCAACTTTCTCTGATACTTCACTTCAGCACTTAGAGTACCTACTTGTCTTATTTCCCTTTCTCTTATTCCCTGACAGGTTCACTTCAGTGCTTCACTTCCTATGTCTTCTCTATTGTTTGTGTTCCTAATAAAATGATCTTCTATTTTTACTGAGCACCACCTACTTAAAATTTAAACAAATGAAGTAAACTACATCAAATTAACCAAATCAAAAAACCTGCTGTCCCTACGTAAGTTTATTCTGCGTGTTTATTACAATCAATTGCTCTGCTCTTCTCTCTGGTATACTTCAACTGTGAAGTCTTCAGCCACAGACTATCTTAATCTCTATACAGCATCTAGTGAAAAAAAAAAAAAATATTGCTAAATGATGTTAAGGCCTTATAAAGATAATCACGAGCAACAAGACTAATTAATAGCACCAACAGTTCAACTATGAGCAAGAGGTCTAGGCATATAGATGGAAACAAAACCAGAGAAAACACAATTACTAACAGCAAGTAATGCAAAGTGTATGTAAAAAAGTGTATATATATAAAAAAAAAGCCAGTCAGCTAACAAACCCCCCTATTATTAAAGTAATCTCCTTTCTCAGAAACTTCCCATCTAAAGCATTATAAATTATGCCTGTTTTGAGCTAAGGTTCCAAGAAATTTGAATTAGTTTTACATCTTCCAGCAGCTAACAACGACTGGACACACATAGACAAAACATTCTGCTGTTATCTCAGTAGTCAGAAAAAACAAACAGAATATTTTATAGCTTAAAATAATTCCTCCACAGAACATTTTTAATACCATGTGACTGTACTAAGAAATCATGCCAAGTTATTTTCTCATTCTAGTTTGAAATATATAGATGGCTCTTCCGCCAGTTATCAAAACACTAGACTCATTTTTCATTGGACATACAAGCAGCTGGGTGTATACACAGTTAAATGCCACTGAATATGCAGTGTTTTTAGAAAAGCCACCTTAATGGATAAGAAAATACTCCTTTTGTGTGTCATGAGCCTTTTAACCAACTGTAAGCAGAGAGTTCAAAGAACAGGTCTGACCATAAAAGTGGAGACAAGGGCTTTATGCTTAAAGTGTGGATTCTAGCCAGCTAAAATAATAATTCTGCATTCCGGGAGAAATGACTATTACAGGTCTCCGGGCAAGCCCAGGCTCGTGGGCACTGCAGTACTGATGGCAGCACCCAGGGTCCTGCTGGGCATCCTGCCTCACAGCACACACCACATTTGGGGTGCAGGGCCTCTGCATCCCCCACTTCCAGGTCTGCAGCACATCAGATCCCAGCCTTAGTCCCCCTTTACAACGTTGTTCCCTTGCAAGCATACATTTATTCCTACAGAAATTCACCAAAGTTACCTGAAATGGATTGAACATGCAGGCACAGCCATAATGGCAAGGCAGAACCTACCAGTATAGATGTCTACTGCACTTCAGTGGCCACCACATTTGCAGGACTCCATCCAGTTTTCCCCATGCAGTTCAGCACAACATAGTCAGCACCAGTTCTCAAATCTCCTCCAGAGACTTTGTTGCATAGTATGTGTTGATATTTCAGCTCACTGATACCAGCATTAAGGTGCTAAACATTCTGATTATCCAGTAAGGATACAAGTTTTTCATTTTATTCTGCAAATTACAGAATGGAACCATCCAATACTTTTTAAATTAACACAGGATAGAATGTTATCTCTTAGAGCCCTATCAAAGCAAGTAAGAAATAAGGTCTGGTAAGCCTCCATTAGGACATCAATATCAAACTAATAAACAGCTGATTCAGAAAGAAATAATTTCCACAGAATCAAAAGGAATCAACAAGGGAGAAAAAATATCCTATTTTGTCTTTAAACATCAGATAATTTCCTCTGCAGTCTTTTATAATTGCATTTATTTTCTAAAAGACAATCTTTTTCTTCCTCTCCAGGAGTATCCATTCTCCATTATGTCCAGCATATTTTCTTCAAAGTTTATTTATCCCCTGCTACTGCTGGAACAGATCCCTCCCACTCTAATTTATTTAAGTCCATGCTGAAATAATGCAGAGGCTTTTATCTATATACTGTATATAGGAAAGTGAGAAAGAGGGAGATTAGGTGACTTGCTTGTTGGCACAGAAAGAACTTGCATGAAACAGGGAACTGAAGACAGGTTTCCAAGTTCTAACCCAAATCAACATGACAGCCTTTGTTGTGACCCCAGGGCACCACCCTTTACTTTTTCCCCATCCAAGTAAATCCCAGGCAGGTAAGCCCTACTGAAAGATCTCCAAATAGCTTGATCATTCACAAGCAAGTGCCTGCACTACAGGCAGTGGCCATATCCTGCTACCTTCTCCACTGTCTCCTTGGGGTGTTCCATGGCAGAATCTTAATTCCCAAAGCCCCAGACCTCACTGGCTTCAAGCTCACTGCTTTTCCCCATAGTACATGTTGCTCAACTTAGTTTCACACAGCCCCTGATCTTTCTGCTGAATGTTGGATTGGCTTCTGTCAGGGTATAAAGTGGGACTCGGTGGTTGCTCTATTCAGATATCTGTATAACTCAGTGAGCTAGTTAACCATTAGGACTAACTGTGGTTGAAGTACAGATAGAATAACAATTCTTATAAGTAAACGCAGGAATGTCACCCACCTGCTTTCCAACAAGTGCTTTAGATCAGACTATGGAACAAGTATCTGTAAATACTCCATGTCTCAACTTTGATTCATGCTGAAGCCTTCATACCAATTATTTCTAGAGGAGACGGGATAGCCCTAGACAACTGTTCAAGCTGACATTTTGAGCAGCAGAGGCCTCTGGTATTTTTGGCCTCAATATTTTAAAGCATAGGACATAAACTAGGCAGTCCAAATGGCCCATGGATTTAATCATTTTACAATGTTATCTTCTACTGCAAGTATGATTCAATTGTCTTGGTGATTTCATCTATCCCTTGATGTCACAAGTGCTTTAAAATTTTTTAATCTACTTGTTTGGCTCTGCCTGCAATATATCGTACAACCAGCTAATAAAATCATTGTCAGTGCAAACTAAAGGTAGAAATCTTTTATGGTAAATCTATGCAAGGAAAAATCATGGCTTTGGGGATACAGCTGTGCAAGTCTAATCCAAACCCTATCTTCTCAGGGCATCAGATGCATTTTGCAAAATACCTCTAGCTAGCTTTGCAGTTTTACAATAGATGAAGATCTGACTGTATGCTAAGTGCAGAGCATAACATGCCCTAGGTACCTGGTTAGGGAACTGATATGTAATTTTTCCATCTCCAGTGACTGATGGTTGAAGAATGGTGCTTCATGCCATTTGGCATGTATGCAACAGATGCAATAAAGATTGCATTTGACAGTGGGGAGAAGCATACCCAGTAGTAACATCCACTGTTGTTTTTGTAAATAAGAAACATCTATTTTCCTCAGCACCATCTGCTGGATACTAACAGGTGCTGGAGACCATCACAGAAAAGCTCTACTTTTCTGCAAGATTTAAGCCATTCTCTTGAAGTGAAGAGGATATTTTGCCTCCATCCAATCTCTCTTAGAAGGTAGAGTCCTTATTAAATCTTGGTTTCTTGGCTGTTTTTTGTTTTGTTTTGTTTGTTTTTTTTTATTTTTTTTTTTTTTAAATGACCAAAAAACTCCAAAACCCCAGCTGTAGCACCTTAGCAATACCTAACCAGCTTCCTTTATTGTTCTTATCAGTTCTATAGGCCTTTACTCCAAGAGTTGAGTACACTGTGAATTCAGACCTCTTTTAGCTGAGCGTAGTGTCCTGTGATGGTAGACATCCCCTGCACATGTTATCCCAGAGAATTTCTGGGAAATGATAGCTGAAAATACATACAGTAAGAGTAGTTGACAGAGCAATATTCCATACAGAGGTCTTACACAGTGTCAAGCCTGCATTTCATGCTTTGAAAGAGGTAAAGGGAAAAGGTAAATGTTAAGTAAAGCCTATGACCAGAAGGTAGCACTGTGATCGTCTAATCTGACTTCCTGAATAGCACAGAACAGTAGTCCAGACATTTCAGACATGGCTATGCACAAAAAGTGTTTGCACCGAGGACTTTATTCCCAAATTATTTGGAGACAAAGAGTAAGCATTAAAGGAACATTTAGGCTAGAAGTGATTATGCTGTGACTGGAGTTGCCTTCACATTTCTTGCTGCAACTGTTTCACAGATGGCAAGGCATCTTTAATTAGAGTTGAGGACCATAAGGAGTAGAACATAGCAATATGCATTTGCTCTTTTTGTACAGAAGCGCTCTGGGATGCAACATGCCAATTGCAGCTTGATCAGGGGTTTTCTAGTGAAATTATTTCTTTTGTCAGAAACTGCTGACATATCAAGAGCAGAACTTTTCATGAAACTGTACCAGGCAGAAAGCATGTTGCATCAAGAAAAACTGAAATTCCAGTTAAAAAAAAAAAAAAAAAAAAAAAAGAGACAGGATGAGAAGCACAGAGAAGAAAAATAGCAGCAGAAGGGTCCAGTGCTTAAGGCACTTGCATAACATGAGCAAGTTTTAGGCTTCCCTTTTCCCAGTCAAAAGTGACTGTACTCACAGAAGTGACTTTAATTCCAGTGTAGCTGAGCTTACTAGTGGGCTACTCTGTTTCTCCTACTGCAGATCTTTTATTCTGTGTAAACAGCTAACACCCACTGGGCCTCAGTGTGAAATGCTCCCGCAGTCCAGTTGCCATAGAATACTCATTTACCGTAGGCATTAGATCCAAAGAGGAATAAACTCTCTTCTCCAATGTATATTTCTTTATATAAAATGGATCTCTTTAAAAAATATTTTTTAAAAGGTGCCAGAAAAGCCCATAGTACAGTTGATCTTGGCACTCACACTGGGCAAGGCAGACTTGGGTTCAAGTTGTTATTCTTGATCTCTTGTTCTTTCACTTCCCTTTTCTTCCCCTCCACATTTTTAAAACAAACAAATAAAAAACTAACATCAAATAAATAACATAAAGGCAATAGGCTTGATTTTATCCCAGTATGGAACTAGATTCCCTTCCTGCTACTTCCCCCCACTTCAATCAAGCAGTAAATTGTTTTTGTGCCAAGCTCTGCTTTCTGTAGTTTTGTTTGGCTACAGAAATACTGCACTTGCTCCACATTCCTAAATAACAGCCACAGGAAAAAACTTCTGACAGAAATTCTAATACTAGACTAAAAAAAAAATTCTGAGTACAGGAAGTTTTACACTTAAGAGTTTTAGCTGCAAATTGAAAACTCAGGCTTGAATTTTGCACATCCCCTCTGAGCCCAGGTCTGTGCTCAATCATATATCTAATTGATTTTGGAAGTCTGGAAAACCTTCTCTTCTACTAATCCCTGTTGGGTCAGACAGGGCAGAGAATGTTGCAAGTATGATTTAAAAACAAACAAACAAACAAACAAACAAAACCCAAAACCAAACAAAGACCCAAACCCAAAAAACAACTGAAAAAGCCCAACAAAAAAGCCTACAGAAAACCAAAACAATCACCACCCACCCATGCTCATCTCTATTTTTGAAAAAAAGCAAATTAAATTATTTAGAGCTGGGATTGCAAGGTAACCACCTCTGTATTGGAAACTGTGTGCATTCAAGCAAAAGGCATTTGTTTTTCCTTGGATGCTTATCTTTTTCCAAATGATGGATTTGAAAAAAGGGCAGCTGCAATGGCTGCTAGATAGGTTTTGTGCCTTTAACTGGTTCCTGTCTAACTTCTATAGGTTTAATTATGATTAACTAAATGTTTTATGCCTTTTTGAAGTGCATAACTCTCCTTACAGTTTCACAATCAGCTGCAGGGTCTAGGAGGAACCTTCCTCTGCTGGCTTATTGTGAGTAAAATAAACCCCCAAACGTCTAAAGGTCTCATTTTAAATAAAAGAGCCAACTTCTGGTAGGCGGTAACTGGGGGTGGTGGGGTGGTGGTGTCCTAAGTTTTCTGAATATTGGGAAAAAGACTTTGATAAGAAAAAAATATGCACCGTCAGAATTAAGCATGGTTTTATTTTGTTTTGTTACCAGTGCAAGTAGAAGGCATTTCTTGAGATGTAATGATTTGGAGAGTAAGGATGAAAAATATAATATGTTATTGTACAGTACATTTTGCTAGTTAGGGAGCACATGAACCATAACTGAATTACCTGTCTCTGAAGAGATAGCCCCATAGGAACCAGAACACAACACTGCATAAAAAAAAAGATGCAAAAAGGAACCAACATCTTGTGACTAGGGTGCTATGCTGAAAATTGAGATATGGCCTCAGCAGGTTTTTTGATCACGTGTCCTATGAAGGACAAGTCAGTTGAACTCAAATTCAACAAAGCATGAACATCTATGCCTAAATTTCAAGCAATGTGCAAGGCACCCCAGTTGGTATAGGGACACAGCGTCTGCTGTGCTTATGCCAAAACATGACACTTCACTTAAGAACTGGTTTGGCATTCAGAAATTTACTGGGATCCAAAAAAGTAAAGATGTGCATGTCTTCCATTCTTTCAATTTCTTCTATTGTTCCTGAGCTTACCTAGCTTCACAATAAAGTGCATTATGAGCTCCAAAGACATTGACAAGCTAGGAAGAAACGAACCTGTAAAAACAGTATGTTTAAAGGACACAAAACAGTGGGAAGTAATACATTTGAAACACTGAGTAATGCAGGTGTGCTGGGCTAGGCAGAAGAGGGTCACACCCTGCCTAATAGTATGATAGTATGTGAGAATGGTATTGAGAACACCAGTCACGCAGATGTGTGGTGAAGGGGGAAGTCTAACCCACCACATCACTCTGCTGAGGGGTTAAGGGTGAGATTTAATGATCTGACTGAATTGAATAATGATCAGATTCCTCCAAGACAGGTGATGCACAGCGACTCCAGTGAATTTAAGTCCAGGCTGCTGCCTTGCCTTGACCCCGTGACAGCCTTGATTTATTTCTTATTCCTCCAGTAGTGCTTCTGACACCACACAGCAAAACAGAGAAGATATTATGTAGCAAATTCATCATGAGTTTTGTTGCTGAATTCATTTTCAAGCAGATCAGTCCAATGATCTTGTTCACCATAGAGATGATATGGCCAACACAAAGGAGGATCTGTGGTTAGGGAGGGGTGGAAACTCATCCCTTTTATTGATAGGCCTCAGGGATGTGGATTTAAAGTGAACACACAACTGCACACTCCAAGGGAAAAACAAAGGTATCTTTTAAGAACTAGGTGGTCTGGAAAACCTTTCCTGCCCAGCTTTTGTTTTCAAGATCTAAGCTAGCTGCCTTGTGCAAGATGATCACAGGCTCTTCAGTCACACAAGATCAGGGTGGACACAAAGACATGAGAGAACTTCCAGCAGAAGGCACCAACTGGATGGTGTTCTCATTTGTCTCATGCCAGACAGAATGAGCTTGTCACTGCCTCGAAGGAGTGCAAGGAAACCCATTCATCAGGGTTTCCAGTAAGGAAATAAGACATGCTTTGAGCACAGTTATTTCATTTGCTTACATGAGGAAAAAGTCAAGTCTGAGCATGTATGATTAGCTAGAGGCTACGCAAGCTGTGTGGGTCTGCTAGGGGGTTTAATGTATTTGAGGAAGGATTATGCAGCACCGAGAAACAAGCCGATTTTACTCACACAGCTTTTATAGACTTGTTCTGTTTTCTCCAGGTTATAAGGTTGTTTTGCAGCCTGGGTTATTGACGTCAGCACATCACATACATTCAGCCTTGAATCTTTCCTGACAATGTTTTTATGTACCTGGGAGCTAGTAGCACATACAAGCACTAAGAAACAATGATGAAAGAGGTTCTCATTGCCACTGTAAGAACAGATGAAAACACAACCCCTGAGGAAAGGTTGAGTGACTGAAGCACTTGAATCAGAGAGACATCTGAGATTACTTTTTATATATTTAAAGCAAGGCAAGAATTACTGAGCTTTAATTTCTGGGAAGGGCAGTTAAATATTGGCTCAAAGAAAACTTTTTAACAGCAAACAATGAAGCATGGGACCAGTTTACCAAGAGGGACTGAGGACTCTTCTTTAAGAATAGGTTAGACAATTCTGTCATGGATTATTTAGACTATCTGGAAGGAAAAGCAAGGAAGAGGATTTCTAGGATCGAGACAGTCATTGACATTTGAATAAGGATCTTTAAAACTGAAGCAGACAGCATCACACTGCAGCTGATATCCTGGCATAGAGCACAGTCAGCTTCAGTTTGTGATGAGGACTTTTTTATTGTGACTTCATGCACTCCATAGCCCTGTCTTATTTCTGTCATAGCAAAACAAAGTTCCCTGTTGTGCCTCAAAACGTAGAAGAGATTGATTAAAAGCAGGCAAGAGCTACAAGGTTCAATTTCACTAGGGAAATTGGTAAGTGATATTCTGTGCCCACGAAGATTATCTAGTTGATCATATTACTTGTTTCCTCTAGTTTACAGCCTATAAATTCTTACTCAGAAATGTATTCCTAGATGTATGAAAGCAGCAAATACATGGAAGAAAAAAGTAGAAATATCCTTGCACTAATTACTCTGTATATCAAACAGTAGTTAATACCACACCCTCATAACTTCTTTGGCCCAGATTTGGTACTTTTTTAAAAACAAACAACAAACCCACAAAACTCAACTTCATTGTCACTTGTGGAAACTAGTGTGTTATGTATGTTAACCATGTGTTCCTTTAAAGATAAATAAATCCCCAACCCCCCCCAAAAAAGACCCAACAACAAAACCCCATTCTTCAGCATCTTAAAATTTATATTGGGTTTTTTCCCTAATTCATACCAGATTAACTTTCTTAAGCCCAATGGGACAAAGAGTAACTATCATTGTTTGGGCTAAAAATTGTGAAGTACAACCTTTTTTCCAAAAGAGCTGCTTTTGGAATATTTTGTATACTATTATCTACTGTGTAAGACTTATCAGAAAAGTGACCAAATAGGTACAGACACAGTGTGGATATAATGTCTTTGTAGGAGCTAAAGAGGTCCAAAAGCAGCTATGGAAAATCCTTTCCTTTTATTATTTGTATGCAAGAAAACATTTTTCCTTCTTGAATCTTGCATGGTTCACACACAGCTGTCCTCCACAAGATACACAGTAACTATACCTAATAGTTAAAATAACACAGAATCTAAATACAGATGGAGTCTACTCGGAGTCCCTTTTCCCTGCAAAAGTGGAACTTAGCTTTGGTTCATCCCTAAGAGTTCCAAATTTACATTCAGAGGTAACAATGAAGTTCTTTGGTACAAGATATAATTAGTGCCAACAATTAAGTATGATTCATAAGAGGATCAAAAGTTTATGGATAATGAAACCACACCTACACTACATAAGAAGTACATTTTACAAGGAATTTTAAATTACATATTACAGATCTTCTTGCTACTTTCTCTTGATCAGCCGATACAGTTGCTTTCAGATAATCAGGGTATAATGAACTACTGATTTTCCCTGACATGTCAGGCCCTATGTTTAGTATGATTATTTTTTGCTGGTTTTACATCATGACATTGTCTGGCACATTTGCCATCAACTCTTTGACAAACAGCTTTGCCAAAACAAATATTTTTCATGTGATTCATTAATTTAAAACTGGTTTTTAGTCAGGTCTAAGGCTGTGTAAGTTAGTGAAACTGGGTTCCTAGCTACTTAGATGGACAACATTTCACTCGCCTCAAAGAAAAAGTTCAACCCCTCAGACTGAAAGTGCAGACAAATTTCCTAACGCCCTGAACAATTCTTAACATAGATTTCAATTTTCTGTAAAATCCTGTAAAATGATGCTGTATTACGTTAAACAAATGTCAATCAGACAGTAAAGAAATTTTATAAACTTAGCAGCTTCTAAACTAAAGTAGCACCACAATTTAATTTTTCTCTTAACAAAGTCACATTTGTTTAAAGACCTGATACTACACATTACATCACGTGTGATAGGTGGAGGATGCATCTATTAGGCTATGAAGCTGTCAGTTACTGCAAGCTTTCCTGATGTACTTGTATTAGACTGCATCCACTTGCAATGTCCACCATCCTCCGCCCTAAGGTTGAGGAAAAATCTAGAGAAAAATTGATAACCACGTACCAAGTTCTTAAAATTTAGTAACGTTCCAGTCAAAGGGCCCAGAGGCTGCAAAACAGGGCAAAGAAGTTTCAATAACAAACGCACTGAAAGCGGGGCTCCCTGTGAACTATGCTGGGATTTGTTCCACTGGAGGACCTAGTCAGGGTCACTTGGCCATTTAAAAAAAAAAAAAAAAAAAAAAAATTATATCAGAAGTAGAAAACTGGCAGGAGGAATAAGAGAATCAAGGAAAAGGAAAATCCAGTAGAAAAAACACATACTCTGACCTTATTGCTTCATTTAGATCTTGTCTAATCCTAATTAAATGTCACCATATTAGAAACTTGAAAAAATCTGTGTTACATCTCAGCTGTGTTGCATCAGTGACAGAAAACCATAATGCTCAAAAGATGGGAAAATCTTCAGAAGCATGCACGTTAGGTGAGGGAAAGGCTTGAGTCACAAAGTTCATCGTCTTTAAAATAACAAAGAGGCTATAGTCATAACTATTTAATAGACACTGCTAGAGCTGGTCTAGCACAAGGGAACCTTAAAAGTAAATAGATCAAAGAACAAGAGTGATGAGGAATGTCCTACAGGCAAAGCAAAGAATGAGTGGCTTTACTTTGGTCAAGATACTAATTATTGGTAACATAACATGGAATTTTGAACATATTTAAGTATGAAAGAAATAGTTTCCTCAATTCCTTAACTATAAAGCAGCATTTAGGAAAAAGAAATATAATAAGACTTACCCAGCAAATGCCTCCATTTAACAAAGCAACCCCTCCTGAATCACATGAGCACTGAGAGGAAGGGGAAAAAAAAAAGGGGAAACTGTTTGCAAGTCCTATGCTTTCTCTATTTGTTAATGAATGCCTGATTTCAAGCAAGCCCTCATTGTTGCACATTATTTCTCACCTCATTCACCTGCTGCAGTTTTCACAAAACATATCACAAAACACAACCAAAACAAAAAACAAACAAAACCAAAGCAACCCCACAGATTATGCTGTTCAGAATAAATTATTGACATTTTTTCTACTATATTAATATCTCCTTCAAAAACATTTTGATGTTTTTTATGGGAATGGTACTGCTACAAGGATTTCTATACATTTCCCCTGTGGCTCCAAAATAATTTCCCTGGAATCAGCATGATACAGACACAATACAATTGATATTCTTATTTCACAGGAATCAACTGCCACATCTAAATCCAGATGACTATATATGTGGATGTAGATGAAGAAAATATGAGAGAAACCTTTCAATTCTTTTAACTAATGCATATTTTTCTAAAAAAAAAAAAAAAAAAAGTAACAATATTGAGCACAGCCATTCATCTCAAAGCAGATGGGGTATAATTATGAGTTAAGCGAAAAATATTGATACAGATAACATTTTGCAGATGTAGAAGCAAATGCAAAATACATTATCTTCTAATGAATTCACAGTGCTATGGACAGGCTGAGTAACTTCTGCACACTTTTGAGAACAAAGTTTAACATGACGGAGATAAAAATATGTGTGAATATTTTTGGGAGTGGATCGCTGTTCTACCAGGACAAAGTGATAGATATTTATTTTCCACAGTTAGAGTTTAGAAATTGTAACTCATACATGATGTCAAAATGCAAATTTCTCTCTATGATCATCAGAAAAGTAGGGGAAATACTCTAACTTCACAGAGCAAAAACTAAACCAAAAATAGAAATATTTGGAAAAGTGAGCAGTGGCCATTAATTGTGTAGACTAGTGATGGATGAGCTCTCCATATCT
The DNA here is from genome assembly GCF_018691265.1 of Tyto alba. Taxonomy (NCBI): domain Eukaryota; kingdom Metazoa; phylum Chordata; class Aves; order Strigiformes; family Tytonidae; genus Tyto; species Tyto alba. Next base: position 12,619,662 of record NW_024881295.1, read on the forward strand.
AAAACATTTCCAAATATTCAGAAACCACTCAGTTCACATGAGAAGTTCAATAATGAAGACAAATTAGCTTTCTTACAGCTATCTTTGAGAGTTGACTATTCTTTGATGGAAGCAGAGACATTACAGGCAGCCAGATAATTCATAGAAACAGTGCTGCCATGGTCAGGCATTGTCAGGATCCTGATTATTCTGATAAAGATCAGGTGAGCGACAAACAATATTATTCCCCCTCTGCAAACATTTAGCTTTTATACCCCTTCTTTTAAAAAGTAGTTATCCAGGGCAAAAATGATGTCTTCTCTATGTTTTACTTTAGTTCTGGAGACTCAAAAATCTGTGGTTGTTGTGGTCAGCATTTCATGGTGCAAAAGTATTTTTAAATGAGGTGTTTAAAACTATATTTGGCTATAGTGAAATTATTTTAATTGTGAAAATAATTACATTGATATTTCAAATAGCATATGGTTCTTTTTACATTTATTTTTGTTACATTGACTCAGGTTGGTAAATTCATGTTGCTTGCTAAAACACTAAATTATCAAAAGTTGTAAGTGGTGATATACCATGTAAATAACCAAAATTTAAGATTTTCATATATTAAATATATATTCATATATTTTAAAATATTTTCATAAACAATACAATTACGTAAAAAGACTTCCTGACAATTTGTTTCCAGATTGTGGAATAACAAAACAGGGAATAACAGAAGTTTATGCTGTACTAATATTAAGAAGTGGTAGTACATACCCTTCTACAGTAAGCAACTACTTGAGTAAAATTCATACTACTGTGTTTGGATAAGAGGAAGAAAAGGCTTTCGATTTATTCTTCCCAGTACTCTGAATCATCATCATCATTCAAAAGGATCGTGTTGCAGTATATTATTATACCAGCAATAATTATAATAATTTGCATTCCTATAATATCTTTTTTGCTGAAGGATCCGTAAGTGCCTGTAATTTACATGCAGCCTGCAGACTTATTTTGCGCTCCCAGGCATGACAAAAAGAAGGAGAAATATCAACACTGATAAGAATATAATCACATAGAAAAAAGTAAATTCCAGCTCAAGATTATACTCTGGCAATGGATTCCGTAGGTGCTAACCCAACATAAGAATGAGTTGCTAATAATGACCCACCATTTAAATTAAGCCAGGTTATTTTGATCAGAAAATATCTGAAAATGAAAGTTAGCGAGTCCTCGTATTTTATCCAGTCAAAGAACTGCAATGAGTAGCTGAAGATAAAGTAAAATAGTAACTTAGGTTTCACTGCTACGTTGGAAATGGGTGAACATCATCTTTTTACTGCTCTAGAACTGAATAGAATCAGTAAATCCTGGAAATTAGATAAGAAAGAACAAATAATAGGCTAAAGTGCTCTATCTTCAATTAAAGAATATTTTAAAAATAAGTGAACTGTACAGAAAATTAGATAGTTTATCAAAATTCACCAACATAATTTAAGGTGATGTGAACGTAACTGCTAAATGCACATTATTCTGAAGGTCCTTCTATGTGGATCCAACTGTTTAGTATTTTAAGAAGTTACAGTTCAATCCTGAAGAGAGAACACTTCTGAAAGGAATTAAGATGAAGAGCAAGCAGGTGTTTAGTTTGATCATAAACATAGTGCCCTGAAGAAAATTTTGAATAAGGAATTAAAGCAAAAATATCCCTGAAAACTATGGGATATTGTATCTGAAGATTGCACACTCAGTCGGGGGGGGGGAACAAAACCACCAACCAAAAAAACCATACGTCTGATATTCAGTATTAAAAGTATATTCAGAGTATCTTAGATAAGCTAGTGTTTGCTGAAAAAAGTTACAAGAATTTTTTGAAGATTGATATGATCAATCACTTCAATAATTTTTCCTCTATCGCAGTATCAGTTCTAGTTGTTCACGTACTTTAGGTTCAAATATTCAATCTGAGTGTAATATTTTAGTTTTTCGGTATTTCAATTAATTTTCAAAACTTAAAAACTTGTGTTTCACTACCATAAGCTGAATTCTTAAACTAGATGGCTATTACAATATGCGTACAGGTAAGGCAGTGAAGGCAAAAATTGAAAATCCATAAAAAGCAATATACTTGTTTGGTTCATCTTAACTGATTTAACATAATAAAGATGACATAATAAGATGGCATAATAAAATTGCGCTCAGAAAGAGCTCCTTTAACTAATACTAATCCTGGAGCACACAATAATGTATGTTGTTCAAGGAAATAAAAAGTTGGCCTTTTTTTTTTTTTTCAACTCCACTTTCTACTTACATTACAGCAGATCAGAAATGATCCCAGCTCTGAAATATTGAACCAATTTGGATTTGAACCGCTGGATTTATGTTTCTGTCATTTTTCCACAGTATGTGAAGTTAAAAGCTTTTAGCCACTACCACTGGACTGTGGATGTTATTAAATTCTCATCTGAACTCATGTTTAAGTCTCCATTACAAAGACCAAGCTTTCCAGAAATGTGTAATTATCCTGATATTCAGAAAGAAAATAAAGATCACGTCTCTCTTTTTAAGCAACATAACAGGAAATTCCTAGGGGCTTGTCCACCATTAGTTTGATTTTTCCCTTCATCCAGAATACTCTTGATGTGAATGTATTCAGTCACACCTTTTTACATGAGCACATTTGCAAGCTAATAATTTTAACAAGTAACACACTTGTGAGATTCACTATATCTAGTCAGCAATGAATGCTGAGCTTCCAAGAAGAAAGGGGTGTGACATTTTATCTGACTGCCAGTAGCTTGAAGTTCCTTTATTCCTTGTTGAGAAAGCAATTGCAAAAAAATCACAACTTAACACCTCTGTTCTAGTTCCTATTATATCTGAACAATTTAACTCTTCCCTTGTAAAAATACATCCTGACATACTGCTCCTTCCAGTGGCTTCGTGATCTCGCCTGCAGCAGAGAAGTGAGAGCAGGATGAAGCAGGCGTAGCCACTGCTCTTCAGGTTCCAGAGCAGGGCACTTCCAATTGCAGTAGTAGCGTAAAAATCAGAAATAAAATACCCTGGAAGCAACTTGTCTCATTACTGTACAGTGACAATCAGAGCTGCTTCAAAGCTACAGGTAGAGCTTAATGTCTCCTGCTGCTGTTGGTAAACGGCTGGGTCGTGGCCACCCTCCAGCAACCGCTGCCCCTGTGCACCAGCCAGCTTCACACAGCCCTGCAGTGTGAGCAGTGTAAAGCAGAGCTGGCATCAGTGCGCAGGTACCAAAAGCAATACACAAAAATGGTCATAGCTGACTAGAAAAGACGTAGTAAAATCCTGGTTTGGGAGGCAGAAGAAAGGACGCTTATTTCCGAAATGCTCAAAACAGACACATTTTACCAAGTTTTAAGTGCTTTCACTTTTTCCTTTTTGCAAAAGTAGCTGAAAATGCTTTCAAATTGATTTTTCTCTTAAATGTCCTTCAAGTCATTTTCAAAGAAAGGCATAGTGATCATTTTTAATGCTTACAATGTGCATGGACATATTAAAAATATAGGAATACCTGAACAGAAACACCTAAAAATGCTGATAATGCCAATGTACTTTCACAGGAAGTTCTGCTTAAAAACTGAAATTAAACTAATGTGGTGTTCTACATTCTGAATAAGTCGTCATTTCATATTTTACTAATTTTCAGTTGTCTATATTGTTTATTCTACCTGGATGGCTTAACTTAAAACTTATTTTCAATTCAGCACAGTTTAAAACTACTTATTCATGTCAAACAACAAGAAGAAAATGATATGACAAAGACAACTAGCCTAACAACCCCATAAACTGGATCTAATTTGCAAACACAGCAGCAATCTTTAATTAAGTAATTTCAAGAAGTTCAGAAAACTTGAAAGCCTAGTTTTCTTCTAGTAAGAATGAAGCATGAAGCTTCCACTTTCAAACAACTTTTTTTGGAGGCATGCGACAGCACTTGCTTATTTCTTTCATTGATGTATTGTAAGTTCTTTTGTGTATCTATATATATTTATATGCATATATATAGATATTTTATATAGATATATAGAAACCTTCAGAGACATTTGTGTAAGAGGCAGTTTTCTTGCACCCAAAATTCAGATCCAAACTATGAGGAAACCAAAATACTTATTTTACAGGTCTAGCTCTGTCCAGCTGAAATATAAATATTTATTTGAAACAAAAAAAAAGAAAGGATGCAGCTACCAATAATAACGTTAAGACAGCTGTAAGGTTCCTTATCATAACTGGCAGAAAGTTAATGTGGTTTACAATTTGACAAGCATCGCCAAGAATAAAGTCCTTTGTGTCATTTTAAAAACAGCCGCAGAAAAGACTCTTCCCGGTACATGGAGACTGAGAAAGTAAATCATCATTTATATTGGTCAAATGGATATACTGATTTTTTTTAATTGGAAAAGAACAACAGTTTCTACTAGTGAAGTAAGAGTTCCAAAACTATGTTATTGAAAATAAAAAAAAATATTGTGTCACAGAAAACCAAACTTAGGACACACCTAAGCGCATGTTTTACAACCCAAAGGTATCCCCCCCTCTTCTGATTACTAAACTTCTCTTGCTTTCTGCTATGTTAAGCTTTGCTCCATCTAGAAGTTCTGGTGTACCAGCTCCAAGCTTGCCTCACCACCTTCTGCCTCTCCCCGCAGCTCTCGATGTGCGGCACCTCAGCAGCATGCCACGTCAGGGTACCTCCCTCCCTCCCTGCTCTGCTGCAGGGCGCACACCCAACCCGCACGACCAGAACTCTAAGAATCCATTCAAGTCTCAAAGTATAAAATTAAATGAAAAGTGGACTAAAAATTTGTATCCATAAGGGGGGTTCGGAATGCTTCTTAGATTCAAGTGCTTTAAGGCCAAGCTCAATATGGATGCAAGAGTTGCCTTAGAATCAGGAAACAAACAAACAAACAAACAAAATTCACAAACACACAAGTTCTTCTTTTAGAAAAAGCAATGGCCTGAGCCAGTTTAGTTAAAACCAAATCCCCCCTCTCACTCAATAGCAGAATTTCTATGAGATGTAGTATAGAAAAAAATTCTCTAGATAGGAGTGTTTTAGTATTAAGTATTTACCCAAAATTTTAGTGTTACTTAGTTGAAGGTGAGCAGGGGCAGAATTCAAACTTAATATTATAGGGAAAGAAAAGGAAACTATAAAAGTGACTTAATAGAAGAGGACTGTAAGATAATAGCTCTCTATGCTCCCTATCCTCTTGATATAGGATAAAATGAAAAATTAACTTTTATTTTATGGCATCTGAGAGTGATTTCTGCTGAAATACTTAATCTATAACTGACATCTATACCTCTGAATCTATTTTAGAACATGCACTTTAACTTTGGATGATTTTGATTTGAGCCTTTAGGAAAAGTTAAGTAAAATTTTATGCTCCAAAGAATTTTGAAGCAGAAAAATCAAATGAAGAAAAAAAAACCTGCATCAGTTGCAAGATCCCAGTCTTTATTTCTAACATGCTTCATCTATATCTTATCAATCATTATGTACCATGTGAAGTTGTTAGCTCCTATCTTTGTCTCACTAGTAGACATACCATGACCATCACTTGCCAAATGCACCCACTTATATTACTGGACAATCTTCTGTGTCATCTGTATGTCATGCAAGCTATCCTCATTCGGAGGAGGTCTTCAGCCACACATAAGTCAGGTTACCTGCTGGGCACTTGATATCAACTGAAGCAGGTATCATGCTGTAAAGTATTCTCACTTCGCTATATACTTGTCACATCCACCTTTTACCTTTAGTCTTACATGTAAACTTGTGAGGTCTTCTAGGCTAGGTCTGTTTTTTTGTCTGCATGAGCATTCACCTAATGGGGCTTTGGCTTCTAGATTTTTCTTTAGTTCATATCATATATTACAAGCAACTTTAGATGAAACTAATAAAGCTGTAGCAAACTCGTAAAACAAGCTCACCTCAGAACACGGAACAGATTCCAAGAAAACAGATAACAGAAAATCAACTTTTCCAGGAACTGCTTTGTCTCCAGAATGTCTGCCTCAAAATGAAAAGGTATTTCAACAGGTCAGCAATAATGGGCAAAGCATACAGAAACATTAATCTACATGTATCAAAGCAACATGCACAAGCACACAGACTCATAGCTTCCCTGAAGAAATACCTAAAGAACATACACAAAGAGAAGCATGAGAAAAGAGGACCAAGATGTCTGGCCACAAATAAATATTCTCTTCTTCCTGAAGAATAGCAACATGACTGAGGCATGCCCAGAAATCTCCAAATAGCAGTGCTTTCTTGAGATTGGTTTGAACAGGAAACACCTTTGTTAGTTTAGCACAACCAATGCAAATCAATTCTTATGTCTCCAAAAGACACATTCTTACTGACTTGATTTAGTTAAAGCCACATGACCCAGTTGCAAAGATTTCCATATTTCTTAGTTCATTCACCTGTTTGAGACCAACAGTCTTCTGCTCACTCTACTTCACTCAGCTGGGGATTTCCACCCGCCGTGTATGCGTTAACAGCATGCAATGGTGGACATATCACAGCAACTCCTGCTTACTCTTAAAGCTGCAGAAACCAAAACACTCAGGATAATTAAACCCGAGTTTAGAGTTGTTACATGACAATGCCAAGACTATATGCACAATAGCCAAAAGCTTTCAAAGCCAAATCAGAGACTTTAGGAGTTCTCTGGGGTGGTTTCCTCAAGCTTTCTTTATGTGGCTTAGAACACCTCCTGACCAATTATCAAGTCATATTATCAATCGCCAGTCTGCAAAACCTCTTGAGACTTCTATGTGACTCCAAGTTACATCCAGGTTATGCATTTTGATCTACCTCCACCGAGGCTAAGTGAAGGTTCAGACATGTACTTAGAGATTTAACATTTTGTCTATCAAACATTTGAGTTAGTAAGGTAATACTGAAAATTTGCTTCCACATATGTTTGCATGCAAATCAGAAGCTGCTTTTAATTGCTCAGTTTTGTCTTTTTTTAAGGAGGAGAGGGACCAGAATGCCTTCTGTACAAGCTGTTCTCTACCATAGGAGAACCAATGTCTCCTATACTGACACAATGGTGCTATTGCTATTATCAAGGCAACACTGTTGTCATTAAGTAGGAAAAAGACCATAATCTCTGATGTAAAAAGCGTATTCTCAATACTGCACTTGGGGAAAAAAAATAGAGTAAATATAAGAATAGCCATACTTGTTCAGACTAAAGATCCACATACACCTGGATACTATGGCAAACAGCATCCATACGCAGTTCAGGAAAGGCTATATGATACTTCCACTAAGTATCCTCCTATCTCTGACTATTTCAGCTCATCTTACTCCCTGAAGCCAATGCAAATTATTTGTCTTCTAAATACTTATGCATGCTTCCTTTCACACACAGATGTCTCACATCCACATCCTTTTTCAAGAGGTTCCACAGGTCTCTTCTCAATTTCCTGAAGAACCACTCCATTTTGTTTTGAGTTGGACTTCTATTAGGTCCATTCAGTTGGAAGGAATGGTAAACAACCCATATTTATCAACTATCTTGATACTACTGTCAACCTATAGAATTTAGAAATCACATTTTTTTCAGGGTGGAGAAGTCTAAATTACTCAGTCAATCTTCATGCAGATGCTGTGTAATCAATCGATCCTGCCGCATTTTTTGAATGCACTCTAGTTCTATGATGCCCATTTTGATATGAAGGAAAAAAAAATGCACTCATTACTCAAAAGCGTGGCTGAACCATGCATTTACATGTTGGCACAGTGATGTCTTCCATTTTGGTTAACATTAAGAAATGAGAGGAAAAGATTAAGTAATTAAAAGAGCATATGAAGCAGGATAGAGGTAGAAATAGAGCTGCAGATCCCAGCTTCCAGACTGGTACTATACACACTACAGTAAACAAGCAAGCCCCACTTGGTTTCTAGTATTTTAATAATTATTGAAAACACTCATGCAGTAGTAACTGAATTTTTGTTGGAAAGAGAGCAAAAAAGCTTTCCTCCTTCTCAGTAGGAGTTAAATGATCGAATTACCCCAGATGAAACATTCACATAAACATGATACCTTTTTGTTTTTATTGAAGCACGTGGTTTTGGAGCAAGGTGTTTTTGTTGAACAGAACTCTGAGCCCATGGGAAATTCACCTGTCCACTGAAAAATCAAATCATGTTATGGCAGCTCAGTCAACATGTCTTTGTTTTAATAAATCATGAATTTTCCTTTCCTAATATGAGTCTTCACTGCCCAAAGGAAGTCTCATCAGTAAGGAAAGTGCACAGACAATAAAAGGTCCAAGGAGTCAGGTTTAACAAGTCAAAATGGAAAAAAAAAAAAATCTATATACCATCTTGCCTCTTATTGCTGGTTTCTAAATCTACTCTAGACTACTGGAGGCTGTTTATTCCAGTTTACTATAAAAGAACAGCTTATCAAAGATGTTAAATCATATACACATAGACTGGTGACTCTCTGGTTGAGATAAATCAACATGCAGATCCTTACAGGAAGACCACAGAAGAGAATTTCTTGTGATCTCAGATTCCTGCGGTGCCTGTTTGAACCTATTGGGCTAAATGATTTGTATGTAAACGTGCTGAACAACTTGTATTTAAGGACTAGTGAAACAGTTGGATAAAGTCCTTTCATCCAGCCCATGAGTTCCTGGCACACACTGAACAGGAGTGTATGCCTCACAATGAATAACACACATGTATTTACGGGACCAGCAATCAGCTGAATATTCCAGGAATGTATGCCAGAGTCATGTTAATAAGCATTATTGTGTCAACAAAATCTGAAGTTTTACAGAGGCTCTAGGGAATTAACAAAATATCTATCTATTGTCTGGAAAAAAGGAACAAACTAATACCAGTCACTAACACTGTGCAAGTACAAAATATATGCTGCCCCAGTCAGGTTAGTGTAGGAGCCCAGAATCAATATAGTATCATTTCTGTGATTCCCAAACAAGGGATTATGTTTATTTATGAAGGACAGCTTTAAACAAAAATTCAAGCCAAGCATTCTGTCATATGGAAATATAATAGGTTAGAGAAAACTAGCTGTCAGGAGTATTTAGAATTCTGCCAATAGTCAAGAGAAAAAGTAGGACCAGCAAGCATGCAAGCTACTACAGGCCCATTTAAAGAGCAATCCTGGCTCTAGAAGCATTTTTAAGAAACAGGAAGCAAAAGGATTACTTATTGACAAGTGTTTAAAGTTTGGGCAGATGAAAACAGAAGGCTAAATTATTGTCTTTGTTCATAAGCAATACGTAACAGACCCAAGAATGGAAGCTAGAATTCTTCTTTTTCCTTCTGGCTTTTGCTCTTATGAGATACCATTTTTGAAAATATGTATTGTTTTATTAATTGCACCAAATTATTTTTATTATCCACCATATCCTATAGAAGTGGCTTATTAAACTGGAAGACTGTAAGAGCTAACATGCTCTCATGATTTCCAGCAAATTTCAGTATATTTCTTACAATTAAATATGCAATAATCATTACACAGTACAATACTATGGACTTCATCTTACCATGTTTAATGAAACACATACACATATTCTTCACTAAAATTTTTGTTAAGTAATATAGGAACTACCTAGATTATTAAAGTTCACTGAACAGATTCCCCTTACTTACAACATTACTAGTTGAAAGTTTACAGACTCATTTTCTGCCTCAGACTAATTTTCTGTTTAGTTAAATGAAAAGGAAGACATAAAGTTTCAGCCAAAATAGTCCCATCATTACTAAAAACCACACCAGAAAAAGATAAAACTTACATTTTTCCAAGAAATGGAGAACAGTCTTATGGTTGGTAGTAGCAATCCCAACAAGGAAAAGAGCTCTTTACATTGGCCTTTTATTCATCCTCTGACAATTCACCAAATTTGACCAGGTTATAGCCATTTGAAAATTCACAGTTAACGCAAGCTCAAAAGAGATTTGTTTAATTTTAATAAATCAGCTTCCTAAAAACTCAGTCTCCACTAAATATTTTCCAGGTGAGGGCTCATAAAGACACTGCTGCTGCTGGACTAAGCTTTATTCACCTCACCTGAAAGATCTGGATCTTTGACAATCACTTTGTTGCACATCAGAGACTGATTTGATTGCTGAATTAAACCTGCTGTAAGTAGAGATGAATGAAAAATGAGACAAAGGGATGAAGGCAGAGATTGACACAAATGAGGAAAACAACACTTGGATATTGGGATTTAAATTTAGAAACTAATTAATCAGACCAGGAATGGCTCTGTAAAGAGACTTTGATTGAGTCAAAGAAGACTGGGAATAGCAGTTGTGGGAGAAAATGAAATGAGTTGAAGATGGTTGAAGGGAAGTTGGAACTTGATAAATAAATTGAGGTATAGTAGTAACTCCCATGTATGGTCATTCATGTTCAGTAAATATAAATTCGAACAGTAACAGATACAGATAAAGTCCTTCAGAAAGAGCAAGGAAGTAGTCAGTCTTTTTTAAAAGAAAACAGTAAAATCTTTAATTGCTCAAGCTAGCAAAAAGTTATTTTATGGGATATGTCTGTAAATGCTGTACTATTAAGAGCTATTAAAGCTATAGGACAGATTGAAATGTGAGTGTGTATACCAGCTACAGATAAATTCAGGCTATAAATTATTCAGTAATAACTGTTGGAAAGAAGAAATTCTGGAACAGCCTTTCAAATAGATTAGATAGGATAAAAAGCAATGTATGTTTAACATGAGGTTTTGATAACAGGATATTGACACAGGTAACTCTTAAAGGCATACCATTTTCTAGGAGAAAAAGAAAAAAAAAAAACAAACAAACAAACATGAGGCATAGCAGAACGCACAAGAATAATATTGAAAAATAGCAGAAGAGGGAACAGGTAGGGGTGGAGTGTTTAGTGAGTTTGTCTAACTGACATGACAGAGTCAGTTATATGCTACTGATTGCAGTTTGAAAAAGTGTATTTACTTTATGAATCCATAGAACAGTGACAGAAGTCAGTGAAGAGTGAGGTGGATGCTCATAACCTCTGGAGAAAGGACTATGGCATACAGAGATAGAAGGTTTTATAAGCAGGTACTCTGACAAGAAAATCTGGATTTCTGTGCTGGATTATGCTGGCTGTAGAGCTGGGCACACTCTTCCAGAATTAAGACATGAAGGCAAAGTAAAAGGAAAAATAGAACAGTAACTGCATGTGATGCTAGAGAGGCATGTAGCACCTTCAGAATTTTTAGGGGAAATTTATAGAGGAAAGGCAAGGTAATTACATCTAACTGACACTGGACAACTCTGCTAAAGAGCATAACAGCAACAGGAGTTGCTTAAACATGCAACTGAAACTGGATCTGACCTACGCCCTTAAAATCCAAAGTTTAGCATTGAAATGAAGTACAGTGAAAATAACAATGTCAAGTAGTATAAGTATACATTAAAGTATAAATCTTCCAAATGTCTCAGAAGTTAAACATCCCTTCGTTGAGATAGTTAAAGGTTCATTTTCTAATTTTCCAGTGAACAAAGAGTGTCCTCTAGGGAGGTTAATAATTTTTGTTGATGCTAAAATTCATTAAAAAATATAGTTTAATCATTCCAGTTCAATTTCTCACATTATACATCTAGTCTTACTCCACTGCATGAGTGACTCTCAGTGTGTATCTTTGTTTATGTGTGCCTATATATGGACATGTATGTCTATATATTTGTTTTACCACTAAGAACTAGGAATGGCTCTAGTTTGAAACAAATGAAATTGTTTTGGTTCCAGAACTATGGTAGGAAATATCTTAAGCCTGGCAGCTATTGATTTAGGTAGCAACTTTATCTGCTGAATGGATGAAGGAAATGGGAGTGGTTAATAAGTGATTAAATGTGAACTGTGTCCTGAAATCCACAAATGAACACCCTCCCAGCTTTTCATTATCACAAAGCCCTAGAGCATATCTCAGATTAACTCTTTTTGTCTTTCAGAGTATCCACATTCAGATCAGTTCAATGAAATCAAGAGCATGCTGCACCACACCATGTTTTACCCCAGTCCCTTATGCTACATGTCATTTATTAATACCAAAAAGCTGAAAACGCAGCTGGTGTTTTACAATACATAAAACCACAGAGTTGTCTCCTCTATCAAGCACTTAAAATCTATTCTGGGCAAACAGGATCATCATTTCACTTGAAGAAGGACTCTAGCTATCAAGATATCAGCAGTGCAGAACAGGACAGACTTTTGATGCAAACTTTGAAGAGGGAGCTGGGGTTGTTGCACAAGAAGCGGGAGAAAACACGAAACTGCAAAATGATGCAGGAAAAGCAGACAATGAGCAATGAGCTGAAGGAGTAGAGGAGCCTAAGGAATAGAGGACAAGAGGTGAGAGGCAGGGACAGCAGAGATGCAGTCAAAGAAATAACTGTGAAGAACCTTCAGGATGGGGACAAGGAATTTGTGTTTAGTGAAAGAACATAGATACAACCAGTGAAGGTCTGCAAGTGTGGAAATGTGTCAATGGGAATAGATTGGCGAAATGTAACAATTCTGCCAAGGGTACTTGGCAAGAAAAGGAGTCAGAATTACATATCTATGTTTCCTTTTTAAATTACCAGCACTGTTGGTTCAAAACTCCACCCAGCCTACAGGAAATACTGCACACCTTTCCTTGAGAGTACAAACAGAGCTCAGAAGATCTGCATGTATACCTACATTTTTATTAAGGGGAAAGGATCATAGCATTTATTTGGGAAAATACATCTATGGATCAACTGTATGTTTGTTCAAACACTTAGTAATCTTCCCTTATTTTGAGCTGTCATTTGTTGCCCAAGAACTCTTGCTGGCTAGCCTAGTGGGCTTGTCCAAAGTCAGTCATTGTTTCCACAGCCCTTGGTATTGCTTTTCCTCTCTGCTGCGCTTCATGGTTTGATGACAGGTGCTAGTGAAGTCCCTCATTTGGGCATGAATGCCCACCTGCAACTTCTAACAACATTGCTCTCTGTCCAGGTTTGTCACCAGCCTGCTACCCCTGTGCTCCCTTGGTTCAGTCCCAGTGCAATGCCACCTGCCCCAGCTTTTGTCTCAGCTGGATGATGGGTATTGCCAGTGCAAAGTGTGTTGCACACAGTTACTTTTCCTGGAACACCAAGAGGCAATAGACAGATTTATTGCATGACTATAGTGCATTCAGGGTGTCACATCCTTTCTGTGGTACGTGGCAGTGGCTGATTTTTGGGTCCAGGTGACAATCAGGAGCCAAATACCTAGAATGGCTCAAATGGACCTTCTCCTTCTGTTCTTCGTTTTTACCACGCAGGAGCACCCTAGCTGGCTTCTGCGATCTTAAAAAGAGAGAAGTATCTTATCAAGTACTCTCTCTGAGGGAACTTGCCCTGAGATTTTCTCAGCACAGATTCTGTAAAGAATAATTTGTTCTTCCTTTGTTTCATTTTTGGAAGCCTTTCTCAGGAGGAATTTCTGTATCAAAGATGATTTTTCTTCTGGTAGAGACAGGCTGTCTTGTAATAAAAATTAAAATCTATGCTGCAGAATATTTTTTAAAACACTAGAAATTAAAAACAAACGAGTAAACAAAATACTGTGCTCCTCACTGTCAGCACAAGTATAAGTCTTGCGCTCTCAGTGTTACGATTTGGCCATCAGATTCATGTGCAGTATGAGATCCAGAAGGAGACAAAAAATCCCACAATACCTTTATTAATCCTCACAAATTTTAAAAGACTGTATTAATTCTGTGCCAGGGGCTGGACTCTTATATGACTGGGGACTCAGAAATGAGGAGAAAAGACATCATGACGGTTCATAGATGCCTGTACTCTGAGAACAACTATTTTCAGTGTTTGCTGAATTTTTTAATATTTACTTTTGGTCAGGCAGGGACAACTGTGATAGTTTACATCCTACCTAATCGGGTACCTCTTTCTGCAGCTTCAGCAAGTACTTAGACTGTGTAGTACCTGAAACCCTTTTTTCTTTCTTATCGTTACATTTTTAATCATTAACAATCAGCATCAGTAAGTCATTAGCAATCCAGTCAATATTCACATTAATTTTTGCCAAGTGTTTGGTTGGGATTAGATGGTAACTTGAGCTTTTTTGTACACACATTTTTTTTTTTACTCACATCATTGTGTCTCATGACTCATCTGAGCTCTTCAACAGTATTACTGTTGCACGGGGGGGCTGCTCTGAATAGTGTATTCAATGGATCTTCATGGATCCTGCATGAAAATTGACTGGTGAGCCATACAGCAGACACAAGAAGTTTGAATCTGATTACAACTCATGTGGGTGGCCAGTTTTCTAGAGAAAGCCAAGTCTAAATCCCAGAACTGAACTAGATTAGGCTTTAGGGAATTTCAGATTTGGTCAACTGAACAGTCTTCCAGAATTGGTTGGAAAGGATGCTGAGCTTTTCCTGAGTTCTTACCCTTCACTCTAGAGAGATTTCTCAGAATTTAAATACCAGATATAAATTTAACCAGAAGCACAGGCAAAGAGAACCTGCAAGTGTAGCTACAGAGACCTCCAGTGTGAAAGCTGAATTTACAGTCTGTGATAATGAATTGTTGCTTAATAAACAGCTTATGGAAGGGATCAGACAGAGGCAGCCCAGAACTACTCTGACTACTGGCAAGTTCACAGCACACTAAATGTTAAGTCAAAGGAAACACAACAATGTTATCTAAAACACACAAAGGGCATGAACTGATATGGATAATGGCAAATAGACTATATAAATAATCTTAAGAAGATGTTATTAAAAGCCAACACTTCTGAGCAGCCAATGAAAAGTGAGATATGGTGTTGTTTGCCATTCCCTTTCAATTGGACTATAATGGAAACTACTTATTTCCCTACTCTTTCCCTTGTCATTATTAACAGAGGTTTCACAAGGGCAAAATAGCTTACAAAAGATGCTGGTAGTCACAGCATAGCGCTCATGGTTTAGCTGACATTAGTCAGATTTAAATGTGTTTTTTCAAGGAGAATCTTTCTAACTCAACAGTAAAGGTAACCCTTAAAGTAGTAGCTGCATAGATCCACACATCTGAGTGCTAATAAGCGATACCTGCCCCACAACCCAACACGAACAGCAAGAGAATATTAGCAGCAAGGTGCCCAACACTTCTACTCCAGGCTGCTGGAAGGAGCAGCAGTTCCCTTGTGGTGAGATTTTCTTGGGGGATCTACGTTCTCTAAATGCTTTGTAAAGCTGTATTCTGGTATTAACATCTTATTTCTCTTCACTCTTGTCTTCTTGCCATTAGAGGAAATTCTTATCATTTCCTCCCTCATCATATTTCCCCAGGGATAAAAATATGCATTACAGGAGTCGGGTAGCATTTGGACCCAGTGATACTAGATACTGTAAAAGAAAGAGAGAGTTAGAGGTAGAAATATTTTTGTTCTAAAATGTTGTAAAATTTTATAACATTTTCTCCAATGACCATAGGAAGAGAAGAGATTCAATCCTTTGTCACTGCTTCTGGAAAACAGCGATGAGACAAACTGTTCCCTAATTTTCCCTGTCTTTTATGTCCTTTCTACGAAATTTGGCTCTTCAGGGTTCAGGTCACATTTACATAAGATATAAACCCCTGGAATTAATTACCATTTCATAATTAATTCTCAGTACATTGACTGGACAAAAACGGATGTACAAAGTCCCAAGAGAAAAGAAAATGCTTCCACAAAATGGAAACAATTCTTTTTCAAAGTCTAATATAGAAGACTAGGTCTGTTCATTGTCATTCATCCTCTAGAGCAAATATTATGAGCATTACTCTTTTCTTACAGTGACACAAACAAGTATGAATTGACTGACATTAGTAGAGCTACTTCTGGTATAAGATTCAAATCAAATCCAGTCTATGCTCTTGAAGTATAAAAAAGTTTTCCTTATTTTAGACTAGGACATAGCTGCAGCATATCAATTATCATCTGTGATGTCTGAATTTTAACAATGAGTATTTACATAAATGCAGTTCTCGCGTATTTTATGACTGACACATGGCAACAGTACAGCCAACAGCAAGAGATTAATTTCCTCTTCTCTCACCCAGAAGTCACTTGCTATAGGAAAAAAAAAATGTTACATCTAATAGGGCCATGCAGAGAATAAAAAAATGTGTGTTTTGTTGTTGGTTTGTTGTTTTTTTTTTTAAAAAAAACAAGCTAAAACAAAATGCAATTTCTGTTCTCCTCATGGATTTTTATTAACAAACTGCTGATGATGTTTCTGGCACCTTGCTTCTGTTATTGAGATGAATCCTTCCAGCTTCCAACTGTGCTGGTGTTTTCTCTTGGGAAGGGATATGGTCTGCAAGAGTTCCATTAGCCTAAAAGAGAAACATCTGCTTGGAGTATGGAGCAATATATTGGCCGAGCTTAGCAATAGGTTAACTGCAGCTGGTCAACTCTGCCCTATCTTGCGTGCGTCATGGAGACTAGAATGAATTAACATTTACTGTTTTTTAGTGAATTCTTAAAAGAAGATATGATTCAGATTAAAAAGATGATTATGTTGGCCATTTTCCTTTAATATAGCATTGAGTTACAAGAGTACGTTTTCCAGAAAGACAATACTGTTGAACTATGAAGAAGAAACAGGCAAGTTGTTATTGCTTTTTTTACTAGATGTGGAATTCTAAGTGACTACATCCAAAACCAGGATAGAAAATTACTGGGGTGGGACTACTTGAACATTGTTTTGGCTCTAAAGCACGCTGGTGGCCACTAGTTGTAGCACTGAAAAATACCATCACCAGTAAATCAAGAAAATTCTGTTCAAATGATTTGGGATTTCCTCCACATCATGAGGTGCTTAATAGGTTCTGTTCCATATAAGAAAAAACCTATGGCACAGTCTCTGCTTCCTATGAAACATTAGTCAGACTTCAATGTGTTTTTTCAAGGAGATTCTTTCTAACTTAACGGTAGAGGTAGCCCTTAAAATACTAGCTACATAGATCCACAGTTTTTAATTCCATAATTCATAATTCACAAATGTGTTATTCAATTTTATAACAGTGAAACTCACTGAAAAAAATTGATCTGTAAAAAAGGGCTCAATTAATTTCTGTTACACTACTTTAACTCCACCGGTTTTGCCAGTGTGTACAATCCAGACTGGTAAATCTGATGTTACTTTCTTAACTTAGGTATTTTTAACATAACTAATTGGCAAACCTCTATAATTCTGATTATGTCAGTGGTATATAGATAATGTGCGTTGTTTAATAAGGATATAAAACAGTGGAGAGACAAAAAAATTCTTGTGTCTGCAAGTTTGCTCTGCACTGGTTATCTGTGTGACATGCTGTAACACATACAGATGCATAATTTTTTTGCTATATATGTATGCTTCTATAAGGTGTTTTGGGATCCATTGGCATGGAAAAAAAATGTTACTACCTGCATGGCTTTTTTCCAAAACTTACAGGAGAAAGAAATTTCTTCTGGAGAGCAAATGTGAATTTCCATATACTGCCATCAAAATCATGATTTTGTTTATATAGAGCTCTAAGGATTTTCTCACAGCTTCCTCCCTGTGGATATAATAGCAGCATGTTATCTCAGGCCTGCCATGCACAACTTTCACACCCAAATCAGTCTTCCCTAATTCTGTGTCAAATGACACAAAGACTATAGTCTTAAACACAAGTTCCCTCTTCTTTTCACCCTGTAAGCATTACAGGCCCAGTAAGAACAGCAACAAGAGTACAATAAACTAGGAATGCAAATACACACACATTTTACAGAAGAAAGTTTTATATGCAGAAAATGCAATCAAAATAACCTGTTATAAAAAGACATTTTGTGGGTCAATGTAGTAGAGACAAGAAAAGCTCTCTGATCAGCATTGGAAGGAAAGACTAGCACTTGCATTCATATTTTTCTTGTTGCTAGTGTTGTCAGGAAGAAAAAATATCACTTGAACATTGTTTTTAAGATTAATATTAGTCTATTGTAATTTTCTTAAATATTTCTTCTAGCAGATTGAGAGTTATAACACCCTCGCCATCTGCTCTAAACTCAATACTTGGATGGCTTAGTGCCAAACCCTCAGACAGCTATCAGTTTGTATGTCAAACTACAAGATACACTTTATATTCTTCAATTTGAGAACCTCAGTTAAAAATGTTTGGATTATATTTCAGGTTCCAGTACATTTGCTCAGGCTTGTCAGCATTATATTATATAATATATGTTTTAGACCAAATCTTCTCATTTGATTTTATCTCTCCTTAAAACATTTTTTCTTTATTTATGTTGTCAAGGATACAGGTGGTTCCAATTAATATCTGCTTTAGTTTATCTTAATACAGCCCATATACTGCTGTTGAGGAGTTTGCTAACAAACCCATTCTATCACTGTGAGGCCCTTGTCCATCTCTCACCACTCTCAAAGCTTTAAACTATGCCATAGCTGTATTAGATGATAACCATCCTTGCATTTTTGAGTGACTCAAGGCACAAACTTCAGGAGACAGGATATAACTCTGTTCTCTTACCTGTATCAGGAGGCTGGTATTAATTCTAAAAAGGAAAACTGTAAGCTTAGAGTAAAAAAGAAAAAAAAAATAAAAAAGAACCACAGTAGAACTAACATATTTTAGTAAAGAAATATGATTTTTGCTAGCATCATCTTGGTACAAGGAGACATTTTGTACTATCCAGCTGGAAGAAGCAGCTGCTGTTCTGTAACAAGGGTGATCCTGAAAACAGTGAAAACATTTTGAAGCAAATTTCCATTGAGTAATGCAGTATTTGAGTTTGGGTTTTGGTTGCCTTTTTTCTTCTCTTCTGGTACAATTCAGTTCAACCCATTAAATCCAGTGGATGTCTGAGAGGACACTCTCACAGACTACAATACAAAGTGGTTTAGTCCTGTAGGGACTCCAGCAGTAATGGCCTGATAGTTTTTTCTCAGCATGCATGTAAGCAAAGTAGCTGACACTATAGTTGTTGTCCAAGTGAAAGGTGAATGAAAGATTCTGTCAAATTCAGTTTGGCTTTATTTTTTATATGTGTATATATATATATACATATAAATTTATATGTATTTATATGTTTATATATATATATTTAACTCTTGAGAAACTTGAACAGGACATCAAAAGCTACTTTGTAGAAACTCCAACAAGGCTCCAAGATTTGGCTCAGATAGAACAGTTTTCATTCCTATCTTCAGGCTTTCTATTTGTACTTTCAACTGTGGTTTTTTAGGCCAGATGAAGCATTATTATCCCCATCTTACACAGAGGTGGAGTGCTACAAAGAAATTTGCCCAAGTCCTTAACAAAAAACTATCTTCAGGACAGACAACACAGGTGGTAAAACTCAACTTTTCTCCAAAAAACATTTCTCTGTTAATAAAATTTTGACAATTGGCATCATGCACTAGTCTTGATTTCATTTCCTGTTGGAAAAACACAGGCAAATCATGCTACTAGCAAGAGTTCTTGGAAAATTAATAAAACCATAAATCAAATAAACTCCTGAAAAATGAACTGAGAAAAATCCTAGGAAGATTAAAGAAGCATGAGTTTGTGGGAAACAAGTTCTGAGAACAGTAGGTACTTTTCTGTTTTGTGGCAAATTGTTTATAACCAGAAACGGATATGATAGAATATTATTATTGGATGCTGGATGCTGTGCTCACCCTCATTGGATGACGTGATCTGGCAGGCAGGTCTACACAGTGGCTGGAAAGTGTCAGTGTAGCGTGGACGCTACCAAACGTGTGTGTGAGTAGAGTGCAGAGTTGTTCAAGTACTCCCAGAGGCACGCGCCACCTACACTGGTGTGCAAATCTTACTAGTCTTGTGTGAAGCACATAGACCCAAGCAAGCTTGGAAATGCTGTTGCGTGCTGGAGTCACCTTGGCTGCAGAGTAAGTATGCAGAGTAAAAGGGCCACAGAAGTCTGCTTGATGACAAATATTAGAAGCACTTGAAAAGCAATATAAATATAATCAGGTCTGTCTAGGAGACCATTCTGAAGTAGTCTGTGGAAACATAAGACACACTTCACTTGGGATAACATTAGGGGTGTTGGTGGCATTCCCTACTGATTTTTTTCACAGCTGGTGTTGCATTCGGCTGTTTGTTTATAAACACCATGATGAGACAATAAAAATTTTGAAATAGATGTTTAGATGTAGATGAGTACTTGTATTGTTAACACCAAAGAGAATCAACTTTAATTTCTTTAAATTAGGGTCTCGTACCTAGAAATCCTGCACATAAATGGAATATAAAATCCATGATCTGTCAAGAAAACTATTTCTTGATGAGATACTTAAGCTTCATGAAGAAAGACCATTTTAAAAAGGTGCATTCATGTGCAAAAAATTAAATGATTTTCCTAGTATCCAAAGGACTGAGTATTTTTGCAGTTCAGAGCACTTGCTTCAATGCTATATTTGTAATTCTAGTGCCTTAAATTTTATACTTTTTTAGCACTATCATAGGATTTCCTTCTGCACTAGAACTGCTTAAAATTTAAAGAGATATGCCTTTTCATCTTCAACTAAATATCACAAATTCCACTGATGCATAAATATTATAATAATGCACACTGCACAAACACAAGTAGGCAGGATACTCTCAAAATAAAACTGTTACATCCTGATTGTAAAATAATACAAAAGCCAAAGAATAAAAGTAAATGTGGACTGTGTAGAGGTAATGATAACATTGACTGCAGATTTCTCACTCTCATATTGATTACCATTTCAATCTCATGAATAGTTTTAGGAATTTAATTAATTTTAATTAATTGCAGGGAAAAATATATTCATGTGACTCAACAACCACAGTATTTCAGCCCAAGGATGTGAGGCAAAATACACAGAAGTCAGTGGAAAGATTGCAGTTGGCTTTAATGGGCTTTGGGCTGGGTCCATAGCATGTGAGGTTTATTCACCAACATTAGCCAACTGCAGTCAACTTGTAAAGACTCTCTTCTCTTTCTTTGGAGGAGCTGTAGACCTAGGTCTAAAACCCACTTCTGATTCATATAAAAGATGAAGACCATACTGAAATACATGCCAGGAAAAAACACACGCACCAAAAAAACCCAAAACAAACAAACAAAAAAAAAACCCCAAGCAACAACAACAAAAAAACTTCAACCCTCGGAGAGGTTTTAAGTTTTCAGCTATCTGGGGAGACCTGCAAGGTTCCCAAGTGATAATTGCCATCAGGCAGCACAATAAAAATGTTTTACTCTAGCAATTCTGTGTGACGCATGAACCCTCTCTTAACGGGTGTCCCCTGAAGACCTAGTTCTTTTGATGTTTGTTGACAGTCAGCCCAGCTTCCAAATGAAAATATGGTTGTTAGGATTAATACGTTTACTCTGCCATAAATCTCCAGATTATAGGTGGGAAAATGAAATGGCAAACAAATATTGAAAAGGTCAAAAGCCCAAACGGTTGAAACATATATATCACTTACCTCTGGATTTACATTGTCAACATTTCAGAGTAACAGTAACTGTATTGCTGCTGTTAATGTTTAGCACAAAAATGGAGTTTCAGTTTTCCTATGTTGTAGCAATATTTCTGTGAGAATTCACCTCCAGAATTGGCACTGGTATTTTTAGTTTCTTTAGTTTTGTTACCATTTATTTTTTTAAAAGTGCATTGACCTGTCAGAAGCATGATTGTGTATTGCTCCGAAGTCCAGGGACTTCTCTTCCAGGAAGTAGGAACACCTACAAAGTATTTAATTGAACAAATCAGATGCTAGCATATGACAAAAATAGAAAAATACAGTAGGCACTCAGTCAAGAAAATGTGCACAAGAGATTTCTTTGAAAGGAAAGTGGTACTAGGATCAGTTCTAGTTCAGTGCAAATCCTTGTAAGCAGGCAATTAAAAGCTGGCTCAGGTATTTTATGAGGAAATTCATGTGCTACTATGTCTCAGCATGAATTTTACTTGGGAGAAGGATCACATCCCAGAAAGGTACTCTTGACATAATTCTTCAGAGTTTCCTTCCTATTTGCCTCTGTACAATATTGCTCAAATCTTCATGTAACCAACATTCATTTTACTGTGTGAAGAAAAAGAATAGAGCAGAAAAGCTAAGCTTCTCTTTGTCATTTGTTCTATCACGGCTCTGTCATAGACAAACCTGTATTTTACAGTCACATACTTAATAGTTAAAACATGTATCTTGGTGTCTTCCCACATAACAGGTCACAAAGTAACCCAAAATCCTGAGCTGAAAGAAAGCAATTAGTAAGTTGCCTAGCCCTGGCTGTCAGCCATTTATCCAGGTGCTTAGTGTGACATGTCTGAGCACCCCGTGAAGATTAATGTAGTCTTTCAACACCTCTGTTCAGGAGTAGACTCATTTTCTAAGTGCAGATGCAATCCAAGGAAAAGCAAATTGCTCACACTGAGTCAAGAAAGCTTCTCAGAGGTGAAAATTGAGCACAAACCTCTAAGCCCCAGATGTGGTGCCTTGATGATCTTCTCTTGATGGCCATTTCTCACAAACACACTTTCCTTATCTCAGCAGGAAGGATTCTGCAACATTCAACAAAAAAGTAAAGTAAAAATAAACAACTGCAGTCCCTAACCAGTAAGTTCTGCAGTAAGATTAATACTACTCCATACTAGTGTATGGTTGTAATGTCTTTTTTCTTCTCAGTGCTGAGTGCTGCCACCATTGATTATGTGTCTGTCAAATCACAGTGTAAACCACCTTTTCTATTTAGGAATGCCCTTCCCTTTCTCTACCCATATCCCCTTAAAAAATACAAAAAGTCCAAAATGAAATATCTATTTCAAGTGTTACTGAAATAGGCATTAATTCAGTTAAAACCAAGAAGCAACTGAAGAGTGTTAGAGAGTCCTAAGGAAATAAGATTATTAGTGAACCCATAGCTTCACCTGTCCTTGAGCATTCTCAGAATTACCAGTTTAAACGTTGGACTTCAGAGATCTAACAGCCAGAAGGAATTCAAACTGGTCAAGTAACAGGACACATGAAACAACAGCCATGATGGTCAGACTCTGCTTTCATTAAAGCCAATATCCCTTTAGATGTTAAGAATACCAGAGAAACAGCCCTCTGAGAGAGCTGTAATTCTGTACAGGGTGATTATGTTTCTCCTAAAAGACATAAGAAGATAGCTTGAGCAACCAAAACCTAAGTTGTGGTTATTAAAAATGATGATGATAGAAAAGAACAATATTCAGAGAGACTCAATCTCATCACACATTTTCCAGAGCTGGACTTTTCAGGTTAACCATAAAGACTGCAGTTGCTGTGCTAGCTCTGCACAACAAGAAGCTCTCTCTTGGATTTCAACTAGCAGTAAGACATTTCTGGGAGGAGCACACCTCTCACATGTGAAGCCCTGCAACTAATCTAGACTCCTTGTGTGACTAATAGAGAGAGATGGAGGAATTATGGAGGAATTAATCTCATCCCTTAAATAAATCTCTAAAATAATACGGACATTTTTTTTTTTTTTTTTCTTTTTCCCCTCAGTGGTCTCTTCACAAAGTTGGAAGCATAAACAACCAGCTTAGACTGATGCATAACTTTCGGATGGCCAAAGTTAGAAATGGTGGAACCAATTCATAGCCTCGGTATTTTGGAATTGCAGAAGAGAAATTAGAAAAAAATACCATCAAATTCAAACTTCCAAGGCTTAGAAGCAATTGGGTTAGGGCTTTAGTGCAGGATTTGGGCTGGTTGAGAGCACTGTGAATGGGGGAAGAATTAATAACATGGACACATTCATAACTGAATATTTTATGAACATAACTAAATTAAATTAAGACTTGGTAAAATCTTACATTTTTCTTCTGTCAGCTAAAAATTATGACTAGGACACATTACTGGCACTGACCTCCCATAAATCACGTAAGAAGGAATGGGCTCTTTTGTATCCTGTCAGAATAATATCACCATGTGTTCAAAGGTGACAGGAAAAATGAGACCACTTTAGTAGTGACTTTATTTTGTTAAAGACCTCAATTCACCTTATCTAGTACCCATTTCTATAAATGTTTGTTAGTACATCTTATCAGATAACATTTCATCCTGTTAGCATTTTAGGTGCTAAAACTATAGTTTTTTTGAATGTGAATGAAAAACCACTTAGTAGATAAGCATTTAATTATAAATCTTCATGTTTTCCTGCATTAGTTAGAAAACATCACTATCGGAATAAGCTATCTAGCTCTCACACTCCTCTTTTCTCAGGACATTTTTGCTTTTTGAGAATGCAGAACAAACGTCTGCCATTTTCTATTACTCTTTTAAAATTCAAATGAATTGATACTCCCTTAGAAAACTAAAATCGATAAACCTGAAATTTAATTTTAGAGTCAGTTTGAGCCTAGTGATGACGACTATGTTCACTGGGACCCCTTGTGCCATAACTTTTTCAAAGATGTTTTTTATGTTTTTAACAACACCAAGTTATTCTTATTAAGTTTTAAAATTGCACAATACATAAAAAACAAGTTCTTAATTCTGTCTGTCATTTCAAAGGAACAGAAAGAGAATATAGTGTGCCTTACTGCTCTTATAATTGTGCCTTTCAAGGTTTTCACAGATTTTCCTGCTGAAAATATGATGCATTCCTATTTAAAATTTTGCAGGTGTTTCAGACCAGAAATAAACAGAAAGGAAAGAGAAGCTGAAGAATTGTTATGCTAATGAAGAGCACTCCAAGCATTTTAGGATTTGTATGTTGATAATTTCTGTCCTCAAATCAGCTCTTAGTCACATCTTCCCTGTACCTGGACTTTGGTAATTTGAGAAATGCAAGTCTAACTACAAAAGTAACTGCATGAAATTGCACAAAGCTAGATGTTATGACTTAGCTGTCATTTGGGCAACTAGTTCAATGCTTATATAAAGCTAGAGTTTACAACTCCTTATAGAATATACTTACAGTTTTATTGTTCCATCTCACCTTAAACTCAAAAACTGTCCCCATATAGCAGCAAGATGAAGACAAGAATTTAGCAGGCTTTAAAAAAATAGGAGATTAGAAGAGGTCTGCTGGTGTATCTAATTGCCTCTCCACAATTATAGGCAAATGGATGCAAAACCCCTTTCAGAAACAGAAGTTTATGAAGTCCTATGTTAACTAAATTAGGATTTGTGCCTTGTCAGATTAGTATTTTTGCTATTCCTATCAGAAAGCTGTTCCATTACATTAATCTACCCACTGCTGCACACTGTCTTTTATTTCCAGTTAAATTTTAATTATGGGCCATGTACATTAATTTGTTTCTGTTTACACCAGTGAAAGCAAGAGATAAATGAATACCTATAACAGACTAGCTAACATGCTGGTAGTTAGTACACTCATGCTTAATCGGGCCAGGAATCTGCGTACAGGTTATCACATTTCACACAAACACTGTAGCCTCTGGGCTAGCAACTTTTCTGTCAGGCATACCCAGCTAGCAGCTCCAGTTCTAGTCCCACCAAATTCTGTCTTGGACCCAAAGTATGTGTGTTCTTGAAAGTTTTATTGAAGCTGGAATATTTCAGAAAAAAAAAATAGTTGTGGTTCTGATGAAGTGCCGCTTTACAACACATATATAAAACATTTCAATGAATAATTCCCAACCACATTTATAACATAACTAAATTTTTAAAGGTACCTCAGAGAATAAGTGAAATAGAGTCCAGTTATGTTTTCTGAGAGGTCTTCTAGCTTCCTGATTTTACTGTGGTTATATTCCCAAGTAGTATACAGACTTCTATGGGGAACGATTTACTGAGCAACTGAACGCATGTTTGTTTACACTGTTATTTTTAGCCAGTCCATATGAGCAAGTTCAAACGTTGCTGCCATCTTTTGATTGAAGTAAACTTAGTTCCCTAAGGGGCAGGGAAACATTGGGACCATAACTGACAAATGCACGCATTAATCAAATTAAGATTATTTATGCAAAGAAGAAAGCACATCTCTCTTTAATAAGGAAGAGCCAGAAGACAGTAAAGACCCTATTAACTTTGCATATAAGCTCTAACCAGATATTGGGTTTGGTCTAGTGCTGAATTTTCCGTGCATCTCTTTCAGTCATCATGTATTAAAATAAGAGTATCATGGAGATACTCCCACCTGGGAGACTGGACTGGGTACCTGGAAAGAAAAGAATCTGCCCCTTTTCCAGAACTGCTCACAATTACTATCCACAAGAGCAAGAGTGTTGCGTGGGAAGAACTGTAACCCTGTGAGGTTAGAGCTAGGTCCCAAAAGCACAGTCCAACCCCAAAAGGCCTGGTGAGCTATTAGAGAAGTGATGATTAATTTCTAAGGAAGTTTCTAAGTCTTCAAGGGCTGAGGATTATTTCCTCTTTGCTAAAGGTCAGCTTTTACACAACTTATTTGCAATGAACTGCATTTAGTGCTGTGAGCAAGCATAGCCCGAGTGCTTTACAAGAGCAAACAGAAGTAGGTACTCAATGTGAACACTTCACTGAGACAACAAACAACTTTCAAGTAAACAGTTACAAAGGTCTTATGCAGTGGTTTCCCTTTAAACAAGCTTACACCATGATCAGGGAACGTCAAATTTGGGAGGAAGTTTATTTTTGCAAGCTGTTGAATGTGATAGGGTGTTTTCCTTTAAATCATAAATCTGCTGACTTTTGTGGAAGCTTTTGGAAACTATGAAACATGCAATTGTTTCAGTGAGGGTTTTGCTGAAAAATGTCTGATGGTTATCTTTAATTTATTATTTTAACTACACAAGAGAGGTTGAATAGCTGCTGGATAGATATTTTGCAGGGAAATACCTGGTTGTGTCTGCATCATCTGTCTATACTTCACAGCTCTCCTCAAAGCCCCAGAAAAGCTGTTCTGGGCCTCAGTGAGCTACTTAGATAACAGTAAGGGATTTAAATGCAGTAAAAAATATACTGTGAGGAATCTCTGCAAGTACAGAGTTAAAATAAGCCCCTTGCCTGGTCCAAAACCCATGCAGTGAATGATAGCTTTGGCTCATCACTAGAGAAGCAATTAAGTGCTTCTCTCTGACTCACAGCATCCCTTAAATGGTGACTGCAAGACCATAAATGTCTTGAGCTTTTCGTACTTTAATGGCAGCCTCATATAAAAGAAAAGTGGATTCAGTCTTAAGGAGAAAGGGACAGAGGATCTAAAGGGCATATAGGACTTTTTACTTTTCCCTGCATATTACAGGATTTCTCTTCAGTGTTACTGCAGGAATTTTTTTTTTTTTTCCTCAGGAATAAAATTCACCTCAGCAGAGTCAGTGGATGAAAATAATACAGCCTCTCAAATCTACATAAATCCAGAGGGTTAAATTTTATCTTCAGCTTCAATTATTCCTATTATCAATTAATACAAAGAAATAACAATCACTAATTTACCTTTATCTAACATTAGCATGTACCAAGCTTAATGGGATTTATAAACATGAGCTTTGGCTCACAGCTGCTGTGGAACAGGCAAGCTGTTTTTATACTCCTTTTACTGACAGTGAAGCTAAAGCAAAAGCAAAATTGTGCTCCCGCTGATAATCACCCCAAACTCCAAAGAGGCATTGTCAAAGATCTCGAAAGAGAAAGATAACTAGAAAAGGGAAGAACAGTAAAGGTAAGAGAGTGGGTTTTGATCCACTTCCATTAAAGTGTGCTAAGGACTCTGGGTTAAGCAGAGAAAAAGACATGTCAAAATGGATTATTCTTAATTTTTTTCAGAGAGCAGTCAATTTGGGAAATGGTGCTCTGTTCAGGAAAACAAAACAAAACAAAACAAAATAAAACAAAACAAAATAAAACAAAACAAAACAAAACAAAACATCATGCTCGGTACTGATTAAAGAAAATGAATAGAAACCTGACTTTCATTTCAGAGGTGCCTCTTTTCTATACAAATGAAGATGATGCTTAGCTGTATTGCAAGTTCGTCATAATGTATGAGAAAACTCCTTAGGCTAAGCATGCCAATGGCAGTTTCTGCAGGAAACAGCTCACAAGGAACCATGTTACTATTAGGATGTCAGATCAATGTCAAGCCTCCAGCCTAACCACAGCAGGGTCCTGTGAGGAGGAGGGCAGTACCAGCCCAGGACCGGAACTGGATGGATGCCTCAAGATTTGTAGCAACAAGCTGTTGCCTGTTTGATCATCAGACCTATAGCATTCACTTACATCTAAATAAGAGTGGAGAAGACCCTTCTCAAGACAAATAATCTGTTATTTCTTGGACAACAATTAATGTCAGTTATAAACCAAAACAAACAATTATTTCTAGTATCTTCTTATGATATTCCCAAATGGCTTTTTATGAACTTTGCTATAAACTCTATTATTTCAGTGTAGGCCAGCAATGAATTAAAATTAAATGAATATTCAATAAATCATTTTGTAATGTGAGCAAAACGATACATTGGAGTTAGTCAAACTAGTTCTTATGAGTGACCTAAAACTTTGTCCAGGATTTATAAATTCTTTAAATTGGCAGTGGTAGGAGTCAGATGAAAAATATGAAACAATTGAATGCTTTTGTTAAAAACATTTAACACTCTATTTTTCATTTCTTTTAAACAATCACAGCTATAAATTTCCTGCAGGAGACACAGTACAGAAATTACCTTGGGACTTCATTTTACTCCAGACAAAGCATGAATTCTTTTGTGGTATATGTGCATATCTGTGTGTGTGAGTGCTGTGTATAATGCAATAGATTATTTAGCCTCCTGCAGTTTATGAATAATAAACGGAAGTTCACATTACTTTGCTACAATGGTAGCTTTCTGAAGTAGGGAAGTAAACCTATTTACAACTTGACGTAGGGGCCAGTGTTTCACTAACTACTTTTGTCAGACCAGGACCAGAAGTATTTGTGAGGGAATAAAAAAAAAAAAAAAAGCTGCTATGTCATATAAGTTTCTTAATAATGAAATAAAATATTCCTAAATAGTAGAGTTAATGCTGAGACAAGAGCTTTATTCAATAAGTGTCTTTCAGTATTGATGCTACAGGTGTAAGATGTAAGCCATCATAAAGAAATAAATAGCAAGTTGTTCAGTTTTTACTGCCTCTCACTGCCACCTATGTCAAAGCTCCTTATTAAAAAATGGTATAGTTTCGCTAAAGCCATGAACTGGGTCACAGGGTTCAATTTCTGGCTCTGTCACAGGATTAATCAGTGACTTCAGTGTGTTTATCATAACTGCATTAGTAAAATTGGTGACATCAGCATTTCTTTCCCTTTTTCTCTTTTTTGTTTAGATTGCCAGCTCTTCCCAGCAGAGTCTCCCATAGAAATGACCTTCTGTTAACATATCTAGAATTTCTTTTAAATGGCTGAGAGAAGTGGGGAAGAACAGACTAGAGTTAGGATGAAGCTCCTTGTAATTATAGAGGATTTTTCTGTACTTTTCTCTCTCACTAATAAGGACAAAGAAATCATGCAAAAGTATGTACAAATGCTGCTACTAATAAAGTAATAGTGATTAAAAAAAAAGGATCAGCTTCCCAGGGAGAAATTACTAAAATTAAAATAATGTGCCCATTCAAAAATATTTTCAACAGAAAAATATGTCCAAATGAAACACTAGAGTTTCTTATAGATTGGTATACCTATTTGGCTTTTCTAAAGAAAGCACGTTGTTTGAATTTCGTAATTTTGATTCCCTTTGTGCTGCCACTATTTTAAATAATATTATATTGCATATAATACTATGTTGAAACAATGAATCATAATGAAATGTGAAAATTTTCAGACTTTTTGTCATTTAGGGAATTTCTAAAATTTTGCATTTCCCATCCAAAATTCTGTTTAGTGGCTAAGATTATAGCCTAATATTTTGGTCCATGGGGACCGTGCAATGGGAAAACTTCAGAAAGTCATAACGGACTGACTGAAAAGTGGGAGAAGATTACCAAAACAATACCCAAAAAGATCATAAGCAAAACCTGTAATATAAATATATTGAGACATATGAAAATTGCCTGGATACTTCTCACTAATTCTTTCTGTTAAAGGCTTAGTGTGGAAATTTTAGAACACTGTAAGAATATCCTCCAGTGTGAAGGTTCTTAGTAAAGAGCACAAACATGGAGTGGAGGGAAAACAACAGCTTGCAAACTCTGCTAACTGTACATTGACATCACTATTTTTCACACCAGAGTGACCACTGTGTTATCACCTACCCTAGTCAGATAAAAACTTTCCCAGGACATTGCTGCAATCAAGTATTACAGAAATTATGAAGGCGTAGTCATAAATCCAGGCAGGGAACAACACTATGCTCCTTTCCTATTGGCTATCAGAACCAACTGTTGAAACAGATGAAATGTAAACTGCTGCTCTGTCACACATACTTTTAAGATGTGATGTTCTGGTCAAAGAAGGATATAGATTTGTTTGTCTTAAAAAAAGAGACAAGAACACTGACCTTGAAGATCAGATCAAGTATAAAGTGGCCTAAAATAACAAACAAAATGTATGTCATATCTACAAGATTCATTCCTCAAGCTTATACATGAAATTCATGAGCAATTCTGGAGAGGTTGAGCCTGCAAAATGGTACTGAGAATCCAGATGCTAAGAAACTGCCAGAGGAATTCTGGATGCTCAGCAACTTCCAGGATCACTCTTATGGAAAAAACAAACAAACAAACAAACAAACAAACTTCAGAATGCCCCCTTACATTAAATTGAAGGGCTTAATACTGATGCTTGTATGCTGATCTATCTTGATTTTAATGGAATTATTTCTGAAGCAAGAAAGATTTACCCTTAATAAAGGAGGGTGAGATTAGGAAACACTTAAACAAAATGGACATAAACAAGTCCGTGGGACTTGATGGGATGCAGCCATGTCATCTGAGGGAGCTGTTTGATGATGTTGCTTGATTATCTTTGAAAAGTTATGGAAATTAGAAGAGGTTTCTGAGGAATGGAAGAAATCAAATGTCATCTCTATCTTCAACAAGGGCAAGAAGGAGGAGCCGTGGAACTACAGTCTGGTCAACCTCACCTCCATCTCTGTGAAGGTGATAGAGGAAATAATCCTGGAAACCATTTTCAGACACATGAATGATATAAAGGTTATCAGGAGCAGTCATCATGGATTTACAAAGGGGAAATCATGCTTGACCAACCTGATAGCATGGCTAGCTTGGTGGATGACAGGAGAGAAATGAATGGTGTTTACCTCAACTTTAGTAAGATTTTTGATGTTCTCTCACGTAGCATACACATAGATAAACCGCTTAAGTACAGGTTAGATAAGTAAGAGTGAGGTGGATTGAAAACTGGGTAAGTGGCTGAGCCCAGAAGAGTGTAATCAGGCACAGAAAGACCAGATGGAAGCCAATCACTAGTGGTGTATCTTAGGGGTTGATACCATGTCCTTATCATTTAACATTTTCTTGAATGACCTGGGCAATGGGACAGAGTACACCTGCAGTGAGTGTTCAGATGATGAAAAGTAGAGGAATGAGTGATACACAAGATGGCTATATCGCTGGTCAGAAGGACCTGGACAGGCTGGAGAAACAGACCAACAGGAATCTCATGAAGTTCAACACAGGGAAGTGCCAAGTCCTGCATCAGGGGAGGAATAACTCCAGACACCAGTACATGGAATGAAAATTAAGCCAGACTGCTTCTCAGTAGTGCCTACTGGCAGGATGAGAGGCAACGGGCGCAAACTCAAACACATGAAATTTCATGTTCACACAAGAAAGCTTTTTTACTGTGAGGGTGATCAAACACTGGAATATGTTGTCGAGAGTGGCTGTGGAGTTTCCACTTTTGAAGATATTGCAAACCTGACTGGGCATGGTCCTGGGCAACCTGCTTTAGGTCATCCTGCTTGAGTAGGGGCTTTGGGTGAGTTGATCTGAAGAGGAACTTTCTAACTTTAATGATTCTGTGGTTTTATGATCCCAGATTAGCTTGAATGTAAATAATCCAGCCTCAAAAAAGAAATAAACAAACATCAACAAAACCTCCAGATGATAGGAGAGAGTAATAAAATCCATGAAAATACTTTTTACTTCTAAATTGTCTGTTAAACCCAGGTAAATGACGTCTAACTATTTCCTGTAAATATTTGCCTGATTTTTATCTTTTTTTTCCAGAGAGCTTGATGACCCTCCCATATTCGGCTTCTAAGTAAAATACTGCATTTGAATTTCACTAGTGAAAATTTTAATCTCAAGCTTAAATACTAATGGAAAACAAATTTTAAAACTTGCTTTCACAAGCAGTTTTTCTAGAAACATAGAATCAGAATTATTTTTGCATAGTCAGGGATATACAAGTCTTACAGACTGAGATCAATCATAATCCATAAATACACCTTGAATTCAAGACCTTTAAGATTAAAAAAGATGACATGGAAAAAATAAAATCCATCCAAAGTAGACATGGCTTTCTATGCCTTTCGGAAAGAAATCCATAGGAGCTGCTTTTGTATATTATTTAAAACTTATAAAGCTGCAGACAAATTAAGTAGTTAGTATCTGCTATCATACAAAGCACAAAAAAAAAATATTTTTATGCATACTATTGTATGTTCTTCATGCCTACAAAAGTTAAGTGACTCACCCTGGCTACTCACAAAGCAATGACAAATCTGTACTGGCACTCAGGAACGCCTAGTGTTCGGCCAAGTAAGTCACATCTATATCTTTTGAACTTCATTAATAAAACAGCATTATGATCACTGAATAATAAAGACTGGATTGTAATATCTGCACCTGCACCCTTCTCACTCAACTCCTTCACTATAACCAAAGTTCAAATACTGTTCCAAACATCTACATTCACTACAAGGTATACTTTGAGTTAGGCAAAATTTATCCCCATAAAGAGAAAATTCCTATTTCCAAGATTTATGATGCACTTGTACAGTGATAAGATTTGTGCTAACCCACTGCACAGGATTCTATTTGACCCTTGGTGAACTCAAAGGCATTTGTTATATTTCAAAAGTCCCAAGTCTGTGGTGGATTCAATAAGAGACCTTATCTCTTTTGAAATCAATGGCAGCAGAAAAAGAGATATACACATTTTTTTAAGCAACATATATTACTTAGAGAAAAATCGTATTCAGTCATGTTGCGGAAAAATGGGAGAGAAGATAAATGGTGCTTTCTTTCATTGAAAATTCCTTGGTATGAATATGAATGGTGTGACAAGAGACAGGCATATGAAAAGAAGCAGTGCGTGGCAAGTTATTGAGATTTTTTATAGCAAGGAGAGCAAGCTCTGTGTCAGTCACTCCCTAACTTCTATTTTGAGTAATATCAAGACCTGCTGCTTGTTATATATCTGATTCACATTTCACATACAATAAAAAATCAGGGAGCAGGAAACAAGAGTCGCAATCAGAGAAGGGAACAGTGTTCAAGGATTTCATTAGTTTTATGTTGATTTGATTTACACAACGCAATACAAAACCACATGTACTGCTCACCAGTTCACAAAGGAAATAAGTACTAAACCTGAAACACTGTTTTGTCAAAGACAGAAAGGAATGACACAAGGGCATAGTAGTTTCACAATATAAAATATTTGGAATAGAACTAGTAGTTTTCCAAAGATCTTATTTGTTTGCATTAGGTTATTCGTATTCCAAATAGTGACTATGCAGAAAGATATACACATTCCATCTTCATAGATTTTCTTTGATGAGACAAAAACAACTGACTGTAACACTCTAAAGATTTCTGGGTAGGAAAAGTGAGCGTGTAGCATTGAGTCAGAATAATAAGCACAGAAACTCTTACTAAGCCCAGTGTGGCAAACTGGGTTGTTGTCAATACACTTGTCCCATTCATTACCAAATAGCATGCAATCTGCCTGATAAAATAATACTCTAAAAATATCAACTTTTAAAATGTCTCTAATTCACTTACCACATTTTTAGTTAAAAAGAAAAAAAAAAAAAAAAGGAAATTGGGAAAGTGGACGTGATTGGTTGCTCTATTTTGTATGAGTATTCAGGCTGATGTATTACAAAGAATCAGGAATTGCTTATAGTGATTTATCTTTATATAGAAAGTAATAGTTAATCAGTACCGTTTATCTTGTTGGAGAGAACAGTTAATTGTACACTTAGCTCTAAATCAACACAAAACTCTATTGTGTTCGTCTATAACAAAGTGTATAAAAAACACTACAAAGTTCAGGCAAAGACGTCAGCAGAACTGCGGAGGTGTTATGTGCAATAGATCTGAAAATCAGGGAGCCTGGGAGCAGAAAGCAGGACTTCATACCACAGGCATAAGCATGTACTGAAGGCGTGCTCTTTCCTGAGACCTTACTATAGTCCAACATTCAGTGGACATAGCGGTACAGCTGGTCAGAACTGATATAAAGCACAAGGAAATTTGAAATGTATTGTAGAAATGTGATTAATAGATTTCCCACGGTCAGGGCAATATTTTGAATGCATGTGTTGCTTCAAAAAGGAAATAAATGATACTTCAGGAACCATCCTATGATGTCTTCCTGGTATCTAAAAAGGCACTAAAAGAATCCTTACAGCTCCCCCTCCATCTTGCAGAACTGCAAGTGTTACAACTACATGGGTCAGGTACAATTTGTCCCACTGCTAAATTTTTTCCAAACCCTGAGTTTGGTATTACTCAACCTATTGAGTAAATCACATTTGCTTAATTTGTAATATAATTATCCTTTTACTCCAAAAGATACCAGTGTTTCTCTAATAATGATATTTAAGAATGTCTCTTAGAAGGGAGTAGCTGAGTATCTCAATTCTACAGATCTGTAAGCTTAAACAAATTAAAGACAGGGCCATGTAACTAACAAGAAGCAGGGGCTGACTTCTGCAGAGATCAAAATGGACTCTAAGAACCAGACCTCTCAGTCTGAGTTCTAACACAATGATATTCAATGCTGGCAGTCTGCAGACTATTTCTAAGGAATATAGAATAATCACAAATAATTAAAAAATATGTTCCCAGTTAGTATAAATTCTGCAGGTTTCTACCTCTACCATCAATCTACATTTTAAAAGTTAACAGTTTGAATAAGGTTGAAAAACAGTTAGCTGCCTTTTGACCTTGAAACTTGCTGTGTTTTTTATTTTAGATCATTGACATTCATCTTCACATAAAAGCTGAAGCCGCTCCATTGAACTGTTTAACTTCCATGTTTTGTAAAAAAAAATATTTGTTTTTAGGAGCAGATGTGAAGCCACATATAAAACTGAAGTAAGTAAAGACCTTTGAAGCACATGAAGATAAATCCTTCAGAATGACTATGTTTATTGACCAGGAGAGAGAGACTTCCAGAATGAATCCTGCTCAGCTGGTGAAAAATACACTCATTATACGATGCAACTTATGATTGGAGGGACCTGGACTGGAGGATGTCCTGTGTTTATCTTCTCAGATGATCAAGGAAGATCAACTGTTTACTGGGAAAGAGGGAAGGGTTGCAATTCATTAGAGACTGACAAAAATTCTTGAAGATTTGTGCCTATTTAATCTTACAGATAGTTGCACAAGCTGCACAAGTATACCTATAAGAAGGGAATACTTTTACAATATTAAGGTAAGAAGCCTTGAATTTTGATCACTTACTTCTGCTTTGATATTGCATAGGTTCATACAAACGTCACACACATCCCATTTCAGGTCCCTTTGAACCACCAAGATAGGATTGAGAGAACTAGAGGAAGAATCAGGATCCAACAGTTAGCCTGGATTTCAGTAAACATTTAACTAGTTAAGAGTATATTACCCT
The DNA here is from genome assembly GCF_018691265.1 of Tyto alba. Classification (NCBI taxonomy): domain Eukaryota; kingdom Metazoa; phylum Chordata; class Aves; order Strigiformes; family Tytonidae; genus Tyto; species Tyto alba. The sequence continues at coordinate 12,655,445 of NW_024881295.1, forward strand.
GTAATGAAAGGTGTGAATAGTTCATGGGAACACTCTCAAACTGGGTTTACACCAGCTGCTTCCAGTATCGATAACAATGTAGACCTGGGAGCGTAGAGCCAAGTTTTTTCAGCAAGTTATTTAGGCTGTAAGGAGCTCTAGATTATCAATTCCGAGGTATTTGGTTTACAGCCAGGTAAGTCTAAATGAGTACATTTACATATGACTACAGTACAGACACACTTAACAGCATAGAGGAGAAATGTAACCTGCACAATTCAATATGTTCAAAGAAATCCAAAATCCCAAGGAAATGTACAGTGGGGTATTTTATGGTGGAAGTGTCAATGCTCTCCTGGTGTAGGAGCTTGTAAAAGAAAACATGCAGGTCAAAGATCAGAAAAAAAATCTCTACCCATGTTAGCCGCAGTGAAAAATCCTCTAGCTCAAAGCCCCACTGAAATCATGGATAAATTATATTGTTAAATTGAAATTACTGCTGGACATGGTGGTCAATTATTCCCCAGATTCCCAGTGGATTAAAGTTTTCCAGTGAAACTGCTATTTCTACAAAAGACATGTTAGAAATGTGCATTATGCAGTTTAAATGCTATTGAAAATGATGCCAAGAAACACAATTGTGCCTGTATGATATTGGAGATAGTTTGGCAAGTTACCGAAAGGTTTTACTGTACACCCCAATTTATTGCTATGTATACAAAGATATCCCATGAGCCAAAAGCTATGTTAAACTATAATGAGTTTATATTTTATGCAGAAGAAGAAAAGGTGACAAGGAAACAGACCATTTTTCAGTATTAAAGCATATGATGAGAAACTATTTTCTACCAGAGTACTACCATCGGAATGCTTTTGTGGTAGAGAACTTTTTGTTTTGGTAAGTTTTAAAGCCTGTAGGTCATCTGGAGACTGTTTCCAGCTCAGGAAGTTTTTGAGCATGTGGTTAGACCACAAAGTGATCTAAAATGCTTTAAGAAAATGTGGTTTCTTTTTCCTCCTAAATTTCTTTATGTCACATTTGTCAACAAACACATCACTGCACAAATGGCATGTGATCCCACAGCAAACTGCCTTTAGGAGTTGAGATTCTGCCTGCCAAGCTCATCTAACACTCTCCTAAACCACAAATTCTTCTTGATGGACAACACATCCTTTATCATGAAGCTACATAAGCTTCATTACCACACTGCCCTGAAACAATTTTATTAACCTGACGGTTAATGGTGAAAAGAAGGCACAGCATTGTTTCATGAAGCTCACAATCAATGAAAGACTCCTTAACTCTTCCACCATCAGTGAGACAACCAGAATTTTTTCATGAATACAAGGACAAGTAGCATATTTGGTACTTCAGACAGTGAGAAAGGATTTTTTTTATCTCTTGACCAAAACATCTGAATTGTTCTAAGAAGGACTGTCAGTGTGTTAAACATTATAAGGAACAGAAAGAAAAAACTTTCCTATGCTCCCAAAACAACTTGGACTACAGACACCTTCTATAATCATTATGCCTGGTGAAAATCCGTTTTGCTACACTCAGCTATTCCAAACTTATGAGCAGAGGTTCAAAAAATTATGGGATTGAAAAAATGGTAAGACTGTAAAAAAAACATCATTGAATACTGAGGTCATGGAAGCTGGCATTACTAGTGTTGATGTACTGCTTTCAGTCTGAGGGAGGGCAGGCAGACTGAACGAGTACATGTCCCTGTTGGCCTGATCACCATCTGGTTCAGCTTCTGAGATGAACTTTTCTCTCCAATTAGCTCCTCTAATTTGAAAAAAAAAACCATTCAAAACAAGTATTAATTGAACCATAACATTAAAACTAGTGTTTCTATACTTCTAAGCATAAATAAAATTTCTTTCTAATGACAAATAAACAGAATAATGTTAATTTATGTTCTCGTATCTATTTATATATACAAGGAATTATACTATCTGTTGCTTCTCATAATGACTCAAATTAATGAAAAATTCGCATTATGTCACCTAGTTCTCTCCATAATAGAAATTTGGTTAAGATGATATAAGTTACTAAACTAAGCTGTCCATACAATCCAAAAATAAAGTATTAAAATTTTGCTTATTTGAAACAAAGAGACAATAAACCACCATCAATTCACAGAAACAGAAAATACAGGCACTGAGTACACGAATGTATTTTACATCTAACCAGCTGTATAATAAATTAATGCATTCCAGATGCTGCAAAAAAGCAAGGCAAGAGCATAATATGCAACTTTTTGAAATGGATCTGTATTATTTAAATTTATGTCTGTAATAACAAAGTGATGGACAGCGTATGAGTTTTAGACTGAGTTTACTACATACACCAGAAACCATAGTCCTGTCAGTAAGCTGCCTCACTGGTCAAAAATGAAAGGTACTCTAATATTTACTGTGAGAAAGTAAGACTTTCCCAGAGAGCCTACAAGAAAAAAGCCCATCTTTTTTCTTCCAAAATACATCAATTATAAAGAGACCTGAAGGAGGAGCTGAACTCCTACGTTCGCTCAGGACGCTCTGAGAACTTTCACAGAGTAATCTTCACACTGGAGCTATATAAACAAATAAAAACCATAAACCACTTCAGTCCTGACAGAGCTATATGGCACAGCAAATACGAGGAAGGTTGATCAAAGATTCAGTCATACTGAAAGCCTAAGCTAGAAGCAATGAAACAGGGCATAGTGAACAAGGGAACACAGAGAATGGGAATGGGGAAGAAAGAACATCAGACGTGTGAGAAGGGAAAGGCTCCAGATTTCCTCAAGGTGATAAAACTCAGAGACCCCTGTCATATTCTCTGGATACAGCGTGAAATGTATTTACAGAAAGATCAGGCTTTTCTAATATTTTATGCATACATGAAGTCATTTGTGCTGCAATCTATTTGCCTGCAGAATGCCCTGCTATTTGCAAAGTTCAGCAGCTTTATCAGGAAGTGGGAAAGGAAAGGGAAAGAGAAAAAGAGATTTTATACTACATATCTGCACAGAGTCCATTGCTTTGTTTTTTACAGAGTTGGAAAGAAAACGATAAAGCTAGGGGAAGCCTTACTAAGTCTGTCTTACCTTTTGTTTCACGTAGTTATAAAAATGAGGGGTCTTTTATCCTTTAGCCTGTTTATCCTAGTTATGGATTTGTGCTGAAAAGTGTGGATAACACAGGGATGTTTCAGTTACTGCTGAGCAGTGCTTACACAGTGCCAAGGCCTTTTCTGCTCCACACACTGCCCCACCAGCGAGCAGGCTGGGGGTGCACAAGAAGTTGGGAGGGGACATGGCTGGGACATCTGACCCTTTCAGTGATGTCTGGAGATCAAAATCCCTCATTAACCTCTATGTACCTTCCAAAAGCTGTTCAAACTATGGGTTTTCAATAAAAAAAGAAAAACAAATGAAGTAGGAAATGTAGGAGTGAAAATGCATGGAACTTTAAAAAATAAATTAAACTGAAATATAAAAATTAAAACCATATGTAAATACCAGTCGTTACGCATCATTGCTGCATTTTCTAGTTTACAACATTTGCTAAAAAGTCTCTAGGTAGTTGCAGAATTCACCTTCAAAAGGTATAATCTATAGCTACCCATATAAGATAAAGTATGTACATGTTTGGTTATGTATATACTTATAAGGTAATTTTGGTTGAGGATTTAAATCAAACTTGATACAAAAAAAAACTACAGAAATTCTTCCACAATACAGGACTCAATAATTCTTCCATTTTTTATGATTGTCTTTTTAGCTGGGAAATTCATGTTATCTATTCTTGTCATAATTAAGTAGACAGGTTTATTAGTTAGTTCATTTTCTTCCAATAAGTACTTTGTACATGACTTCTAAAACCAAACCATTTAAAAAAAAAAAAAGCTTTCTAGATCTAAACCTGCCTGCAGACTCACTCTGAGGGTGTCACAGATTCTCTGCCACAAGTTCTGAAATCTCATCACATCAACAAGATTACACATATTTGTTGTGCTATACACATGGTTATGTCTTTTGTAGAAAGTGCAAATCCAACATTAAACCTTCTATGAGAAGTGAAGGAAAAAGACCTTTTCTCAGGTGAGAATGATAAAATAGATGGATTAGCTAAAAGGATTAGTAGCAGTCTATTATATACCCTACTAGCTTAGTTTAGGCCCTTATTCATGCTACCATTCTTCAAAAAAAAAACTTTCCAGAAATGATTAATTTTGAGGTTATGTATAAAGTCTTCAATGGAGAAGAAAATATTTGCGTATCATGATCCACTTTTACTGGAATTCTAGCCATGAAATATAAGACTTGCTTTAATTCAGCCAGTGCACAGACACTAACCTTACAGGGAATGATTAGGCTGACAGTTTAAGAATACAGTGTAGGGCTTTTACAGTTTTCTTTATATTGTGGCATTTAGTTTAGTTCCATATATATGTAATTTCAAGGAGCTTTATTGTTGCAGAGTTATACCTAGAATATAAAGAACTAGTGGCTTTTATGGGCCTGTCTCGACTATCCAAACAAAAAAATACTTGTAGTAGGCAAGTTTAAGGCACTACTACTCATTAATTTTAATGAATAGGCCAGCATACATGTGTAACACAGCCCTGTGCTGAATGGACTCATAAGTATTTTAATATGTTACCACTGGCTAAATTCTGAGGAGAGATGGAGTGGTTAAGACATGTGCTTTAGATCAGGATGATGTGCATTTTCTTTTCACATCTACAGTAGCTTGTTCTGGCCACAGTATTGTGTGTAGAATACAGAGGACCAGGAAACCAAGATGACCAAAAATCTGACTATATCTAGAGACTGTATTTCACAGTAGTTTTTGCCTTTTTTTTTTTTCCCCATACTCTTAAATACTAACTGAGCAATAACTGATGAAAATGTTCTTTTTGGGTGCTGCAGCCAACTGATCTCAAATGGAAACTAATGTCCATACACTGGATTTCCCATTCATCCACCCCTTTCCAATGCCAGGTTGTCTCTTGGTCTTTGTGGTTCTTTCAACAGTAAAGCTCCAGCAAATCAAGTAAGTTAAATTCCCATTATTCTTTGTTTTGCAGGGTTTTTAAAAGTAGACAAGGACTTATTTCTAGCATCTACAAAAATGCTGTTTGTTATATATTCATGAAATTATATACCTATGAAATACTGACCTGCAACCCAAATCTACTATTCTGGTACAGGAAAACAGTGTTTTCCACCTTCCTAGGCATCTCATTGCTTCCCTCCTTCTTCTCTCCCTCCCCCTTCCTTAAAATGCTGCCTCACCTATCACACGTCTGGTCTGGACTACTCAACCTGCGCGCATGCACATGTGTGCACACACATTTTAATTGTTCATAAAGGAATTATATTCTTTATATGAACCAGCCTGAGAGTATTAAGTGTCTCTCACAATTGACCCTGTGTTCTGACTGTTGTGGCCTTTTAGAGCATGGTCACCAGCCAGACTCAGAGATCATATTGTAATTTTATGACGCTAATGCTTTTTTCTTCTTGTCCACAGCTGACATGTTCTCCCGAGCTACAGAAAATGCTGTATGTAGGTAAATCTGAGAAAAAAATAGGTCAAGTGCCAATGTTTTTTAAAACAATAAGAAAGAAGCACTCTGTCAGGATTTCCATGAATAAAGAAAAATCCAAACATATAAAAACAATTTAGTCTGCTTTTGTTCAGATTTCTCTGATTCTTATCCTGTAGCAAAACATGCAAAGTCTGCTTTATTTCCCTTTGACTGGGGACAAACCTATTTCAAGAACAAACTTAACTCAGACCGTGTAGTCTCCAGGCTTATAGTAGGATTAATCTGAATGGTCTGCCCCGATTCCAGCCCACCGTAGCAGTCTTTGGAGATAAATGAGCAATCAAAAAACAGGCTGCTGACTGAGGGCCAGAGTTCAGGAGCCCCACACAGTGGTACCACTTTCTGAACGTGGCTAAGCTATGAGCTAACCTGCCTGGGACAGATATGACCTCTGCAGAAAAAAATTCCCTCTTCACTCACTTCTTTAACTGGAACATCTCTTTTCTCTAGGAGGGCCAGCTACTACTGCCAAACCAGATGCTGTCTAGGAGCAGTCTAAGCATGGCTTTGCCATGACCAATAGCAACTTTTGGCAATCCACACCCCCAGCTATGAGGGGAAGTGGGCCAGAAGGAGCTGCCAAGGCAGATATTGCCAGCCTTCTGTGGGACTCAGCTGCACACCAGCACAGTCATGGGGCCTCTCAGGAGTTAACATTATGTCTTGCTTGTGAAAGTCTCCTCCAGATCACCCTCCTCATAGCTCAAGAAATACACGTTTGTGGTCTTGATCATAAGAAGATTTGGGCATGCAGCTCAGAGGATGTGGAAAGCTTGCCACACCTGTGCAGATCCTATGAAGATGTGTCAAAAGCTGGTTGTCCAAGAAATGGGCAAGGAGTTTCCTGAACTAGCTGCTAGTGAACTACCTTGGGTGTGGTTAGCAAGCCACTTGCAATATTACACAACTTAACATGAGTTCATTTATCCTTTTAAGTCAATTCTTCTTACTCGGTTTCATCTCACCATTAACTGGCTTTGATTGCAAATCTCCTTGCAGACTCATTTTCCTCTGAAACCAAGGTCAGACACATATCTGACAAGTAGCTTATGCTTGCACAACCATAGAAGTAATCTGTCATGGTAAGGATGTAAGTCAGACTGAATATCTTAGGTGAGGGGGTAGGAGAGAGGATACGTATCTTAGTAAGTTATCCACTGAACCTTAAGCACTGTATAAATTAGTCTACATGGGCCACTCTATCTCTCTGTATCACTATCTGTCATGTTAACTACTGAGGGAAGACAAGAGAATGTATATGAAAGATGTCAGCAAAATGTATTTTTTGCCTGCTGTCAAGTGGGAGTAGAGTTTGAGAAAAACTTCAGGCAATACAGACACAGCTCCCTGGACAGACTGCTCAAGGTTGCTAGGGAAATTAACTAAAAACAACACAGACATAGGCTTACTGAACTTGCCTTCATTTGGTGATTAGGTTATTTTAAATCTCCCAGGAGATTCCATTCCATTTCACTTAAATGTAGTGCGATAAGACATGTTCAATGACACTCCGAGAGCAGTTGCGTCTGGAGTAGTGAGTAACACACACTTCCCTTTCCTTCCCGGTTTGAGATTTGTGATGCCTGTGACCTTCACTATAGAGCCATGCTCTGTAGGCAGCAAAGGGGAGGAACAAGGCTGAGACACAGTGAGTTTCCCTGAACAACAGAAGGAGATGAGCTCTGGCACCACTGGGAGTTACACAGCTGATTTTGCAAAAAGCCAGGTACGAAGAGAAGCAACTTCCCAGACAGTTATGACAGAGGAAAAAGAAACATTAGTGACAATCACTAGTCCTTCCTTACATGAACTTTCCAGCAGCTCAGCTAACTCTGGTTACAGGTGATGCAGTCCAAACAGCTACAGAGGGAGTGACCCTGCTCTTCTGGAAAAGACACTCATCTGACAAGCAGTGGGGCATTACCATTTCTGACAGTTACAAACTGAGAGCTATTTCTCTGTGATTGATTTTCTGGAGCTCAGACTGGCTCTGTTCACATTCCTCGAAACTGCGTCACTGGAAGCTGACCTCTAGATCCATTACAGACTTCAATTTCTGTCACTGGTGGCAATCAATGCCCAGTAAAAACTGGTTTAGGGGAAAACTTTGTCGGTATTGTTTATAAGTGAATGTGCTGAATGTGAAGTACAGCAGCTCTACTCAGTCAGGCAATACAGATACCTTCCTTCCCCCTTCTAAATCAGACTTCTATTTGCAATGGACTTTTCCACAACTGTAGGGTAGTGAAATGACACATGTAATTGTTGTTATACTTATCTGAATACAAAACTGTACAGAAGAGAAAATAGACTCAGATTTAGGAAGAGAGGAATGAGAAATAGTTTTATTTCCCTTTGTCTCTGTGAAAAAGCGTATCAGACCCAACCTAGGCTAGAAGAGCAATTTCAGGTGCATAACAGGTGCATGACACTGAACCCGACACTGAAAGGGAATCCAAGGCATTATGAAGGTACTGGAGAAGATGATAAGAAGAGGAGACAACCGTGGTACAAACTGGTTCTTAGTCAACAAATGAAAGCTTGCCCACTAGATACCTTGCTTGAGATGTCACTAAGTGGGGGGGGAAGTGCTTGATGGTGAAAGCAAAACAAACAGGAGAAGGTGTCTGCCTAGAGATTCTGGCCAACCACAGTAAGCCCTCTTAGAAATGGAAATATGCCAGTGAATGATACCTCTGCTGAGGGGACATCTACTGACAGGCCAGTGGCAGACAGAGTGAAAAGCACACAAAGTTAAACAGGAAACTTTGCCCAAATAAAGAATACAAGAACCAACACCACTGCATTCAAGTCATTGACTAAATACAACCACAAAAAGACAACGGGCACAAGCAGTGGTGGTTTATGTATACCTCACGTTGGTGAGCTACAGGACAGCACTGGAGGCAAAACCAAAGACAAGAACAAAGCACTGACAGATAGCAAACATAACTCAGTGTGGGCCACTACCATGATGACCCAGAAAAAACCTCAACCATATGCTGATATATCACAAGAGAATCACGAGAGGTGAAATGCCCAGATACTCAACAGAAAGCAGGCAACAGCTACAAGATAAAACCAAGATGTTACTCTTACAGTGTCCAAGCAAATCTACTTATGCTGCAATCTCAGTTTGAAAGAAACCTGTATCAATTAATCCTACATCCCTCAGTATGGTTAGTTATAAAGGATGACTCCAGCAAGGAGTATCTAGTAGACTAGGTTAGCTACAAACTTTTCAAAAGAGAGGCCATGGTAGACAATCTAATCCATATGTACTCTTAAGTAACTCAAATTTTCTTTCTACCCTGCTGAAAATTCAACATGTACTGAATTTAAGTTCTGCAATAAATCAAGGCAATTAAAAATAGTTAACAGTTGCGTTTACATGAGAACAAGAATTTTGAGATAATTATTCTGAAAGTTGGAAGTGGAACCAAGCAATCTGTCTAATTAGCTTTAAACTTACTCCCTCTTTTTGGAGTTAGATTGGAAAGGATTTGAGGGATTTGAATTTCAGAAAGTGTTGCTCCAATACTTAAGCTTTAACACCAGTCTGAAAGTTCAATATGTGTCACAAACCTCTGTAATAATAATGATGGTGATAATAAAACTTTGATAGCAGCCATCTGCCCATTCCAGACAGTTGAATCATTTCCAGTGCTCTCTGAGAGCCAGCACTGACATGGATTTTTATACACTATATCACAGACAGTATATGCAGGGTCTGCAGTCAAGACCTTTCTGTAATGACGTCAAAGAGGTTGTGCAGCCAGCTTTTAAAATTGCTGCAGGCTTGTCCTAATGACATTAGGGTATAACAAATGAGGAAAGGAAGATATGTATATCAATGTTACAATAACAAGCAAGGACAGCACACTTAGCTCTGGAGGCAGCACTTCGGTTATCCTCCATAGAGCTGCTCTCCAAAGTTTGCGTCAGTGAAGGGAGTGGGGTGTGAATTCCATGACGAAGGGGCATAACTCAGCTGGAGGACTTTTTAGTGTGAATCCTGGAAAAAAAGTAAAGAAAAAGGCATTGAATTGTTAAGCTATAACTTAAACAAGAAACTGTAAAGAGAAGAGACTTTAGCAAGATGTTTCAGTTGTCCACTTGCAGAGATAAGTCAAGTACACTGTTAAGAACAGTCTGTAAGACACAGCTAAGGACATTTTCCAAAGGAAGACTAAAAATTTCAAAATAAAATAGTGAAACAAAATATTCAAAGACGACTCAGGCTGCTGGCAGAGTTGCACAATGAGTTGGTTTGTTTCAGCCCTGATGATAACCTACATACAGCCACATCTATGGGTGACCACATCTGAGCTGGAGCTTTGCTGGTACATAAAAGAGGGACGCAGTAGCCAGCTTTTTCCTTAGCATCCCCTGAAAGCTACATCTCTTCTCTGATGCACCTGGATCTGTCAGCCCTCTGGATAAACTGGGAAGCTCACATTAGGCATTCATAAAAAGGGGTGTAAGTAGGCCCATTTCTTAGCAGAGAGCAGAGAATTAGCAGAGCATAAGTCCAGCTGCAGGTTTTATAGGAGATAATTTAAACCAGGACAGTTTTTAGGAGGCTTCGATGGACAACTTTATGTTTTTAAGGTCCAAGCTAATAAGTGGGTGACAAACTTCTTACAATACACATATCTGTATGCTGTGACAGGTGAACAAAACAAACATACTGGATCATTACCAGTGCTTGTGAAATAAGGTATAGGTGAGTTCCTAGTGCAAGTGGGTGCTCCGTTCATTGCATTAAGTATAATTCATGGAATGTTGCCATTTACACTCAGTAAATACTCATATTCATGTAAATGAGACTGCTGTTATTTTTATGAAATATGTCAATAAATCTATGTTATTTTCTTTACCTGTAAAATATCTTATAATTTAGCCATTCATGCTAATAGCAAATGTGAATATTCAGAGTTTCATTATGCCCATATTTAATTTTTCCTTTATATTTTGACTATACTTAGCAATACTTTCAGTACTCCAGATGTATCTATCAGAATAGGTATACAGTTTAGCATAATTATACCTATCTATAATTATCAAAATTAAAAAGCTAAAGTTTTATTTCCTGTACCTTTATGTTTCTCTTATTTTCTGGAAACCATTAAAAAGGCCACAAATTAAAAACACCATTTAAGAGTTAAGTTTGGTAATGTTTTCAATCCTTGTTTGTAACTATAACTAACTGTATCATAAAAACATGTTTTTATAATATTTTTACTTACTGTGGATTGTTAGTCTTGAAAGCAACATTCCAGTGACATTTAAAGGTTCTGAGACTTTAGATCTGAAGAAAGAAGAACAGAGGCATTACCACATTTGAAAGTATCAGGTGTCTCCAGGTGTATGATGCAATAAGACAGAAGTTTGAGGGAGATAGGGAATTGTGAATACTTCCCTGAGATTAATTTAAGGGGGAGGCAGGAAATATCTACCTTTTGATGTAATCATAACAGCACAGATTGGCAGGGTGCAGCGTGGCTGGCAGATCCCTGGAGATGGGCAGGACAGGGCTGTGGGGAGCTGGAGAACAGCCCCACTGCAGCACCTCTGGGGCAGGGGCTGATGGTTCTGGGGGTTTGAAATGGGGCCTTGGGGGGCTGAAATCAGGTCCTGGGCCATGAGTAGGGTGGAGGGAGTCCCGAGGGGTGGGCAGGAGCAGTCAGGCCCCTCAGGACCCTGACAGAAATAGTTAAATTCTCTGCATAGCTTTGATTTAACAGAAACCAGATTCAATATCAGTTACATTGCAGAGAAATTATTCTGTCAAAGGATACAATTCATGCTAAATAAAACATGCATCCTCATAGCACTGTGCAAGCTTTAACAAATACCTAACCCGAATCAGATCATAGTACAGCGTGGATATCTTCATCAAACTTGGACAGACTGCACACCTGCCATTTCTGCAGTTTGAGGTGCAGCCTTCCCTGTTGGTGTCTCTACAACATTCCTGCACGCTTCTCCTGTAAACACTTCAATTTTACTTCTTCATCATCCAAAATAATTATGATTGGATTTGTTACTTTTAATCAAGTGTTGCGATCACCTCTGATTTACCAAATGATAGCAGCCATGTTCCCTGATGGAAAGGTAATGTAAAAAGACCTGCAAAAATCAGAAAATAAAAAAAAAAAAATAAACCCAAAGGCACAACCTTCTTGGGATCAAACTACTGCAAGTGTTTTCCTGTCTCTCTCTAGTTTATTTATTACCAGCTGTTCTTCATCTATAAACTCATCTCATTTGAACACTTTGCCATGCTGATTACAGTGTTGCATGGTAGAAGATAAGTAGCAAAAAGTCTTCCTTGCCTTGTGCTGCTTCTCTGTTTTGCCTGGTTTTAGTAGTATGATGCACTAAGACAAGCAACTCAGGAAAGGCTTAAGTCCCCAGAGCATGGGGTTTTTTTGTAAGAAAATAAACTTAGATTGATTTCTGAGATAAACTAGAGCAATGGCAATTTTTATGTTAAACAATGATTCTGATGGAAAATAATGTTTAAAATCAAGTAAAGATATGGGAGATAAACAGAAATTAAAAATATCAGACTTCAGGATGAAGATTTGGATAGATTTTGGTTCCAGTGAAAGATTACTCCAACATAAGACCTGCCCCCACAGCTGCATAGGGGAATGAAGAACAGCTGAAGATCGACAAACATAGTGTGTGCTTGGTGTCACCGCTACATCAGGCCTGGGGACAGAATCACAGATGGGCATAACACAAACAAGAAAGTCTCATACAGTGTTTGTTCTGAACCTCTTCTAACCATTTGCTGAACTTGATAAAGTGGCAAAAAGGATGAGCAAATGCTTCCATGACGATACTTCTATCAATCCTCTTAAAAAAAGACTTACTTGATATTGGTCTCCAAGGACAGAGATAACCCAGCAACTGTAGTGCAAAGGACTTAGCCAACTACTTGGCTGTTGGACTCTACACTTTACTGTCAAGTTTCCCAGATGTTCACACAGTGTGTCTGAAGCTTTTGCTATCCCAGCTGCCAGACTTTTCTTCTCAAAGAAAAGAGGGGAAGGAACTGAAGCGATTAGGAACTCTGAATGGAGGAAACATCAGAGCAGCAATATAAATACAGAAAGTGAGTGGTGCCTTTGCTGGCCTAAGAAACATCAAAAAAAAACAGTACCACAGGTTTCAACTATTTATTGTAATCTAATGTATCGAGACTATATTCCTACTCCCAGTTTGTTCACATGAAATACCCTAGATTCATTGCACAGAAGCCAAAGCCTCTCATGGGATTGAGTGGAAATAGAGGGTAAAAACAAAAAAAAAAAACAAAAAAACAACCAACCAAACAAAAAAAGATCTGATCTTTGGAATACCCCAAACTAAGCCTTGTAAGTCTTATGCATTACTTGGACATCAATTTTTCCAAGTTAGAGAGAATGATTTGGATATTTGACTACTCAGATCTTTGAACATTCATTGTCCATATGGACACAGACTGTTCATATGGATCAAGGGTGGACTTAATATCCCTTGAATCCAAAGCCCACTAAAAAATAAAGTGAAAAAGGGGTTACAAGACTTTCAACTTTGCAGTGAACTGGCATATTCAAGTGTTAATTGAGGGGTAACTTAAAAAACACCTATTAACTTTTGGTAATTTTGAATCAAGATGTAAACTTTATAGCTAAAAGCTCTCTTTAATCATAATTTTCATATTCATGTGATCAGTGTTCTTTTAGTTTTCTGCCAATTTAAGATTCTGATTTCTCTGCTGGGATCTACTACCTGCTAGGATTAGTTTCATAAAATAAAAAAATAATTCTGAAAACAATGATAATGTATAGGGATGGGATTGCTCAGATGAACATTCACCCATGTCAATGAGACAAGTAGATATTTCTATGTTCACATTTTTTCTCTGTCCAGGAAAGCATATTTTCATAACTCATACCTGATGAAAAGCATAGCTTGTTTCCCAATTTCAGAAACTCATTTATCATCTTCCGCTATCCAGAAAAGTAACAAATATGAAAAATTAAACTCCTATCAGATGGAGTAATGACAATTCTAAGACAATAATTTATTTAGGAACTTATATAGCTCTTTTTACACGTCATAGCATTTTTCCATGTAAAACAACAGTCAAACCTTTCTTTTTATTCACAGATTTTCAATAAACTTTTCTTTCATTTCAATATCAACACCACATAAGTGGCACAACTTTGTATGATGAACCCATAATAGCAGGAATGATTTTAGTCTCATTATTTCTCCCTTTTTCATGTCCACTTTCTTCTCAGTCCCCTGACCATCCAAAAATTCCTGCTGTTTTATTTTACTATTTTCCCTGAAAGTCATTGATTTAAAAGACATTAAATCAGATTTAAAAAAATAAATAAATTTCAGATGAAAGAATTTTCTGACATACAAAATGCAGGACAGAATTCAACTCATGGAAACAAAACCTTTTTAAGCTTTTTAAAGCTTACTTGCACTAAAGTAACCTTGTTTTATTGGACTGAAGAATCCCACAAAAGGAAAAGACAACAAAGGTCACCTAATATACTTCTGTGAAACTTGTTCCAGCCTGTAGAGCCATATCATGTTGTTCCATTAATTGGACACACATTTTTACACAGTAGAATGTGTGAGTTGTTCATTTTATCAAGAGGCTCTTCTGTTCATTGCCATTTCTTGGACCATTTCCAAAATTAAGACAAAAAGTCTTTGTGTGGCTAAAGGTACAAGATTCATATCTTCCTTCTTTTATGATTTATCCTCACACTTCTGAAATACATTTTCGACTAAGTCCATTCAACAGCACCATTTAGGCTGTAAATGTCCTCATGAAGTATAATTATCTGGCTTTACATATGAATAATCCCAAAAGTAAGCCTATGTTAATCCTATCTAACCTTAGCAATTTCAATCCCAAAAATATAATAAGCTTGTCCAGGGAAGAGTTCGTTCAAAAGTGAGATCAATGGATGAGAAAGAATGAAGGTCTTTCTGGAGGGTCCTCTGGCTACAATGTGGTTTTAGGCATCTACCTTAAACTAGACACCTTTAGCTCCCAGGCAGCTGAATCTGGATGAAACGAGTAACATCCACAAGATGGTTGGGGCACAGAGGGAAAAATACTACACCTAATTTTAGGCAGCTAACCTGAGGTAGTCATAGTGTCAGTGAAGCCTCCCACAAGCTTATTTCTCAGAATTATCATTGGAGGCTCCACTGTCTATGTAGATGTCACTAAATTCAGACAGTGTCTTACACAACTATGACAATATTGTGTTTCTTAATTAAGAGTTCTCTCCATCACCAAAACCCAGAACAGGTCATATGCTAACACCTTCCAGAGGAGACTTCTTGCCAAGATGTAGTGCTTTGCAATATCAGCTTCCAAAAGGCTCAACTGAACACTTATCTGACTTCTAGGATGTACAGGAATATTTTCAGTTGCAGTATTAAAAAGAAAATAAGGAGTAAATTCTAAAAAAGGGTTCCATTCCCAGTTTCAAAGTTTTGAACAAAGTTACAAAAAAGGGACATCATCATAATTGTCACCATAAACAGCTGTAGAATGATGGAGTAAAAAATATTGGCAGAACTACTCATCTCAAGAACTTCTGCCAGTATGTTGGAGGAGGGGGCAATTGAAAATGGCAAACTGGAGAACTGAAGGACAGAGAAAACATGGCAGTAGTTCACAGGAGTAACTACATGACTCTTGTGTTGAAAAAGTGAACAAGAGGGAGGAAACACTGGCTGAGTTCTGCAGAGAAGACAAGAGAGGCTGCCCTTAACATTCAAGCTGCATGTCAACAGGGCTTCACTGCTTTGAAAAAAGACATGCAATGTAACAAGATGTGCAATCAGAGCAAAAGCACAATGGCAATCTATCTTTCCAGGTTAGGTCCAGCAGTAGTTGTCCAGTTCTGGACACCACACTTCAAGAAAGAAGTGGGCCAAGTAAAGAGACTCTGGACAGAACACCAAATATAAACATAAGTGAAGGAAACATAACATATAAGAGAAGGCTGAAGAAAATGGGGTTGTTCCACATAAAATAGAAAAAGCAAACAACTGAGAGAAGACAAGACAAAAGGAAAAATGCTGACAAAACAAGACAAAAGGAAATAAGACATGACAAAAGGTGTAAAAAAGAAAAGGAATACTATTTTCATGGCTCTAGTTGATAGGTTTGAATGACAGTAAATATAGAAAAAAAAAAAAAAAACACATTGGGAAAAATTTTGAAGTAGCATATTACACTATTTGTGGAGTTCCTGTCTTTGGAGGTCTTTAAAGAACTAGTTAGACAATCTTGATTTTATAATATCTAATAGGAGTATCTGAACTATGAGTAGCAGGGACGGTGGGGTAAGGTCAGCACAAGATTTTTCTCCACCCCCTCTGATGCTACTTACTAAACTGGGCAGTGTGACACAATAGTTTCCTTACAAAACCTGCTTTAGACATTGGTTTGGAGCTGGTAGCATTGGGCTGACTGAAACTGCAGCTCCCAAAGCTCATTGGTTAGGGCTATTTTCCAGCATTACAGTACCGGAAAATATCATATACCATAAGAATAATTAATTTTATCTTATCAAAGTCAATCTGTAATTCATCTTTACCTCTTCACCAGCTCTATATAAATAGCTGATTCTTGAAGTGCTTCAGAAAAAAACATTGAACATATTGGCCCATATTATGATAAAATCCAGATGCATAGCAGCTATTTCTCAACACCTTTACTCTTGGGGAAAGAAGAGAAGAACAGAATGGATGTACAGCATGCACCAGTCAGTTCTGAATGATCACTGCATCAGGATGCCAGGGCATGCCATGAAGCACTCCCAAGCTTCACAGAGGTTATAAGGCCAGCCTGGTGCAATACCTCAGACGGATGGCAGCTTTGGCATGTAGAGAGATGTTTCTGAACTCCTACTCTTCTTACCACCTCCAGTGAGTCAGTGGCAAAACCATGCATGCATTCTTTGAATCTTTCTTATACAACACTCATCTGAGGTACACATGGACTTACCTATTTGGGGGGATTATTTTTATGGTTTCTTTTTTTACTATTTTCATATAATTTTGTTTACACATTAATGCAATTATTTACTGAAAATTAAACAAAAAGGAGAAAAAATTTCATATTTCACACTATTATCAAGACAGTTGCAGTATATATATTATATTGTAGACAAAAAGAATTTACACAGAAACATCCTTCATTGCAGAAAACCTTGTGTCACACACATCAAAATGAAAAAAGGGTAAAAAGATGGTCATAAATCTAATTTAATTTTCTCCTGTAAAGATAAAAAGTTTTCAGAGGGATTCTCTCTTGGTGAACTTTCTGACTTTATTATTCATTTCTTGCTTTCATATGGTCCAAATTCTATAGTCTTTAAAGAAGAAAACCCACTAATTTATAAGTAGAAGCAAAAATATTAATAGCTTGGCCCTATGTTTGGAAAGGCAATAGGGATCTTCTAATATTTTCTTAGGACTCATAGGCTTGTTATAGTGAGGCTACATAAAACAGACTTCTGCTATGGCATTATTCAGATGAATAGATTACATATTAAATCTCAAAACACTCCATAGATGAAGTTTTGTGAAAAGAAGAATATGATTTAGAGATATGTTATATGTATACTGTGTTTCCTGAAAGGCTACAGAATGATATTTTTTTTCCTCCCATCATAAGAAATCACTAACATGAAATACCCTTTTTAAAAAGCATGTAATTAAATTAGAAAACATTTTAAGCAGTTGCATTCTCTGTTTTTGATTAAGGTGCACTGATGCAATAAAGATAAATTACTGATTTCTGGGGTTGAATTATCAAGAATGAAACTGAGGGGACTTTCCTTCTACAGAGGTAATATTAATTGTTGGCAGCTAATGGCAGAATTATAGTTTAATTTTCTTTTATATAAAACTTTATTGAATGAATTGAACCATATGCACTGTGTCATAATGGGAAACATCAATAAACTTTTAGGGATATTTAATTTCATTTATGTGCTGAAGGCTGCTGTAAGAGCTCGTGTTATTCAGCTTAGATACGGCTACACAGCATTTGGTAGTTTTGCCCATGTTTTTTAACCTTATGTCAGACAAAATAGACTATTTTTCATTAACATTTTATAGACTGTTTGTATTTTAATTATTCTATGTCAAAACTAATTTAGCAAGCTAAGTTCAGATGAAGAAGAAGGTTAATTCATGCTAGGAACCGAGGTTAATGCTTAGGAAGCCTCAGAAGTCAGTACAGAGCTGCTGACAATTGATGGGGGAATCTCAGCACCGCCAAAATCTTCTTCTTACTAGCCTAGACCTCAGAAGTATGGCAGTTTACCCTTCCTTGCTCCCCACAACCTCTAGTAGGACCCTGAAGCTAAGGACTCAAGTAGGTCTGTCAAACAAAGATACACCAGCAAAGGAACATCATTGAGAAACTCAGACTGGCAGGTTTCTCGATGGCTTCAGACACCTGTAGAGTGTTTTTGGCAGTTGTCAGCTGAAGGGTTCTGCCCCGGCAGGAAACAACCATACAGCAATCCATTGCAGCTGTGATCCCATCGTGTTTATCCCTTCCAGTGGATATCCCTTCAGTCCCACCAAAGCAACAACGTGTCTATACAGCTAATTGGATCCTAGAATGCCAGTGTAATTCCTTCTCTTTTTTATTTCAACTGTTAGGTCAACAACAAAAGATAAAAGGTCTGTCATCTTAGTCTCATGTTAAATGCTTTTCACAAGTCCTTTTCACCCAGGTTCTGACTGCCCTGACAACCTCCTCTATCTTCTTCCAGATATCTTTCTCGGTACCTTTCTCTTTCTGTTGATCTTATCCTCTGTAATACCTACTGAAGGCATTAAATGATAAATTAAATAATAACTGAATTAATGCAATGTTTTCACATCATTACTCTTAATATATGTTCTCTCTCTTTCCCTATTGTACTTGAGAAGCATGACACAAGCTGAAGTAGCCAACAACAAGTGAACATGACCTTTAGCATATCACTAACATAATATCAAAAAAAAACATGAATAAGGCCCTCCTGTATATCAGGTTGCCGCCGTAGGACTAGATAGGAAAGAACAACATTCATTAGTTCATTATTTTTTTATACATCAAGAGAAAACATTCCTGCACATACCAACAGAACATCACAAATGGCTTCTTGTCCAATGTGCGTATACCAATAGATAATATAGTCTTCTGTCAGTGTGCACTCACTTCTGCTATGATCTGTTGTTTGACACTTTGGAAGTGTTCCTTTCATCTAAGTAAAGACTCCAATGAGCTTGAACAAGGTTGTATCAGTAAGTGCTGAAGGAATTTAATTTGTTCTAGATTCACAGATTCTTACAATTCTGAGTTGGTTTACTCTGCAAATACACATGAAGTAAAATGATAGAGATGACTTCACAGCTTATTTTTACCTGTACCAAAATTTTCAGTCAGGGCAGGGTTAAGAGAACTGTTGTTTGGCTTGACATGTCCCAAGTTTATCTCATCTGAGCTGAATCCAGTAGTTGGACAAGAGTAACTATGCTGAATAATGAGGAGCGAGCCCATTACAATCCTTTTTAAGCATCTTGACAGACTGAGCCATTTGATTAGAACGTTTCCCTGGAAAAGGCATGATGCAGTAGTAACAGTTCAAACCAGGCTGCTTTGGGGAAAGCCCATAAACTTACCAGAATTGAAGGCAGTTCTGGTGTCAGACACAGCATACTCAGTAATTGTGACGTGCAGGTAGCTGAGAAACAGCAGAGTCTGTTGAAATGAATGCTCATGGTGACAATAAAAATCAGTTCAAGCTATTTTGTACAGAAACCTATAACACTCAGGACATTCTTTGAAATGAAGAAGCCAGTGAATTTGATTCTTGACCATATCCCAAGGTTATTGATGTCTGACACATTCAACTATGACCATCACAGCACTGATTCCAGACCATCATATGCAACTTATGGTCAATGCTTTTAGGTGCACTATATCTGAATATGCTACAGACAACGTAGCTAAAACCAAAATAATATGTTGATTTCCCGTAGGAACGGCAAAATAAAAGGTTTTCTTCATAAGCAGACAGATCAGATTGCTGGGTTAAAAATTATTTCAACTCTATTTAGTTGCACTGTTGGCCAACCTCTTAATCCCCATCCAGCCAAGGACTCATTCCAAGCTCTGGATAGATCATTGGCAGCCATTTTCATGACAAAGTTGGCTTGAAAATACATGGGAGGAATTCCAGCACGGAGAATTCAGCTGCAGGTGGAAGAGCACAATCTGGCATATGCAATGGCAGACATTTCCACACATTGGTATTTATAATCTATTTTTCTGGCTCACAAAAAGTTGTGTGATCATAAGCACTTAGTGTAACACTCAATTACTGCATACAAGCAACTCTATCACTGCGTGCACAGAAATATGACTGAAGCTGTTGGCTTGTCTTTGAAGTAAATCCTTAAAAGTGGCAAGCCCTTAATCAATTTGTATTTTGTTCAGTTGGTGTCAGCATTCCTCAATAGAAAGAAAAAGGTGCTTCAATTCCATCTATTAATGAATGGCTGAGAATAGTTCCACAGCCACAAAAAGATGCATAGCTAGTAATCAGCAACAGACTCTATATATTGTAATGGCTAAGTGTGGAGAGGGACAGCAGTTGCTTAATATTTTTGAATGCCTCTATATGCTGGCAAATCCTTCTCTAAGGATCTCCCTTGCTATCAGTCAGTAAGGAATTTTAATGATGCTGACTTTTATGAAATGAAGTTGTTATAGTAATGATTAGAGCAACAGAGGGGAAGGCTCACTTCTGTCAAACTGCTTCTACACTCACCTATACAACCTAGTATATGTTCAACCTTCTTTCTTGTAAGAGCACACTACTGATTCATGCCCAGTTTGTTGTACACTGGGACCCACAGGTCTTTTTTGCAAAGCTGCATTCCATCCATTTGGCCTCCAACCTGTACAGTTATGTGGAGTTTTTCCATCTAGATGAAGGACTTACATTTGCCTTTGTTGAATTTATCTTAAGATGCATCATTGACATTTATTTTGTTGACACAGCACTAGTAAACAATGCTGATTCATCTAGATGCATATTCTTCCATCTTAAATTAGAACACTTGATTTCTCAAATTCACCTAGAGCTTTTTGGATCACTTAGTAAATTTAAGTTCAGCTGTATCTACAGTCTGTTGAAAGATGATATGATGTTTATAATTATGGCAAGTACCCCTGAAGATACCTGGTTTGGGAAGCTCTTCAAAAAATGGTAATCATCTGGCATCACTGTTATCAATTATTACCCACTAGTACACTAGTCAAGGCCCAGCAGTCCTGGAAAGATTATTTCTTCAGCAAATAGTGGATACAAGAATGATTCAAATGCTTTGCTCACACAGCACTTGTGATCCCCACAAATCTGCATACTGCCATTAAAATTATTAAACGTTTCTGTCGATGTAGAGTTGTCCATGTGTGCTCAGTTAAAGAACTCCCTGTTCAGTAATAGTCTCAAGGTCTTCACTACTCTTCAAGTATAGCGATGGGATATTTCTGGCCTTTACAGTGATTATATAAAGGTGGAATAATGCTGGCAGTGCCTGACAGTCTCACAGTTGTCCAGAAAATGTTTCAGGGATTTGATAACATGGAAAATCTTGGAAAGATTTTTGATGAGTGCCTTGGGCTTTGATTCCCAAGAGTATGCACAAATTCCAACCCACAGGCTCTTGCATTAAATGACTGTAAATGACTGAACTAATGAAAGGCAACATTTCATAGAGGTCAAAACTTTCCTTTCATAACTGATTACAATGTTAATAGCCTAACTACTGTAGTGTCCAAGACCATGTAACCAACCTGATGTCATAGGAGGGCAGTGAGGAAAAACTGATAGAATGCATCTTTACTGACAACAGTCGTTCCAGAACATCATCTTCTAATTTGCACCCATGAAAACACCAGCCAGTTCAAACATTTCAGAACTTCCAAGCCCTTCCTCTGGGTAATCTGAAACTTATGAAGTTTCTCCACTTCATTTCCAAGGGAAGTAGCTGTTGGTTTGATATTTGCAGACATGAATTTTTGCCATGGTCCTTTTGCTTCTGTCTGTTGGCACTGAGAAGGGGAAAATAAGCCAAGTCTTGGGATTTGAGATAGGACAGGGAGGGATAAATCATCCATTATGGTTACGGGCAAAAGACAAACATGTTAGGGGAAGAAAATCAGAACATAGAACATAGATTTATTACAGACACTAACAACAACATTTAACAGAGTAGGATAGTGAGAAGCATTACCACATCTTGAGAACACCTTCCCCACAAGCCTCCCTTCTTCCTGGGCTCAGCTCTGCTCCCAATATCTCTACCTCTTCCCCCCAGTGGAAGAGGGGCAGGGAATGGGGGATGTAGTCAGTGTTGCTGCTTCTTCCATCTTGGTGGAGGGAGGAGCTGCATATTAGTGTCTGCTCCACTGTAGACCTTCATGGGTGGCAGGGGGTGCCACCCTGCTGTCTTACCACAGGATACAGGGGGTCTCTGCTCTGACACACCTCCCACCCCCTTTCTTCCTCCATTCTTCCACTGACCTCGGTGTTCACATAGATTTCGCAACTCCTCACAACTCCAACTCCTCCTCCCAGGTCCCTTCTTAAATACGTTATTGTAGATGCGCAGCTGATTAGCTCGCCCCTGGCCAGACGTGGGTCGGACTTGGAGCCAGGGGAATTTTGAAAAGCTTCTCACAAGGGACCACCACTGTAGCCCCCTCCCCTGTTACCAAAACTCCCACAACTCACTCAAACCCAAGACACTCATGTCATACATGGTGATGTTAAGCCCCTAATGTTATGGTATATTGACAGATGAAGATCATACTTCCAGTTTTGAAAGGCAGCATTTATATTTTTTCAGCATATGTCATTTTAGTACATATTCAGGCTCACTCAGTGGTTAGGTCCTTTTGTCTGCAGTCATAAACATCAGAGATTGATTTAGCAAAAAGGTGACATTGAAATGTTTTGTTTTGATCTTAGCCTCCAAATACATAAGGTAAAATGCTTAGCACCAAAGCACAGCTCAACAATAAAAGCAATGATGTTTCCTAATTCTCATTTGAGAAATTGAAATTTCTGGACAATGAAAATTGGTGTAGGTAATAAGGGCGCCTTCAGCAAGATTATGATTTTGGTCTTAAGCACAGCAGGCCCACAGTGACAATATAATGGCAAATATTTTAGCTGTACAGCTATTTTTGTCTGTGTTTGCCTGTCTTGTTTGCCCCAAGATAACATGAGCATCCTCATGGTTAAGGTTTCCACAATACTTTCTGATTTAAGCCACGCTCCTCAGCATGTCCCCACCAATGCCATATCAAGTTCTAGATGAACTGTCGCTCATATCTCCCCTGATGGATTTTTCTCCCTGAAACTTTACCAGCTGTACTGAAAGCAATGACTTCTTATTTCTAGAACTCATCCACACACTTCCCACAACCTGGAAACCAGATATTGAGTGTGTGCAGCTAGCATCAAATGAGCCTGTCTTATCACCAGCAATGTGACTAACAACACAGAGACAAGGCTCTCCTGTAACTCCACAACTGCTGCTACTATTCAAAGAGCGAGCGGGAAGGCCTGGGTCTGGTCTGCTTTCTCCACAGAGTGAGGTACAGCATCCTGGGGGCACAGGGCTGCCTCCCCAGCAAACCCCACCTGGCGCACAGGCCAGGGTGCCCTCTTGTGCACACTGAAGGCTTCCCAAGCCTTCAGGTTCTCTTTATTGAGGCTACAAATTAGCTGGTCTTCTCACAGGAACAGTAGTACTTCTTTTTCATGCCTATATCTCTGCAGTGAAAGCCAACAAAAATAACTAATTGTTGTTCAAAGCAGGGAAAAAAAAATGTTTCCAGAAGAGCAAAATGCTACTTTGGATCAAACATTAGTGACCTTGGGTTTCTAACAACTCACCAGTGAAGCCCAGAAACCCAGCTGATATAGGAGTTGGTGACACATTTAGGGCCACACAACCTAGAAACCACAGCCACCTGGTAAAAGAAGATCTAAATCCAGAAATCAGCCTTCCTGATGAAGGTTTGTCAAAATGGGAGACTACAATGAGGAAATGACTTGCCAGATTGCTTCCTACCATCTCTAACAGTAAGACTGTTGGGACAGAAATAATCTCTGGGGCCCTGTCCTTGATTAGTCTCTAAATGCTAAAGTAGTAGTAACAGCAGAAGTTTTTAGTGTAGAAAAAGAAATACTTGGGTTTATGTCTAGATGGATAGAAATACCTAAAAATTTTTGTTTATTTTTTTAGAATTTTAGAGGCATAGGAAGGACTGTCTTCATGACATTTTGGGAATAGCAAGAAGGTAAAGTCTGATCTTATCTGGACTGTTGGCAATTGACCACAATGCTTGCGGTACTTAATGTTTAACTTAAAATTTTAAGAACTTAAAAAGGGATATAAGTGTTTGAAAACTAATGCTAATCTATTACTGAAGTAAAACCGACTTAACAGTGAACAATTTTCAAGGCTTTCTAGCCTCTCGGTCCTTAAAAAGCCTTTCAAATGAAAAGAAATTTAATTGCATGATGAAAGAAAATGCACAGGAATTTGCTGACATGAGAAAAGTAACTTTTAAATTAAAATAACAAGACCTAAAAATGATACAATAGAGAAATTATGTTATCCTGGATACAAGGAGCAATCCAAGAGAAGACCCTCCGTATCATTTAGAACTATAATTAAAATAAGCAATATAAATGGGACATGAGAGATATCATGGTGATTTTTGTTGGTATGCACCCTTCTCTGAAACAAAATTGCAATGGCACACTAAAGTACAATTCACAAGAACTAATTCCTGACTGCTAAAAAGTTAACAGCTTTACAGCAGCTAAAATTTTATTACACCTGTTTGCCATGAACTATGACCTTAGCCCTTTCATTACAGTCTCTTATCCCTCTCTGCCCTAGTGATAATCATCTCCCCTCCCATGAAAAATGGACCCTGTCTTCCTAGGATCATGAAACAGAGGCCAAGGGATAGGTAGCAGTCAGAGGACAAAGCAAAACCCCACGTTCTTCGCCCCAGGCTGGGTCATAAATTTTTTAATTTATTGTGAATTATACTGCTCAAGCACCTCATCAATATATAAAAAATAAAACCAAGAAAGCAGTTACAATAGGCCAAAACCAGAACTCCAAGTACAAATTCCAGCAGATTATTCAGACTCCAGTGCCTGAATCATAAACCAGATTCATGGTTTTGGCCCTGGCCCCCATGCAAACAATGTGGAGGCCCCACTTCCAGTGAGGTTCAGCTATTGCCAAAATCTTAAAGGAACAGTGTGTCACATTCCTGAGACAAAGATGTCTGATGAAACTTTCAGGAGCAGCTGACTAACATTGCTCAAGATGAGGACTGTCCCAGAAAATGAGCATGAGGGATGGCACTCCCATTCTGCTGAGAAATGTCATCAAGAAGTTTTCCAAGTTCTTTGACTCATATAAATCAGAACCTGACCCTGTCCCTGACTTGGCCATCAATACCAAATTCTGACCTATGTCTTATCCAGATCTCAGTGCTTCCCACTGAGTCTACCTTTACCAAAGCATTAATAATTTCTGGTTAGGACTGGGAACACAAGCTGTGCTATTTCTTTTTCTTGTACATAAAGTAAAAATAAGGGGGATGGGAATAAGAGTGCAAAATGTGTTCTGACTTTAAATAGAATTCCTTAATTGCTTAACCTTCTTCAATTCATCCACTGCACAATTACAGTTGTCAGTTCTTCACTAGGAAGAATCCTTCTTAACTGCTACTCCTGAAATATGATTTAAACAACGCAGAATAAAGAATTTTCATGTGCAGCAAAACACAACCAATTATAATCAACACTGGCAAATTCTAATTTGATGTTAGACATAATTAACTACATGAGAAATTACCCCTATAATAATAATCAACAGGAAGCAATGTCATCTTCAGTAACTCATGCTCAGTATTATGTGTAGTCACAAAGTTCCTGTTGGCTCCATGATTAAATACATGACACAAAGGTCAAAGGCCCAGCACCCAGACCACAGATGCCTATGATTTGGGTAGCCCAGGTGTCTGTGGTACTAAGTTCTTGCAGGTGAAAGACTTCTTCTACCATCTCTTACTGTTGCAGAACATGAGAGGATTCAGAAGAGGGAGCCGAAGGCCAGATTGAAGAGAGCCTGTGGCACAAAATAGACCTTTCTTTCTGGACTCCTAAGTACCTGATATGGGAGAGAAAGTTTTATTCAAGTATGCTCTTGAAGTTTTTACAGCCTTTCAGCTTAATGTCAGGAACTGAATTTTCATTTTAATTTTGAAAATTCTTCTCCAATTTTAAAGCCATCTTTTATCTTGCCTTAATTCTGACAGAATGGTTTAACCTCATGTCTCTCTGCCCAAGGATATGGTCAATCAAAGGTATCTTGTTATAGCAGCTTAATGAATGACAGCTTCTCAGCCTAGCATGATAAAAGATTGATTTTGTGGAGTAAATAGTCTCTCCTGTATCCAGGCCTTCTCCTTGCTGTAATCTTAGCAATCCTTGCTATACCAACAGTGGGTCAGAGGTCTCATTTTAGTTAAAAAATGTAACATGAAATAGGAACTTTTAAATCAGCTTGGTAAGCTTTGAAAAGCTAGATAACCCTAATCAAAGTTACTGGATATTTTTGTAGTTTGCAGGTTATCCTGGGCAAAAGTAGAAGGTGAACAATTACATTAGAACAGGCAACAAAGAGTGAAGCAGAAGGGAAATAAGTGGCAGTACTGAAATCTGATATTCTAAATTTTGCAGTTGTGATGGTTTCAAAGAGTTGAGTGTGACAGAGAAAATCAGTCCCTTGTGAGAAGTCTGGTGACAGTGCAGACACAGTGAAAACGTTCTGAATTTCATAAAATACATTGTAGTTCTTGGCATGCTCCACTTTTTTATATCACTGATAATAATATTTCTTTATGCTTGCATGCTATGGCTTGAAAAACATTGTCAGAAACCTTCAGAATGAAATCTTGGCCACAATGAGGTTAATTAAATTCAGTTTAAGAGAGCCAGAGTTCATATTTATAATCATCTCATTTTCTGTTATTGTGCATTCTTTTTTCAAACGTTCTTTTTTCCATTTAGAAAGTGCTCTTAGAATAACAAAGCAAATATCTAGTGGATATAGAAACCTGATGGGGAATGAGCCTCTTTTTCTAAAAGTAATCCAGACCACTACATTTTTCATTAATTAGTATTTCTCAGAAAGTTACTGATTAGCCTCCCAGCCAGCTGTTTCCAACACTTCAGTATGAAACAGCCCAATAATTACAAAAACAAGTTTTCACTTTTTAAAAAGCTAATGGCTCACAGTTTCTAGCTTTTATGCAGGCCAAGCTGACCAGAAATAAAATGGACAAAAAATGAGTAAGGAAAGCAAAGACAAGTTGCATGAGGAGCCACTTCAGAATCCACAGATGAGAAAAATGAAGATAAAAATTTAAACTGCTGTAAATCTGTGCCCATCACTTCCTGATGAAGGCCTGTTTTTTACTGGCAGTCCTAACCCTTCAAGGGCTAAAATACTGTTGGATAGTACCATACATATATGTGCTTATGATATCTTCAGTGTTGCTACTGCAGATAAATTATAATATATGATCCAAAAAGCATTTTGGACTCAGGATAATTCACTGGTAAGTAGACATGCATTTCTGTAAGAACAAATGTAGTAAAACAAAACACTGACAGAACCTGTAAAAACATGCGACATCACATCACTTCTATAAAATGAAATCTCTACATTAATTTTACTCAAAATATTATTTCACATCAGGGCTGAGGAAACAAAGAATCATTTTTTCCTTCTCATTTTCTGGTCCAAATGTAAGGCCAATTTCCCTGACCTTGCTTTCGTTAATAAATACGTAGCAACATGCATATTTAAAATAACAAATTAACAGGACACTTCACTGCACACACTTACATCCCTGGGGAGAAGATGAGGGAACAAACAACATGTGACAGATGTTAATCACATAGCTTAATGCACTATTGGAAGTGGGTCAGCGATAGCAATGAAGAACACCCCCCATTGGAACAGGATGGAATCCTATAACAGGATGGAATGGAATCAGAATAAAGACCTATAATAGAATTGAAAT
Source organism: Tyto alba (assembly GCF_018691265.1). Classification (NCBI taxonomy): domain Eukaryota; kingdom Metazoa; phylum Chordata; class Aves; order Strigiformes; family Tytonidae; genus Tyto; species Tyto alba. The sequence continues at coordinate 12,683,275 of NW_024881295.1, forward strand.
ATGAATAATTAATTTGTTTTGTTTCTGTTATGTGAGAAAGTTAGTTTTGAACAAGGGTATTTAGTGGAAGGTGGCCTCTCTTACCTAGCCAGCTAACATCAGAATCAATATTTAGCTTTGGCAATGACAATTATGACGTGTTAAATGTGACGTATTTTACATGGGGATATGGTTAAAATCAATCGGACAGGGAAAGTAAGAGCTTAATGGATATTCTTAGTTGCGTTTTTCATACAGATTATTTTTTCCTGAGACAACAATTCATTCTTCCTCACTACAAAAACCCTCTTAAGCAACACTAAAACCCATTGTTAAGGTATTAACAACAATGGATGGTAGGGAAGATTAGGAGAATGATGTTTTTACATCAAGTAATTTTGGTCAAAGTAGAATTCCAGGCAGCAAATTTTATGCTTACTAATCTCATCTCCACCATTGCAGCTGCATCCTTTGAGATAACTATGACTTTTGCTCCTTCGATTCACTAGAATTTTAATTTCAGTTAGAAATCTTAATTCATGAACACTTTTTGTGTTGCCTTTTTGTAGTGAAGATAAAGTTCAGACTCCCTGTAAAAAAGTAGATAATACATTTTCTTTCCTTTTATCTGTTTGTATTGCCCCTTAAGTATAAGTTAACTGATCAAGAACTGCTTCTATATATTAAACTATGCCTAGAATAACAGGCCTATGATTTTGACTGGGGCTTCAGATGACTGGAAAAGAAACAAGAAACAACAATAATGAGACTTTTGAAAGACCCCTTCCTTTTGTAATATGTCCTAAAGAGAAAGGATTGTGCAATTTAAAATGACATTTTATCCTACATTTCTGTAGAAATAGAAAAAAAAAATATGTAATATTGACAGAAGCATTGGCTGTCTAAAATAATTTTGGTCTGGCTGCAATTTCTCACAGTGTCTAAGGCACTAACATGGCAAGACAGAAATAAGTAAATTCAAGCGAGACTTGACCAAAAAAAAAAAATGCAACAGTTCCAAACTTCTTTAAACAAATAATAAGAAAAAGCAATAACCAGGTCTAATTGCAAGATGACATTAAAAAAAAAAAAAATCTTAATTCAATAATAAAATATAAACACAAGTGCATAACTTAGGAAATAAGAACTGCATTTTAGAATTTCTTTTCTTTGAGTAGTCAATCAACTGGAGACTTAAAAAATAAATGATTCTTCCATCAGATGTTGTCCTTTTAATTTGTGTGTATACAAACCTCCGTGATTGAAGCACAGGATAAAGAATATAGATGATAGTAGAATTTATTCTATTGCCGATTCCTGTTTCAGTGGAAAGTATGACCATTTGCAATCATATGCCTAAATACTTTTTCAGGTAGTAATTTATTCAGAAATAGGCTGTGTGCTGTTGTTTTCCTCCATACACTTAAAGTACCATAATTTAGGAATAATCTGACACTCAGATTTAAAATATCAGTGACATAAAATCAAGAGGATCAACGTATCATAGAATAATTTAAGGCCAAGAGACCTATGGAGGTTATCTGGTCCAACATTCTGCCCAAAACACAGTTGACGTCACTGTTTAGTCAGGTTCCTGAAGGCCTTGCCCACAACCTCTCTGGGAAACCTGGCTCAATCTTAACTACCCTCACTGCAAATTCCTTCTTTTTTCCTTTAATTCAGAATTTCCCTTGCTGCAACTTGTGACAGTTGCCTCTTATCCTTCTCTTGCACACCTCTGAGGAGAGTCTGGCCCCACCTTCTCTATCACTCTCCTATGTTCAGATTGATGAAGGGGGCAACTAGCTTCCCCTAACCTTCTCTTCTCCAGACTGAATCAACTCAGTTACCTGAGCCACCCTTTACGCACCATCCCCCTAACCATCTAAGTGGTCTTCTAGTAGACTTGTTCCAGTTTATTAATGCCTCCTTTACAGTAGCAATTCTAAGCAGAACATGGTCCCTCAGATGTGGCTGTACAAGTTCCTAGCAGAGGGCTGTAAGCACTTCCAACATAATTTCCAAACAGTCTTCCTAAGATGGCTTTAAATCTGAAGACATTTACACAAGGATTTAATTTTGCACAAGGCTAAAATATATTTAAGTGGGATTGTCCACATGTCAATTCAGACTTGCCCCAGAAATACTTTCAAAATCCATCCATCAGGACAACTGGGCAGAGCTACCTGTCTTCCCAGTAGAAAAAGTCTCCAGGAGGATGAGACAACTCAGGGATTTTATCCAAGAATTTTTTGTGCAATTCAAAGTTTTTAGTCTGCGTGGTGCAGACCTCACTGAAGTTCAATTCTGCAAAGTATGTTCATGTCTCAGACCATGTGAAAGGTATGCCAGGTGCTCACTGATCAGAGGAGGTGAAGAGTCAAAATGCAGGTGTTTTCCAACAGCCACTTCAGGACAGCAGCTGCTTCCCTCTGCCATATTTGAAGTGCCAGGCCCTCAAAGGCAGGGAATATCGTAAGTAATGAACAGGAAACAATGTTGCTTGTGTTGACTATGTAGCAAGTGAGTCTATGTTTTGCTGGAATGGTTTTGAAAGATAAAGGAACAAAAGAAGGCCAGGGTAAGAGGGAAGAGGGGAGTGGGAGGGAAAAAAAGTACTGGTTCATCTTGCAAAATTACCGTGTTGTTTCAGACAACTTTTTACTGACAGGGTAGCTGCTAGTCTTCCCCAGTGTAAACATGGTGAGGCTTATTTCAGTTTTAAGCCTGAACAGATCTGAGTGTGGTGGGATCTCCTGCACAGGCTGCCATGGGGAGAAAAAAGGGGCTGTGCCACAAAGGCACTTGCTCTGCTAGCAGATCTCCTGCAAGAGGGTGTCCTTTTTTGAAAAAGCCCCAGATTGGTTATTATATGTCTCCTAAGTATTAAAATAAAGCATTTAAGGATGCCTTGTACATTCTGGACTTTGTATTTCATGGTTTGACTAAATGCATTGTAACAGATACTGAAGAAGAGGAAAACTTCATTTTGCAACTGAGTCCTTGAGCTCTCCTGTCATGACATAGTTAAATATTCACTACATAGCTGTTTATATAATTTAAATCTTTGGTGTCTTTTATTTTGTATCAGAGTTTTGGAGTAGATTGAAACTACTCATATTAGCCTCAGTAACTCTTGAGAAAAATGTCAAAACAAAATGTGCTGGAATTCAAGAGGGATTATAAATACACAGTGGGATGAAATAGGGACTGTCTTGAGCTTTAACTATCATATGTCAAAAGTTATTTTCTAGTGGGTTTGAAATATGCTACTTCTCCATTTTTTTTAGTCCAGAACCGAGATGAGGAAGGTGTTAGAGAGTAGGAACTGCTCAGGTTGTTTAATTGCAGTGCTCTATGGGGTTCATAAAGGGAGAGAAGGCATCCACTAGCAATAAACCTGAACCCAAAACCTCAGATGCTAACAGGCCAAATTCTGGAGGGCAGTAAAGAAATTTAAAACAAATTCTGTATCCAAGCATAGCAATGACACTGTAGACTTAAAAGAGAAGGATTTTTAATGTTTCACATGCCAAGTCCCTCATCTGCCAGTATCAGAGTGGATGCAAGCTGTCAAGTGCCAATCTTAGCAGTGGTGGGTTATTAAATTACTACAGTTCAAAACTGAAAATATGATTTGTCTCTCTTGAGGTTGTGTCAGAAGGTGCTTAGAATGTTTGGGCTGGCACTCGCTTGTTCTGCTTGTATTCACACACCTATATGAATACTAGACAGAACACAGCTCCCATGCAAACTTCCCTGAATAAAAATTCCTGAAAAGATTGTCACTGGCTCCAACACTTTGATTTAGGTTATGAGAAAGACTGAACCACATCTGTCTTGCAATGAAGCACATTTTCATGACTTTATCGGTGTAATCCCATAAATCACTTTCTTTAAAAAGGTATCCAAAGGAAAACCCCTGTGGGAGACTAATTGTGATTACAAACACACTAACTGAACAATTTGGAAGAACGAGATGTAACAGTGAGAGAAACATTCCCAGAAATTATAATATCCTTGATCCCCACCTAAATTAAGTGCAAAAAAGAATCACCCAAGAAGAAATAAATCCTACTGCTATTTCACTCAATGCTAAACAAACAATTCAGAGTGAAGCCAAGTGGTTCTAGAAGACAATTATTATTTTTACTGATTCAAATATTTCAATCAATAAAGAGTATCCTCTGTTTTTTTTCACTCTGTCATTCTTATGAGTGGTGTTGGTAGACATCTTCAGTAAGTGTTTTTCTGTCATCAGCCTCAAGCAGTTCAAGAAACAGTGCACAGAAACCCAATGATATTAGAGGCTGGAGAGATAAACATGACTGTGAGACTTCAGCATAGAAATAATCTAGAAAACAACTTCAAAACAATATGTCTGAGGTCACAACAGGTGATTTATTCATAGGTCTTGACTATCTGTTTGTCACAAGAAATCATGGTGGGAGGGAATTGATAAAGCAGGGTGCAAACTGAGCAGGGAATCATGAACTTGACTGTAAAAACATGTAGTGGTATCGTTTGAGAGCACATTCAAATCTCTTGTTCTCAAAAGAGCAAAATTTTTGGAAACAGTGAAAATATGTTTTTATTGAACTTGCCAATTTATAAAAACCCATGAGAACCACAGTTTCTTATTTTACATATTAATAGGCAATATTTCTACCATATCTTATGCATTTCCCTTTTTCCTCAAAATATCATGTACATTTACCTACCACCTAATAAGGAATCCCTTCTGAGCTAACTTTGTTAGGTGTTGTGAGCATTTCTCCTGCCATTTTCTTATCATATCATCCTCTTTCTTATTACATATGAAAATATTTGGTCTTAAAAATTATTTTCTAATTCCCCCTCAAAAAATAAAAGATCAAGAGAATTGCCTGCAGCTCGAGTAGATAAAACTGTTGTATCTTTAAGCAAACTAGCTCCAGTACTGAAAATGTAAATACTTGGTAGAAAACAAGCATCAGTAGTGCCTGCACATGAATAGGTATCCAAATTTTTCAAAAGGAGTTACCATTAAATAAAAATAACAAACTTTATATATATGCATTCAAATTAAAAGAAAAAAAAAATATCAAAATATGTGGCTGGAGTACCATGACATCAATGAGTGCAATACAAACTTACCTAGATAGTCTACAGATGAAGGCACTAGTCCAGGTTTACAAAAGTAGCTCAGTTAACCACCTAATCTGTCATAAGCCCTTCTGTATAGCCACTAGGCTTTCATCTTTCTTCTTAGTACCACTGCAGCTTAATACCTCTGGTAGCCTAAAGCAACAGGATTTTGGAAAGAAAGGTATCTGCATGGGACTTCTTCACCATTCTATTTGTTTGTCTGACATCAAAGAAACAACGTATCAGCTGTATTCTGGTGTTGTCTAGTTTCCATTGCCAGAAAATGAAGCTTTCACAATTGTTCTTCATAAATCAAAACACCATGGAAACACAGAGAAGTACTCAGGAAAAACAGACAACTTGATCCTATCAGATTTATGCTTGGTACCAACCCCATCAGTCTGCTTGCTTTCGCTTGATTTTGTTTTCCCTAAAAAGATTGAGTGTTTTTGCTCTTTCCTCTACTATAATATGCTCTAAGGACAGAAGCTCCTCTACAGCATCCAAAGTGCTTCACAACATATCACTTTAGAGCTGTAAAATCCAATTAGGAGTCCAAATTCTCCTAAACTCACTTATGTGACAACACCCAGTGGCTTCTGTAGGACTGCTAACGTAACCAAATTGAACATGCTCTCAGGCCACAGAATACTTTTAACTCTATATAAGATTACTTCTTGAGCAGTCTTTTCTGTACCTGTAAGTACTCTTTGCTTACTCACATTGTGTGTTAATTCATGCAAAGCCCTTGATTCAAGTCACTGAGCCAAATTCTGCAGAAGAAATTAAAGGCTACCAGAAAGAGTCTGCAAAGACACACAGCATACTCACAGGAGAAGCTCTTCAAAAGAAGATCTAAGTTTTGTATGGCCTCTCCTCCGTCCAACTCTTCATATGTCCTTCCTGGGAAGATAACAGTAATTCTACATTCTAAAACTGAATATTGGTGAAACATCTGGAAGTCTGTGGAAATCCTGAATAGAGCAGTCCCTGCCAAAGGATGGTGTAGCACCAACTGGAGAGCACTGACTTGCTTGTGATACCCTGAAATTTCATTCAAATCCCAACCTGCAGAGCAGAGTCCTTATTCAGTTTCCATATCTGAGTCTAACCTTTTCTCAGCTGGAAACCAACATAAATTTACTGTTTTCTAAAAGGTATTGGATCCAGACCTGGGCTGTTTGGACTGCAGAAGAGCTACTAGTGAAACATACAGGAAGCTTATCAAATGAAATAATGTATAATTTGGCTCTACATTTTTAATTAACTCAGTAAGGAGAAATGATACTATACTATTTTAAATTGTACTGTTTGGCCAACTCTGCTGCTGACCTTTTATCATTTCTTCTGTGGGAAGACTTTACTGACATCGTCCATGGAGAAACTGAATGACAGAGATAAGAATCACATAGCTGAAAGGCAAATGTCTAGACTTTGGCCTCAATTTGTTTTATTTTAATATAGTTATTGCACAATTGCTTGCAAGTATCTTTTCAGTTCTCACAGTTTTAAGATTTATATTACCCTAGTTAGCTAGCATTCACAAGATACATAATGCCCTGATAAAAATAAGAACACAAAATAATTCTGTTGAAAAAAATTTGATGATTTGAAGACACTATCCGATACTGTTGACTAATATCACTGTGTCGATACACTAGTATTCAACAAACATGCAAATATTGCACAGCCAGGAAATGGTAGATTTACTTTTATAGCAATAATATTTTCTGTAAGGAGATCCAAAACCCTTCTCTCTCACAATTCACAAGTGGATTTCATTATATGAATCCCAACTGGACAAAAGCATAGTCTAGTGATGCTGAGCAAAACGTCCTTCCCCTCCTTTTCAGATATAAGCTACTTGCTGCCCTTCATCTTCTCTACCTGCTGGTATGAAATGCTCTGGGTGCTTTTCAATCTGTCCAAAACTACTGACTCTTCCTTTGGATATTAGAGATGGAGTCTGTGCACCTTAGACTCTCTTGGAAGAGTTGGATGTCTGAGGCTTTTTGAGTAAATCCCTCTGTGGATTTGTGTTTGAATGCCAAACAAACTGTTCAGAAAATAAGATTACAAATAAACAACTGGATCCTTTTGGCACCAGTAATGGCAATTTCTGTTTAATACAGCTTTTTGAAGACAAGAGTTTCTCCATGTTGGGCTTCTGATCAAATTCTGTAACCATTATGTGCAAAGTAAAACCATTAAACCTGTTATTTTAGACTAATGCTAGAAGATTCCAGCTTTCACCTATGTCCATTTATGACATAATTTATTGAGGTGGAAGCCATCAAGGGTGAAAGGAGTGTAATTAATTTTAGAAAAAGTCTAATAAAGTTACAACCAGATGTTTAGCCAAGCTCAGATGGCCTAATGGTAATAAAATAAAAAATGTTCTGTGATTGAAAAGCTCTGCTATAATTTTAAGAACACCAAAGTGGGGAAATCTGAGATGTATCTCTCACAGCTGCGGGAATTCAGTTATATTATACATGTGATTACACGGTGCCTTGGACGGGGGAGCACAACTCCCACTGAAGCCAACTGTGTTACATTTTCCATCTCTCTCTGTGATAGGTCAGATTCTCTGCTGATGTAAATCAACCAATTCCATTAAAGTCAGTGTCAAGCTGGGCTGATTTAGAACAACTGAATATTTGGTTTGATCCCTGTCTTGCAGTAATTGCATAGCCAACTTATAATGGCTCTTGGAAACCAATTGCCTTTATGCCTTTAACTTCTAGGCACACTGCAGTAATGGGGTCACGTTGTCCCTCTGCCTCATGCAGGTAATGGGGCAACATGTCTTCTTGAAAGGGAAATAGATGTTATTTGTGGGCCAGGTCTCTGCTCAGACCCAACAGAAGGACCAGTTCACCTATGGTAGTGGTTGAGGCTGTTCTAAGGTTCTCTAGATCTAAAGAAACTGGACTAGAAACCACATCTCAACCTCTGCCTGGTACTTCCAGACTTATGTAACTAACTTCAGACTGTACATCCAGCCTGCAAGCCCTGACTACATTCCTGTTAGCACTTTGTAAAGGAAAATATATAGATAACCTAGACCTGGTAGTTCTTATGGTGATAAACCCTATAGAATAGGAGCTCCTCATCAAAGAGCAAAGGCACTAGAGGACTAGTAAATAAACATATTTAGTAATTTAGTAAACAGATTAGTAAATAAACATGTCATATACTACACGCTCTACAACTCTGCTTTCTGGTATTCAGACAAAAAAATTGTTGCAAGAAAAGTGAAGCCACCTTTGCCTTTTACAGTTTGCAGCTCTATAAATACGGTGCAGAGCCATTTGTAATGCACAAGCTGTTTTGGGTAATGAATCATTAATTGACAAAGTAAACATATTTTTATTATAAGAATGCTGGAAATGTTTTTGTTCATGTTCAGCATCCTTTGGGAACTTCTTGTACTTTGCTTAAGATTGCATCTCAGGAAGATTTTTTTTTTTCCCTCTTCAAAAAAATTGGAAAAAAACAGTAATTTATTTTGAAAGCTACAAACACCTTATAATGTAGCTACCAGAAAGGAGAATTATGACCCTTCTCCTTCTTTTCTATTTCTTTTATATAAAGATCCAACAGCAGTATCATCATCAAAAACGCAATCGTAATTAATTACATATGCCTCAGCATGAGTCATTGCCATTTACGATGTTTGATGGGAACTAACATCTATTGGCACCATACTGCGATGAAGGTGATGCTGAGAGGATTGCACTGTAAATGTGAATACTCAAAGACTGTTAATGTGGCACTGACTACACTTTTGAGGCAGTCATTTCTTGTTAATTGAATCAGTTTTACATAGAAGAGATGGACATGTCCATCACCAGTAATCTTTGTGTGATCTATTAATACAAAAGTAACTTCACATATGTAACAAAATTAATTATAAGAAAAAATATTCATGATGTAACCAAGATCTGCATCATCAAGAGCATGATGACATTCTACAGAGGCACTTTTCATCAGCCACGTTCATCCTGTTCTTTCTCCCCAGCAGTCCTCAGCTTCTTTGCCTGCTACTCAAGGTACGTGCTTGCATATGTATCGTGATACACGAAAGCATATCACTAGCTATCTCTGTTCTTGACACAGCCCTCTCCTCTTGCCAAAAAAATGCTTCTGAGGTATGACATTAAAGGTTACATAGGGAGGTAAAGAAAAACAGAAAGGAAATTAAGTCCAGCAGTCTTCCTCAGAACATGTCACACATCTTTGAGTAATGTTTTTTATCTTTCCACAGAAAGTTATTTGAAGGGAAGGGCTGGAAGAAGAGGGAGAGGAGAGAAAGGGAAGGATAGTTTTGTTTTTGTGTAAGTTGCCTAATCAGTCTTCCTCTTCCAGCTTGCAGAGCAACATTCTTTACAACTGCACTGCAGCATCCAGCTCAAAGTCCCAGTTAAGACCTAGGGAAAAGTCTTACCCGTTTCATTAGGGCTGCAGCCTTCCTTTCCAGTGAGGACCAACTCTAACCTTGCCTTCTCTTTCCTAGTCTGGGAAGAGCCATCCAGTTTTACTGCTGAACTAAAGTTGTTGGCAAGACAATAAAATCTGTGAGAGTCTTACAAATGTTCAAAGATAGGGCTTTGAGTGCACATTCAGATCAGTTTGCAGATCTGCAAAACTCCACCATGAGATAGAGCCACATGTATACGGCAACTTTTTTTTCACGCTAGTCATAGGTGACAATCAAAAGTCAGACTGACCCAATTATGATTGAACTGTTAAAATTCTCCAGACTTTTTTAATTAAATCCTCACACAGTTAATTCAGATAATTCAAAATGAATATTCCTACTGATTCCAAATCAGTAGTTCCTTTGAAATCAAGAAGAGCTATATGTATATTTAAAATATTTCAAACTTAATAATATCTAAGTATTGATAGAGGATCTAGCTGTTATTTTTTAATAATATGAAATAAAAATTACTTTCTGTAAAATAGGCTTCCCTTTTTGTATGAAAATGTGACAAGTGTACTAAAAAAGTACACTTTTCTAAAACCTCAGTATTTCAGATTATATTTTGTAAAAATTGGAGGGATGTACTGTGTTGCATAAGCATGTGTGTCATTATACATGGAGTTTCATGAAATCAGGTAGTTGTGTAGGATTTGAAAACATTATTAATAAAACTGAGAGGAACAACCTTGAGAGCAGAGGTTAATTACATATAATTTACCAAATCACCTCCCTACTCTTCACATTATATGTCAGCAGCCAAAGTGCATATACTATGTATCACCCTATTTAAATACACACAGGACTTTTTGTAAACAAAGGGCATGCTACTTTACAGTTTTTCACACTCTGAAGAGACATATCAAACAAATCTCCTCTAAGACTTTTTTTAATTTCATTGACATTTTCTTTTCTTACAAATACGTACAAGTTGTGGGTAAATGTTCATGTAATTAGCAAAATCTATAGGCCTACTTCATTGCTCAAAATTTGCATAGTTGGTTAAGTTTTGAAGACATTGTATCCAAACAAGTATCTGAAACTATATTAATTTTAATATCACAGTAAAGGAAAATCAGACACTAATGTGCCATGTTATATCTCTAGGTTTTGGAAAGATCAGAGTACATGGTGTCTGACAAGAAAAGCAGAATTAACATGATATTTCCAAGTGCAGGTATCCCCTCCATGTGTTTCTTCTGCTGTACAGATAATGACATGTTTGCCTTGTCTTTTACTGATATCTGGTTCATTAGCAGATAAAAGAATACTACCAGATAATGTTTGTTCAATTTTAATAGAGTAAACCTCACAACTGGGAATAAAATGAGAAACTAAAATTTTTAACACATCATTGAAAGGGAGGCAAAAGATATGGAAATAACAGTTGTGTATCACTATATCTGTTAAAACATATTTAGCCTGAACTACTGCTGCCACACTCTCTCTCACAACCTCCTTTTCAGATATCATAGATTCTTGTTTCTGATAGACACAACAGAAGGGTTGTACAGAGGTTTAAAAGCAGTCTATAGAGAAAAAGTATAACCTGAAAAACATATCAGAGTTGTTACTTTACTGCTAACCAGGGACAAATTTAACTTGTATCCACATGAAGCTTGTAAACAGTACTATCTGCTCCTCTACGTAAACAACCAACACATAGCACTAATAGTGAAAGAACAAGGAACAAATGCAGAAGCTACTTTAATGATAACAAAGTTGAAAATTGTGTATTATTGGTTCTTTGCCTTCAGTATCAATATAGCAGGAAAGAAATAACTAATGCCCATAATTTTAGAGTCGATATTAGACTGCAGAGTTATCAATTTCAGAAAATTATTAAAGGACAATTCACAGCTCATGGAGATACACTGACAGTATTTGTTCTTTGCTGAAAGGTTAATATATGTTTGCCTTTCTCTTTGGATTTTTGGGGATTTATTGTTTGGGGTTTTGGTTTGGGGCTTTTTTGTGGTTTGGTTTATGGGTTTGTTTTTTGTTTTTTGTTTTTTTTTTTAAAGAGAGTCTAAATTTTCCATTAAAAAGTTACCTAACAAGTTACCCAAACATGATTAGCACTTATACTACTCATATATGGAAAGCAATTAGAGAAGGACCTTAATTATTTCTTGTGTAAATAAAACAGAAAGGTGTTTTTGCAAGAATGTTTCAGTAAGGATTTCCTTAACAGGGTTTACCATCTATCTCTAGCTTAAGGATGGTTTAATACATACTCCAGAGAACTATCTGATACATGGAATCCCTGCAGGGAACAACGGCCATCCACTCAGACACCATCTGGAGCCCAAGTCTGAGTGAGTCTGTTCACTAAGATGTACCACTGCTATGGAGCCATGATATCAAAAAGTCGTATCTGACTTACCTTTCACAGGTGTTTTCCTTGAGATTGTTAAAGAAGGAATTATTTACTTCCCTTCAAATCCACCACAAGCCAGGAAAGAGTCAACAGAATGCTTTCCTTCCCTGGGAAAAAAAAAAATGATTTGCGGTTACTTTGAGTTTAGAAACATATAGTTCTAGTAGAGTGGACTCCAAAAATAAGAGAGACCTGGCCTGTTTCTTCCTCACATTTTGTCCCTGAACCAGAAAACCTGTAACCAGAAACAGTTATATGGCATTCAGTGTTTTTGAACAGGCGCTGAGCACAGTACAGCTATGCTGTGTTAAGGATTCACCAGAAAATTGCCTTCAAAACACAGAGTGAAGAGTGCACAGGCTCCCTCACTAGGACCTACCATCTCAGAAGCATCTGCAATCCTGCAGGTGTTTGAGCAGACTAGTGGTGTTGGGGAAGATGAATTTTATGGAAACTCAGAAGATTCTCTAAATCTGGTGAGACTGTGAAGACTAAATCTTCTCTCCTGACTTTTTAAAGAAAGCCTGGGCTAAGATGTTCTCCCACTGCCATGTCATAAGAAATTTTTTAGGCCTCAATCTACAGAGTTGCCTAGAAGTTACAATTTTTTATCAGAGTACTTCACAGATAGAAAGTGATCATGCACTAAGCAAGAAGCACAGCAACTCACTAAAATATAGGAGACATTACTTTCCTACTTGTATGAAAATTGTAAGAACTGGGAAGAGAGATGTGCAGACTCTGTTCTTCAATCAGCTAACAGTAAATAGAATTTCTGCCCTGGAATCAGCATTCAACACTTACAGGAACATAACAATACAAAACAATGACAAAGACATTTTAATTATTTTACAACAGTAAAAATAATTGTGGTAAGTACCATATTGGTTAACATTTGGCAACGCTGAATTAATGTTATTGTTTTAATTAGTTTCCTTTTAAGTTCATGAGTTGACTTCAGAAAGCTGTTACTCTGTTTTGATAGACAAAAATGTTTGCTTTCTGCAAAAGCATCATAACATAAAAAAGTCTTTCTCCTTTTTTTCCTTAAAAAAGATGGTTTTGTTCATCTAGCTATAAACCAGCATATTAGTTTAAAAATAACTTAGGAAACTATGTCTTTCTGAATTGTGATTTTGCCAACATAAAGAAATAGCTCATATATTTATCTATCATTACAGCCTGGTTATGGGAACTAGAAAAAGGAATGCAATGATAGGAACATTAACCTTTAACAATGGTTGAGCTATAACCCATGCTTGTTCCAAGGCTCCAGTTGCACAATGGGTCTTTTTACGATGGTTTAAAATGTCTTTTCTGATAGCAGTGTTTATAGAATTAGCTTGAGATGACATCTTCTTTTTTATTTCTCAAGGCCTTAGTAAGGCAGGGGAAAGAATGCCTCTGCATAGGGAAAACGAGACAGGAGCAATCTCTGTGACTATCAGGGAAATGAGTCAACGAGACGTTTTGTCAAGATTTCCACTGAACAAGTCAGCATTCCCTGCCATCTCTTTTCTAAACCCAAACACTCACTGCAAGAATACTTGGACCCACACTGTTGGACTCCTTGGGGCAGATAGGAGCTTAGATGTTTTTCCATCCTACATCCCACCACATTTTTCCCATTTGGTGCTTCATGGACCTTGCCCTTCACACTTTTTGCAGTTACCTCACTTCCTTTCCATACTCTACTAAGAACTGATAGCAAGCTGTGATTAGCCATCTTCATACTACAGACATACTGCCTACATACTACATACATGTTGCCACACATGGCAACATGAAGAACTCTGTAAAAATTATCTTCCAAAAGCATGCAAGAGAACTTACATTGAGACATACACAAGCAGAACATTTTACTTTGCTTGATGTTCAAAAGAGTATAAACTAATCTACTGTTAGAGTTTAATTTTCTGTAGTATTGAAGTGCTCAGTAATGTGTTCAGTATTTGGAACTGTTTTAAAACCATTTGAACACTAAAAAGTAAAAGTTACAAAAAAAGTTTGTAAAATGTAAAACCAGAATACTTCAAAAGACTTTTCTGAGTAAAACAGTCCACCACAACTGATATGAATTTATAAAAAATGTTTTGTTCTCTTTTAACCAGATATTACAGGGGAGAGGGAGGAAGGGAAGAGTTTTACAGATATAGCTGTTTGAAAAAGTAACTTTAAAAAGATAATAAATGAAAAAGGTATGTCTTCTTTAAGGTCTTTTTCAGGTTATGTCTCAGCACAGATACATGCCAGTTCATTTTTTATGTGTAAAAATATGTAAGAATCAGGCTGTGAGTCACTAAAGATTTTTCTTCCCCTCCAAGACTATTGGGCAGCATCAAAACTTTCTGTAAATTGCAACACTCATTGTTGTAGTAACAGTATGTCACTTCCAAAAGGCTGAGTTGTACCATGTCAGGATAAAAAAAGCCCTACTTATTGCAGTGTAAAATGGAGTAAGTTGCATGAAGTTAAACAAAAGAAACCATTGCAGTTATGCCAACTGAAATAATTCTTTGCATGTATGATCATTTGCATTCAGGAAAAATAAAGCAAACAAATTTGAATACATATAAAGACTTCACATTTAGACAGGTCTCATGACTGTATTGACATATGCATGCATATTTGAGATTAATTGCAAAAGTTTTCTTTTCCTTTTTTAACTCTTCTCAGTCATAGGATTTAGCTGGGAAAACCTTACTTGTGTTCAAAGTTAGATAGGATTCAGCTATCTAGCATTTGAGTCAATGAAATGAAATGCTGGTTTTCAAATCAGTCTTGTAATATTGCCTGCAAAAAATTTCTTATTTTTATTCCTAGTTTTATCTGGATAGTAAAGACATACCTTCTTTACCAAGTTACCAATGTAAGTTCAACAAATGAGAGAAGATAGGACTCCTACATTTATGTTTTTTTTCAGAGCAGTGGTGCAGTTTTGAACGAAATTCCCCAGTCACCCTCACTTGCTGCGTCTTAGTTTAATTCACAGAGTGATTTCACTACACATGGACTAAATTTCTTCATGAGGAAACTGAATTTTTTTCCAGATGTGCACCAAATGTACTCCAACTCCTGCCAGGGACATGGAGCCTGGAGGAGATCGGCACTGTGGACAGCTTCAAACCACATGGATCCTGTGAATTTTCATTACAGGGGACCAGACTAAATCCAGTCTAAAGCAATCCCTCCCTCAAAGCACAACTAGTGCTGATAGTGCAGCATCAGCACCATCTGCTTCAGTTTGCTCTCTGCTTCTATTGCACCTAACGGCTTTCCAGTGTCAGCAGACAGACTGGGTAGTTTGACAGATACTAGGATTCAGATACAACTACCACAAGAGCAACAGCAATATGTACTGAGAGATGCATTCTGATTCTCATGCATAGAGTGGAATATAATAATGTTCACAGCTTCTAATAACTTCTGCACCCAATATTAAGTAGAAATTCCAATTTTGCATTTTAAAGATTTATTATGAAGGTGGTCTTTGTCCTTGGTGTAATTCCTGGTTATTTTCACCACATGTGACCTTAGTTCAGTTACACGTCTTTCCTTCAAGCAATTAGTTTTGTGTTGATTGGGAAACAGCATTTGCTCAGGGCAGCTTATGAAAGAGCATCTGTGTATTGCCCCATGTTCCCTCATTTTTTGAGACCATCTAAAGACCTCTTCTCTAGCCCATCAGCTCCTGCTTGTCCATTCCAATGGCTTTGCACATCCAAAGACTGATTTGGCAGAGGAAAGACCATCACCAACTGACTTACCCACTCAGAAAGCTGAGTAGCTTTCTGTGAAAATTTTTAAGCTATTCTTATTTTTTATAAATAAAAACTTTTATACAATACAGCACCAACATGCTGAAAACTTTACATCCAGGATCAAGTTTCTAACAGAACAGGGTTCATTGTCTGATTGGATAGCCATTGAGTTCTATGGGCACATATTACTGATTGTAGACTCCTGTCCTACTTTACAAAATGTTGTTATTATAAAAAACAAACAAACAAACAAAAATGTTTTCCATATATCATGTGGTATCTGACATTCTAGGACCAATTTACCATACTCAAGGTTCCTAATTTGGAGCAGAGGTAGATGTTGTCAAATCCAGAGAAAAATACATGATATCTTGAATTTGGTCATTTATTTTGCACTAAATAAGCTACCTGAGAAATGTCAAGATGAAACACAAATTCCCTTTAAATGTCACCATGCTTTCACTTCTAATATCTGAAATAAGTTGCATTTAGAACCACAAATTATAAAATCATGTTATACTTCTGCACACCCCAAGGTCTCTGGTCCTTACCTTGGATTCAGCTGGCATGGTTTGGAATTTCTCATAGGAAGTCAGACTTTGAAATAAATCACGTCTCAGTTATTTCTTGATTTTTTGGCATCAAGAGCCATCCTTTTTGGAACTGTATCAAATTTTACCAGGGGACATCTGATTACATACTGGTATTTTACCTAACATTTGTATATTAGAATGCATATTTGATCTGGATTTAAAGTGTGTCTACAGTCCTAATATGACTCTAAAAATAATTTCACATAGTTCCATATTTATAACCTGTCAAGTAATTCAAGATTAAATTTACCAAGATGATTTCTGTCTGTCAGCCTTTTAAGCATACCCAGAGATAAAAATAGACTATAATTATTGGATAGAATAACAATATTTTTTAACAGAGAGTAAAACCTTACTACATCTGAAGTTTCTCTTCAGATTTAGTAATTCACCTGCAAATTTTGAAAACAAATTTTAAAAATAAAAACCTCACCACTTTAATATCATGCATGCTTCTTCCTGAGGACATGATGATATAGAACAGCCACCTAAGACAGATGTCAATAATTTGGTTTATGCATGCTGGAAGGTACTGTGATATAAACATAGCATGAAACTATACAAAACAAAGCAGACTGCACACCAGAATCTTTTACTGCTGATTGGTTTTGGCCATAGTTATGCTTTAAGTCTTATAAAAGAGAAGAAAATCTGCTATACTCTTCAACGGGGGCTATTTAGTGCAGCAGTGATACTTTCTGAGCATAGACCTGACTCAAAATATATTTTGTAGCACTTTACGATTATAATTCTCAATGTTTTCCTATCTTGTTAATGAAATAATATGGGATCTCTCTATTGTGTAAAATTATAGATGCAATTCACATATGTAGATATTAAATCCAACTGATCAGAGAGTTAAACTGTTTAAGAAAATGTTAGTTTTAAGGATCAGGACCTTTGGGTTTATCATTCTCTTTTAACCTTAGTAAACTCAGTCCTCAAACAGCACAGTTCCGGTGGTCAGTAACACTTTGAAAGTTTATACAAGATGAAGATCCTGCATCAATATTTTTTTTTTCCTGTCAGTAGCATTCCAGTCTTACATACCAGTTAACTCACAAGGCAAAAGAAAAATCTTAAATACATAATGAAAAAATAAATAAATCAAGAGCACCTTTGTTGGTTTTTGTATTCACCTTCCCCTTGATGGCTGGAATTTTTCAGTGGCATGTGCCCTGCTGTGGAATACAAACTGCCTAATGATCCCTAGTTCTCCCTGAGGTCATCATAGAGTGCAAAACTTAATGACATATTCTTAGCTGTATTCATGCCTGTTAGTAGTATCAAAACTGACAATTCATTTGGTGATATGTGATTCTTTTCTAATTAGGCAGGATGAAAATAACTTTGCAGTTGTTTGAAATTTGTACTTAAATATTTCAAACAAATAGTACTGTGTTGATTTTAAGGTTAGAAGGAACGGTTACAATCAGTTAAAAATGTTCTTAATAGATCACAAAGATTATTTTGTCAATCTGTAACACAGATTTGACAAAGTCTTTAACAATGTCTTGGATTTAATCACACTTTATATCATTATGCAGCATAACTGTATTCAAAGACACTGATGGCCACCACACCGTAACTTCTTGTCCAATACTTCATCTTGACAATACTTAGGTCAGGAAACTTCCGTGGGACTATTTATATTGACTTTGCAAATATGAGTGAGTAAGAGGTCATAATACAGTCCAAAGAGTATGCTTAATGGTTGGGGATAAAATATACCTTTGGAACTTGATCCCCCACCTCTACTGGAAAGGTTCCCTCTATTGTCAGAAGGAGGTGACTCAGGCCCACAAGGCACAACCTGGTGATTATCATTGTATGGAGCCGTACCTCTGCAGGATTGTACCAGGAGGAAGGTCCTGGATCTTTCATAGCAGTTCTGCAAAGTAGTTTGCTACTCCTCTTTGAAGGGTTACAGCACGCTCTTTGCTTGGACTTCGAACTTTGGTGGAGGGAGGCTTACAGTTTTTTAAAATACAGATACTTTTTGAAAGTGAAAACAAGTAAATAGATTTATCCTAAAAACTAACAGAGACTTAAAAACATCAACAAAAGAAACTATGTATGAGATGACATCAGGAGAAAAGCTGCATAGACCAGTTTTTTCTTTGAAAAAGCTGTTAATTTAATCCACCATCTGTCTTGGGTGCGGTGAATTTGTGGTCTCAGTCAAGCCCTTGAAAACAAAGCCACAAGCACAATGGGCTGGATTCTGCCCCAGTTAACTAAACTGGAGACTCGTCTGTGATTAAACGGGAGCAGAATGACACCTAACTGACATGGTTTACGATGCTTTCTGGCAATTAAACCAAAAAAAAAAAAAAAACCAGCAAAGAATTAATAGGTTACAGAAACTTCTGTGTCTGCCTGACAACCCAACACCTTGGAGCAACAAGGTAGAACCTGCACACCACAATTACCTGAAATGTCATGAGCACTGTTCTACTGGTAGAAATGAGGCCTTGAAGGTGACATCACCTTGCCCATGACAGAGGTCCATTCCAATGCTGTCCCCATCATACCCAGGAAGAAACCAAACTGTATCCAGAACTACAGCTGAGGAAGACAACTGAACTTGTCCCTACCGTCAAGTTCTGGAGTGGCAGATTCATATTGCCAGATGTGCTTCCAGAAAGTTCAAAGGACAAGCACCGAACTAGTGACATCCTTATGGGTCAGTGTAGACAAACATCTTAAGATACAAACAGGAGTGTCAACCATGCAATACACTAATGGTTTTTACAGTTAAAGCTACTGAACTCAAATTATTTAGCAGGGATATTCTGTATTTGAACCAATCCTGTCAGTTACCTCTGCAGTATTTTGTTCAATTTCATTATTATCACATAAATTTTCTTTCTGAACAATCCAACCAAAGATGCTCATATAATAAGAGAAGCACTTACAAAAGTTTTCCTCAGACTCACCGTGATTCTCTAGCATTAACACAGATCTGTGAACACTGTTCATACAAGATAAGATATGGGCTTAAGACTAGAAAGAGGTTTGATTTATAATAGGTTACCTATATCATCACCAGGTGAGGATGCTTGTTCAGTACCTACTGTAACATCCAAGCTCCCTAAGGGGCCACATTCATGCTAGTTTCAGTTGAGGTCAGAATCAGGAAATGCAGACACATGAAAAACTGTGGAGGAAGGAAAATTTTAAGAGAGGTTTGTTGTGATTGGAGTCTGATAGATTTAAATGTCAACAAAGACAAGTCTTTTTCTTCTTGAAATAATTTTTCCAATAATCAGTAGATTAAGTTATCATTTAGGGTAGTCTGACATAAAATCAGAGTTACTCTTAGATTTGCCAGTGTTTAATTTGTCTTATTTTGAGATGAGTTAGTCCCTTCTCACCCCTATGGTAAAGGAAAGCTGCGCAGAAAGTAAGTAACCCAGTTCTAAGCATAAACAACCAACCTGAATTCGTCCTCATGTGGGTCTAAATAAAGGATGTTATGATATTACAAGATGCTGCTGTGTGAGCCAGGAAAAACCTGAAATAGTAAGGAAAGAGATGTACCATCCGTTACAGACAAGCAAATGAAACTTCCTGGTGCTAAACCCTTCCCCGATGAAGCTCTAAGAACAAGCCCAGTCTCATAACTAGTGTCAGTTCTGGTGACAGCTGCTTGGACAAGGCTCCTGTTGTCCTGCTAAAGTCAAAGCCAACTTAATAAATTTCATCTGTAATATAATGAGGTAACGTGTTAGTTCCCATTGGATCAGAGTGCTACCTCATCACATAGCCCGTGATGCAGTCGCACCTTTCCTAGAAGACAGTTTCCAAAGTGAACTGTCAAGTTATTTTATGGGAAGAACAAACATATAATCTGTCTGATGACCTGAGGTGAAGTGGGGAGAAAATATAGGTTTTAATCAGCTGAAATATATGTCTGCTTTGGTTTTGTTCTTTGCAGTGTATTTGTTTCTCCCAGTTTGATCTCAAAGCTTCAGACAAGTACAAGTTACTGTACCTGGAAAATCAACACAGATGTCAAGCTGCTTTTTCTGTGCTCTGGCACAGGGTAGGGGGGGAAGAGAGAAGGTGGTGAGTCTCCTCCCTCAGATGTTACACAAACAGCTCAGGTGAATATTGAGTGGTGCTGCACATGGCACCACTCACTGAAACTAAGATGACTCAACACACCCAGGAGGCTAGCATGCATCAAGCAAAATAATTAATTTGCTTCTACATACACAAGTCTCATAAGTAATAGACTAATACCAGACTGACTTTTTTTCACTTCCTCACTCATTTGCTGCTCAGAAATTTAATTCAAATATTTTGTACCATTCTTGAGCGCTCAGCTTTTGCACTCTTCTGTGTTTCTCTTCTTCACAAATATCCATCTTAGCCAGGTAAATGGAGTAGACCCAGAGTAAAAAGCTTCCACTGAACATGGTATATTTCTCATTAACACTTTATACTTAAGCTTTATCTACCAGAGAGAATAGCAGGATCATGTAAAATTATACATATTTTTATTTTAAAGAGCATCAAAATAGACTTTTTTTTTTATTGCCTTCAAGATCTTCCTTATATTCCAAGGATTATGATGTTGATTTATGCCTTACATTCTGGGAGATGAAAACAGGCAGAAAAAGAGTGATGGTTAAGCAAAACTCAACCTTTTAAATCTCTCTATATCTATAGACTTTGAAAGTACAGGGAAAAAACAAAACAAAATGAAACACTGGTCATAGGCTCTGAGCCAATTTCAATCACCTGAATAAAACTTTCTGCAAAACTTTCTGACATGTGCAAAGTAAAAATTAAAAAAGTAGGGCATATTTAAAAGCTTCATCAGGCAAAATGGTAGTTATGCCTTGAGTTATACTAAAAGCATTTGATGAGCAGTTTCAGTGGATTAGTTGGTACAATCACAAAGTTAGTAAATCAGAAGGCTTAGCAAGATTGCCTCACCACATTAAACAAACGTCTAACAGGATGAATTTATGTAGTATATACACCTGCCAGACTAGCCTAAGATCTATGAGATTGATGGATTTGGCATCATTTCATTTTGATATTTGCATTATGATGCTTATCCAGAAAAGCAGCTGAAGGAATATTCCTTTCAACAGTGCAGGTTGCACAATACTTGTGGCATAAGGATGTCTGGCTATTTCCACACCACACTTTGCAAAAGAAACCTTGATCTCTTCTAGGCTCTTCAGTGTGGTTGCCCTGATGTTATAATACTCGCCAAGATGTTTGAAACAAGAGTTTCTAGATTTGCTAACTCTAGGCTCCCACATAGTAATACCCAACACCCCAGACAGTTGCTTACTTGATTTGCCGCTGCTAAGGAAGTAGCAAGCACTCCTCCCAGTCACTTGTTCTCGAACATACTCATACATTTAATGGCACAAGCACCAAAACTGCTTGGGGTTTAGAGCTACCCATAACAAATTCAGGTGCAGAGCATTAAGCTTTTATTTCTCTTCATTGTATGTAGAGAAAAGTCACTTGCTGAACTGAAGTCTAGATCTATGTGTATCTTGCAAACAACCCAAACAGCACAACATTCAGGAATGTTTGGAGTCTGGATCTTTGCGAAGGATGTTCTCAGAGAAAGTAGCCGTTACTCAAAATTATGGAAATGTAGATTTCAATGGATAAAATGGTTTTCCCATTAGTGCATTCAACACACAGAAAAGGCCTGAAGTAACAAAACAAAAGCTTAATAAAAAGCATAAACAAAATTAACAGGAATTCCTCTAGGCTGAATGTTAGAATAGAGCCAAAACTATTGAAATGTCCGGAACCCAGACAGCGCCTAGCTAGTTCACAAGTTCATTCAGGGTAGGGAAAGGGGGGAAATGTGGTCAGACACTTCTGTCATTTTGAAGAATATCTGTGGGACTTTGACAAACAAGATGAATGTTCTCATTCAAATGCACCACCGGTTATTTAACTTACTTCCCCTGAATGTCTGGACTTCAGCTGCCTGAAAGACTGAAATACTTTGTCCCACAAGCATTTCTGGTGTATTGATTTATCTGTATTCTCCCCTGCCCACTCCTCAAAGAGAGATTCCTGTTTTGAGCATCCACATCTATAAGCAAAATAGGCTGTCAGAGCATGCTTTCTTCAGAGCCCTTACCATCAGATAATTCTCTGTGCCACCAGGTTGTTTTACACTGTTCATAGGGGTGCTGATTCTCTGTGGGGAAGTTCTGAACTGTGGCCTTTGCTGAATAGCAACCTGTGGAAAACTTTCTCTAGACCATCTCTCCTCTTTGTTTTAGCTGTTAAACAGCACTCAAGACCTATAAAAAGAACCTGAGTGTTTTACTAACATTAATGTGTAAATTCACTGTCTTTTATTGGCATGAAGACACTGGAATATAGAGAGGAAACGGGCTAGATCCTATACTTCGTATTAAGTGGTGTCAGAAGTCCCCAACTTTTAAGGATATAAAATGTCTATGTTCTAACCTAGTACCAGTTTTACTAATATGAGGCTCTGGGCAATTCATATCCATTTTGCAATATATCCTTGTCCTGAAAAGGACTGCCCTGCTTTAGTTTAGACTCATGGCTCATTTTAAAGTATCAGTCACATCCTCAGACTAATGAATTCATATGGAAAGAAAGATTGTCAGGAAAAGTTATACTAATAACCCGCAATGCATTTTTGTAGAGAACATTACACAGTCAATGATGGGACAAAAAACAGGCTCCCTGGCTTACCATAGCCATGAAGTTAGTCTTGGCACTGTGCAGCACACCCTCTGGTTTTAATCTCCACAGAGGAAAGCCAACACCATCTTTCACATGGGTTAATGTTGTGAGAGTTCTCTTTTTATAAATGCCCAGAGTCACTTCAGGGTTGGTGCTAAATAAAGAAGGCAGCAAGAATGTAAACTACCGGCTGATGTTTTGTTTTGCTGCATATAGCCACCAGGAAAAGTGAAATATTTCAGAATCCCCAGAGTATAGGTGGGAAAGAGTCTGCAGTATAGCCCTGTCTTATTTTGGCTGTGCAATGAAAAGAAACATTAACCATTCCCAGACTGTACTTCAGTGCTTCTCAGCCAGTAGCTGTGTGACTAGGCATCAATGTCATCTCTGAACATGTTATGGTGTACATAATTTTACAGGGAACTGAGAGAACAGGAAAAGCTCAGCTGATGTATCACTCCATTTGCTGTGGAAATCTGCTAGCTCTACCTATTTGCTACAATTCCTGCCTGAACTTTAGAAAGAAATATTACAGACAAACATTTTCTAGCTTCAGTTGTTTTCAAGCCCTTTCATGTGCGCAGCTCTTTCTCTCTCAGGAGCTGTGTTAGGCAGTTAAGAGAAAGTATGAGGGATATGAAATTTCCCCTTTTCCAAACGATGTATTAACTACAGCAACACTGGAGCTCCAGTGGCTATTGTAATCTTACCATGCTGTTGCCAAATAGCAGTCTATCTTCCAGTTCTAGGGGTCTCTTTGCACTCTAGTTTCACTACTTCAAGTTTCCTCTCCAACAGACAGCAGGTCAAACTCTCCTCTTATTTCCAGTCACAG
Source organism: Tyto alba (assembly GCF_018691265.1). Classification (NCBI taxonomy): domain Eukaryota; kingdom Metazoa; phylum Chordata; class Aves; order Strigiformes; family Tytonidae; genus Tyto; species Tyto alba. The sequence continues at coordinate 12,707,147 of NW_024881295.1, forward strand.
TAATCTGCAGTTACTTCATAGATCTCCATGATGTTCTGACAAGTTCCTACTATGTTGACCAAGAAGAAAAACTTTCTTCTTGTAAATGATACAAAAAATATAAGTTACAGAGAAACAGAACATTAATTCCAGACCCTGTTTGGGTCAGTGGGAGTTCTGTTACTGGTTTCAACATAAACATGATTTGATCCCCATGTACTGAATAAGGCCAGTGCAAGTCAGTATATATCAATTTTGCAGGAGAACAAACCAACTTCTGCTTCCAGCTACTGCTACACAAATCCTATTTTAATTTGATCACACACTCTCTAATTCATTCTCGGGAGGTCTCTTACACAAGGTTCTTTAAAGAACAGTGCTTAGTGGTACCTTGTGTTCATAACAAGAATACAGTAATACTTTCATCTGTTTTAACATTGGATTCATCTACTGTATCTGATGTGAGGAAGGAAAAAGCATTTTAAATAGCCATTCTCTCACCTCCTCTTTTCAGATGTAAGTACTTGCAAGTCTAAATGGAAACTGTAATGTATCTATTATACTACTGTGTTTTGTCTTTTATGTCAATGATGTCAACAGAATAACATAAGATCTTGACATCAACTGATACACAAGAACCAAAAGAAATTTAATGGCATTCTAGTAGTAGTTCAGCAGTTTTTACATAGAAAATAATGCTATCCTCAAAGAGTCACTTACCAGAGAGATTGACTCTCTCTCAGTCAAAACTCCCCAAATTGTTAGCTGTATGTTCCCAACAATACAATTCAGTCCCCTGTCTGAAGCTAGAAATTCATCTGGGCTCTGAAGTGTAACAACACTAACTATTCAGATAAAACATTATTCTTCAACGGTGCTACGAAAAATATTATATTAATAGATAAGATAATGTGGCTAAAAGTACTCCAATAGTCACTAACTGATTATCCTGTTTCTCTAGAATGGCTCTTGTCCTGTTTGACAGCTGATCTTTCCCCTGAAAGGAAATGAACCTTGAAGGAACATAACAAATTTAATTGAGCCATTTAGTGAATCCTGGCAAAATCTTAGTGGCAAATTGTTAACAATGCTGAGTTTCCAGACCTGAGAGGTGCCCACAGCACAGTTTTAAAAAATCTGTTAGATAAACAAATATTTATTTAAAGATGTGATTTTAAGGGCAGTAGATAACAAAACATTTTTTTTCTTTTGTTTTCTATTAATGCCACCAGTTACACTGTGATTTGCATCGTGCTACTCAACATGACTAGAGCTCCCTCCTTGACACCATATGTAACATTTGATGTACTTATTTTCAAGAAGGGAAGACTGATATCTATATTAAGGGCAAAATTATTATAGTGACAAGTGGAAAATTAAGTCATCTACTGCATTCAAGATATAGTTCAATACGCTCAGGGAATAAATAAGAGTATGATCCCATAAAAATTTAGTTCCTTATTGTATCTTTTTTTCTCTATATATCTATCTGATTTTCAGAATATTTCACCAATATCTCTCAGGGGATGGGGAGAGACTATTTTAACAGAGAGTCTAATGCCATGATTGTAGAACCTCAATTTGCTAACACTGATCACTTTGGGATCTGGATCTCATTAGGCTCAAGATATCAAGTCCTGATATAAGTTCAAGTATTTCATATGAGCATTCTAACATTTATTCTATGTATACAGTAGTGGATATAGAACACAAACATATAAAGTAAAGTAAGCTCTATTCCAAGCATAAGGAAGTACGCACATATTGAAAAGGTCTGGTAGGTTTTGGTATTTCCAATAATGGGAAATATCAGTGAAAGAGAGAAAATACTATATTTGAAATCTCTTAATAGACATAATGTGAGTTGTATGTGAATTCAGTCCAATTTCATCAAAATCTGTGCATTTATGTGTTGAAGGGAAATTCTGAGGAGAAGATAAAACATTGAAATGTTAGAAAGCAACTGTGAAGTTATTAGATCAATATGCTGTCAAAGTTGATTCAGACAAAAAAAAACCTAGTTCACTGCATGCTACAGTAATTGTGCAGACAAAAGGACAAACTTTGAATTGTAGTTTGCTGCTTTCTGAGAAAAAAAAATGCTGTTTCAGCTTCTATTCGATGATGATTAATACCTACCATATATTTGGCAAACTAATCTTGACCATTTTTCCTCCAGCAGTTCACAATCATCTCCCTTAGGGATGCATATGTCAGCACATTACCTAATGACAATCTGATAGTTGAATCTGCTGTTAAATAAGAAAAGATCTAAAAGATGCAAAAGTGTATACTTTTTCTATGTTTATGCATCTTTAAGTGTTACAGGGGGCTGATTGCCAAATAAGTTCAGAAAAAGGAGGAGCTAAAGAATGCTGTGTGATGAGTAGAAATAAAATGGACACAGAGAAGTGAATAAGGGAGTCAAACAACGTGGGAGATTTGTCTTCATAAGCTGATCCTTCCAAGAAATGGAGGGGGAAGGGGTGGAGATCAGTGAGGACATCGGAAAATTCAACTTCCAAATGGTCTTGGATGCTTCTCAAGGGAAATAGGGAGCTGCAAATAGATGTGAGGACAAATGGCAATGAGTCTACAAGACTTTTCTTCCCCTCAGGAAATAATGCAATATTATTTATGGGCAGTGAGCCAGCAGAACAGTTCTTACCACAGCTAGTTCTAATCAACTTAGCTATAGGGTTGGGAGTGTAAATTCAGGAATGTCAGAGAACTTAAAGATGATTGTCACAATAGGCAATTACAAGTCAGTGGCCTTTCTTGAATATCCAGTGGTGATATTATAGTTGGAAATTAATTTATGATATGCACTTAAACCTACCAGCAATTAAAATTTTTGGTTTGGGTGTTCCTGAGTTGAAGCACCCTAACAGGGCAGAAGAAGGCTTATGCCAAGTGACACAAATGAATCAATCACACAAATAAAGAATTGCCAAGAGGACATTATGGGGGAAGCTCTCACTTTTTCTGGGAAATCAGCATGAGTGGACCCCACTCTAAAATGCTTATGCACTAACACACACAGTGTGGGGAACAAACAGTATCAGAGTTCTGTGTACAGTCGCAGAGCTACAAACTTACTGAGGCCACAGAGAGGTGGTGGGGTAGGACACATGACCATAGTCCTGCTATAGATGGATACAGGCTCTTTAGGAATGACAAACTAAGATGACAATGAGAGAAGCTTCCTTCATATAACAGAAAAGTGGGAATGGCAGGCGGCTGTGCCTTGGGATGAACGATGATGAGCCAGCTGAGTATGTGGACAGACCAACATGGACAATGTTGTGATGGATGTCTGCCACAGACAGACTGATCAGGAAGAAGAAGAAAAGACCTTTTCCAGACAACTGAACAAAGCCTCATGTTCACAGGCCCTGGTCCTCATGAACCACACCGACATCTGCTGGAGGGACAACACAGAAGGGCATAAGCAAGCCAGGAGGTTTCTAGAATGCATTGGTGATAACTTCCTGTCACATGTGATCAAGTGATCAATAAGAGAAGATGCTCTACTGGACCTCATACTTACAAAGGAGAACTGGTCAGGGATGTGAAGGTCGGGGGCAGCCTTGATGCAGTAACCATGAGATGATGGAGTTCAGAATTCTGTAAGAAGGAAACAAGGTAAAAAGCAGAAGCACAACAGTCAGACTTTGGATGAGCATACTATTTTCTTCAGGGATCTGCCTGGGAGAATCCCATGGGAGAGACAGTCCTGGATTGAAGAGGGGCCTGGGAGAACTGGCTGATATTGAGGGTCTACCTCCTCCAAATTAAAGTTTAGTCCGTCCTGGCAAGGCGGCAGTCAAGCAGAAGTGGCAGGAGGCCTGCATGGATGAACAAGATGTTCCTGACTAGACTCAAGCATGAAAAGGAAATGTACAAGAGGTGGAAGCAGGGACAGGTAACTCAGGGGTAATAAAGAAACAGTGTTTGAGTGTGCAGGGATGGGGTGAGGTAAGTCAAAGCACACCTAGATTTGACTGTGGTGATGAACAAGAAGGGAAACGAGAAGGATTTCTACAAGTATATCAGCAGCAAAAGGAAGACTAGGAAAAATATGGGCCCACTGTAGACTGATTCAGGTGTCTGGTGACAGGAAATATGGAAAAGACTGAGGAATTCAATGCCTTTTCTGCTTCAGCTTTTTCTGGAAAGACCTAGTTTCAGAAATCCCAGGCCACTGAGATGCACAAGAAAGTCTAACGGAATGAAGATTTACCCTCAGTGGATAAAGACTATGTTAGAGAGTGTTGCAACAAACTGTACATGAGAACCTGATGGGGTGTGCCTATGAGTGTTGAGGGAGCTAGCTGATGTCATTGAAAAGCCACTCCCAATTACATTTAAAAGGTCATGGTGATCAGGGGAGGTTCCTGAGGTTTGTAAGAAAAACAAGAAAAAAGCAGCTCTATCTTCAAGAAGAGGGATCCAGAGAACTACAGATCAGTTAGCCAGGTCCATTGGAATGTGATGGAGCAAATAGTTATGGAAACCCTTTTAAAACCTATGAGGATAAGAGGGTGATTGACAGTAGACAGTATGGATTTATGAAGGGGGAATCATGCTTAACCAACCTGATAGTCTCCTTCAATGAGATGACTGGCTTTGTGGATGAGTGGAGAGCGGTGATTGTTGTTTAACTTGGCCTTAGCAACACTTTTGACACAATCTCCCATAACAGTCTCATACACAAACTGAAGTAGTACAGGCTATATAAATAGACAGTAAGGTGGATTAAAATCTGGTTGACCTACTGGCCTGAAAAGGTTGTGATCAGTGGCACAAAATTCAGCTGAAAACTGGTCATTAGAGTTGTTCTGAGGGCCAATACTGTTGAACATTATCATTAATGACCTGGATGATGGGCAAAGTGCACCCTCAACAAATTTGCAGAGATTAAAAGAACTGGGAGTAGGGAGTGATGCATAAGGTGGTTGTGCTGCCATTCAGAGGGACTCAAACATACCAGAGAATTGAGCAGAGAGGAACCTCATGAAGTTCAACAGAGGGAAATGTCAAGTCCTGTCCCAAGGAGGAATAACACCGTGCACCAGGACATGCTGGACACCAACCAGCTACAAAATAACTTGGCAGAGAAGAGCCTTGGGGTCCTGGTGGGCACCAAGTTGAACATAAGGCAGCAACGTGCCCTTACAACAAAGAAAGCCAACAATATCCTGTTACATTAGGAGGAGTGTCGCCATCAAGGTTGAGAGAGGTGATCCTTCCCCTCTACTGAGCACTGATGAGGCCACATCTGGAGTGTTGTGTCCACTTCTGGGCTCCTCGGTACAAGATAGATGTGGTCTTACCAGATTATGTCCATCAAAGACCATGAAGTTGATGAAAGAATTGGAGCATCTGTCATACGAAAAGGATGAGTGCTGGAACTGTTCAGTCTGGAGAAAAGAAGGCTCTGGATGATCTTAACCAATGGGACACAGTAAAGAAGACAGTCAGACTCTTGTCACACAGGAAATTCCATTTAAATATAAGAAAAAAGATTTTTACTGTAAGGGTGATCAAACACTGGAACAGGTTGCCCACAGAGGTTGTGGAGTCTCCATTCCTGGAGATGATCAAAACTCAACTGGAAACAGCCCTAAGCAACCTGCTGTAGCTGACCCTACTTTGAGCAGGGGGGGTGGACCGGGTGATCTCCAGAAGCACTTTCTAACCTGAACTATTCTGCAGTTCTGTAAATGCTGATTCATTCTTTGATTCTGTTGTTTGAGCCAAACTTTTTCTTTTTTTTTATTTTTTTTTTTTCAAATTTTAAATCCTTATCTAGAAGAGTACTATAACACATGCTGCAAAAGAGATAATAGTACAGGTAAAGTAAGCAGGAAATAATGTACTTAACTAATCTGCTTCTTTAAAAACATATGGAATGCATTTATATTTAATACTGAAATAAAGCGGTATGAATATTTGAAGCAAACTTACGTGATTTTTTGCCACACTGAAAAATGAAGGAGAAAAATCTGGAGTATTCAAAATAAAATAAATCAAGACACTTTCAAGTATAATTTCTGGGGGCTGGTCTATAAAATTCTGAAAATTTAAAAAAGAATTAGTTCAGAATATATTATATGCTTTCTACAGTACTTTTTTCATTGGCCTCTGAAAAATTACACTTCAGATATATAGTTCTCTATTCGTTGAACTCCATGCATCGGTACTACTTAAGCAGACATACTGACTTTGTCTGTTTCTCTGACATGTTCCGCATCACAGACACTGCTACTGAACACATGAGGAAGGCCTCAATGCCAACAGACCTGGAAGTGGGCAGATAGCCCCACATGGCTTCTGGGTGAGACATCACAGCTAAGTCTAACCAAAGTGCAGGAGCGGGACTGTAACAGGGAGTAGAGGCAGGCTGTTTGGGAGAACCAGCTTACCACACAGGCTGAACACCAAAACATTGTTTCTCTGTTTTTCCTGTTCAGGTTCACTCAGGCTGCTGTCTTATTCCTGTTTTCTGTCACTGAGGCTCTACCCTGAGAAATATGCAGTTCTCTCACTCATAGACTTGGCTAGTCTGACTGAGAAATAACAGTAATGAGTGAAGACAGGGTTGTATTTTATCCTTATTTGAGACATGAGGCAGTTGAGATACCAAAAGTTCAGGTCACCTATGCCAGAAGATATAAAAAAAGCAGTGACAGGAGCATTAGCAGAATCTATCTAGCCTAATTCAGTGCTTGAACTAAAGGAGAAAGGATAATGGTTCTTTTTGTGAGTGTGAACCACGTCTTGTACAAGTGGTTATAAAGGGAGAGAGAGATTAGAAGGGAATGAGGTATATCCAATTACACAAAGAGTGTTCATGCTCAGGGGACAACTCTGCAGATCCAAATGAATCTCAGTGAAGGAGAGAAACCAAAAAGTTGGAGCAACGATGCACATCTGCCACAAGAAATATTCCATAGAAAGCAATTGCTTCTAATGTTGCCTGATGAGAATGGACAATCAGAGCATCACTCACCACACTGAGAAGAGCCTCAAGACACTAATCATCACTAGGAAAATGCAAGCTCTTGTTACCATCCAGAAAGGTGTGAAAAGAGTTTGCAAGTTTGCAGAAAGATATTATGTCTTAAATAAAATGCGGCCTGATGCGACATTAATCAATCACTGAATGTCATCACCAAAAAAAAAAAAAAAAAAAGCAGAACAGAAAGAATATTGGTTGGTTTGATTGTTTAGTTTGAGGGCATTCCTTTCTTCTTCCTTTTTTGTATTTATGGACTGTTTTATTACAACACCAGTTTATTTCATATTTTGCTTTAAAATCAGCAGGAAAATATGTTTTTCCATTCACCTATAATAATCCCAATCCTTCTGAGAAAAACATTGAAGCAAAGCAAAATTGCAATCAGAAGAGAAATTCTACTTAATCATCTTCCAAAGCACAACTCTTTATCTAAAATCTTTGTTCACTATCCTATGTTCACCAAAATAATATAAAATGCTAGCTAGGTATTATTTGCTTACAGCTGAACTAGTTTGCCAGTAATTGCCAGTTTACTGTTTGGAAAACTACTTAGAAATGCATTATAACAATTATTGCTTTCAGAAACAAAAAGTTACTTATCCACCTACCTATAAAATCTAATATTAGGAAAGATTTGGAGAGTTTGAAAAAACATTTATTTGTCCTGAAATGGCTTAGGACCTTAAAAACTTTAAAACATTTCTTCAGAACAAGCCCCAAGACTTTAAGACTTCTCACAGAAACTTAGAGCACCTCATACTGGAATAGATCCAGGTGGTTAAGAAATTTGTCTAGATGGCAAATTCTTCAATTTGAGGTTAAAGCAGGAATGACATAAAAAAAATGACTGTACCACAGTACACTTTGGTGTCTCCCCCTTTTTCCAGAACTGGGAAATGCCCAGGGATATAAATAGATGAGTTGCTGTGAAATAAATTATTTGAGCTTTCTAGAATCTCCAGGATGTTTTGCTTGGAGTCCTCTGAAAAAAAATAATTGTTTCAGGTATTGGTTATCTATTTGTAAATATCATCAGATAGGAGTGGGTACAGTGCAGAGGAGAAAAAACTGTGAAAAACTATAGAAATTCTATTATTTTATAAGTTATTCTGCCATATTCATCACTGTGGCATTTTTCTGGAGAAGAAAAAGGAAAAACAATAAAAATAAAAAGTCAACAGAGACTTCAGTGCAGGGAAAGCAAGCAGTGATAGAACTACTGAAAATAAGGGTTGGAGTATGGGTGGTTTAACCATGCATCTTCCATTACAGTTTATAGAAAATTTTATGGTAAAAATCTTTTAGCTTTCACTCAAAACCTTCATAACTACATAATGCCATACAAATACTCATTCTCATTTGCCAGTTTATGCCTTGCAAAGCATTTAGCCCTAATAAATTGCAAAGGTATTTCTCTAGGCATGAGAACAGATTTGGACATTAGACCATTATTGAAGTTACATGTGAAGAAAAGAAGTTCGGAAGTTTATTTGTATTAAAATATAAATTTCTCTATGTGTTGCAACGTACAACCATCATTTGTTCTTCCTCATATGCTGTAATTATTCTGAATGAAACATGTAGTGTATTCAGAAGGATTGTTCTTTTCAAGATTGTAATCTTATATTCAACAGTCTCTTTGTCTAGAGAATCTCAAACTCCTTTACAAACGTGACTTACTGCTCTGTGAGCTAAACATTGGGTCAGTTCACCCACCAGTGAATTCATGACCAACAAGGGGTGACAGTCATTTTAGCAGCATCTGGTAAGTTTAACAAATCAAGAATAATCTTCTTTTGAAGGGGACAAAAGCATCAGAGATAATATGATTGTTCTTGTGAAACACCTCGGAGTTTTCCTGACATTCAAGGTGGGGTTTTGCTGCAGAATAAGACTCAATTCTACCTATAGCCTAGTGCAGAGCCAGGCAAATCATTCATCAAAGTAGCTCACTAATCTCAGTTCGTCCCAGAGTCAGCATCTAGAGTTCAGTTAAATTGTCCAAGCATGGATGCCTAATGCCATCTGAGACTTCCAGGTGAGGCTGGCAGATGTGCCACAGGGGCAATGTAAGACACTGGCAGGCTCTCCTGGAGGACCTGGAGGCCAGGTATGGTATTGTTGAGAGTACACATTGGCACTGGTGCCTGTGTATAAAACAAAGCTCTAGTGATTTGTCAACTGATTAGCTCTGTAGACTCTCCTGATGACACTCGCTAGACCTGTACTGAATAAAATGGAAACACAAGCTCCTAGCCCACATGCTGATACTGTTATATTAAGGCACCCAAATTTATCTTAGACTTAAACTGAAACCTATTCTTTCATCCATGCAAATGATTTAGAGCAGTGTTTTTTTCTGCCTGCTTCATTGCACAGAGATATAAACTTTACTATATCAAATTGTACCAGCTTTTCAGGTCTCCCAATGCAATTTGGAACAGTGTGCCAGGTATAGAAATGAATATGGCAAAAATCAAGTTACACTTCCTAAAGTACAGTATCAGGGAAACAGCTAGTGAGACTTCACTGAAACTGCAAATGAGTATTTGTGAGGTCAGAAAACTGGTAGACTGAAAATAAGAATGTACACCAAAATCAAATTCAAGAAGCCCTTTTTTTTGTAAAGTAATATAAAAATGAGCGCAGGGGAATTTGTGTAAATCTAAATCCCAAGCAAACCCTTCAAATCTACAGAGCTTCCAAGGTGATTAATCTGTCAATAAAATTTCCAGTTTCATAAAATACTTTTGTGAAATACAGTCCCATGTAGTTGGTGACTACATGGGTGACTACATGGGACTGAGTCAGGAACCAGGGGACCTAGTGCAGGCTGTAGGACACACAAGTCCTCTAGAGATTTCCACACTAAAGGGGAAAAGGACTGATAGCATAATACATTAGGAGGTGCTGCCATGAGAGAAGGAGGGTTTGTCTCCTGGATCTCAGAATCAGCATGCAAGGAAATGGGAGAAAAAAATGTTGGTCCGTCTGCAGGTAGAATCTGCACTTCACCAAGAGATGGAGGATGTGGCATTTTCCTGTCCAACAGCCTCTCCCTCAGATGAATTTTCTTAAGGAAAGTTTCAAATTCATTTAAAAATTAGAGGGCTCGGTCCGCAAAAGCAGACAAACTGCTTCTCAAGCCTCCCCAGATCAGCTCTCAGGCCTTTCTCCTGAACAATTTCATGTCAAGTTGCTGTGAGATTTGTGGAAAGCAAGGAGAGCCTTGCTGAATGCTTCCGTTCTTCATAACTTAAGCCACAAGGGAACACAGATTTGATTATTAATTGCATGATGTGTTGAAAACACTCAGGAAGCATTTTTAAACCTCTTCCATAAGTACCATTTGTAGACTTACAGGGACAAAACTCTGCTTTCCCACAGCAGGTCATATTTTAGGTGGAGAATTTCCTAGGCTATGAATGAGTCAGGCAAGCAGTGAGGAACTATGAGACTGTGCATATGCCTTATACCTGCCGTGTTTTTTTCCCCATCAGAAAAAGGTGCATGTATCTCCACATGCTGAGGAATTTTAATGAGTTTGAGGGAAAGGAAAGGCACAGCAATTTCTCTCCAAAAAATCTTGTCCTTTCTCAGTATTCAGGAGGGGGTTAGAGACAAGTACTGCATTGATTCAATGCAATTTTTATGCATATCACTGAGTTTTAGCTTTGGTTACAGACATCAACACTGAGCAACAGGAACACGTTATTTATCAGAAAATGTTATACTTCTTGTTACATGTACTCAAAAAACTGCAACACAACCATTAAATCTTCCTCTGAACATGTGCACTGGATCAAGCTTTCCTAACCACAGCAGGAGATCAATTTGCACCCTTAAAAAACAAGTTACCTTCCTTATCTTAGCTTGAATACCCTGCAGCATTATGAATGATCTTAATTACACAGGTCTCTTTACACACAGGTTCATGCATATGAAATACTCTGATTAAAGTAACACTGAAGTTCTATACACATTCATCTCTGGAGGCACCTCCATCTGAGTTAATGGACTTGCAACAGGGATCAGTTCTGCCTGCTGTGCTGAAGCACTGTCTCACATAATGCATACAACCAACAATTAGATGATGAAGTGGCATGGTAAAAAGGGGATTCAGCTTTCTGGGGTGAAACAGGGTGAGTGTCACGTTACAACTACAAAAAGCCATACATGAGTTAGCTTGAGGGAAAGCAGTTACACTGAAACAAAATAGCCCTGCTTTCATTAAGGCCGAAGCTCCAGCTATTTTATGTTTCCTCCTTAACCCACTTGGTAATTATTGTGCACATCTCGCCAAAGCCAGCCATGACATTCCCAGTCACAGAGCGGAGCATGCCAGGACCCCATCCAGCGCGGCGTGAGGACTCCTCTGTGCAGTGAGTCATAGCCTGCTTCTGGTTACGTCTGCTTCTTCCACTGTCCCAGCACAACCCCTCTGGCTGCTGGTATCACACCAGCCCTGCCCAAGGTTGGAGCAAGTGAGAAAGCACAGAGTGGATGTGGCAGATCACAACCTTTGGCCAAAAGGTAATAGTTTCAACATGAAGATGAATAATCTCTTAGTAGGTGACAAGTATAAAAACTGTTTTTCTGCCAGCAAGCTTCCAGCGAGCAGCTGTAGTTGGGCAAAGCAGGATTTGACATGAGCTAGAGACAACTAGGGGGTTCGCGTGAAAAAGAAAGGCAGAAGTCCAGGCTACCATTTTTGGTGGAGGCAGCTTCACAGTGAATAAGAGTCAGAATGCTCGCTCTTAGGGCCACAAAGTCTCTGGTAGGACGATGAAAATGGCCCCACTGTGTATAAGGAAAAGCAAGCTTAACTAGGAACACAATATTCTTTTACTGAGTGACAGAGAGAGTAAAGGCAGATGTCCAAAGATCAAGTGTTAGATCTTCCAGCAAATCTGGCAAGTTTGCTAAGTAGATTGTTATGACTTTTGATTTTGGAAGAAAATTTTATCTGATTGTTATAGTAAGCCAGAGACCTCCCAAGTGAAAAAGCTGAACAAGAGATCAGATATGAATTGTTTTTTTCCCCAACCTAAGCTTCAACACCAATCAGTTTTATATGTTCTACTTCCAAGTGCCAAAAATTAACACACCAGTAAATCAAGGCTCCAACAGCAAGCTTAGCTCTGTGTATTGAGATGGAGAGTTTCTTATGTGAAAAATGAACACCTGGAAATTATAGATCAGGAAACCTTCCCATCTAAGAAGAAACTTCTTCAAATGTCACTTCTATGGGAGAATTATATTACAGTGCTCTTAATTTATATTATTGATAACAGCTACTTGACATCATTCTAGTGAAAAATAAATTGAGTTATGATACTCTGTTTTTTTAAGGAGAAAGTACAGATGCATGTATTTGTCATGTACTTGAATATAAGCTGGCTCGAGAGAGAATTCTCATCTTTCTCTTCACGGTATGTGCATGGCTTTTAACCTCTGGGGAAGTGATAAACCATATCTAAAAAAAATGTTATTAAAATAAATACCAAATTTTCGGTAAGATATTTAATTATTAATCTGTTTCAGAAAAGAGAAGAACAAACTGTTATGAATCAATGTTTCCCAGCTCCTCTAGCATACAGCATCGTGTGAACTGTGTCTTAATTTAACCAAAAGTTTTATCTGTTTGGGGAAAAGGGAGGGGGAGAAAGATTATATTGTACATGCCTCAAAAATCTGAAGTTGCCATGCTTAATAAATCACAGCATTTCCAAAATTGACTACTATTGTTCCGAATGTATCCCCATTCTCCTTTCTGTATGAGAAATGTACTTGTACTTTGTATTTTCATAGCTGAGCAAGTGCTCTGGGGGCACATATAACTTTCCTATTTATCTATTTATATTTTAACCCCAAAAAAAGTTTATAATATTATGACAGAACAACAACCTGCCATAATATTGCTGGGAAAGGCTCAGCTTTAGGCCTTATGAAGGAATTACATTTTTACTGGCCTTGGAATCAATTGCTTGTTTACAAAGGTAAGAAAATAAAACCTCTTTCCAAAGGTTAATGAAAAAAAAAATAGAACTAAATAAAATAAGATAGGATATGAACATGCTTAGAGGACCCCTGACATCCTCCTGGTGTTCTGAACACTGATGCTTTGACAAAGATAGGATGGAGAAAGGAGCTTTTACGCTTTTCTGCCAGCTAGTAGAGCTGGGCACTGCACCACGTTGATCACAGGTACTGTTCTAAGAAGCACCTCCCCATTGACTTGAGAAATTCCAGGAACATTTCCCATGGGGAAATCCTCAAACAGTACATCCTCAAGTAGCATACATCTGCCATCAGAGCAAGCAAAGATACACAAGAAAGACAAAGAGAAGGGCAAGAAACTGCTAGAAGCAAAGGGAAATACAGTGTTTGGATGCAAGTCCAGAATCTCTCCAGATGTTCAGAACTGACAGTGGGCTGAGATCTGCAAATAGTTTTCATTCCTACAAAAAGTGAATAAATCAGCTCCATCACTCAAGCAAACCATCCTTCCTCCTTCCAGGACTCCTTTCACAGTTGTGATGCTTTTGTGTTCACTGTACTTCACTAGCCTTACTTTCCTCTTCTCTGCTCTCTCATCTCACCTAGTGCCAGACTATTCCCTGTGTCTCCATATCTACTGGCGTAACTGAGTAGCTCGTATGCACCTTCTGACTCAGCTACTATATGTCTCATTGCTGTGTACAGAACTCTAGGCATCACTGGCAAATAAAGAACATGGAGCAGAAACTTGAGCTCTGTGGAGGCCTGTTTGTTTTGGCTGCCACTGTAGTTTTTATTAATAAATGCCTCCTGGTAGACTAGACTCTATTTATCATGACATATGTTATCTAGCTTATGTTCTTATACAGTATTTATTACAAAATGGAAGTTGTGCACAAAACTATTTCTCTCTTTCTTCCCAAGCAGTGAGAAGGGTGGTTATGTTATTTTAATGAATATGCTTGTTTTATGTTATTATTGAGCAGCTTTGGTTAAAGAAGTGATCTTTGTATTTTATTTTGAAAATGTGAAATTTATGGTTGCTGTGGTCCTTTCCCAATGGAGAAAGATTTCTAATCCATCTGCACATTACTAATTTTCCAACTTCTTTTTTGCTCAGATCTCCCAATTCTGGATTTTTCCCAGACCTCTTTCACTACTTCTCTTTCCAGCCTTGCCTATCTGATTGGTTTGATGCCTGCTCTCACACACCACATGCTGTTATCAAGAGGGTGGCTAGACTAGCCCAGCCAAAAAAGGAAAAGTCAATTACCACACTTACCAGCACCTCCTCCAATATTGCAATTGAACCCTAACTCATGAAAAATCCTCTTTAGGATTACAATGAAATCTTGAGAGAAAAAATGCATCTAATCTAATTTGAGGTCATGAAAAATTCAGACATGCTTCAGAAAGAGTATCCAGATATTGTGGTGGTTTTCCAAATGTTTCTAAAAAAAATGGGGTGCGTCTATTGGATCGGGTCTGATCTCTTAGAAGGGTGAATACATTTCTAGGGCACCAAAGGCAGGTTGTATCAAGCAGACAAGTGAACTGGCCAATATAAAGCCTAAATTTCTGCACAACTTTGCCACTTCTGGCTAAAATGGCTGAAAAGGGCAAACACATTTTATGATTATCTCATGTTAGTAGCAGTATCCTAACAAAAAATAAAGCAAGAATGCACCTTTTCTAGTCTCAGAAAGACCTTCATTTATAGAATAACAAAGTCTAGATCTGATTAGAACAGGACAGGTTTGTAGATACTACATATGGACTATATATCTTTTCTTAACATGATGCTGTGTATCATCTTGTTCTTTTCTCTTTTGAAGAGAACTTTAGTAAAGGTACTGTGCAAAATATTGTCTTAAGTAAGTTCTGTTACGCTGAGCCAATTTGATAATTTTAGTGTTTACTGTCTCGCTTCACAGGTCCTTACATTCACAGTGATTTATACAAAGTGTTCTGTTTTATATCTCTCACAAACTGTTTTAATACTGCACTAGGTAAACAGAATGTCATCAGATTTCCAGACCTTCCTGGGTAATTTTCCCCAGTTATGTAAATGTTTATCTTATTTCTACTTCTTCCTTTGCACCAGTTTTTGCTCCTTCTCTGTGCTGAGCCAGTGTGATAACCACTATGCAGAATCGAGACAAAAGAATACCAGGGCTGGATGCCAAGGAGCAAGGCTGCAAGTACCTGGCCAACAGAATAGTCTTTGATTACCAGTTATCCAAGAAGGCATAAAGCAATGTAGAGCTCCTGTTTAACATTATTACCCAAAATCTCCAAATATACCTAGTAGAAAACTTCAGTGAGGTAATTCAGCAGTCTAACTCCTTGTGTTTACATAGTAAAACTGGTTACTCCTGTAAACGTGTTCACAGGTGTGCCAGTGCCAGACGTGTACATAGCAGTAGAAGTTTAGATCAAGACTTGATTGACCTGATTATTTTCCCCACCACCTAACCTGTGTTGTACTTGGCAAATAAGCTTCTGGGGAAAGTGAACAGCATGAAAAGTGCTGGCAGCATCACTCTGTTTGATATGCTTAAGTTAATCAATAGAAAACAGCTCATGTCAACAATGTTTACATTTCTCACGCTTTTTTTTCTTTAACCACTTGAATTGAACTATATAAAAAGCATTTTATAATCTACTGTATGTATAAAAAATCAGTACTCTCCCAAATAAGTTTGTCAGTGTATGAAGTTGGTGATGAATTTGGGATCATTTCCATAGCCAAATAGTGAATCTAACTCGACAGAAGAAAATGAAACTTCAGTACAAGCTTCCTTCCAGACAAGCTCTGCTTTCTTTCCAGCTCACAAAAAATACAAGATATGAGACCAGATAACTACAGAAATCCACTGATTTCAGTGGGTGGAATCCTGAAGAAAACCATCTTATTTCAGCAGACTTTAAAAAAAACACTAAACATACAACTCAGCCTGCAAGAAGTTGACACATTAATTTTTCTGCTTGGAAACCAAAATTCTACTTTCTCCTAATTCTAATAATTATTTTAACATCTCTTTGTTTGGACACCCATCTGCTGCCAGTTTTAAACTTGTTTAATGAAATGTACATAGCTAAATAGGCATGTGTTTTAGTAGCACAGATAAATTCCTCCTTAATTCCTCACACCTTCTATCTTAAGTATCTAAATATGGATACATATGCCAAAAGCCTACCCTGATTTGATAGGATTTGATGGTTTGTTTCTTCAGTCATGCAAAGCGTGAACTTCTCTCTCTCTCCTATGACTATATAATAAGCATAAAGAAAAAGGGAGCAATTCCTAACCTAAGCTTCTACATAGTTAAGAGGTTTTAATTTAATTTTGTGAATACCCAAACCTGCTTAATCATCCAAAAGTCAGAGTAGATATCATAGCACTCAATACTGGCCTATCAGTCAGCAGCTGCAAGAGGTAATACAGTGCTGTATTTACCATGTGAGTCTTGAATCAGGGACTTTCTGTATAGGACTTATGCTAATGTAAAGCAAATGAACTGCTCAGCCTCGATGAACTTCACTTCTCTGTGGTTTAGTTTACACAGAGGTGAACTAGAAGTTACAACAGTCAAACAGAGCCAAGTCAGACTGCAAGGCGTTGTGGGCCAGTTTGATAGGCAGACATGGCCGGTGGGGAGGTAGCACGTGGTGCCACATCTCTCACCCAGGACTGCACTACGCCCAGACCAGGGGGTGCTTCTCCATGACAAGTGCCCTTCAGTAATGCAGTCATGAACAAAAAGAAATAACTATAAACCACAATTAGAGAGAACACTTCTCTCTGTAACTTCCCTGCACTTCCTGGCACTCTTGAGCATTTTTATAGTCCCAATGGGATTACTGCTTTGTTTTTGTCTTCTACTAATAACAACCATAGAAAATGGGAAATGAGGTATGTAGTTGATCTTCTCAGGTAAAATGTTGGCTGAAGCAGAAGCCAAAGGTTATTTATGATGTGCTCCATAAGGCCAAGAAGAGGTTTTCCAAAAATATAGGACTAAAGTTAATCTATATTTCATTTCCTCCAGCTGCAAGACAACTGCCATGCTTTTGTTGTAATATAGACTTTGGCCAGGGAAGAAATGGCAAGAAGAACTGGCAAGGGCAAAGACGGAGACGCAGAGAGAAACAGATTTTATTTAACACCAACTCATTTCCAGTAGAAACAGTAAGGAAAACACTAACAGTATTTCCACTGAGTATGATACGGAACTTTTTGGACCATCTCTTAGAGGGAAAAATATCCAAAACATCTTTAGCACTGAGCTCAACAAGTTCATTGAAAGTTAATGGGACTCATTTTCCTAAACCCCCTGGGCACTTAAGCAAAAAAAATCTTACAATATGCAAGTTTTCTGCTTGCCAGAAGGAATCAGCTGCTTCTAAAGACCAAGAATACACACAAAAAAAAGTGTAACTTAGTTTTCAATCTCAGCATTACTACTACTTCTCCTGCACCTGGCACAGTCACTCACTTCCAGGAAAATTAGGTTTAAAATCTTCTTGTTTTATCTAGTACCACCCTGATGTGTACTATTCACAGGCACAAAGGTAGGTTAAAAGTGCTTGAAAAGAACAGAGCTGACAGCTAGGTCTGGCAGCAGAACTTGCTTTTTTTTTCTACCCACAGAAGAATTTACAGACTTTCTGGCTCATCCAAGGATAGTCACATGCACACCTTATGTAGTCCCCAGTTTACCTCACTCATATACCATGCCATCATAATGTACAGACCTACAAAGAGCATACCTGAAGCCTTCAGTTAAAAGGAGATGCTGCAGCCAGTGCAGAGTCATTCCAGCTACATGAAGTAAATGCAGAATAACATTGTCTCACCCACGCAGGCAGACCAATCTCTTCTGCTGCTGGAGAGAGGGAAAGAGGATGTGAAAGATATCATGTCGGTGGGGTGAATAATAATAAAAAAAAAATAATAATAATAAAAAAAAGAGAAGTTCAAACGCAACAATCCTTTGAAATTTCTGAAGTTTCTAAGGAATTGGAAGGTTACGGTCTCCTCAGTGGGAAGGTGCATTGCAATATTTTGCACATGAAAGAAAAATTGGTGAATTCTGCCTGGGTTTACATGCACAAAAAGCATAGGTGAACATCACCCTGAGTATGCATTTTTCTCCCTAGGAAGTCAAATTGCTAGATCAAACATACCTTGGATTATGCTCCAAAGGACCAAGAAGAACTTCTCTCTCAATGTTCCTACAATATAGACTATAAATTATACTTGAGGAAACATTAATTCATTGATGGGACTAGTCAGAATAAAAAACAGGTAGAACACCACCAACAGTTTTTCACTATTGCTTTCCTCCAACAAAGTCAGAAGTATTAGCACCAGAATTCCTCTTTCACAAGAACAAAATTAAGTAATTCCATTTATTCATAGGAACTCCTTTCGCTCACAAAATCAGTTCAATGCTGAAAATATCCAGCCTAGTTTAGGGTTTAAAAGGGTGGGACAGAGATAAGAAATGTTTATCTGGAACCCTACCACCTCTTCTTCCACCTTTGCTCAAGTGGTTGACTTTCAGGGAACGTTTTGAGGCAGAGGAGTTTATCCCTTAAATGGAGTGACCTGATGCATTTGTGGAGTGGGTGCTTTCATTACAATTGTTTGTAAGTGGCCTATCTGAGATTATTGTTCTTTCATAAACTAAAATCAAAGTAAAATAACTTAATACAGGTATGCATTTTACTTGATTTCAAAATATCAGATTTTAGAACTGAAATGGCTAGAATTATTTTCTTCACTGTTTGTTTTTTAAATAAGCCACATGCTTTGTTTCATTAAAAAGCCTAATCACTTGTCATTCAGAATGATTTTTAGCAGGTAAAGTGGTTATTTTTGCTTTCAGTTTTAGGGCAGGAAAAAAAAAAAAAAAAAAAGACTCTCCAATGGATTTTAGCCTAACTGTGGGGAGCATGAAATTCTGGCTAGATTTAATGGAAATTCTAGGAAAAGGTACATATCAAACCTACATACTTTTAGCTCTTTCCAGCCTAAAATAAACCTTTTGCCTCTGGACTCCTCACTGTTCTCACTCCTGATATGGGCAACCTATTTAAAAGCAGCTGCTCAGCATGTTGCATGCACACAAGACCTTTCTGGTGGTGTAAATCATCTGCGTCAGTACACACCGGGGGGACGGAGGGCACCACTAGTGCATCTGCCTTCCCTGGGCAGTGCAGGACCTTCGCAGTAACTCGGCACCTCTCCTCCGGTTGCCAGTGTGAGAGAGGTTGAGGGAACATAGCCAGAGCATTGCTCTATTTCAGCTATTCTTGGCCATCGTATCAGCCTCTCAGGGCCATAGGAAGTGTAATGTAATGCTGTTCTAAATTTATGTCCCAGGCTGGACCAAGATTAGGGGAAGTTTTTAGGTCTCCTGCTGTGTTTTCAGCTCTGTTTCCTGGGGCTAGGCAAAGGGAAAGGAGAAATACTGACTAGAGACTTAAATTGATTTAACCTGAAGAAGGCAGAAAATATGGATCTCCTCAGATGCATGTTTAAAAACTGATTTTTTAATAGGATGTCTTTGCTTTTAATCAGAGTTTCAGCATTGTCTCTTTAATCCCTCTCTACAAGATAGTTCTCTCCCACACTGCTCCTCTTGCTTCTGAATTAAACCATGCATAAGAACCAAAAGAAGATGCAACTCTGGAAACTCACAGCAGATGAGTTACACTGACACTAGTCAAATGAAATTATGTGTGTTCAACAAGATCAGTTCAAATATATATTGATTAAATAAATCTTTGTCTCCTCACAGCTCTAAGTAGAAAAACTTCACATTCAATATGAACAACTGTCAATGGCATGCTACCTGAAAGGGTTAATTTTGATAAAATGTTATCTATGACCAACAGGCACTTGTTCTCTCAACATTTATGCTCTTTAAGTCAGCAATAATAGATTCAAGTTAAACTGGGATCTGGAGAATCCCTACAGAAAGTGTTACACACTGTAGTAGACCAAGCTCTGGAACCTGAATATTCACAGCTTACTTGGACAAAGTGATCTGTGCCAGGCTTTATACAGCACTAGAGAGAATCTAGAGACCTATGTTTAATAACACAATGAAGTTTGAAATTTATTGTAACTTTAATATTGAAGGATTTAAAAAGCAATTAAACTGCTTTAAAATAGCAGAGTTTATGGGAATGCAATATGGATTGGAACAAACAGGCCTAAATCAACACTGGTTTGGAAGTCTAGTAAGGAGTAGAACTATGGGAGGTAATTCAGGAACAGATGTATCAAATTAATTCCAGTAATACTGGAGTGTTAAAAATGGCAACAGAAGCCAGCTTTGTTCAATAGAATGGAAAAATAATCATCCATTCTCCCCCTTTCCGCCCCCAAGGAGTTGGATTTTCCCGGCACAGCCATTCATTGGTGGCAGCAGATGCACCAAAACGTCTGGCACCAAGAAACTGAAGACAAATAGAAAACATACACAGGGGAAACAGGGGGAAAAAAAAAAAAAAAAAGCCACAACAACAAACCATAAAAAAACCCCACAAGTGTATGTAAAGCTGCATTTCATGTTTTACACTGAAGTCTTAAAAAGGGTAACGGACTTGAAATAGTAAAGCAGGTTAGGAACAGGGCACCTCTGAGGCTAGAAGCAATTTAACATACCTTAAAAACATTGTATTTTAGTCACTGTGTACTCCCAGTCTCCAAAATAGTTCTGCAGATGTAGCTCCTTACCACCATTGGATTCCCTCTGTCACATTCAGTTCTTAACGGCAGACAGTGCTTTGAAGCACCCAGTGATCCCATATACTGTGCCTATATGTGGCCCTTATACTTGGCTTGATGAAAGTTAGGATTTGGGTAATGTGGAGACAGAGACTGCTAATGACTGGAGTTTTCAACAGAGGCTTTCATCCAAAGGTCTCCAGTTTCTCCTCACATCCACTTTCAAACTACGCTGAAACTGCTTCTCAGGTTGTTCATTCACACCATAGCGGGGAGTGTGTGGAGTCGCACAACAAAACTACGAAGCAGTTCAGGAGAAAATGAAAGAGGACTGTGTCTCAGATTTGTGTGGAAAGTACACCAGTTACTCATAGTAATTTCTAGTCACAACTGGAAATGGATAAGCAAGTCACAATTTGTTCAGCAAATTTATCACTTTTCTCAAGAATTGTCTGCAGAGTGTGACTTTTATTAATTTGTCTGCAGTTGGCAAGGGTACACCAAATATTTTATGTGAATGAATCCTGGCCAATGGATTGCTCACAGACTTATGTCTGTTCTAATTGCTTCAATATTCCCACTTTGACGTTCAAGCTGAGGAGGCTTAGATCAAGCCCTAGTTACAACAGATACAGTTACATTCCTAAAGTAATGAGAAATTTACCTTTTAGACAGAAGATAGCCATAGAAATCTTCCCCTCATTTAAAACAAAGCATAGCAAATCGGAAACAGATCTCTGGCACTGACAGAAAGGCAAGGAGGAAATAGAGAAAATATTGATTAATGAGATTTATTTGTGCTGCGGATGACGATCAAAGGGGAGTGGATGCAGCATGTAGCACTCACCATTGCTTTTAAAACCAAAATTCCTTTGATGTGCAGCACAGTATCCGGCCATTATGGGAATTAAAAGAAAAAGTCATGAGAACATTATTAATAAAGGTTTAAACTGAATAGCTTCAGGCACCAGGCATATAGTACCAAGGTTTTTGTTTTTAAATGACTGGCTGGTGAATAATTATGATAAATTATGTTTAACTATTATTTGATTTAGTAAACAAAGCCTCTTGATTCAAACAGTGGTGTAGTTTCCATACAGAGCAGCCTACGTATTTGCATAGTCAGTAAGTGTTTAAGCACAAAGAAAAAAACCTCCAGAAGAAAGAAAAGGCTCCCTAAGAGCAGAGTGGCTGTGGAGACTGTCCCCAGCAGTGCCAGGGAAGCCACACTGCACTAAGCAAGGAAGAAGCAGCATCACACCACTACGTGTGCAAGGAGGATTTACAGCTTTGCACCTTCCTCTCCCAAATCTCTGCTGGCCTCTTCTTTCCTTCTCTGTGTGAGGGTTGGACTGGAGCCTGGTCTCCCCCATGAAGGCTGCTCAGCCTACCAAAGCCAGCTCCAGTCTCCACTGGTGTCACCTAACCCATCCCATTGCAGCCAACGCTAACAAGAGCTCAGCTCCTTCAGCCCAGAAAGGGCCACCCTTCCGTTTTTTCCACTCTTTGTGGGTCTCTGAAAGTTTTCTTCACAAGCAGGGTGAACTAGAGGCTTCTTACCAGCTCAAACAGCATTGAATTTTGCCAAGGACCAGCTTGGGCAAGGCCACTCCTGCCATGGGAAGGGGCAATGAGCCAAAGGGAAATCTCCAGAGGGTCAGGCAGGTAATAGCTCTTGCCACCTGGGAAGGCAGCACAAAGTGGCAGCTTTGGCTCCCACCCACACTCTCAGTCTTCCTGTGAGACCACCGATGGAATCAGGGAGCTCTGGCAACCCGGTGCCTCGACAAAGGCTTGATCTGATCCCACCTGCAGCACCACTGATGATCTGATCATGCATCTTCTCACCATAAAAGGCCTCATTTGTCATGGCAACATTGTCCCTTGTGATGCTCCATGAGAGTCCTGAAACTATTCAGTTACATAAAATGCATGTAATTAATTTGGAAGATGTTAAGGAACAATATAATCTACTTTTTTTAAAAAGTTGCCTGCAAAGCAATAGGACAAGATGCAGAAGACTTGACAGATATTTTACAGACTTCTGAAAGAGGGATTTTTGAAGAATAAGAAAGGTTAAGAGGATACTGAGTATTAAAAACTCCATATAAGAACAGAGCTATATTTTTAGAAGACCTTCTTAAAACCCAGAAGCTTCACATGTAAAGCAATTACTGTAGTAAGATAGAAGTTTAAGATTGACAGGCATTTTGCCACCTTAAAAATTACCTGATACCACCTTAAGTTTTGCCTCCTCTACTGTTAATCACAGATAATTCTTTGCCTACAGAAAAAAAAGCTTCTCTTATGCTATATCTCTACTGATGCAAAACATCAAACTGCATCAAAAAAAAAAATGGATGGTTTTGAAGATGACCCATCCTACTTGTCTAAGTATCACATCTTTGCCACCTTTAATTCTTTTATCACCAAAAAATAGGAATTATCTTTTTTTTAAAAAAAGACAAGCAAATAATAGGAACTCTTGTAAACCAAACCCACTTTTAATTTTATTTTTTTTTACAAAGATGATCTCCAAGCTCTTTTGATAGATTGATTTGGTCACTGTTGGCACAAAGGTAGTGCACTATGTTAGGACTAATGTTGACTTGCAACACAGACTATGAAGATCATAAATGGAAGGGAACTTGTCCTGGTTTGGACAGGTGAACTAAATAAAATGCATTACAACACATTGGACTGCATGATAGAACGTAGAGACAGCATCTAAAAGCTACAAAAACAGTTCATTGACAAAAAAAAAAGGCTATTAATTACCATTCAAACTAATATGAATAAATAAAGCAGAGCTTTACAAATCCTTTTTGGTTCAGCATATGAACCAAAAGTGCTTCTTTGAAAAATGTACTTAATGATGAAACTGTAAAAAACACTTAAAGTATCTTTGGGGAGGGGGGGGCAGGAAGGGGCAGAAAATAGGGAGAAAAATTTGGTTTGTGTCAAATGAAGCATTCCCTACAGTTGCATAAGAAACCTTTTCTTTCAGGACCAAGAACAACAAAAACAAATAAAGTTACATCTGAAGTTCTCATGGCTGCTTCACTTTTACACAAGAACACAGGAACTATAGGACATGTCCAGGATACTGAAGACTAAGATTCACTTCTCTGTTTACCTAATCAGGTGTGAATACTATCTTCTCACATTCTCATCTAAGCATAGGATACTACTGCATGGACACTTCTGTTTCTTCCAAGAAGGTTGTTTTGTTTCACGTAAATAACTGAATATTTAATCATGGAAAGATAAGCCATTATAAATGGAATATACTTGATTTCCTATTGTAGCTAAGGATGTTCTATCATTGACTTTTTCAGTGAATATGCAACACTGAAGTGGAATATCTCTAGCAGGACGACCCTCCATATAAAACTCTGGGATACATCACGGTCAGAAACGCCATGGATAAAAGGTAGAACTGAGGTCAGTCCTCTCTCTCTACACTGTCTACTTCTGTATCCAGGTTAGTGGTCAGAGAGAAACTGTTACCACTCTAGGCTCCTTTCCCTGCTAAGAGTAATTTAAAATAGTCATAAAAGGTGCATAATTTCATTCCATGATTTAACTATTTCTTGTCTTATCTTCCAGCTGGGGCATTAACACACCTCTAAGATCAACAGAAAACAGACTCTGCTATCAATGATCCTAACATTAGTTCACTAGTCACTTCAAAGAAGTTAGCATTAATTTTCCACAGGGCTATCAGAGGCAGGTAGTGACCCAAAGCAGATAGAGTTTTTTCTCATGAAGTGCTGGTGCATGCATGAGCAGAGTATCCTGAATCCCCACAGCAATCAAGTGACTTTTTTTCCCTTCTTGGAAAAACATCATCTTGCAGCATGCCACTCACACAGGGCTGAGGAAGGGGGTGCTCCTCCCTTAGCAATGACTTTTATAATATGTGAGATCTCTCAGCAGCCTGGGCAACTAGAAAAGGCCCCATATCATGTCACTGGTTCTGAGAGAGCCTGGGGATGCAACAGGAGTTTACACATGCATTAGCTGAAGTTGATTTTAAAACAAATCAAGCTATTTGAACAGCTTGATTAATGATGGCCAACCAGGCTTCAGGAAAAGGAGTTCAACATCTTGCTAACTGGCTGGAGTTCTCACAGGGGATGTCGGCCAGGGTAAATGTATGGGGGGATAGCGTAGAGAGCATTTCCTGAGATACTCAGAAAACATTTAATAAACTTCAAGGAAGATTAATATTTCAGATGCAACAAATGTTTTGAACAGTGGGGACACAAGAAAAAAGTTATGTCTCTATCAACTGAAAACTGGCTACAGAACAGAGAAGAGAGTCACCATAAGGCAGATTACCACTGGCTGACAAAAAGTTACTTGAGGCAGTGTAGCTGTTTGCAGAAGGGCTGCCATTTCATTAGTCTCATTGGAACACCCTTCAAAGCAGCTGACACCCATTACTGCCAGACAGAGTTGTGGAAAAGGTCAATGTGTCAATCCTTGATTATTTTAATCCAAGAACACTCTATTATTCCTAAAGTATTTGTGGCCTATTCCTCCCTTTCACCCTTCCCCCTGGACAGAAACAAATGAGAAAACCATTTAAGTGCAAGACATAGTGGGTAGTACAGAAAAGGCAAAAATGTAAGTCTGCAAATAGGATAGACTGGTGGGGGGGGAAAAGACAGGAAAAAGAGTTCATAGCCTAACTGGCCTGCTCAAAATTGTCACTCAGAAGATGAGTGCTAGATTGAAGCAGGACTAACTTACTTCCATATGATGGGTTACTTCTGCAATAGAAACTGCCTACTGCTCATCACAAGCTCATGGGTTTACGTACATCAAGAAACATTTCTTTTTGGTGTGCCAGGTATTGTTGCCACCTGACCCTGATCTGAGCCTCAGAGGGTGATGAAGACTACCTAACCTTGGAGAATCCCCAAATGATGTATGGAGAGGTGGGACCCCCTCTGCTTTGAACCCTCTTCAGCAGCAAATTTTCTGCTCCCCATGGAGCAGGACAGCTGAGCCCTGGTGGGTTATCCTCAGGCAACTGCTATCACCCAACTGGGATGAGGACAAAGGTCAGGAACAGCTTTACATTACTTCCTTGGTCACCATCATCCAGCTACATAACCTTTGATAACTGAGTAAAAACATATTTTTAAAGTACTAAATGAGGGCCCATGGCATGTTCTTCCTCCAGTTTAGTTCTTTGTCAATATTGTACTTTCCTTCCACTTGACACTGAAATCACAAATTACATATT
Organism: Tyto alba; assembly: GCF_018691265.1. NCBI lineage: Eukaryota > Metazoa > Chordata > Aves > Strigiformes > Tytonidae > Tyto > Tyto alba. Next base: position 12,733,151 of record NW_024881295.1, read on the forward strand.
TTGGCTTGCTGATGGGAACCTGATGCAACAGGCACAGAAGAATGTTTCTTCTCTCTATCTCTGGTAGTTCATTTAGTTCAGGCCTCATTAAGTGGAATCTCTCCTTTTATTTCAGGACCTTAGCCAAGTCTTCACACTTCACTAGCTACCTTCACCTTTCTAGCCTCAACCAATCCCCTGCTTATTAAGATCTATCTTTTTCAGCTTTTTGCATGATTTGCATCATCAACACAAGTACCTGAATAATTTGACAATTTCATCTGTGGCATTCAAAGAGGTCAAACATAATCACCTAGTATAACTTACCATAACATTACAAGTAGGATGACTTGAATGAATCTAACACAACCATTTTGTCTGTAATACTTGAAATTCTTTATGACATCAAAGACCACCACTACTTCATTCAGCAGCTTCTGTGAGCTTTAGAACAGCCCCTCCTGGAAAGAAAGAAGTAACATGATCATTACAAACACCAAATTAATAATATAAACTGTAGTTTCTTTGAAACACTATGAAGTTTTAGTTTATTGTATAGCTGTACAATATAATTAGTAGCCTATATGCCCCTCATAACATATTACTGTCAGAAAAAAGTCAAGAGTTGTGAAAAGAGCTGCACCACAGAATTAAATAAAACAAAGGTTCACATTATTCCAGCGATCACTGCATGTTAAACAGATTTTTTCCATTTACCAGACACATTTGGTCTGTCTAATAAATATATCACTGAAATAATAAACAAGTGACTTTTCTATTCCCAATACACTTTAAAAAAACACCCCTTCTTTCCGAAATAAAATTATTCCTAAATTATATTAATGGCATCCTTTTTTCGGTCTCCCATATTCACTCATCCTGCATTTATTTTTCATTTCTTATTGCACAGAAATAATTACTGTCTTACCCAGTGTGAGACTTGCAATTTTGTTTAAGTTTCGGAAAAAGACAGCAGCTCTTTCACAACTTCACACATTTCTAAAACTATTTGTCTTAACTCAGTACCAGCCACCCTTGAAAAGGTTCATTTTGCCATAAAAGACGTACAAAAGAATTTTAGGAAATGTCTACAGGCATTTAGGGCTTAATTCACAATAAGTTGAGAGTGAGTGGCTGACTTCATCATCCATCAATTCAATATTCCATACATAACACTGTTACATTTGAATAGCTACCAAAGATATGGCTATCAGAGCTCAGTGAAGATACTTCACTGAAATATTTTCTAAGTTTGTTCAAATGTCACTGATTCTAAACATTTTTCAACTTTGTAATCTCAAAGTTACCTTTAATTCCAAAGTTTTTTCTTCTAGTATTTATACTTTTTTTCTTTATTTATTTCTCATTTTAAATGTATAATTTTATAAGTGTTCAAGTTGCCAAAATATTACATTAATTACCAGTAATAACAATGATAAATGACTAGTCTAAATATGAAGTAAGCAAAGCAATAATTTATTTACTAATTAAAAGACTCTGAATTTCCTGGCTGGCCAGACCAGAGCAGCAGAATTCTGCAAGGGTAGTGAATTTTCATTGCCAAATCTGGAAAAAAAGATGATGAAAAGTATTAATAATATTTTTTTCAACTAATGTAAAGTTAAAGCAACTTCAGACAGCATGAAAATATTCTGTTTCAGTTCACTTTGAGAATGAACACTGAGTTCTTTCTCATTTTATTCAAATCACTTCTCTTTATTCCTACTACAGAGAAATGCAGGCCAAAATCTCAGATTAAAATAATTGTAAATTTAAGTTATAAATCTGATCCAAGTTTTGTGAGAGATCTCTCAGTCATTTAGGGTGCATCCTAATCTTAAATTCTGACTCTTCTCAGTTTAGTGATACTTGTCACAACAACTCAGGAGGCAGAAAGGCTCCCTAGGGATGTGGGTACATGCTTTTCTGGCATCTACATCACTTGCCTCTGCTGAGGGCTCACAGCTACCCAGTTTGACCCCAAAGGAAGAGTGACAGACAAAACACTGCTGTGGGCAGATGAGGTGGAGGGGGAAGCAGTAATACAATTCATCCTGTGGGCAACCTATGGCTACAATTTAAAGGTACGACCTTGGCATAAAACCTCGAGGGATGCTGACAGCTCAAGCAGTAGTTACCCACTTCAACTGTTCCTGGAAATCACAATTCAATGAGCAAGTTAAGCCCAACATGAATGCACTGAGTTAAGTTAGCTTTTAGAAGTATCGCAGTCTATGAGAAAAGACAAAGCAATTTGCATCTTAATTCTCATTTGGGACCAAGCCAGTTTGTAAATGAGAATTGAAGGCATATGTAATTTCCTTTCTTTTTTACCCCCCTTCTTTTCACCCACCATCTCCCCCCCCCCACTTCCCCAATCATAAGAGTTTTCATGTGTTTTCAGGCTCTCCTTTTATTCTACTACAATAAAGTCACCAGAGAATTGCCAGGTCAAACGTGTTCTGTCTTTCTTACATTAGTGTGACAGCTGGTGCTTGCCTCTTAAAATTCCCTCACTGTCAGCTAATGCATGCCTTCCCATTTGAAGGATTTCTAACATGACTTTCAGTTCCAGTCCTTTACTGTTCTTTTGACCTTACTTTAAAGACTAGATGGGTCCACACCGAAGACAGAGATTCAAATGTCCTCATATGATGTTCAGATCTGGAAACAAGCATCATTAGATTCCTTCCCCTAGTGGGTGAAATGAAAACATAAATTTGAGGGAAAAAAAAAAAAAAGATGCCTGCTGTTTCTTGCAGAAGTTTACACCCTGACTCATACGTCACTTTTCCAGCAGAAACTCCATACTAATTAATATTAACTCAAACAAAACCCTACAACATCTTACTGTAACGTATTTATACTTCTTCAGCATATTACAGATCCAGCAAAATACTTGAACTCATTCCAACCTTTCAGGAGGCAAGTAATAATACCTGATTGATAACCTTTTTATGCCTCTTGGAAGACAGAATTATTGCCACCTCCTGATCAAAAGTAACTCCACTTTAGATGTTTTCCAAACAGCTTATAATTTGCTGGAAGGACTGATTGTTCAACACAGGTTGTGCTTTTTAATGGGGTGTCCAAGAAGGAACACAGAATAAAGGCAAACAAGAACCGAAAACTAATAAATCTATCAAACTGAGACAAACAAGCTACAATTAACTGTTATAAATATTCTCAACATTTAAGATGGATAGGGCTTAGGTAGAGCCTCCAAAATAGTAAAAGACACATCATCAATGGTAACTTCTTTTTTAACATTGGAATTTAGGGGTCTTGTGGCTCTGATAAAATTACAGAGCAAATTTAAGCTTAACAGGTGTCAAGTAGCCTAGGGACAAATTTCCTCACTGTCCTTCTGGGAGGCAGAGCGCAGAACCCACAGTGCAGCCGGACAGAGAGCAAAGGAAGCTTTCAAGCATCCCAATTCTAGGCTGTTGGAATTCTGTCTGAAACATAATTTAGACAACTCAAAACTTAAGTTAGAACTTTTCTGAACTCTACTTTGTTGTGGGCTGCAATGCTGCTAGGAGTCAGTCAAGTACTAAATGGAATTGTCTATACCTGCCATACCCCTCTCTTGCCTTCCTAGAGCCACAGATTAAAAAAGCTCCTCTAGAGGTTCTCCATAGATCGTATTCACCCTGTCCAGGAGCAGACTTTTGGTAGCCATTTTATATGATTTCAGACTTTTTGCACAGCATAAAGGGACAAAATCTCTCAGTTCATCTTTATGAGCTGCTTAAGAGCATATTCAGGTGGGATAAAGACCCAGAAGATCCAAACCCATTACTGATCATGGGTTAACCCCAAACCCACTGAGACACGTGGCGTAGCAGAATTCACTGACTTTCGTGAGCTTTGGATCAGGCTCCCCACACCCCTTTAATGATATTTTCTATTTCAAAGTATTACAGCTATTTCAGCAGATGCCTGGCATCTGTGGGGTTGATGGGGTGCTAATCCTATTACAAGGTGATGATTGGAAGCCTACAGCTCATACTTCCATATGGTTTTAGGATTTGGAGACCACATATGCTCAAAGATGGGAGAAGGAATGTTTGGAGAGCTGTCTGGGTGTGAGAGTTTCACAAGGTATTTGCAGAGTTTTGAGAGTTTCCGGATAGCTAGGGACCACAAACCATACATACATTAAACAGTAGAAATTCACAGCACTCTTGAAAGTTTGGAAGACTTTACCCAGCAATATGCAGACCTGTTAATATTCCCACTGGAATGTGTTGGAGATCCCAGCAACTCTTGGCATGGTACACTTGGCAATCAGCCACTCAGGCGTCTTTGCTTCTAGGAAAGTATGGAGGCCTTGTACTCATTTTCCCAGTCTTTCATCTGAGTGAAGGGTTCGGGTGATTTCACTTGTTTCTTTCTGGCACTGTAGATGTGTTGATACATGGGGACCACAGTAAGGATCTCACTAATTTCCTGGTCCTGATTAAGTAGAATATGTTGATTAAAATCCACACAGATTTCCAAAGTTTCCACAACTTTATAGCTCAAAATTCCTGCAAAATATTCCTAAGGAAAGAAAGGAACAACTGTTGATAACCATTCCTGAATGTTATTGTGGAATCTCACAAGATTTCGTAACTATCAAATCTCCAGCTGCTGAAATTTATGCAAGAAACTTAGCTTCACTTGCAGCAAATTCTAGTCCCCAAGGAGTAAGGGAAAGGTGTGAGCTGGAGATCCAAAATATATTCCAAAGTTAGCAAACCGTAACGCAAACATTTACAAACAGTGGCTACTAGTAGCACAGATTAATGTAAGAAGCTTGTTTGCTCACATATGCTCAATCTTTTGTAATGCTTGAACATACAAGCTAGCAAAGGCAAGGTAAAACAAATATAATATTTGAGCAAGTTATCAGTAGTGTTACTCTATATCTATCAGTCTCACATCTCTTGACTTACCTGTATCAACAACATTTCATAATTAGATGGTCAGTCAATATGTCCTTATCTGACAGGAAAAAAAACCTGTATCACAAATATGGAAAAACAGAGCCTGGAAACAATTTTCAATAAAACATCAATAACTCAGTAGAGTTCAGTGTGAGCTTATTAGGATTAGATGTAAAGGCTCTGAAATTGGATGTATGGCAGTAAGAAATACTCAATTAAGTGAGATTCATTTTCCACCACAGGTGTCCTTTACTAAAAGGGAAGTATTACTGCTGTCTTTTCACTAAGTATCATGTATTACATATCAGCTCTACCAGCTGAACTGATACCAGTTTTTAAGAAAAACTCTGTAATCATTCTCCATTCCACATTTTTTTCCCAAGTTGCAGAAAGAACATGCTTGTTCTCAAATAAACAAAAAAGCTGTAAAAGCTCGTTTAAAATAGTCTTTGAGTATTGTCTCCTGAATTGCTTTTACAGATGTTGCAATACATATGAGATAGGAGAAATATCAGAAATATCTGCTTCTCTGGTAAGAGTGTTTAGCGTGCTATAGAATAATCATATGTATAATGTTACAACCACCAAAACTACATGAGAGGACCATCTCTGACAATATTATCCTACACATGTTGTATAGGAGCTGATATGGAAACACCCGATTAAAAGATTTTGAGAGAAGGGACTAATGAATTAGTGGTAGGTATGACTTAACTTTGAGCCTGCTATTAAACAGTCTTAAAAAATACCTGCCTACTTGAAGTTCAGTTACCTGTTTTGCTCTGTGTGTTTCAGAGTTACCGCACTGATGCTTGCTCCATCTGGCAAAAACTCAGTTTTATAAGTGTAGGTCTCAGCCTTGCAACTAAACCCATTCATTCAGCCCCCCTGAGTATATTTAACTTTGAGAAACACTATGAAGTTATAAAGATATCTGTGCCATTGATCTTGTTGCAGAATCAGTCCCATTGGGAGCAGATTGAAAGGAATAGCATACTTTGTACTACTGCCTTGTGCCAAGAATCTCACTTTTTAGAAGTCTTAAAATTTTGTGGTCTATAAACCAGCTCTTCATTACTGATGAATTGTAAAATATCTCTAACTCCATTTTTGACAATCAGAGCCTTTTCAAGCTTCCATTACTTCTCAATACTTAACAATTGTTTCAAGACTGTTCAGGGCACATATTTTTCTGTTACCACCAATTTTTAACCTTCTGTCATGCCAGGTCTCAAAATACCCTTCAGATTCATCAATATTTCAAGTATCAAAGTACCTGTTAAAAGTAGTTTCTCATTTAGTTGCCACAGAAATTCACGGCAAGTCTCTGGCGGTTGCAGTAAGAGTGAGATCAGAATCTTCTGATGCATGAGAAACTGTCAACCTGGGTAACATATGGGCACCACATCCAATTAGACTTGTAGAGCACTAAGAAGGGCCAAACCTTTCTTCACAGAACTTGACTAATGATTTTAACAGTAACAGGACTGGCTGAATGGGAACTGTACACCATTCTTCCAAGATGCTGAAAAGGGAACAATGTTTGATCCTTCATTTCCACCTCACCTCATCTACTGAGGCTGAAACCTACCTAGAAGCATATAGTTAAGAGGTACAGGGGGGTGAAAGAGGATTTGCACTCAGCTTTTCACTATACCACCACAGCTGATTGTTGTTACTCTGACCAGTTTAAACAGCCTATTGGGATGGGATTAGAAGTACTAGTGATGTTATCAGCACTAAGTTTGTCAAAACTAATGAAAAAAGAGTGCTGAATGCAAGTCTAACGGGAAAACAGATGGATGAAACAATGAAAACCCCATACTTACCTCAATAGAGTGGTCTGAATCTCTCTGAATTTATAGATTTTAATAGTAAACTGTCATCTGCTCTTTGCTGGAGATATGCGCTAGTAGTATGAGGGACTGAAGGGGTGTTAGTATTTAACCGCAACACAGCAAACCAGGCTAAATGCTTGAGTTTTTCGATGTGTACTGGGGGAAACTTGGGGCAAAGCATGTTGTTAGACTCTCTGCTTCCCAGAGTCAAACTGTCATGGTAGCCAGCATACATTTAAAGAGGATTACACTGACCCTTTAGGCAAAGCAACAATTTTCATTTCAGAAAAACTGTATCTGCCTGCCTCAAGCAGCATCGCCCTTATTTGAAAGGAATAGCTTCGTCTGAGCATTCATGGCCAGGACAAATACACAAGGGAAAAATCTGCCCTGTTTTTAAGGCATAAGTATGTAGCTGCAGACAAGCTTATGAAGTCTATATATAGTATGTAGATAGAGGGATGGATACTTTTATCGTGGTAAGTCATATTAATGGAATAGTCACTATAAAGAACAGTAAGGATCTTTACCTTGGTCTTTTCAAGCTTTTAACTATTAAGAAAGCATAACATGCAATTATCCATTTACATTCCTCTTTGCCATTTAGTAAGAAAAAATTCTTCTCCGGAAGCATTTAGGTATTCCAGAAGGCACGCTGTTTTTAAGGTATCCCTCAAAATTTTGGGCCTATGGTAAACAAACACTTCTCTAGTAACTGTCATTTTCTACCATGTTCTTGATATAAGAAAACACCACCTATCCACCTAGCATCACCTATAATCACAAGGAGAGGTTTCCATATCTACTTACAGCATTTGATAGTAAAGTGCTGTTCATACAATTTGCAGTATTTATTAACACATTTACATTTTATCTCCATGTACATAGAGCTTAAGAACTCTAGGAGATTTGCCAGTTACTGTACAGGATTATAGTCCTGGGAAAATCTCAGATCTTTGATAGTATAAATTATGTTCCTGTAAACATATGACCAAACAAAGCCTTTATTATGCCGGTACAGTTTCTGAAGGAGTGAGATTTTGTAAACAGCTTATATGAAGCATCCCTGAGATATTCTCAGACAGAACAAATGCCACTGTTGCATAATTAAACAGTTGGTCTGAAACTTTCTCAATAGAACAAATAATTTGAAATGTTCAAATAACTGCAAATACAAATTTTGCAAAGATGTTACTTTAATTTCCCACAGGTACTTAAAATGAATTTGCATATACATCTGGAAAACAAAATCCAAATGCTGCATGAAGTCACAGGAAGTACTGAGGGCTGTAACAGAGTCTTACAAGCAGTGACAGAATTTACATTGTTTTTTCCAGAACTGTGTGTTTTTGAAAGCCATGAGAGACAAGCATGAAGCTTAGGTATCAATTAAACTTCTTTAAATTCTGAAAGCAGAACCTAGTGGAAGGATACCGAGACTTCCTTAGCAGGGAGAGTACATTTCAACAAAATACAGAACTTCAAGTTGGAGGTTAACTTGGTAAAACACTTCTGTCAGGGATATTCATTTGTATTTTGTAACAGCACCCAGTAGAGAAAAATCACATTCCTAGTTGGAAGCTTCTAGTCAATATAACATTACATATATTACAATAGGATAGAATGTAATAACATTATTAGATAGTATCAAGACCAAAAATACAGATCTTACTACATATGTTTTTATAATTTATAAAATAATTTATGATCTACTGAATAACTACAGTCCAGTATTTCTGCACGCAAATTTAGATGTTCTGGGACTAGTGGCCTGAGAAAGTAATTCCCAAGAATCAAATGTAGTGGCTACAGAATATAAATGACTTCAGTAAGAGTTGGATGCATAACTATTACCACAGTTTTGAAATTAGCCTCTTCATAAGAATGTCCTATTTTAGCTTTATGTTTTGATTCAAACAAAGTAAAAGCAACAACTCACATGTACAAAGAGATGTTTCGCCTTAAACACTAGGCACTTTCAGCACAAAAATTCTGTTTTAAGATTGTTGTAGCAATTGATTTTTCAAAACCACCTTCATTGCACTAACATACAGCTCACATGTTCTACTTTTTTCAGATGAGCAGAATTGAAAGAGTTTTCCAGAGCAAACAGTCATTATTATGAGCTTAAAATTTCCTTCCCACAAATATTCTCTTTAGTTCCTTTCAGTGACCATTGCAGTCAATCCCTATAATTCTACTTACAAGGTAAATGAGGGCGATTTAATGAATATATGACTTTATTCACTCAACAGAAAGCTCAGATAGAGCTGGAGTTAATTTCCTAGTTGTAAAAGCCTAGTCTAGTAACTTACTTTGCCAGCTATGAGATTATGAACTTCATAAAATCAAACATACAACAGTTGTTACTCAAAAGTCAACTTTAACAACAGTTACCACAACAGAGGATCTATGAAAACAAGGGGCTTTTCCATTTCTAAATGTGACGGGGAGAAATGCATGTAAGGACAGAATTTTAAAGTTTGAACTTCAAAGAACACAATGTCTTTATCCAACACACATCTCAAACCTATATGTATCTCCCTGGATAAATATATGCAGTTTCTCTTTTCAATTCATAAAACTTGTTTTTGCACAAAATAGCCAAATTTTACTAATAATGTTTCTCCAAAATGTTACTTCAGAAGTTTTAACAGTTCCTCCATGAAGTCAGCTGTGAAAAGTCCAATACCTAATAAATTGGACCTACAATCAACTTTTCTCTCTTTAATTGTAGGAAGCAAAGTACCAACCAACATCTTGACAACAAAAGGACTGTTACGAAGAAGTTTCCAATAATCCATGAGTATAAACAAACATTATAGGTAAAGGCTACATGGAATTAATTTACTCTAGCTGTATGTTTTATGACAAAACAAGCTTAAAGAAAATAGCTCGGGATAATTCCGTAGTACTCCAAATTAATGGGATTTAAAAATATTGAACCATGACAGTTACATCTGGAAACAGATAATTAAATTTTACCTGGTTTATATAACAGCTTAGGTGTCCAGAATGCTACTAGGAAATGGAGAAAAGACTAGGTTCTCATCATAAACACTTTTTCAAACCCTATGATGGCTTCTAAACCATACTGGTCCACAAACATGTGACAGGAAAAAAAGCTTTCCAATTTGGGTTTAAGCAGTAATTTGATAGTTGCTCTGAAATTTTAAAGAAAACTCTAAATAAATACTTGGCATAAAATATCTTTCTCTAGAAATACACCTTTTCTCACCATTTGTGTATTCTCTTCATCCTGGTAATTTTTTTTCTTTCCCCGGACAAATTGGCTGTTGCTTTCTGGCCAGTACACATTCCTCTGAGGTTGGATCAATATATTGTGTTATACAACCTCATAAAAATTTTCTGCTTTCCTGAACTATTTATCACTCTAAGTGAGATTTTTCCTAAATTGTTAGACATTGATAATAGTGATCAAGAGTTATTGATGTTTGGCAGTAGAGTCAATTGTTTACTTGAAGATAGATCACTCTCTCACACAACTTCTTAACAGTTGGAGATGATGTCCATAACTGTTTCTATTAGAATTCACTTTAGTCAGAGTTGGAGTCTCAGTTGAGAATATCCAGATCTGAATATGTCTTGCTTCTAAACCTCTTACCTATAAACAAGCCATTCAGTAAGAAAACACTGCAATAAGAGCTGTGAAACGTATTGGCAGGATGGTTTGGGAGCATCTGTAAGACTCCACTTCTAATTCTTATCCATTTATCTAATACCTTTCAGAAATACTAAATACACCAAAAGAACAGGTGGTGCAAAACAAAAGAGTATTACTGAAAAGACTCTTGACCAGCAATTATACTTAGGCTGTGTCCTTAATATACACATAAACTAACAGTGTGAAGGGATGCATGTGCTGAGCTGGAGCTGCTAACACATGCTACCTAGCAGCACCTGATTTGAACCAAAATATCATGATGAATTTTGTATTTCAGGTCTGGTTCCTAGACAAGCCAGTGGTTCTAATGGGAAGGACTTCTGCAACATACAGAAGGAAAATTGGAACAGCTGTTTATTTTGAGAGTAAAGAGGTAGGTAGAGATGCCATTAAAGACACTGTTAGCCACACAAAGCAACAGATAAAATTATGAGACAAAAGCCTTCTCATTATATGGTATGGCTATGGAGGAGTTCACTTCATAATTAAGAAAAGGCTATTTTGAGGGACTGATTTTGGGGTGCCAAGCAGTATACATAAAATGATTGGTTGTATTGATCTTCCAGGCATACTCCTGAACACTTCCAGAGGCTCTTACTAGACCACATAGGCTGAGAAATAACAGCTGGAAAAAAAATCCTCTTAAATGATATTGTACTTAATGGTCAGAAAAGCAACTGTGCTGAATTTTATGGTACAGAAGACAAAGTATTCTATACTACCTTCATTACAAAAGCAAAAAAAACTGTGACAAAAGCAAATTATATCAACATAAAAGGAAAAGCAGAGACAATAGCATGATTTTTTTATACAGATCCACTTACATGCTTCAGTTCTGATGGTTCAGACCCTATAGATAATAATTTCCTTTTCCATTTTAAACACTCACCAGATGATAACAATCATAGTGTATTCTACAGTTTAGGTGTCTGACTCTCCATGGTTAACTCTGCTAAATCTTCTATTTTTATCCAATTTCATGCTCTCAGAAATCAATTAAGAAAGTACCCACATCTGTACAAGGATATTTTACCCAGGCCTAAACATTACTTGTTTGACATTAGACATCAGAATTTGTATTACTTAAGCCTGGATACTGTTAGAAGTAAAAGTAGGTTACTCTTAGAGGTGAGCGGCAAAGAAAAATGGCACTCAGGGACAAAATGAACTCAAGTCACTCATAAAAGAATAATGAGGGATGGAAGGAAAGAATTATGAGGCTAGAGCAAAAAGGTGGAATAAAACTGTCCTGACAGCATGAGTTAAGAACTATAGCAAAGAGCTAGGAAAATTTGAATTCAAGACCTGACTTCCTTAAAAAAAAAAGGACATTTTCCCAGTTGGGACAGTAATATTGATGGTCTTCATAAACTGCTCTGAGATCAGTACATAAACAACAGTATATACAGCTAACAATTACCAACAATTAATTACAGTTATTATTGCAGCATGACAGCTGGCATTTTTAGTATCCAACATCAGATGAATTTTTAAGAATTTGACCCATACAATAATATGCAAAATAATTACTGAGATACATTTCAGGAATGTGTCAGGTTCCTAAATATAGGTTTTTATTTGCTATTCTCAGCATGTAAGATAGCCTCCCTATGACATAAGCAATAGCATAAATCTCTTCAATCCTAATCAGAAGCAAAGGAAATTCACGGCAGGATTTCTGTAATACAGACCAGTGGGACCATGGCATTTTTCTTAAGTACATCTATATGAGTGTGTGGCATAGAGTGCTATTTTAAAAAGTAAGTGTTCCAGATAATTTACCACTCTTGGCAATTTTTATTGTAACTACTTGAACTTAAGAAATACCTTTGATGCAATGCCTCATTATCCATGTACCAGAACGTCTCTTTTCCTGGCAGTATTTTAGAAAAAAGGAAAAAAAAAAAAAAAAAGCTTTAAAAAAAAAAAAAAAAAAGAAAAAAACAAACCAAACAAATGACCTCTGATAACTTCAGTGAGATGGCATGTTCTCATAAATATTTCTCTCAATATATCAGTCTAATGAATATGCACAAAGACTTGGCATATCTATGTTCACCTTTTTAAGTCACCATGACCACAGGGCACCAATGTGTTCAGCTGTAATTAGAAGAAATGCTGTGGTCCAATATCCATGACACCTCCTAGAACCACAGGAAACTCATCTGTCCACTGCTTCACAAATTGCCAGAACATTTCACAACATAAGATCAACAAGCAGCACAGAAAAAGTTCATCCAAGAAAATGTCCTTGATGTGTCTTTGATGCTATTTGCAGGGTACTATTTATTCTTGGACTATTAGAGCATTTTTCATAAATACACTTTTTACAATAGAAATAATATTTTAACTTCTAAATACACATAAACTTACATAGTTATTACATATATATAAATTTTAAAATAAAACTTATTGATCAAAGATGAAGAGAGAAAGATGTCTCTGAAAGTGCAGTGAGGTTCTTGAAAGTTAAAACTGGTATCTTGCTAACATTTTAAAAAGTCATATAGCCTCACAGTAACTTAAAATGAACCTTATCTAGTGAAAATTCAGGTCATTGCAGCTCATGAGCCAAATTCACTCTTCCAAATATTCAAACCAACTAACCTTGATACCTTATTCACAATAGCTCATTAGTCTTTATTGTGTTACACTGCAAAGTTTTACAATCTAATTAATAATAATAACAGTAAAAACCAATAAAACTATGATTAATTAACAAAATAGTGACCTAGAATGCAATCAAAACCATTGTGAAGAGATGCAACATAACAACAAAGTCCAATAAAGGCATTCAAAATCATTACTTGAACTTCTTTTGTCATGTATCTCTAATATATTAAAGACTACTTCTCTTTTCCTCTCTTTGTTTCCTAAGTACAAGAATGCCTTGGTAAATCCTGTTCACATATCAAAGACATGTCTATTATCATATCTAATCATAGGAATAGCTCTCCTTCTGCAATACAAACATGTTTTTTCTCTATCAAAACCAATGATGTATTCAAGACTCATGGATTGCAAGGCTTGGAAACATGGAAACTAGTTTGTGACAGGCCTCAATTCTTAGATGAAACTCTTCTATCAAGTCCAATACTTTTAACTGCACTAATGTATATCATTAAGAACTACATACCATGAATATTTACAGCCTTCCAATGAAAGAATCTTCACTGCTCATTTGGTGTTTAACTAGCCTTTGCATCTTTGCTCTTAACATATGCACTTCATATCCAATTGAAGAGGGTTTTTTGCTTCTTTGCAATTTTTTTATAACTTTGCCTGCTAAGTTCAAGAACCTGTCATTATCTTCTCACCATGCAAGCACTCATATCAAGAAAAAGCCATTTATTTTTCACAAGCTACAAGTACCTTAATCCTTTCACTGTAAAATAAAGTGTGAATCATCACGATGATCTTCTCATCTCCATTCTTTTTACTCCAGTGTCTTGTCCAGGAAGTGAAGTGGTACCTTGCATGTAATAGGGATATCTTAGAGAAAGCACAACATGCTTTAACTTTCAGGTTTGGATATACTTTTTACCAGCAAATCCCATCTTTTCCCTCTATCTACACATTCAGAATGTTGGTACAACTGAATATATAAATTTGTGATTCTGTGTTCCAGTATTCAAATTCAACTAAGAGAAAAGTGTTAGTGCTAGTTAGCAGCAGATTTTGAAACGATGAATGTACATAATTCACCTTCAGTATCCTTAACTCTTAGCAGAATTTAGGAGCATCAGGGGGTTTGCTTCTCTGTTGAGCTTGGATGCTATGTTCAGATTTATAACATCATCTACTAATTAGTTGGGCCAAAGGATACACCATTCCCCACTATTTTTCCCTTTACTTCCTCCATGGTCTATAAAGAAAAATAAACAACTCAGAAAAGCTATCCACTCAGTCTTGTAGGTATTTTTCACTGGCTGCACAAAGATAAGAACTCAGGCAAATTTTCCTCCATACATCATCTCACTCTTCTTTAATTTTTTGAACAGCAGTAAAATAGTTAATGTTAGCATTTAAACCAGATATTTACATTTATTCCAAATGAGGCGATTTGTTCATTTCCAGACCAACTGATTCACACTACCTTCATTTGCAGGCAGATGTGAGCACGTCTGTCATTTTTTTCAAACCTTTTCTCTCAACTGAATTACTAAGAACTTTAGGTCAGGGAGAAAAAAAAAAAAATAGAAAAGCAAAACAGAAACTCAAGTAACAAATCAGATCTGACTAATATCAAATGCTTTTCATTTTCAAATTAAAATCTCAGATACCACTCATATCTATCTAACTTCCTTTTTTCCTCTAAATAAACTTGTAGACAATAGACAACTGTGATGTGGCCTGCCATAACCATCACCCTAAGGACTGTGTCAGGAACAGGCCTGGACACCACATCCTCAGTTCCTCTCTTTCCAGTTCTGGGAAAATTCCCATTAGAAATTAGATTCTGCATCCTCACTTCGTTTCAATCATCTGTTTCCAACACAACTGTATACTCAACAAGCTTCTATTGGCTCCTTGGCAGTATATTTCCACTGAACCTGAAGTCATAATGTCAGGTTTATGACATTATACTAATTTCCACAGTGACAGCATGCCAAGGCAAAAACATGGGCTTATAAATTTCACTACAGGAATAAACAGAAGATAAGAACCTGGCTGAGGGAAGAAGGAGATGCCAATTTTGAAAACAAATTGTGTGAAAAACCCCCATCTTAACTCACATTTTAAGAACCTTGGAGTTCAGATTTTAATTGTAGAGCTTAGTGCCATGCCTAAAGTAGTTAAGAGAGAACAGAAGTACTGGAAAAAAATAAAAATTAATCTAGACTAACACTACATCTGTGTCATCACTTCACTGTGAAAATTTTCCTTGAAGTCAAGCAACTGGCATGTGTAATCCTCTGAAGGTACATCATCAGCAACACAAAAACAACCTGTATTTGCTTTCTACCATTCACAGCCAACAGATTTTTTTTTTTTTTAATTTATTTTTAAAATCATCATCAGATGTTCCAAAGCAGGGGAGAATAGTCCACCCATTATAAGTACATTCAGTCATCTCTAACAGCCTTCCTGATCAGGTCTGTCTCCTGAAGTCTAAGACAGTAGAGCATAAACGCGCTCTGGGAAACTTTCCATATTCCTAGAACAGTGAGTCATTCAGCAGTTGTTTTAAACAGGATCTTAAAGGGTGCCGCTAGCAACACTAAGGTCATCTCTGAGTGCACACTAATGAGCCACACAGAAAAAACAAAGACCTTTGCAGCAGATTGTTTAATATTGCTTGACATCTCAGTATTTATACGACCCTCACAACTTTAATATGAATGTCTTAAAATCATTAATGGATTTTACGCTCACATCACCTCTGAAAAATGGAGTTATTTACATTTTGCAAATGGAGAAACTAAACTAAAGAGTGGGCAAAAAAAAGAAAACTTTGAAGCTACAAGTGATCACAGATCTCTTGAATCTCATATTTTGAAACTTTATGAAAACATGATAAAAGGCTAGATAATGTTTGTCTGAAAATATCCAACTTCCAGAATGAAAACAAAATTGCAATCTGGCCCTATTTTTATAAATATGCACTTTCTATGCATATTGATGGCCTTTTTTGTATATAAAGTTCCCTATATTAATGAAAATTATTTTGTGACTAACCCAGGACAAGATAACCATGATGCTGTTGCATTGGAGAGCATACCAGGCATCTACATAGTTTGCCTTTGACCACCCTTATTACCAGATCACAAAAAAGTCTCAGTCCTGTTGGGTTTCCACTCAGGTTGTCCAAATCTTTATATAACACTAAGAAAGAGACAGGCTTTGCCCAGGGAACTCACAGTCAAAGAAAAGCATAGAAGTTTATAGTGTCAGTCCTGCCTTCAGGCCACGAAATGCATTCACTGTCTTCTCAACTCTCATGCAGTGTTTATGCAGCCTCAGCACAGCCTCAAAGTTTAGCTTCCTATTTCTGAAGGTGTGAAGTCTCCCATAGTTTTAAAATCACTGTCACATTTTGTTCAAAAACTTCTAGCAAAACAAGAAAAAAAAAAGAAGGAAAAAATAAAATCAGAAAAAGTAGCAGCCGGTGTATTATTTATTCCTTTGTTGAGACACATTCTCTCATGTAAAAAATCAAACCGAAAACTGTATGTTTACGCTAAGGAGAGTCCCAGAATTTAAATATGAAATGGTATCAGCCAAATAAATATCACTTCATGGAGCTTTCACAGAGTACTCGCTGGGCATGGCATGACAAGGTCACTAATGTTGGGGAGACAATGGGGATCTTCGATTCTCTTTACTTACTTGTTGCTAGCCAGTTATACTCCTCTGGTTTCACATTCATCTTGGCCAGATAAGCCATTGAAAAATCAGGTCCCTAGGCTTTTTCTATCATTCCGAGGGGAAAAAAAAAAAAAAAAAAAAAAAAAAGAGAAGAAAAAAAAAAAAGGGGGGGAAAAATTGAAAAAAGAAAAAAAAGTAAGCATATTCAAGGAGCGATTCTTCCCATTGTAAAAGACTATTTCAAGACAGAGAGGAAGAACAGATATCTAGGTGTTTATTTCTGTGACAGTTTGGCAGTAGATTGCTGATTTATTTAGATTGTACATTTTAGGCAGCTAATTTGAGGTTCCATCAACTCCTTCTCAGTAAATTTGGGGGAACTGGAGAAGCATATTCTAATCTGGCTAACTTTTTTGATTCCAGCAGCAGCCCTTTTCAACCAGAGATAGGAACACCCCACCAAAAAAACCCAACCAAAATCATAGAGGACTGGAATTATCTGATTTACATCTTCTCATGAGAGATGCCTGGATCTATATCTATTTTTTGGAAATTTGTTACCCAGAGTAGGAGTTGGAGGATGATTGCCATAACCAATGGCATGTATGACAGTACCTTGGACAAATCATTAACAGTTTGCCCAATAAGATGAGAATAAACTTCATTTAAACTTAGAAATTCAAAACAACTTAGTCTCATTTCACCTTTAGCTTTAGCAAAGTCGAACATTTCTCTGAGCTTCCTGACTTTACTAGAAGATTGTTGCTTTTATGCAATGACAAGTAGGAGAACGGGCTGTTGACGTAGCGTTGCCCATTCGATTTTGGTTGGCTGCGTGTTTTCGCGGAAGAAACCGCTGGTTTTGGCACGCAGGGACGGGAGTGCGCACGCACGTGGTTCATCCCTCTCCCGTGGAAGGACGAGATAGAAGCTGGCCCGTGACTTTGCCCGCCGCTACCCACGCAAGAACGGGGAGCGTTGCCGCGGAGCGGGGGGCGCCGGGGCTGCCCGCGGCGTGTCCCGGGTGCCCTCTCGTGGTCCCGCGTGGAACAGGGCTTCCCCCGCGGGCAGGGAAAGGCAATCCGCCTAAACGACCAGCGACATGCACGACATTGCTAACCGCGTGTCCTAAAGACCTTTAAAAATTGATCTCAGAAAACTCTTTCCTTATCTTGCCCACCAGAACTTACTAAAATTTGCAGTGAACAATGTTAAGGGACCAGAGAGGCTTTCATTGAAGTTAGATGCAAAACTCCGCTTGATAGCAGTCTCAACAGGTTGAAGCCTATATGGCTTCCTGGCATTACAATGCATATTACTATAAACAGAATTAGCCTAAAGAAAGGGAGGATCTTACATACACACTAACCAAGTACACTCATGTGCCACCAGGAACAGTTAAGTTTACTTCTTCCAGCAGCAGTGATAAGGAAAGGTGGGCTACAAGGATGCAACATTCCTATATTCAGGTTGCAAACATGCCTTAGAATACCTAAAGCTGGACAGACTAGATCCTGGAGATCACATCTGTGATTCTCTATTGGAATCAAGAAACACCTTCCAGACATTCTGCACTGATGATCATAGAACCACAGAATGGTGGTTCTCCCTCTCAGGGGCACCTCCCACCAGACCAGGTTGCTCCCAGCCCCGTCCAACCTGGCCTTGAACCCTGCCAGGGAGGGGGCAGCCACAGCTGCTCTGGGTACCCTGGGCCAGCGCCTCACCACCCTCACAGGAAAGAATTTTTTCCTTATATGTAAGAAAGATATGGAGAGGAAACTGAGCTTTCTAAAATAAGAGGAAATGGCAGCTATTAGCGACAACTACAAAACCATCAATAAGATAAATATTTAAGCTCAACATTTCAAGAGACAAGATCAGAACACTTCAATCTCACCATGCTATTGTTTCACAAGAACTCACTGTCAACTCACAAGTAATCCAAGGCCTTTGTGTGCATATGTCCATAGGAACACCTGTCAAGTCACACAATTGTTTGCCTCACCAAAGCAAATCAAAAGAATTAGAGCAGAAAAGACCTCCTGAATAAGCTGGAGGCTCAACAAGAATATACGGTTTGTAAATATTATGCTAGCTTTCTGCTGTTTCTTTGGTGAACATAATGCTTTTATTTGATTTAATTACTGCCTCACAAAATCACTTGCATTGAACCAAACAAGAATGGGAACAGGGTTTATATGGCCAACAAACCCCAGGAGCTCAACATCACATGTCATACTGCTGCAAAGGGCACTCTGACAAAACCTCATTACTCCTATTTTCAGGGCATGTGGGAAGCAACTTGACTCCGGCTTGTTCACAAAAAGTAGATCTGGATCATGTGTCTATCCATGTCCATAACAGATTCCTGTAATTCTGTAAACAGATTGGGAATGAGGTCTCCCTCTCTTAGAATCTCGCTCACCATAACACCACTCACTGTAGAACAGCCTAGTATCAAACTGTCACATAATTTTTTGTGGTAATTTCTCTGTACCATTTATGCTGTGAAGTCATGAGGAGGGGGGAAAACCAGAAATAACCTTCTGGAGAGTTCTAGTGGTATTGATGACACTGAAGATCTGCTGCATGGCTGATCTTTCTACCAGGTCTTCTCAGATACCCTACAGATGACCACCAGCTATTGATTACACCTTTTCACATTTTTAGCAAAGCGAAGCCAACACTGCATGCCTACGTTGTGCATAAGTTTTCAGCCCTTCCAACCTTATCTTTCTTATTAATCAAATAGACAAAAGCCACAGGATCATTCCCACCACCAAAGTAGCAGCAACATCTGCTTTACTGGAACCTGTAGACTGTTCACCCTTTACATTCTAGTTATCACATTTTCACTTTTCTCTTTGTAATCACAGAAAAGTATTTGTTCCATCCTTCTATCCTTCCTTTAAAAAACCTCCTATATTTTTGCTGGCAACACAGAGCTATGGGACCAAGAATCTACACCTCTGCCTTAAATTAACCTAATGCTTAAAAAAAAAATAAATGCATTCTCATGAGATACAAGTAACATCTTGACCCAGTGAAATGATGTTTGACAATAGAAAATTATATAATTAGGATTAGGTCTGTGTGTGGTTTGGTCCAAGAGAGGTCTCTGGAGAATGAACTTTGATTTTCAGTTTGACACTTCCCTGAGGGGAATGACTACATTGAATAGACTCTGCCCAGGGTTTCTGGCAGAGTGAGGAAAGGGGATGGAGGGGGTAAGGACTTGCAGCAGGGTTGCCTTCTGTCACCACTGCAATATGCCTCTGGCTAGACAAACATTAGGATAAAGTTTTTAAGGAGCAGGCTGACTTCAGGGAGTTTGAATTGGCTGTCAGAAAGCATGAGGCATCACTGCACAGTACACTCCTGATACTTTCTGTTGCTCATTCAGCAGCAAGTGACATCTGTTCCTGTCATTATGGTGCTAATTCACAGATTCCGTGTGTTCACTAATTGTAAAATTAATTTTAATAAGTTAGAGCCCCTATGCATGCACACTACTGGGTACAAATGAGTGGGCTTTACTATTCTCTCTTAAAATGAGGGTTATTGTGGATATTGTCTGAGGTTATTAGCACCTGCATAAGCATGGGCTTTAAGTATTTGGATAATATTAAATCCTTGATGTGCTCAGTTATCAGTCTGATCTCCTTATGTCCCTGTTTTACAAGAATTACATTTGGTTAGCATGTCCCTTCTGTTTTCTCTATGCTCCAATTGAATAGTACTAGGACAGATGTTTAATAATTGGGAGGATGTTTATTATGGGATTTTTTAGATAAAGTCTCAAGTCACAGGGGAATAGGACATTAAGCAGGTTTTTCACTTTTGTGAACATTTGATGACTAATAACTGTAGAGATGGGAGCCACTGCAAAAGTCAGAGCTAGAGATAGCCATTTTGGCAAATGCATAAGGATACAAAAGAGAAAAATGCAAAAAACCCCCAGTTTTTTATAGAAAAAAACTTATAGGTTTTATTACAAGGTAAGTTTTCAGGGGGAAAAAAAAATATTTTATCTCTCTTGCTCAAACAGTAACAAAGATCCCTGTGAGGTATACAAATGATGGAGTAAAGAAGAAATGATCTTAGCTCCAACTCAGACTGATAAATACTAGAAATCTTTCACCTTAGGGCACATGTTGGAGATTAAAAGTTTTTCAATGAATTTGGGTTCTTCACCCACTTACATCCCACTTTACTTTGGCCCAAGTTACTCTTGGTGGATTCAATTTATCTCAGGTGTATCACTGCAGGCTTCAGAGACGTTTCATTGGTCCGCTGTTGAGTTCAAGGAAAACTATTTGTATTCAGTATATTCTCACTTTCAAAACAAACTTGAGCTTGCAGCAGTTCTGAGCTGTACTTACGAGCAGAAATAAATGTTAGTGGGAGACGGCAAAACGATACTGAAAATTGATCTTGATGGTTTAATCTGGGGCAATTACAGATCTTCATTAGGCTTTCTGAAATGACCACTGGGGGTGGAGGGGCAAGAACACTGCCAGAAGGATTTCTATCTTACATTTTTCCAGTTATTAACCAATGCCACATTACCTGCCAACCAGTGCACTCTCTGCAATTGTCTCCCCTATGGAAGACAAGTTGGCATAGCTCCCCTGGAGTCAGTGGAAACAGTTTACACCAGGGGAGGGTCTGGCAGCCTTCTCCCAACCCTTTACTCCTCTAATTTCTTCATTTCTTCTGTATTTCCTTTTTCCTTCCTTCCTTTCTGTTCTCCCTCAATCAGTTTTTTCCTGGGGAAGGAGAGGGGAAGGGATTTTCCTTTGACTGATCCATTCTTGTCACAGGCACACTGACACACAATACACAAGTGCCATGTGTACACAACTGCACCCATGGAGCAAGAAGAAAGATAATAATGGAAAAGTTGCTTCCAATATTTCCTAAAGGCCTGAAATCTACTTCAAACATCTCCTAAAAAAGTATCACAACTACTCCTGTGCAATGGCTCTTACATGTGATTTGAAAACTTTCACTATCCAATGTTTGCCAGTTTTCATAACACTGATGAAAGTCTTATGATGTTGTCTTTTTCCCCTTAGAGCCACAGTTCCTGAAAACAAGTAATTACTTAATGATCTTTTATTTTCTTAATGAAAGCTAAGCTTCAAGTCCTTGTATTTGTAGAGAAGAGCTTAAAAATGAGACTTGAGGAAATTTTAATGGCTTTACAAAAATACCTCCAAAATTCAAATAAAAAGAAGCAAAAGAGTTTGTTATTGTTGTTGGTTTGATTTTTAAGCCTTAAGACTGAGCATGAAAGCATCTCTGCAAAAAGAAATGAAGTGCTAAAACTACAGGTGCTAACAGGAGGCATCATACAAATAAGATTTTAATCCTATATAGGACTGGAAATAAATGTTTTCAAAAGGAAGCTCTATGCTTTCCACAGCTATATTTTGCATGGGATGCACCCCAAATCCTTATCAAATTGTAATTGCAAGCTTGGTGCTGCTGCACTTTCCCCACAAGAGTTGCAATCATATACAACCTTCTCTATGAGACATTTT
The DNA here is from genome assembly GCF_018691265.1 of Tyto alba. Lineage (NCBI taxonomy): Eukaryota > Metazoa > Chordata > Aves > Strigiformes > Tytonidae > Tyto > Tyto alba. The sequence continues at coordinate 12,755,442 of NW_024881295.1, forward strand.
CTCTCTCTAAAGGCATCACAGCTACTATAGTTCCCAGATAGCTATCATGTCATCTCCAACAGGAAATACTGATATATGAAGTAGACTGATTAATGGATCCCAGAGCAACAAAAGAAGAGGTCATAAAAAATGTCTTAAGTAGTGCCCTGAAACAATACAAGAACTTAGAGCCATTAACAAGCTGACCTAAAATAAACCATGAATTTGAGGATGACTTGACAAAAAAAGTTTATTTTATTTTCCCTTGGCAAAAGTGATACATTTCCACAGAAAATATCAATTTTGCTGTAACCACAAGTGTCTGTCAAATCATTTCAACGGAAAAGTTTCCAACCAATGTTAATCATTAGTCACTTGAAAATGTACACTAAAACAAAGGACATTTTAGTGTACATCTGCAGCCAATCAACAGACTAATTTGAAACAAAAGAAGTCCATATACAGTTGGAAAAACAAAAAGACTAGCCAAACTAAGTAGCTGCCAAGAATGTAGCCTTGAGAGAACATCTGAACGACACCAGGATATGTTGTTCTACACTAATCTTGGGAGAACCTCATTTGATTGTGATGAATTTCTGTGCTGTATCAGACTTTTACACTCCATCACAGTTTTGTGATGTTTAGGGCTACCAAAACCTATGACCACCCAACTCCCTCTATCCTATTCCTCAGTGCCTTTGATCAAGGGAGATTCATTCCATATATGAACCTTTACTGGAGAGGGAAAAAAAAAAAAAAAAAAAAAAAAAAAAAAAAAAAAAAAGAATGCCTCTCAAATAGAGCAAGCTTTATGGTTCTCAAGGATAGATCAGGAACATACTGGAAATGGAACTACTGTAAAACCATCAGACATATCCAATGTGTCCTGCCTGACATGCTGGCTGTTTAGAAGAATGGCTAGTTTAGCAAAAAATCCCAACAATACTCCACTGCCATTCAGTTGCATGGCACACAACATCTTATATCAAGCAACATGAATTTTTACCACTCAGTCAACAGCTCGCTCACTTTGCTATTGTACTTCTTTTTGTCTTGGGAATCATTGTTCATACTGCTGTTCTGTACTAGCTTATAAAGAGCCATGGAACAGGCATAGTAAGACAGAATATAATACCAAGAAAATTCAAACACCATTTTTAACTACAGTGGGGATCCTTCCCTTTTGGCTATAGTTGGGGTAAAAATATATGTTGTGTCTGGAGATGTTCTACAAAAAGTCTCAGTCTCGTATTCCTCATGTGAATTGAAGAAATTTCATATGTAACCCACAGCACAAATAATTCAAAATCAAAAGAGAGAAGAAAGCAGCACCTGACCTAGAAAGGAAACAGTTTTTATCTTCAACTAACTTTTAATAACAGTCTAAATACTTTTAAAGTAGTGAAATACAAACTGAACAGCACAATGAAGTAAAAGTTGCATTCAGCATCCTAAAATGCTAGTTATGAAAATGTAAATGTCTTCCAAGAAAAAAGAGGCCATTGTTTGAAAAAATAACCAAACAACGTAAAATGTCCCTCATGGGAGTTCAAAATTTCTTCCTTGCTCACGTCAGTCTAGCAAAGCAGAGATCTGCTTAACTAATAAGTAAAATGATTGGCAGCCTCTTTAATTTCTCAAATATATACAAAAGATATGAAAACAAACAGGAAAACTTCAACCAACCCCGTTAGGAAGAATGAAGATGAGGATTTATGAAGTATCTGTCTAGAAGCTGCCTCTCAGGTAGAAATTTCTTCAAAACCCAGCACACTGAATACAGGAGGGTCTATAACAATTTGGAATACAGACATGTAGTACACATCCATCTACAAGAGACTTGTAATATTTTATTTATCCACTGAAGAAACAATCATATATGCGGGTACTGTCAGAAATGGAGACCAAACATCAGACTAAATTTTACTTTCCAAAAGACAACCATTATTCTAACATGGAAAAAGAAAGTCTTGAAAGTCATGTAGTTTCTAAAACAGGTCCCAGGAATTGCAAGTTGATACTGAAAAAAGTGGCTCTTCTCGAAATGGGAGTTATGTATACCAGCCCAGGATTTCTATGAACAGTTTGGTAGTGGGACACAGAATTTCATTTTGTGGGTCAAGGAGGATGCATTACAGGAATGTACAAAATTCAATTTCCTGATCTGGCTGTTGACCATGTTAACTTGTCCTTCAGTTTGACAGCATTGGGATAGCCAGTCATGAGGAACACGTTTCTCAAGCTCTCATAGTTCAAGCCACTTTCCAGTGCTGCTGAGGTGTCTGAAAACAGTCACTGTGTCAGGGACCATGAAATATGCCAGGCCTATTTTTTAACTCTTTTTCCAAAAGCTGCCTTCCTGTCTCTTCCCTTCCTCTCCACCCCTCTCCTTCCCTCTCCACACACATCCCACTCTCCCCCCCCGCCAAAATTCACCAGTTCTGTGATTCACTGTCTCTCAAGTGGCATCCATCCATGGGACCTGGCAGAATCAATCAAATACTGGAAGTCTGCTTTGCTAGCTTTGCTATTTTGAGACTAATGATTGTACAGGAGTAGCAAGTGGGAGCATAGGGAAGAGACTTGATGAAGCTCTGCCCAACAGCAGTATTTGAATCACAAATCGACTTTGCATTCAAATCATACAGGCTTTACCATTTATCAAGATCTGTAGCAGTTTGGAAAGAAGAGCTCAGAAATATGCACACATTTACAAGAACACCTTCCAAGAGAACAGCTCCCAAATAACATTCTCCTTTATAATCTGATTGAAATAATCATCACACAGTCAAGCACAGTTTGTTGGTTACACTCAAAGCAAAACATGCTTCCAGCTGTGAGAGATAATTACTGTTTATTGACTGCCTTTGAGGACTTTTATGCTATATTTAGTTGTAGGGTTGTTTGGTTTTTTTTTTATTTGCATCATAAGCATTGATGAAAAAAGGCTGTTGCTTAGAGCAGTCAGCTGTCTTCTAATGATTAACCTCTTATTTCACTTCAGAATGTGTTTCACCTGCAAATGTGCTGGGACTTCAAGATTAATCCTGGTCAAATTCCCATGAGTGCTCTGTTGAACCAATAATTGCAATCATCAGCATTACCTACTGATAGCACTTTGTTCTTCTGTGATGTTGTTTTGGTTTTTTGTTTTTTTTTTATTTGAGTATCTTCACAAACACCAGAAAGGACAGTTAATTATAACCATCTTGCTACAGAGGGAAGATTTTAGACTCAGCCATACCAGCTTGAACTAGTATTCTACCTAGTTAAGTGTTCCTACTCCATACAGTGGCCAGAGCGGTTGCTCCAGAGTCAGAATCAGGAAACAGAAAATAAGCACAGAAGAGTTTCTAACCCCTTCATCTCCAGTAGTTACAGTAATAGTTAAGCCAGGAATTTTTAAATCTCTTCCAGGACATTTTTCTTGAATGTAATTTCTCTTAGACTTTATCTTTATTACATTTGTTCTGTAGATGACATAAGCAAAACCCAGAGAGGTGGCTTCAAATGTGAATCAAGGTCTCTGAGGGCACTCAAGGAAACTCTGATGTTGTCTTCCACTCTGGTGTGATGTGAGGACAGTGCAACTTGAACTATGCAAAAAATGCAGTGGCAAACAGAAAAGGTCAAACTACAGCTCTAGTACCACAACTTTGGCAGTTTCAGATGTAGAAAAAGGAAAGGCACAAAGAAGGAGCAGAGAATCAAAATAATTTAAAAGTTTTGTTAAAATATTCTTTCTTAAATCAAGATGTTTTCCCTTGGAACTGGGCCTGAGATTTAAGTCACCTTAAATTGAAACATTTCACTTTGAAGCAAACAATGTCGCAATTGAAACACTGAAAACATTTTTATTTTTCTTCTTCTTTTGTTTTGTTTTGCTGAATTGCTCCAAATATTGTTTTCAGATAAATCCAGAACAGTTCCCATCTCCCCCAACCTGTTTAATATATTCATTAGGGTCCCAAATGGACTCAACACAACATGCCAATTGCAAAACTCATCCCCTGTCTGTACAGAAAAGTTTATTATGTTTCTACACAGCTCTGTGGAGGATGCATGACTAACTGCAGAATTAAAATAGTCAGAAAACAGCAACAAGATCAAGCAATAAGAATGTTGACTGTAAGAGATACAGGACCACAGAGTATTAAAGAGGATGGAAAAGCAAAGATTGCTCATGAGTTTTGAAGATTACTGAAACGTATAGGAAGAGTCAGACTTTATTATATCCTCCTTGTGAATTAGGTGTTCAGAGTCAGACAATATACTGTAGAAATATATCTTTAGAGTAATATTGCTATCAGCAGGGTAACGTCACAACAGTCCACCATATATTCTACATTCCCATCCTTGTATACAGCCAATAAAATACAGAGAATAAATAAGGACTTGATTTAGGGCTACTATAAGGAAAAAATTTTGGAGTCTACTTACAGGAGTCTTTATCTGCACTGAATGCAAAAATGGGAGCAATAAACAGAAGAAAGTGTTACAAGACAGCCTTCTGGTTCTTAAAAGTGACAAATTATTTAATTTTGCAGAAGATTTAAACATCAGACAAGTAGAGACCTAAACTTCCCTTACCATTAAGATTGGGATCCAGCCTGTCTCTGGTTTACTGTAGACAAAGAGGTTTATTATCAAACTATAATCTCAACTGTATTTTACTATCTGAGGGCTCAGGCAGCAAGAAGGTCTATGAAGCAGGTACCATTTTGAAAAGGATTAAAGTTGGCCTAATTCTAACTCCTACGGAATTTAATGGAAGCCTTATTGTTAACTTCAGTGGGAAAAGGATTAGATCAATGATGAGTGCTTATGAAAATCTTATCCTAGGGCAAGGTGACATTAAAAGATTCTTAACACTATGAAAATTAATGTTCAAAGCCAAATTCAGGTTGATTTGTGGAGTAAGGGTATTTATAGGGTAATGCATCATAAAGTTTAAAATTAAGGTGAATAAATAGACATTAATAATTTTAAGGCAGAACATGCCATGCAAATAACCACCTTGTCTGAATTCAATCATGTTTACACAAGTCACTATCACTGAAGTACATAAGATGGAACTTGAAGTTAATGGGTAGTTACGATTCTTCTAGCAGAGCAACATATGCAACATACCAATAATATTGCTAACAGCAGAAAGAGACAGAAGCCTTAAGGAATATTCTTTAAGATTCTCCATAAAATTAATTCCAAACAGTTCTATCCCTCTTTATCAAAGCTTAAAAGAATAAGAGCAAAAGAAAAGAGCAGTGTTTTTTTTTTTTGTTTTCCCCTCTAGTGTCATATCATTGTTCAGTGCTGGTTTTCTAACCGTAACTGGTGGCATCAAAAGAAATACAGTCTTAATAACTGTGGCCCAGCAGAATACATCACGTAGAGTACCAGCATCTTTCTTCACTGTAAGACAAAACATAGTATACTCTCTCTATCATTTAAAACTTCCCTCATCCAATTGACAACCTTGCATTTTTGCAAGTGCTATTTCCTCAGTTTCACATCTTCTTTTATCTTTTTCTGAGATCACTTAGTTTTCTACCTACAGAAGTAGTCCTAGAATGGGTTAAGAATGCATAGTCTGCTTTTTATACCAAACTGAAAGTCAGTTTTCTTCAGGTAAGAGAAAGCTGTAACATCCCCCATAGTTACTGAGGTTTATTATAAAAGGTTCTTTTCTTTGTGAGGCATCCTCTTCTCTATCATCCTGATTGCATTCTCATTCAAATCAGCTGCAAAGACCTGACCCCTACAGGAACAGGAGGAGAATCTGCAGTAATCAGTAATTAAGGCAAGTACTTATGTTCTTGGGAGCAGAGAAAAAAAGGTTTTCACATTTACCCTTCACATGCATAAAGCAGCTAGGTGGTGTGGTGGCTTTGCACACTTCAGGAGATTTATCAGGAAATGCTCTTGCAGCTGTGGTAACAACACATCAGTAATGACTTATGTTGTCTACTGATGAAGGGGCAATATGCACTTCAGTATTGTTAATAAGATGCTGCATTATAACAAATCCATCCCACTGACTGTTTGCTCATTTTCAGACACAGTCTTTGTTTTGCTCCTCACCTCTAAAATCTACAGGGCAGGTATGTCAGCAAGGGAGTAATTTAAACATTATGAACATCACACTGCATAACTGATTCTAACAAGAAAAAAAAGTCTATTCCAAATACTGCATGTTATGCTCTGGCATTTATTTGATGAAGGTTGTGAGAAGAATTCATGATATTAATCCAGTTTGCAGTAGGAAGGTGTCCACATCATCACTGGCAACCTCTCCTCAAATCACCATGAAATGAAAAAGCCTGGAGAACAACCTATTTTTACAATTAGAGATCAAAGCTGAAATTACATGTGAGCATGCCTCTGTGTCTCTGTAGGTGGAACAAGAGAAGGGATAGTTGGCTTTATTGCTCATTCATGCTGTATCTTGACTTTTAATAAATTACTTGTTTTAATTCCCAGTGAACTAAACAACTCCCATTGTCCTAAATAATTAATCTAATCCACAAAATAATTTCAGAACTTTTCAGCACCATTAAATTAATTCAAGAAGATGAAGAAAGAAAATAAATTACCCAGGAAAAATATTAAAACTAAATTCCATCTTCTGGTTTTAATATGAATGGGTAGGATGCTAGTCTGTGACTTTCAAAAAATGGCTTCAGTTACCTGTGTTGTTTAACTTAATAGATAACTTTTTAATGAGGAGTTGAAATTCAAGTATCTTCAATACATTAACTATCCTCTGATAATTGAGGCATTTTTTCAAGAACATAGTGCCTACAGCACGTGGACTATAATCCCACATACCATAGGTAAGGGACTGCATCACATCGTTATCAGACGCTCTAACCACGAGACTGTTGTGTAAACTGGAGTACCTTCACCACCATCTAGTCCTTCTCCACACATTTTTCTCATGAATGTTGAGGCTGCTGCTTCACTCCATGTGATCCTACTCTAAGAGATATACCCTTACTGCTACCCTGATAAGAGCCAAGCTGTGGAGGGAATGCACAACTGGTGTTCAAATTCTGCCTGGGTCCACACAGAGGCCCAGCAGTTCGCTCTACCATAATGTAACAGAAACCATTCAGGACATACGTTACATCACGTGAACAAAAAACTTCAACTAGCAAAGGTGTCTGTAGGACTAGCTGTGCAGATAAGAGGTTAGTCTTGAATCTGGGCATCTAAATCTCCCCTCTATCCTAAAGTCTTTTGGATTTATCAATCCAGAGCTCAGTTTCCCCCATCAGGAATGGAGATACTACAATTTCCTAACTTAATAAAAATGACACAATGACAAATATTTTAAAAAATAAATAAATAGATCTGAAGTCCTGAGTTGTAAACAGGTGTTAAATTTATATCAGAGAGAGAAGTAAAAGGTGCACATCTCTTTCTGTGTGAACCTCCATGAACTTCCCTCTTGGATTATGCCTTTCTTGCTGTGTTTACTGAAAAATGAATGATGATTGTGCGAAAGAATACTACTTCTTAAAGGCTTCAGTTTGCAGATACTATAACAGATAGCTTAACAGATATTTTAATGTCTCTCTGACTAATGCTGCATTTCCTAGTAAATGTATAAATATATCATTGTTAAATAAACAGTCCTCTAACTTCTTGTAATTACACACAGCTGCAAAAACCTGTTTGCTCAAATGTCAGGAAGCAACACAGAACTTTTTGCCTTTTCAGATTTTCCCATATCCCTAGGCAATTTATCCTGAAGCTTGAGCTGGTATATATAATCTTTTTCCTTTTCCTTTTTTTATTTTTTTTTCCTCATTTAATGGATTTCCCTTTTTTTAAGCTTTTATGATGCATCCACTGCAAATGATACTTTTGTTTTGCCCTTTCCTCAGATTTTGACTGGACAAAGCTTTTCACAAAGATTTTAATTAACGCAGAGAGGGTTGGAGGTCAAGGTTGACAATCACAGGTGTCAGCTTCCCATGATATCCACAAATTCATTATCCTCCAACAAGTCTGTTATACTTTGCCAGTTTAAATCAATGTGCTGCCTAAAATGTCTGAAAAGTATTGTTTCAAACAACAACAACAAAAAAGAGCATAAACCCACAGAATCCATTTTGAATGAAAGATGGCCATAAATTAAAGCCTTGATTCAGATTCCTAACTGCTGCTGCAATTCAGTTCCAAATCTATTCACTTAAAAAACGGTGATGAGAGCCATACAAATATTTGAATATATCTAGAGTATTTTAATTCATATAACTTCTTGCCTGGCTTCTTTCCTTAGAATAAATTAAATCAAAATCCCAAGTCCAAACTCTCTATAAAATCTAGGAAATATTTTATCCAGTTTGGCTCTGACAGATTCTCCCCCCCTATTTGAATTCTATGCCAAAAAGGAGTAAGACTTCTGTTTTCTAAGCAGCACAAGATTTAAATGCCCAAATGTCATTGAAATAACAATAAAAACAAAACAAATATCATAAGCAAAAACTACACTTCCTTAAACTCATTTCAATGTTAGAAGGATTTCTGCTTATCTGTTCATGAAGTAACACACTAATGCAAAGTTTTATTTCTTACTACTGTGCAGCATATCAACCATTATTAAAAAGGGGTTAATTTCATTAAATATTGATAATTTTTTTCTAAACAAAAATTTTAAGAATAATGAATTCCAGAGACAAGGAGAATCTCTCATCTCTTCTAGTTGAGATGGTCTTTGGACCAACAACAGAGAACCATAAATGTTTGTAAGTTTAGTTGAGTTGTAGAGTTTTAATCTCACCAGATAAGGGCAAGGCTGTGAATTTTGTCTCACAAGATAATTAGATTTGAACTACACAATCCTGCCATTTCCTACCCCCCAAAGTCTCATCTCTGCCACAGAAATGCAGGTCAAGGCTGGCAGTGCTGGGACTGAAGAAGGGGAAATAGAACAGGAAGAAAAGCGTGTGGGACTGCTTAAGGTTCTAATCCTGGAGCATCCTCTTTCACTAGCGCCAAAAGTTCATGCATATTACCCCCCCTACATGGCCCAAGAGGATATGGATGACAAATTCCAGGTGCAACAAAAACCTTCAGAAAGCACCTCAAAAAAGCAAATCCTTCCATAAACTCTGATTCTTGACCTCTGTCTTCCCCTTAGAAAGCTGAGCAATCACAGTAAGTATCTAACAAAATTTAATTATGATTCATTCTACTGGTGTAAATAATGAGCGATAAGAAAATTACAATTGTTTCCAGCAGCAGAAATACATTTTGATCACAGGAGTTTTCTGCAATAGATAAGCCAAGGCACTGTTTTTGCCAGGTGCATAGAGAACACAGTGGCTGAAAGAAGCTCCAGCTTTTAATATCCACTAATGTATTTCAACAAAATTCTTTCCTTTCTTTGTATTTGGTTTTCAAGAAAAATTAAACAGCATCTTTGTGCTAATATACAGATTGTCAAATAGAGTTTTAAATAGATGCAGGGTGCTTTGAGCTGGATTCTAAAGCAGATGGGAGCCAACATAATTGTTGGAAAATGAGGTTGACATTCATGTTTCCTGACACATATATACGAGGGCAGACTGCAGCATTCTGCTCCTGCTGAAGAGCTGGGATTTGGGCCAGAGAGCTGCAATAGTCAAGTTGAGAGGATGTAAAGGCAAAATGATGCTGCTCAAGGGGAATATTGTGTGACTTCCACAATCTAGTGCAAACACAGGAACAATACTACTTCATTGCTATTTTTTGCCAGAAAAAGAATCTGGGCTTCTTTCCTCAGATGCTGAACTTTTAGACTTTTCTCTCTGCTTAGCAAAGCTCCAGGGACCCAGGACTGCCTACAGCTAGTGAAAGTCCTGCTATTTGCAACCTAGCAGTAACAGGATTTGAAGCTGAATGCATTAAAGTATTTGGTGAAATATAGCACATTTTAACAATGGAAGTCCAAGTTCTTTTCCTTCATTCAGTATTTTAATCACAGCCACTTTCTCGAACAAATTGGAAAAAAGTTTTCCCTGTTCCAGGACCAGTGTTTCAGTACAGATAATGCCTTGCAGAAAGTAACACAAGAGCCATGATGTCTTTCTGTGGATATGCGTGCCAGATATCTCATCAAGGCAGGAAGAAAACAAACTACATCAAAAATCTATTTTGTTCAGATACATTTTGCCTCAGGAAACAATTTATTGGGCAGAAGGTTCCTCCAGTTAACATGGCCTACAGTGTTTACTAACTGACTCTTACATGCTTCCCTTAGCCAGGGACTCCCAGAGGAATTTTTCTACCCTCACACTTTTTGCCATCTGCCTCACAGTCACATGAGCAATGCATTCTTCCCATCAACAAAAATCCCTCTTTGTGCTCACAGTCTTTATGAGGACCAGATGTTCTTGAGTCTCACTAGACCTGAGCCATACAGATACAGCTGGCAGTAATCTAATTAGGCATAAACAGGTCTCATCCCCCCTTAAACAACCATTCATCTTCTGACCAACTGGTACGTCCAGACACCTTAAAAATTTCAACTGGCTAGTTAACTTGCTTTAGTGTCAAGAAGAAGGTGATGTATAGGTACAGGTTTATATAAAGTCCCTCCCTTCTGTAGATGCCTGGCCTTTAGGATCCATTCCAAGACCACAAACATGCACCATAGACTCAGAGACCTACACTTTTCTCTGTTAAAGCAACACACATGTACATCAGTTCCTCCAAATTCAACTCAGTGGTTTAGGAGCTAGACTGACTTGTTACAGTTTTATCTCAGCATTATCTTACTGTGAATGATACAAACATATGGACTTACTTAAAGAAGGTTTACCTGTTGATTCAATTTGAGTGGGATTCGTCTTTTTTCCCATTACTTTTTTCTCGTTTCCTTTCCTTTGAGTCCTCCTTTCATTCTGCAGGCACTTACACCACTCCACAAACACACTTCTCTCCAGTCCGCGTGATGCCCTTTCTGACTGCCACATTTCTCACGTAGAGCTGACACCACCTGAACGAAAGAATGTAGGAGCTCTCCCTTTTGGTCAGGACAGGAACAAGCCGCACTTCATCTTCTGATCATGCAGATGGGGATGGGGTATTGAATTCCAGCAGGCCTGGACAAACACAGATATAAGCTGTATGAACCAGAGCTAAGGAAAATAACAAGCTGTTCTTTCAGAGCTCTGTGTTTCATACAGAGCAGCATACTAGGCACTCCCAGTAGTTTGCTGGAACAGATATTTGATGTACCTTATCATTACTGCTGCATTTCTGGGTGCCAATTGTGGCACTGAATTATTTCTTCTTCTTTAGGATGACCTGGAGAGTGCACCCTTTCACTGAGCAGGGCAGTGCTTGCCACTGGTTATTCAAGCTTTTATTATTTCAAAGCTGACTTGACATAATCCACTTCTGTTTGAAGAGGTCCCTGAACTCCACTAGAGGCCCTAGCTACTGCAGACCACAGTCTTTTAGGTGAGGCAGGTTGTCACGAGTGCGTGAAACATCCACTGCAACCCTTCCACATGGTCATCTTAACTGAAATAATTTCTTTGAAGCACTGTCTTTATTTAAAATGCCAAATATATCACTTCAGCTGCACTGAGAGTTTTAGAGAACCTGAGGGAGAAGTGGCTGCCCAGTCAACTTCTCTATTACAAATGAGCTTATTTAAAGAGTATTCTAACTGCCTAAGCTCCCAGGACCAGCTCTGGAAATCCATCAGCAACCAGTGATAGGCATGGTCCAGCCACATATCCTCCACTAGTAGTTAGATCAAGAGCCACAGGAGCTGCAAAGAAATCTCTACTTCATTCTAACCTTATGGTGTTCTACTCAATTTTTACGCTGTGGAGGATCAGAACATGTTTCCCAAGGTGACAGAAAACCTTGCTTAAATTTCAGAGCATCTGTGGACAGAGAGTGGCAGATAAATCCTCTATTGCATTAACCTAATGAAATGAGTTCAGCTGACTGCAGAACTCAGGGTGTCCTGCCGTTCCCTCCTGACATCTCAAGCTTTTGAACAAACTGAGCAAAACTCTGGGCACATGGCACAAACCATAGGTATCTGCAAACCAAACCATCTGTCAGCAGGTGCAGTCCTTGGTTTTCCTCTGAGGGACTGAATTTCCAAAATTTTCCAAAGTACCTTATTCCCTTATTGAGTGAACAGTACCTAGAAAACAGACAGGCAGTGGACTGAATATGTGTCACTTTTTTAAAGTGACACACATTTTGGTTTCTTGTTGAACCCACCTCTTCTAGACAGTTCTGTTGTTTTTACTGTTCTAGGGTTATTTATATTGTAAAAGTACAAAGCAAGCCATAAAAACAGAACAGCAAAACCTATTAAACTCACATCCGACAGGTGTAAACGTCTGGATGAAATTTAAGGAACTGAAGAATTAGGACTGGAGTGCTCAAGCCCTGAATGCAACAGAAACCAGACCTGGCCAGAAAATGTTCCGGCACTATATTTTTCCACTGGGAAATGGCTCTCACTGAAATGTTTCACTGGAATGAATCTGTTCAGAGAGAGATCGGTTGGAAGCTGTCTCCTCCTTTGCCCTTAATCCCAGAAGTCTTCCTTACCATGTGACAGGCTGCTGAAAGCCTGCAAGAGCACACAGACCAGCCTTCAGCTCTTCTGAAGGTTGGCTTCACTGTTGTCACCTCTCAGAGTGGTCTGGGATCCCATACTTTGCTGCATGTCAACCCAGGCTCTGCCAGATTCTTGGCAGATGGGTATGGGCCTGGGAGTCCTCCAGATAGGAGCCTCTCCATATTGCTAGTTCCTTTGCCTTTTTTTCCCAAAGATCAGAGGCTGGCTGCAGACTGAATCCTTCAAAAAAAGACAGGTAATCTTAGCTGCAACATAGGTGGTTTCAAAACCTCTGAATTTGTATCAAAACAGAAAATTCCATGACTGGTTGAATCCAGCAGAGAAAAACCTTAAGCACCTTGCTTTGTCACAGACATGGATATGTCAAGATTTCAGTGGACAAAGACACAGAAAATACCCTTTCCTGTGGAAGCAATTTACCTGCTCATGACTTGACATTTGCTGATTGCTGGCAGTGACCTGTCTTTCAGCCTACACAAATCCTCTCTAGCTAAGCACTGCTGCTTGGCATTTTAGGAAGATTTGATATGAAAGCAGGGCACAAAAAAAAAAAAAAAAAAAAATCACTGTTCTGTAGATGAGGCTGAGGAGTGACCCTGAACTTGAAAAAATGTTTGTGAGGTGAGAAAGGCTTCTATTGTGTTAATTCAAACATTTGCAGGTAATTGCAGGCAATCTGTATTCCATATCAAGGTTAGAGGAGTTTGAATAAATGATTCTCTTTTAAGAGAGATCAGAATAAACATCATTTAGAGAACTTAAGTATTTATGACTGGAAACATGCCTGTTAATTGTTAACTGATGAACTGAATCCTGGGTAAGGTCATGTTTTGAAATAAGATATGGAAAAGCAGTAAAGCAGATTTAACAGCCCTAGGAAAAAAACCTCCTAAAATATCAAAGCAAAAAGAAAAAAAAAAAAAGAGATGGAAGTGACTTAGGTCAGGGTTAGTGCTTTATGAGAACAAGTGGAATAGAAAAAAGTTTTTATAGTATGTTTCCCTTCCTGTTAAATTATCTACTAATTAGCTCATATGATGGGTTATTACCATCATGTATGCCTGCATTCCAAAGTTATAGGTGGCAAAGAATTCTTCCTTCTCCTATAACATTTGGAAAGTTGCATTGACATTGACTAATATGAATCTGGTATTGAAAGGGTGTTCCAGGTAATGAGAGGGGCCTGGACAAGGAAAAGTACTTGCTTGAATGGCTGTCTGGGGAGAAGAAAACACTCCCAAGAAAGTAGCCTCAAGAGCCTCAACTATTCTCTCTCCCTACTGTTGACTTGGCTAACAGAAACAACGAAGATTATGCTTCCCCTGCCAGATACAGAACACATTATTCCATGATAAGAAATACTACCAGCTGAGGACCCTGTGGATAGAGATAAAACAAGAGAGCAGCAGAGCTGAGATCTTAAAACTGAAAACCTAAATCTCCGTCCGAGTTGATTCTAGTTCTCCTAAGGGGGACCAAACAAAAAGACTTCCTAAAACATCTCTGTGTTCCAGATCAAGACTGGAGGGCTGAAACTATGGTCCAATTCTGGATGTTACTGGAAAGGAAATGGTGGACTCGTGCTAATGTTACTGAGGAGGGATATATGTGGGTTTTGGTTTTGTTTTGTTTTGTATGGATTCCCTTTCTGGCTTTACCAAATGCATTTACCTTCCCTTGATAGAAACTGTTCTGTGTCTGTGTGCACAAGAGGTCCCAGGGAAGATGTGCTTATTTATTTAAAGTTTCTGTGCAAGCGTTCAGCTTGATTTAGAACACACTTGGGAGGTAGCCTAAATATTTTGATTCTGACCATTTTTGCTGTCACTAACCACCTGAAAGCTTATAATTACAGTGATAGACATCTGTCCAAATCAGATGCTATTTCCTTTTAGCAAGTTATCTTACCATCACAGGGAATACATCTAAATCAAATAAAAACATCCTCACACAGTTCTGCATCAGTACAGACAGGACAAAAAAACATCTTCCTATCCCATCTCTGTGGATTTTTGCAGTAGGAAAGAAGTTTGGTGCGTTGCTCTTGCATCTTTCCCAGGCTTTCTAGGAGCCTTGCTTTCTCTCCAAGTCCAAGGGAACTGTCATCTCGGATCATTCTTGCCTACAAAGAGAAGAAGTATTTGCAGCTAACCTACTAGCAAGCTCTGACTGGATCAGTTTTTAGGATATTTTGGCATAAAGACTTCTGTCTGGCTCCCCGACAAACTGAGTCCAAAATGGGGAGACAATGCAATGCAGGGCAGAGACACTCCAGATGGCTCTCTGTATGAGCTAACTTGGGAACCAGAAGTAGGGCTGACTCCCAGTTTACATCTCCGCTTGGAAATGTAGTGCTGTAATATTTACCTGAGCTGGTGTCGCTAACTCAATGTCTCTGTGCTGTACTCTCTTGCTCAGTACGGTTACGGAAAAGGAGAAACAACCTTCCTTCAAATGCTGTATTACCAGAAATAGTGTTTAAATGGCATTCCCACCCTCCAGCTAGTCTTTGAGTTAAGACCTCTATGGAGGAGGAGACCATGTCCTTGAAGAGGATATTCCCCCAGGACATCAGCTGAAATCCCGACTCTCCTGCCCTTAGAAAGCCCTCTCATAAGGTATCATCTCACAGGTCGGAAGCACTGGCAGCCGGTGATGAATAAATCATACCCCATAATCTCTTTAGTACAAGTCTCGCTCCTACCTCCTAATAAATGAAAACACTGTGCTTCCTTTAATAAGAAATGCATGAAAGTGTGCCATTCATAAAAAGATTCAATTAAACATATGAACCATATCCTGCTGTGACCCACATTTCAGCAACAATGTGATCTTCTTTTTTGTGTGGCAGTGGGACTTGTTCAGCAACTTTTGGGTTTGGCTTTTTATTTTTATTTTTTTAAAAAAACACACAAGTCACCTCATTCAGAAAACCTGGTCAAATCTTTAGGACTAATTATATAAATACAGAATAATTCTCCAGTGCACAAGTAATAAATGCAAATATTTCTTTGAATAGAGACTGCCAAATCATGTTTTTTCTCCTTGAAGCAGAAAAAAAAAAAAAAAGTCCCTTTTCTTCCTCTTAATGGAAAATATAGAGGAGTTTTTCTTTAGGCCAATTAGATCAGAAGGAATTACAGGGAAACTGCTCACAAGAGAAAGATTCCCCTTCCCTAGGCTTTTGTATTCTAAATAATTGTATTCAAGTCTGAATGTAAAGACCTAAAATGTTATTTTAAGAGTCAATTTTGCAGAAGTATACGAAACATACTCTGCCATGTTTGATTTCAACACTCTGAGACAGAAAAGGGAGCAAGTAAAGTAAACTGATTCACCACGACAAGGGAATCCAGTATCACTAAGTAGAGACAAGAATCCACAAACATACTACCTCACTTGCAAATTAATCTCTTGCACAGTTGGAAATCACAAAAGTAGTTATTTCACTGTCATGGAAAATCTTTATCCTAAGCAAATAGATTTCACTGAAAATACTTACTACAATTACTGAACATTTGTCTTCAATACTTTTTCTGAAGAATGGGATCATTTAATTAGGGAATTAGATTGAATCCTGGCTCACTGAAGTCAATGGAAATCTGCTAATCACTCCACTGGTGCCAGGGTTTAATCTTCAGATTTTAAAAGGACTGTCTATCTGCTTAAACTTGCAAGTACTCAGGTATACTGCTGCACTGGGTCATTAAACTCCAGTTTCTTTATAAAGTTCTGTAGAAAGTTCTGTAGAACTTTATAGGGGGGTAAAAATGTGCTAATGAATTTCTAGAAATGGGAAATTGCTTCCTGTTTAATTCCTCATTGAATGCCACTGTCCTGCTTTCAGCTGCACAGAGAAACTGTAAGTGATGTCTTTTTGGTTGGCTCTTACCATCTCCAGTCAGCTCAAGGATTTATACCATTTCTGTAGAAGATATCACACTCTTAACTGACATACCTACTACAACAGCAGAGCATGTCCACACAGAAAACCAACAGCTCCTAATAAACTCTGCATAAATGAAGGTGCTACAACACCTCTCCTCTTCAATTCAAACTATCACAAGCAGGTCTGACTTATTCTGCTCTCCCATCACGGCTTCCCACAGAAAAAAAAGCCTAAAGCCAGGTCATCTTTCTTATCTGCTCATCACAAAGCAGACTTTGGGTAAGGTAGGTATATGTTTAAGACTTCTCCCAAAGCTGCAGGATGAAAATCACGTTGACAGCAGCAATGACATACTAGCAGGATACGACTTTGTTTATGTAAAGGCGGAGCTCAGCTATGCAGGATACCAAGTATTCCTGAAGGACAGTCAAAAAGTTCTCACAGAAGCTAAGACAAGTCTTACCACATCCCAATCTGTATGCAAAGCACACTTTAACCTTGCCCTTTTCTCTTTCTACCACAAGAATACAGCTGTGGATTGTTTTGAAACAGAACCCATACAAAATGGTACAAATAACAGCATGCACATTTGTTCTCCAGGGGAAAAGCTGAGAGACCAAACAACACGTAACAGACATTAGCTGCACCGCTTCTTACAGACTGCAACATGCTTAGAGGCTGACAGTTGCAAAAACCATGCAGGCATGCAGCACCCTGCTCCATGAACACTGTTCAGCCCACATTAACATTGTTTACTTGGACCCAGCATACGTTTTCCATAATGATGATTTTATACTGAAAATGCTCAGAAGTCAAGATAATGGAGCGTTACTAAAAGAAGCCATATCGCTTTTATATGTATACAACTCCATTCCACACAGCAAGTGCCTCACATCAGAGATACATCCCAGAAGAAATGTTCAAGCATACCCATATTTAAGTGCCAACCTGATTACAGCATACAGGTGTGATCAGAGTACCTGTGGGCAAATTCCTCCCAGATATTTCTGTCCGAGGTAAGGGGTTCGTTCACAGGGAACTTGGTGACTCTTTGCACTGTCCAGACTGGAGTAAGCACAGCACAGTTACCAGGTTTCAGTGAAATCACTTGTTTTACCTTACCTCTTCCGCATGTTCCTGCAGCAAGCGCCAAAGACTTTTATCCTTTCACTGCAAATTCAGCACAAGTAAGTTGCACTTGTGGAAAACAGTTTATGATTAAAGGAGAACAAAGACTTCATACCTGTGAGCATATGATTAATTGATATGGCTACTTCAAATATAAATATTTACATAACTAAAGCATAGCTATTATGAAATACCTATTAGCATAAGTCTAGGTACGACTAGTGTTAAAACATGTAACAAAAATGGATCAAATTCTAATAAAACTAAACCAGCGTATTTGAAAAATATGTCACAATATTATTAAAAATGCATTAAGTAGTTTTTAAAACTCCAGCAAAAGTCATTGAAATGTCATTTCAGTGTACACAGCCTAAAACTCAATAACAACAGAAGGTGAATGATAATTCAGTCACAAATCATTTTTTTAATGCTTTATTTTTGATACTGGGTATAGGCAAATTCAGGATTATCTCAAGTTTTGTTCGGTATTGCTGTGAATTAAATAAAAAGGTTACTACAAAAGGCTAAGGCAAGGACCTACTACACAGCTGAACTAAGACACATGAGAAATTCTTGGTGGAGTTTATTTTTAAAAATGAGCATTTATAAACAAAGCAAGTGAGGTCTTGGGAAAAATATAGTTTATTGCCATCAAAGTTCTGGGAGAACCTGCTGGAGGCAGACTGCATTCCTCAGCATCAGCCCATAGCTAACAGTCTCCAAGACCATGACACCAAAGAAACTGTCTGCTGTTTATGGGAGCTAAGCGCAGCACTATGCATGCTGAGCAGGTTAAGGACTGCTCCCAGTAGAAGAACATGCCCTGCCACATGGACACCCCTGGTGCACAGTGGGGGTCCTGGAACAGAGAGAGATGCAGCGTGCATGAGAATGGAAAGTCAATCTAAGAGATTGTCAAGCCTGCCAGGCAGTTATAGCACCATAGTTTAACACTCTTAAATTTGCTTTAATAAATTTCTCTAAAACCAGTTTGTTTAAGCTTTCACAGAATGGGAGAAATCATAGAGTTTATTTTTGTTTACTTCTCTGGTAAGATAACATTCACATTAAATTATAAGAACACAAGCATTCAATATTTAGGGCCTTCTATACTATTTTGATTGTCTCTTTTAAAAACTTACAGGCACTCATTATCAGCCAGTTATAGCTATACACATAGGCATAACTGCCACTCTGCTTTTTGCTATTCTATATTTTAAGGTCATCTACAGGATTAATCCTGTTTCATATTTTATTAAACCATAATTCTCTTCCACAAAAAAAAGGTTATGTTGATCTCCTAAACCCGCTCTGGCTCCATGCTGTAATTCTCTTCCACCACGGATTTAGTCTGTTGCTCATCATTACAGAAACAAGTACACTTGCTTTAATAAAAATAGGAATGAGTTAGTCTTTAGTTAGCAATTGTACCAAAGGGCAAAGTAATGAATAGCTAAACAGACAAGAGTATATAACCATTCATGTAAAATTGATAGTGCGGGCTACCTGCTTGAAGTCCTTATGAAGACTTTACTTATTTTATCCTTGTACCAACAGAACATGGCAGAGTAGTCAACAAAGCTTTTGTGAGAATGACTGCTACACTGGTCTTAATGCAGTTGCTTAGTATCTCGAGATAAAGTCACAATTCAAGCTTCAGAAACATAAGAAACCTTATTTTACCTCTTTGGGTCAGAGTTTTACCTTCTGTCCAGGTGAAGGATGTTAGTACTGCAGTCTGAGACATGGCAGTCCTTGGTCACATACACAGTACTGCCAGTGCAGAACTCTGAAGTCAGTGATAAGCAGAGCCTGCCCCCAACACACACTAGTGCCAGAGAAGGCAAGCTGAATAAAGAGCTTACCTCGCAACCTGACATCCACATTGATCTCTTTTAAACTCAAAGACACTACCTTTGACTCAGGAACTATATCTTTGTCTTATTCTTCTATCCTGACTTATACTGTTGCCACTACTATCTGGAGCAAGGTGCAGTACTAGATGGATCTGGCCCATCGTTCATTCTTATTCAACGTGAATTTTCATTCGCAATCTGATAAGGTAGAAGAAACCTTGAGCTTTACAGAATATATACACTACTTTTATAATTTGTTATCATGAGTCAACAACAGCTCTCAACAGGTATCCAAGGGTCTGCAACTTTGTTCAGTAGTTCTCTATGACCTCTACTACTAAATCAAGAGCAATCATTTTGCTGATTCAGATTTGTTCCTCTTGCATTAGGATTTTTACTGAGTCACATATTGCCTGTCTTCCCAGTGTTGACATGAAAGATGAAGGTCAACATAAACTCTGCGTCATGAGTTCTAATTAAGATATAAAGCTACTGCCTCACTATTCCTAGTTAAGATCAAACACGTTACAGTAAATGATCCCACATCGGAAAGGTTAAGTATTAGTGATCAAGGAAGAACAGCATCACTTAAAAACTCTGCATTATACAGAGGGCAGCAATCAGAACCAGCAATAATACCCCTCAAATATCCAAGGCACTTAATTCCAGAAATAAAAGCTATTAATTTATTTGCATTTATATTCCAAATACCACAGCAGCAGGTGATGCAAGTCTTCAAAAATGTGTTTGTATTGGATTAGAAATAGGAAGTCAGGCTTAGGGAGAAGAAAAAAAAAAAAATAGGGTGAGAAGTTATCATTGCCTATGACTGAAGGAAGATACCAATGGTTGAGTAACTCCATGAAAATCGCACCTTGGAGCTGTTAGGTCTCCGAGTCAGGAAGGGTAGGATGGAAGGACTGGCAAGAGCTTGCTAGCACAGAGTAGTCTGATGTTGAGCTATAAGCCTATCTCTTCAGCATTGTCTCAGAATCCAAAGTCAGCGATTCACTGAACTTTGTGGACTTTAAGTCTCCCCCCATCTCTAATAGGAATATGTTTGTGGTACCTTCAGAAATAAAATTTAGTGTTTAGGTAACTACTCAGTTGTTGAGCTAGAACAGAATTACAATTGTATTTGTTTCATTTTTCACCAAGTGTTGCTAGTCTTTCATCTAATAGTTTGACCTTAAGTCTTATTTATTACCTCTTGTATGTTATTAAGCCTACTCTACATTGTGGGAACAATGGCAATTGGGTACCTGGTCTTCACAGAAATGGTTACAACAACAAAAAAACCCATACATACTAGCACACTGAAAGACCTGAGACCCATCTAGGTGTATAAATTTCCTGCAAAATTTATATGAAACCTGTTATTGTATGGTGCTAAGTTTTGAAAGGAAGTGTTGCAAGGCAGGTACATAGGAATACAGATTACTTACATACACGTTTCATGAACAAATCAAGAAATATCACGTGCTTTTTGTGAGATTATCCACATTACAGAAACTAACATAATCCTCCTAATCCAGTCAAATGCTATTATTCTCCCTAACTGTACCATTGTATGTATTGATGGCTTGTTCATACTTTTAATAATGTATGTTGTTCTGGTCCCATCACCTCAAAAAGAATATGTTAGAACTGGGAAAGATTCAAACGAGCAGCAAGCCTCAACAAAATACACAATGGCTTCTCTGTAAGGAAGAGGACTTTTCAGTCTGGGAAAGATGACTGGGGGGGATATGGTTGAAGTCTATGTAATCTTGAATGACAAAGAAAGAGGAGATAGAGATTTACTGTTCCATGTTTCTTCCAAGGTAAAGTAGGGTCCATCCTATTAAACTGCCATGAGACTGGTACAAAACAAATTTAAGGAGGGTGTTTCTCAATGCAGTTGGTAGAGTAGAACTCTGGAACTCCTTGACATGGTGCATGCAGATTTAAAAGCAAACAGGTGCTTGTAAAGATGCATTGTAGAACACAAAGCAGACTAGGCATAAGCATGTTCAGGGAATTCAGAGGTCATAGACTGAAAAGTACTAGGGTGGAAATAACACGTATGTTTGACCTGTTCTTACTGTTCTCAGGCATCTGTCTGTGTATGTCCACTCTCTAAAGTTCTGGGCTTTGTGGACAATTTCTATAAACAGTTATGAATGTTCTTCTGTCCTAACAGGCTTGGAAAATTGTTCTAAGTTCTACTTGTCTTGTTGAACCATCTCAAATCCTTTCTGTAGATGTATTTTTCTTATGAACCTTAGGAACACAAAAAAAAAAAAAAAAAAAAAAAAAAAAAACAAGATCTGATTTATCTTTCACTATTTGAAGTCACTCTGTACTTCATCTTTCTTAAAGTATTTATAATAGGTCTTTGAAAACATAGTGTGAATTTTCCATGCAGACCTATTAGCTCTGTACATTCCGAAGACTATTATAACACTTAAATATTTTAGTTGAAAGAGCTCGGTAGAGATAGAGAAGGTTACATTTTAAAAAGTCTACTTAAACGACAGATCTATCATTGTCCAACACAATGTTTAGATAATTTAAAAATCTGAATTTAAAAAAAAAAATTGCTGTGTAAATCCATATTTAGATAGATACTACAAATTTCTTAGAAATATTGGGTAACTGATGAGTTACTTTTAGCAAGATAAAACAACAGTCATCTAAAATACAGGCTATAAGCCCAGTTTTCCTTTCTTCTTCTTTATTTCAGTTTCTTTTCTTTTTTTTTTTTTCTGGTAAGCCAGACTTGTTAGATATTCTTTCTATTCAACATCATGCCCATACATTTATTTTATAGGCACATTTTTGTCTCTTGCACTCAGTCAGCAAGAATTAAACACATTTTATCAAAAATTAAAAAGCTTTAATCAAACACAAGAAGCCAATAAAAATCCTACTCCTATTCAGTCTCTTTGGTTCTCAGAAATTTCATCTTCCAAAACTATTTTTTTATTCATCCAGCACAAAGCACAATGTTCCTCATTTGAATATGTGTGTGAATCCACACATACTTTTATGAAAATTAAAAGCAGTCCCACCATCAGAACTGAGTAGAAAAAATGTTTCAGAAACCTACAGATTCTTTTGTAAATAATTGTGGTCTCTGAATGAAAGCTTATTTTTCACTCATATCTAGATGGTTTCCATGGCAACTTTTTTTTAGTTTTCCACTATTTCCATTAGGTTTTTGAATTAAAGCTTACATATGTTATTATTCAAAGACTAGCTTTAGTTTTTATAGAACCCTAAAGACTTCTTAACAAAGATTGTTATGCCAATAACATTAGAGAAGTGTTTAGAGTCAAGTTTGACACAAATGTCACATCCCTTTTGATAAAAGCATAAAAAAAAAAAGAAATAGCAATGACTACTTATGTAAACATACATTTGTTATCTTGCAACCTCAGCAGCCTATTCAAAACACAGCATGATATCATTCAAGCATATCAAGGAAAGAAATACTGTGAAGACAATCATACAAGAGAGATGTCTCTGACAGCAATGTGAGCCATGACAATCAAGACTAAAACTGCTGCAGTTTCTCTGGTTTGTCGTCAAAAGCCCATAGATCCTGTAAGTTTCACAAGGTCTTCCTTCCAGACATAAAATCATCTTTGATTCTCTGAATCTCAAAATGGTTTGTCTCATGGAAGTAGCTCAGTTATCAGATCAAAAGAGGAAAAAAAGATATATACAGAAAAGAACTTCTGTACAAAATAAGGGAGCATTCAACACAGGAAAAGAATTATGAAACATCATTCATTATATGTCAAGACTTTTTTTTTCTTTCATGCAAAAGGTACTTGGAAGAGATTTGTTGCCATGGCATAAGGCATCTTAAGCTTGGAAAGGTGATGACTAAGGAAAGAGTTCTGCCATGGCAGAAAAGGTGAGATATTCAAGGAGGAACAGTGCAAGGAACAGTGCAACCCAACCACTGAAATTCTCAAGGTGGGCCCAACCTTACTTCTGCTTGGAAGTATCTCTTGTTAAGACAGACATGTCATTCTACAGTGGGATATCCCAGAAAATTAAGCCATGTGAGGTTGGGGTTTGGGGCAGGTGGAGGTGTGGGTGTAGGTTTTGGGGTTTGGTTTTTTGTGGCTTGTTTTTTTTTTGGGGGGGTGGGGGGGGTGGGGTGGGGTTGGTTTGTTTTGTTTGGTGGTTTTTGTTTTTTTTGGGTTGGTGTTTTTTTTTTTTTTTTTTTTTTTAAAGCAGAACATTTGATGTGATGTGTAATTCAGATTGGCTTGAATAAAAACATGACCCTGGAAAGCATTTAAAATTGGCAAGCAGGCAGGGGTGAGCATTCCGGCAGCACAGCTGGGTGCCTGAAAAGGGAGAATCCAATCAGCAGTGACTGCACATGTATAAATCCTGTGAAGATGGAAAAAAGGATGCTGGCAATTTTCTACCCTGCTTAGAACAAGGGAAACCTTGTACTGACCCTAAGCAAGGGGAACAGCAACATTTAGTGATTCAAATTTGAAAGGGCAAAATACTTTCTCTTATGTTTGGTGCTAGACTTCTCTCAGGAAACATCTGGACACATGAACCAGAGGAAGGAATGGAAGCACATTTTGGAAAGCCTCAGATAGTGCCCAACTGTGCACATCTGTGACTATGCAGACAGTTATGTAGTGCCTCATATAGCCAAACCTCTTTTTAAAACTGAACATGAAGATCAAGCAATATAAAGCCAGACCAAAGAAAAATTGAGAGTTTCAAGTTTTCTAAAACCCAAACCAACAAGAGTTTCAAAACCCTTCTAACTCCAGGCACAGCCATGGAGCAATCCTATTCTGTTGATGTGCATTAGATTATGTGCACAATTAGAGGTTACACAGTTAGTACACAAAGAGCTCTTGTCACACAAGAATGACAGGACAACAGCTCCTCCAGTCAGAAACATCCAAACAGGCCTTAGGGGCATTCTAAGTGTGTTTTAACACTATTCAGTTCTTTAACTGCTGTACACTGGGAAACGAACAGGAAGACAGCACTGGCTAACTAAGCCAGTGTCTTAATACAACAGAGCTAAGTTCTTAGGGTGAAGGTATGAGGAGGGATTTTATTACCTGACTGGAGTTGCACGTAAGCTGTTTCCAGGAAAATTCCCTGATTTCGAGTGCAGCACAAGGACACTTTTCAGTGCTTGCAGGGTTTTCCTGTTCAGTCAGAAGACAGAACACAACTGTAGCAGTTCTGAGGGTCTTTCCTGTTAGCTCTGTCATAGATGTTTTTCCATCTTTATCAGATAGGCTATCCATTATGTTCTGCCTTTTCCATTGCTTCCATTGCCTTTGTATCCAAGCTAAGTATCACGCTTCTTTTCAAAACCTCAGAACACCTCTGTGCTATTATTTACATTTGGGAGGCTAATCAGAGACCAAGCTACTAACTTTCAGTGTTTAAGGAGTGAGAGATCATTTGACTTTATAAGTCAAGATAGTTATCCTGTTAAGCAGAAAGAACTCAACGATCTATCCTTGAGTGCTACAAAGGGAAAGGAGATTTACCTGAACTCACTCACTGAACCATCATTTCTCCTCCTTACACTGTCTAACTATAATTGCAGTTAACAGGCAGATTCTCTTTCCCTCTTAGGTGAGTGTTCATGGTGAGTATTGCAGTGAGGTTTTGTGGCTTCCTCTGGATGTCACCAAATTCTGCTCCTTCTCCCTTGGGGAAATTCACTGCCTAGAGAACAACAACAAATGAAGATCCTTATCTTCTGCAGAGATTCCTCTCAGTAAGGTCCTGGGTATGAATATTTAAAATATTTCTGAAGCAAAGAGAAGGTAGCTGCTATAAGCCATTGCTGGTTTTGTACTGTTATACTGATTCTAAATGCCATGCAGTGAACTACTACTTGGGTACTGAGTTCCTCTGCACTGTACACATTGAGGGAATTCTGTTCCTTTCTGCAACAGGAAAAGGGTTTTCTTTTAAAAGTCTGTTTCAGCTCATTATCCAACATGACACATATATTGCATTATATGAGGTACTCAAAAGGTCAAGGTGTCTTGATCTGGACAAGCAAACAACTAAAGACGTACCAGTGGCAGGCTGTAATCCTATTAGCATAACACTAGGAAAGGATGTTACTCAACTGGTTTTTCACCTGCAGAGGAACTTTATTTTCTCACTATTCTCCCCATTCCCACCTACAGATGGGTCTGTAGTACTTCAGTGGGGATTTCTGTGACTTTTTGGTTTTCTCCACTGTATACAAGGTCTATGCCAAGGTGTCATAATTTGGCTCCTCTATTCATACTGATAAAACTATGAAAACACCACTCCCATAAGCATCTCTCTTTTTTATAAGAAGCCAAAAAGAATGTTAAAAAAAGAAAACCATCAAGCCTTTCTCAACCTGACTCTTCGGAAACAAAAGACTGACCTCCCAAGAAGGCAAAGAATCAACTGCCAGCATGTTGAAACACATTGCTCCTGCACTGAAGCTGCAGGACTGTTAAAAGGACAGAAAGCTCTAAAACATTAAGCACATTATTTTCATACAGACAGTAAACCTAAACAAAGTGGTGCTGCAGATGAACTTGTCTGCATACTTGTAAACCAAAACAAGAGATTTTGTTGTACCCCTTGGGAAGCAGTTTGCAATTCCTGCTAGGCAGCTCTTGTAGAACTCTCTGGCAAAAACAGGCAATGAAGAAATGTCTGGTGATATCTGAAGAAAAAAATGATCTGTCTAGTCACTACAACAACGCAGTAATAAAATAAAGGTAAATGGGTTTTACAACAACTCCGGCATTCATACTCAATCATATTGTCCAAAGTTATTTTCTATGCCTATTTTTTTTCTGGGCCTTCATTACTTACCAAAACTAAACCTAAGATAGTATCATTTTGTTGTTTTTTGTTGGACTCTGCAACATTCTCTCTCTCATGTGGGAAATAGAACTTTCACGTAATAGTACAATTCCCAGTTGTCACTCTCTTTCTAACAGCAGAAAGACATCTCTATTCCCTTTTAAAGTCAGCCCAAATGGTCTAGAGCAGACTTGTCCAATAGAGGTTACTTCAACAGTCTCCCAAGTGTGTGTTTGTTTTTGTTTTTGTTTTTTTAATTTTTCTTTTACAGAAGATTTTATTACTAACACCTGGTATAAAACTGCCTACCTTAACTGAAGATCAAATATCCTTCACATCTATTCTAGTCAAGACTGCTGCAATACATTGTTTGTATTGTCCCTGTGATGCCTATTTCACTTCCCCTACTGGTGGCATAAATTCCTCCATTTGGTTACTCAGCCCCCTGATGTTACTATTCAGTCATTTCCACTGCTTCACACCAGCTACAACCACACCAAAAAGGACTATGAGGGCCAGTCAGCAAATATCTTCTTCTACCTGACCAGTATAGGAAGAGCCCATTCCAGAGCATTTACAAGATCTGATTAAGTAAACTTATGGAAAAGCTTATTACTACACCTTATTCACAGACAGAAAAAGAAGTTCTCTTTTTCAAAACTACCAGACCACAAAAATATGAGATTGAAGAAACTGGTTTCTTCCATTTCTTCTTTAGCTCAGAACAAAAACCAGTTCCATTTCTTCCAATGATAGCAGGTGTTGCCATGTTGCTTTCATATCACCATGGCAGTAAAATAAACGTTATATATTTGGAAATCTTCAATGAAAAGAAGGCAGTGTTGGGTGAAATGTGAAAGTGCAGGTTCATGTTTCAAACACTAATAGTGGGACACTGCCTCATGGGAATTTACTGCAAAACCAACTTCAGTAAAATATTCTGAGAAGCGTTTGTACCCTTTTTGTGTGAATCCAGAGCGGTAGTTCAGTGACACATACAGCATTAGAAATTTTGGGGGGGAGAAGAGATGCATAATCAAAAGACAAGGAAGAAGATAAATTCTTCCCAAAGACATCTCTCAACCATGTCACCTAGTTGCCATGTGACCCAGGCTAAATCACAGCTGCCCTGTGTAACAAATATTTAGTTTTAAACAGATTTGATTAAATAATTTTTCTCAAAGTTGTAAGTGGGTCAGTCAAATATTTTCCATTAAAACACTTTTTCAGCTGAAATGTAAGCTTTCTAATAAATGTTGGGGAGAAGTAGTAAAAAGAAGTGTAGACTTTCTACAGAAATTATGTTTCATGTAAAATTTGAAGTCTTTTTTGATAACACATTGTAGATCAGGAACATAATGCTGTACACTGTCTGAAGGGGACTCCTTGAACAGATTATATCTAACCACCCAACAATTTTACAATTCTTATTATGAGATCTATCCAGACAAAGCATCACCTTGTAGATTCAGAACATAAGACAACTGATCTACGATTTCCAACAGTTTCTTTCAGCAGCATTTTCAAATCAAATTATTGGGTGCATAGGCAAATCTTTTCAGTCTTTTCAGAAAAGTCATTTTTTTACTAGACTTTCTGTAACGGACAATGGCTTTCTATTAAAAAAAATAAAAAATGAAGGATCTTCAAGTTAATTTGTCCCACACATGCTCAGCCAAAATCTATGCATTACAAGAAGTAAAAGAGATTAGGATTTTTGAAGGTAAAAGGAATATTCTTTAGGTAGTCTGCCTCAGCCCCAACTCAACCTAGATTAATAATGTGCTTTTAACTAATTTAATTCTTCCTGTACCTGAGTTTAAAGGCCTAGGCTACTTATCTACACAAAGTAGCTATCAGGATGAACATTCATAATTTCAAGTATTTAGTATTATGCTTCTGAGATCACCGTAATGATGGATAGAAGGAAGTAAAACATTTCACACATAAAAAGTAACACTACAAGAGTTTTGGGGGTTTTGGTGTCTTTTGTTGTGGTTCTTTGGGTGGGGGGGTGTCGATGTTTGTGATTTTTTTTATATAGCTCATCCATACCTAGTAAGTTATCAAGATATTTCAGAGCCAATATTTTTAACATTGGCTAACAGATTCCATAGAGCTATTTGAGCCTTAAGACTCATGTTCTGATGTAATACATTAGAAATAGTTACTCTCTATTTTTCAACAAAACCACTATGAACTAAGTCTGAATATGTAAGTATGCAATTCTTGTGTAAAATAAAGACAACCAACCTGGATAATAAAAAAATAACTTTGTATGTTACTTTTTCACAGAACTGTGCTTAAGCTTCATATAGAGAAAATATTTCCCCTGCCTAGGCTTGCTTTGATTTCACAAGCTTCCTGTAGATATGTATTGAAGTTTGCAGAATTAACATATGGAAGGTCTCAGACCATATTACCACATATTCTAAATATAATCAGTAATTATGTATGATGTCATCTGAAACTAATTCAGTCCCCTTCACAGCAAGCCTACATTTTGAGCTCACATCATACTGGCCATGCGCGTTCCAATCTGTCTGTATCTCCTGCCTCCCCCTTCAAAGGCATACAGGTGTCTCAGGGTCACCGTCTATGCTGCCCCATCTGCACAGGGCAGGCTGTCCAGGCCCATCTGCCAAGTCACCTTCTCTGTCAACGTTTGTGTTCCTTGCTGCCTGTAGGAACAAGGACAGTTAAAATACTATGTCAAATCCACAAGTCTTGACATCTCCCTGAGTTGACCATATGATCTTTCTTCTACTACCCTTGTTACCTTCCTGTCTGTAACACAGAATTCTGGTTTTTTTCTTATCATCTTACATCAGAGAGTAGGCTTATTTGGTCCAGAGTATGCAAACTGAATATTTGGCTTGATTCTGACCACATGCACAGATTACCTAGCACAAAACCAACTTGATGATTATGGCACCATTCTTAGTTATTTCCTTTGCTACTAATTCTGATAGTATTAATAACAGTTGATGAGTACTTGACACTTTTAAAAAGCAATCCTCTTTATTAAACAAATAAACATTGAGTGAAGAGCCTATCGTTAGAGACTCATTTATTGTAAACTTTGGCCTTCCACTGGATGCTTTAATTTTTCAAGCTAAATGAATTGCAAGTATTATCCCACTATTAATTTCTACACCACTAAATGCCAGCATCAACAGATTCATTTGACAAGCTGTGTTTGGGCTTTTGCCCCCCCTCTATCAAATATGCCAGTGCTTTAAAAATCTCCTCTAGTAATTTGAATTAGTCATTCAAAATAGGAGCACTACAAACTTCCCTCCATGTCACAGATAATTAGTCTGGGCATCTTGTCCATTATGCCTTTGGGCATTTTCTGCAGATGCCACCTAAAATTCCAGGAAGTGTGCCTTTCCATTAAGAATCACAGTAAGCAGTCATGCCAGGAGCAATAACAAGCTTGCTGACAGCTCCACAACTCTTACTTATCCAAAGCAGTCCTCTGTTTTTTCAGCAGAGTTTTTTTTTTTTTCTCTAAATACATTTCTCTCCCCACAAATAAGTGCTGTAGAGAATATAGTCTTGATAAATAAAACCTACATCTTGTTTAACAACGTGTAAGAAATGCTACCCCACCTCTAAAGCTTTCCCTCTCATTCTCAACAAATATTCTGCTGATATAAACCAACAGTAGTTTTATCCCAGCAGATGGATACCCCACCATCATTTTTCAGTTTTCTACCTCTTCCCATTGAGGCAGGTAGTAATAAATGGAGCAGAAGAGCAGCTTTTTGGCACTCATGCATGTAAAGATTGTAAGCTTTAAAGTTTTTTTGGTACAACCAGAGCTGAGCTGGACTTAAATTCCATATTACCCAGTCCAAGCTAACTCTCTTACGATAGTGGCTATACAAAGTACATAATTCTGACATCCAAACAATGTTTGAAAGCAAACTGTAACGATACTCACGATTTCTGTGATGTTGCATCCTGAAAGTGCTCAGGTTAAAAACAAAAAAATCAACATGTTTTTACTATTTCCATATATAAAGTAGTAGCTGTTTAGAGATACCAACAAAGGTTAGGGCTCAATCCTGTTATGTGCCCTATATACACCCAGACACAGACTACATCCTACCCAAATTACACTCTGAAGTTAAATGAGAGAAAATTTTTGAGAAAGAACACATAACTGTGATTTTACAGGTGAGAAAAATGACATATGTGATCACCAATTAAGATTAGCATATTTAAACATGGATGATTAGGCACAATGATCTATAGCTGGGCACTAATACAATCAATGGAAACAGCAGTTACCACTTTGGAAAATCCATCACCTTTTATTCACCTAAAAATGGATCTAGCTGTCTCAAAGAAACTAAGTTACTTTCTCAGTGTAGCAGATTCTCTCTGTGACTGAACCAGGGATGCCAGTCAGATTTTGTGCTTGTCACACAAGAACAGAGTAATTTCTGCTCCCTAGGGTGTGTTTATTAGGTTTATTTTTGCTCAGACGAAAAGATCTTTAACCTTCTACTAACAGCTATTCAAACTCTATTGCCTTGCTGTTCACAACTTCTATGCAGCATGAGTGGATGGAAAAAACATATGGATTTAAACTGTTGGCAGAAAACAAATTAATGTCTTGTTGCTCTCATCCTCTCTGGTATACATTGGAAGCAACTTAATCTGCCACCTCTAAATCCTATCCTGGAGCCTGCTGCAGTAGCCAAGAATTCTTAAAAGAGGTGCCCTATCAAGATACTGGTTTTGTTAGACAGTGACTCTTTATCATAATTGATATGTGTATCATTATGCTGCATTTCAAGTCTGATTAAAAAATTCATTATTTCAAATTATTAAAATCTTTAAAAGGAAGCACACATGCAACACATGTTGAGGAACAGCATTTGGCATCTATGTTTAAGTCAAGGTGTTAACATCAAGGTATCATACTACTATGAATGTAAATAATTGTAATTATTAAGTATCATTTTGTTAAGCAGGAAAAGTGTGATTCATAGAATACACATATCTCTACAATCTACACTGTAAGCTGAAACTGGCTTCAACAAGGCGGTGAAGGCTCATGTCGACCCTAGTTGTCCTCACTGTTGAAAGCAGAGGCAGTCACAAAAGGCAGGCCTCACCATACTTGCTGGGCCCTGGCGGAACAGATATTTGGTCAGCGGTTATTTTTCTACTTCTTGTTGCTAGCTTTCCTCTCAAGAAGACAACAAGCAGTCAGAGTGATAACAGCTTGGCTTCCTAAAAAAAAGGAAAATTTGTGGAAAGGAATTGGAAAGCAAAATTTAAAAAAAATAAAAACAAAGTTAAGCAGAGGCACTCAGGTTACCAAAATGGTCATCTGCAACATCAATGTCATCACATGTGGGAACAGAGCTCCATGTCTGGAGATAATTCAGACAGTACAAATATGAAAACATTTCAAAATGTTTGAAGATTGACAATACGTTTCATAGAGCAGAATGTGGCCAAAAGTCAGGAAATATAGGAAGAAGGGAACTGTCACCTATTTACAGAATTAATTTAATGCAAAAGACTGTTAGTTCACATCCTGAGAAAGCAGCAGAGAATATGAGACACTGTAGAATAGACATTGAAACTGTTGAAAATGTTGACTAATTTACCTCGAATAAGCAGAAGTGACAGTGAAAACTTATCTTTCACAACTTGCACATTAACAAAGTCAATCACAGATACAATGCCATGACTACTTATAGCAATACCTGAGAGAGTATTGTTCTCCTGGAACAGACGTGTTAATAGAAAAAAATTGTTAATGCAAAAAACTTCTCTACCAGTCTGTGTGGGGAACCTAATTCCCCAAAAACAAACAAACAAAAAAAAAAAAAAAACCAAAAAACAACCAACCAACCACAAGGAAGTGTAAAAAAAAAAAAAAAACAAAACCACACTTCAGACAAGTCTGGACTGAAAAAAAAAAACCCTGGGAATAGAAATGTAGACCAGGCAGAAGATACCACACTAAAGACAAAGCAAAAGCAGGTCCATAGAGATACAGGGAATCCTTTACTATTAAGGAATTTTACAGAGTTTAAATATTGCTAATCTCTAAAACAATTGAAATCATTAAGAAAAATGAAGAAGCAGCAGAAAACAAACTAGGACAGTCCTAAAAAGAATATCCACATCAGTTATCTCTAATATGTAATTTCTTGTGTTATGGGTAAGCATGCTGGAGAGCTACTAAAGTATTCTTATGGAAGACTGTCAAAATTATTTTAGTAATAATGTTTATAATAATATGTAATTAGTCATGAAATGAAGGATACACACGACATATAGACACAAAACACAACATACTGTCTATGGAACAAAATGTCAGATGGAGAGATTGGTAAGATTCAGGACTAGTTTAAAAACTCATCTTGGCAACCCTGAACATGATTGGCAACAGGGAAACACAGAAAGCCACAATTGTTCCAGTTTATTAGAGACTTTTAGCAAAAATGCTTGAAACGTCTCAGAAAAGGCTTACAAGAATAACAAGAGGAAAGGAAAAAAATCCCAGTTTATTGCAACTGAAGGATTTTTCAGTAAGCAGAAAGAGGTATAACAGAACATGATGGTGTTACCACCGATGAGATGAAAAGGAGCTGACAAACATTTGAGCCAAAGTGACAAAAATTTAGGGAGAGCCTGAGGAATGGTTCTTTAAATTTTTTATATTAAGGTTGGAAGGAAATCCTGCAGCTTGTTGAGGGCTATAGAGCTTGGCACAGTCAAACCAGGATAAATTTCCACAATTACTGAACCAATAAAAGGCTTCTGTACAGCTCTGTAATAGTACTCCCTTGCCTCGTCTTACCAGTCAGCTGTCCAGGCATACAACACTCACTGGAAATCTTGGCAGATTGCTTTTTTGGGAGCCACAGAAGAGCACCACTCAGAACAGACTCAGAAGCTTGCTTTTTTTTTTTTTCTCTTTTTTTTTTTTTTTTTGGTTCTGATTCAGGTTTAGTCAGGAGAGCAATAATCAGAAAGTAAGTTTTAAGGAAACAGCCTGAAATATGGGGAAAATACAACACAGTTTCCAAAGTAACTTTATCAACCACCTTTCCATTTCATATATTTGGATGAATTTCACTGAGAGCTGGAGCAGAAAGGCATTCTTCAGAAGCCTTTACCCAAATCTCTCCAAATTTGGTCAAAAGGGATCTTTAATGAAATCATGTCTAAAGAGGAAAAAAAAAAAAAAAAAGAGGAAAAAGAAAAAAGAAACAAACTCAATTACCACCACACAGTTCAAAGTTAGATATCGAAGCTGCATGCTTAGTTTTTCATTTTGCAGCACGTTGGTATTTACACTAATAAAGCCAGAGTCAACAGTTGTTGGTTACTGTATTTTTCTCTCTTCTTCCTCCCTCCCCTAGAAAAAGGGACTGGTCAAGGCTACACTGGCCAAAGTCTGAAAGACATTGTAAATCAGTTCTCCAAAGGCAGGAAGAAGGGGATGAGGGGCACTGTAGAAAACGAAGCAGTCATTTAAAAATAAACCCAAGAAGACGACACTGAAGCACAACCAGAACTGCCACACGCCACCGCAAACGGTGACTGTGCGAGTGGCTCCACCGCTGGAGTCGCACGCGGGTGCCTGCGTCAGAGGAGCCACGGGCCCGCACCCATGGGTCCTGGGGGGCACGCTGCTTCCCGGGGCAGCAATCCAAGCGTAGCTCTACAGACTGTTCAGCACAGCAGGATCGTGTCACCACTGGACAAGGATTCAGCATACAGCTACTATGTCTTATCTAGCAAATTCTATTTTTGGCTGGCAGAGCTGGACTCTAGGGTCTCCAAAGACGCAAATCCCAGGCTTCTTTGATTTGCAAAACTGTAAATGCTTGCTCTAATCTCAGCTTGTTTAAAAAATAAGCATGGTTCTATCCCTGGCCTATCCTCTATCTTTCAAAATAATCTTGACGACATATACTGACTGATAGAGTTGAAAGTGTCATAAATGTTTTTTTACAATCAAGTTATTTTCACAGTCAAGACAAATAACTACTCAGAGTTGTCCTCAGAGATTTCTCTCAAGATTTTTAAAGGAACTCTTCATTTCAGCTGTGAAGAATAGCACTACCCTGGCTACCAGGGCCAATTGCAATTGCTCACAGCTGTAACAACTCTAGTGTGCAAGCAGTGTGATGGCAAACCACTAATTCCAGGCCAGGCATGTGGCCTGAAAGCTGGGCAAAAAGGGGACCTTGCAGGAGTCTTATTCCTCTGAAGAAAGTACCAAAACCTTAACTAGGCCCAGCAGGAGCCAAAGAAAAGCAAGCATTGATCACAACCCACCATCCTGTTGCTGCTGCTTCTTCCCCCATCTCCAAATCATGGGCAAATTCCTCAGACTCCCTACAGAGATCAGCACGCCTGTTCAGAGCCTGTGACCATGGTATCCCCAAAGAGTCTGCATGGTCAGCTTTGCTAAAACTTGGAAACAATTTATGTTTAAAATTGTGGATGATGGTAGAAGTGAAAAGAAAAAATCATCTCTACCAAAAGCTCCTTTATCTCTCCAGCTTTTCTTCTATTCAGCATTCAAACACTGGAATTGCTGCTTCTCAGAGTCCCAGTACTTTGCAGCCAGGCCTCCTATGGGAAGTAATAGGTAAGAGGGGTATTTCTAAGGCTCATAATGAAAAAAAAAAAAAAAAAAAAAAAACAAACAGATCAAATGCACTAATGAACTAGAGAGTAAATTATACAAAAAGGAGCACATAAAAAGAATGATTGGATGTCCAGCAAGTGCTTTGATTTTCCACTTTTCAAAGCTGAGCACACACATGTGCATGAGAGCTTTAAAAATGCAATCTGATCCAGGTTTTCTTGATCTACCTAAATTCACACACAATTTCTTGAAGGAAGTCATCAGAACATTAAATGTTACTTCTGCCTCCTTGTTTCTGAATGTTGAAAACACATACTTTAGCACATTTATAGGCAACACAGGAATTTATTTTTTTTAGGTGCCAAACCACCTTGCTTTTACAGTGGTGTGCCATATAGACCAGTCACACCTTCCATCACCAGCATGCATACTGAGGGTCTTGGTCATGTATGAAACAGCACAAATTACTAGAAGATCAGGTGTTTTTCTACAAGATGGTAGGTATATTTTCCTCTGTGATATCTTGTAGCTATTGCAGCTGTAGGATTCTTCCAGAGAGTCATTCTAACACATCAAAACCCTTCAGTTTACTCCTGAACCCTAGCATTGTGAAATCCTCTGAGTCAACCAGCCTACCCACATCCCACCAATGCAAAGGACTTGCATCTTAAAGTAGCAAATAATTTGTTCCATAACGTAAACGCCACACATTGTTTACAGTAAATCAGTTTTAATATTTACCTATTTGACATTTCCACTGTCATTACATTATCCTTACATGCTCTTATCTACAGTGACAATCTGTCACAGCTCTTCTGTAGCTGCTATTCTTATTTCATTTGCAATATGGAAGCTGGGAAACGCTGCTGTAATAAGATAGCATTATGCCAGACGCAGTAAAGAACAATAAAACCAGCCTCTGTCCTAAAGATTTTCCAAGTCAAAGTAACTTGCCCAATCTTTTCTTTGGGCTTGATCTCTATCATTGGTGAATCCCATTTACTTTACCCTGTTCAGATACTCACATTTCTGTCTGTCTTCTGCTATAGTTTTACTTTTCTCAAGAAGTGTACCTTTCGTGAATTGGCCATATATAGGCCCCACGTCGCCTTTCTGCAAACCTCTTAGAAATATACAAAATTAAGTTGTCTAAACCATGTGACTGAATAGGATGAGAGTAGAGGTACCTTTAGCTCAACAACTTGTAACAGCAAACAAAGTAAGTGCCTCAGGAAGAACGGAAACCCTTCTCCAAATAAACCCTGATTACAACTTCACTGGACAAATATTTCCAACATACTAAGCATCTAGTAGCAACTTTCCAAACTTGTGCAGCTATCTTACTGCAGTTCTTTCTTGATACATAATACATAACAACGTGATACTTTATCAAAAGCCTTTCCAAGAACAGAAATCCTCCTTTTTTCCTTTGAATTTAACTCATCTTACACATACAAAAAATTGAAAACAAGTGCCAAAAGCATGAACACTCTTAACTCAGTCCAGTATATTAATTATTATATTTCAGTCTGTACACATACTGTCTCCCTAATTAGTCAAGGATCTAATCAGATATTCAACCAAAACTTTTACCTACTCTTTAACATACAATTCCCCAAGTTTCTCCTCTGGACAGCTAAAATTTATCTTACCTCATCATTTTTAAATCTAACTGCTAATGGTTTTCATCTTTCCCTGCATATTATCCTTAATTTTATACTTCTCAGTGAATGCCAATTGATATTATATTTTGCATACTTTCACAGTACAATCAAGAAGGCACAAGGGACCACACCTGAACAGAGACTGCAGGGTAACGGCCCTAAAACCAGCATGCTCTCAGGAAGCTCATGCCTGTGTACAGTTACAGTTAAATGTGAACATCGAGCTTCCTGGGTAACTCTAGAGGATTTTGGTCCACCTGAAGTATTATGTTCTCCACAAAGAAAATGTGTCACAGAAAAGCGTACCATAGGAAATAGTCTGACCAATTCCTAACATGTCAAGAGTTTCTTTCCCAGCTGTACACTAACAGTTTCTGATTGAATTTCTTAAGTATTTGGACAACCTCTTTGTAGATATTTAATTGCTACTATTCATCCCTAGTCCAGCAATAACTTGAAAAGATCCACCACAAAATATGAGTTTCTCTTCCTGAGTTAGTATGAGGTTAAGGAAGAAAACTAGCATTTCTTACCTTTATCCTATGTTTTTTGCTGTATTATGATTTGTATGACCATAGTAAGAATCTCTGAAAGAAGGTTAAGAATACAGTAGGTTATTTTGCATAGTAAGACAGTTTAGTGGACTTCGATGAGATATCCTGTTTCAGGAGGAGCAAAGAACTTACTACTATCAAGGTCTGCAGACAAGAGTAGTTCTGAAGTGCTCAGGTAGAAAGAAACGGTTGGCTTTGTAAGTAAACTGCACTGAAAGAAAAGGTGAGCGTTGTAAGTAAGCTGCATTGAACCTTTGAAACAGAACAGGTCTCTTACTGGACCTTCAGTTAAGCAAAAAGTAATTTGCTATAAAAATAGATACAGGTACATGATTTTCTCATTGTTTTGAAAGGCAATATCTGGTAAGGTAGGTGAAGTTATCAATTAGTTTACAATTGTCATCAGAGTGAAATACCAGGACTATCTGTCTCATAATGAACAAATCTCAGCCTTACTTTCTTAGGATTCTCAGAATTAGATATGTACAACAGTCAAAGTACAAAGAAAAGGAAGCTATCCCCCACGCAGCGCATGAGGTCACAACTCATCTATTTCAAGTGGTTCTGTTCCAGGGAATCCTCTTTGCTCAAGAGACCCTTGATGATTAAGTCTTTAAAACTGTCCAAAAAATTTCTACTAATTAAAAGAAACGTGCACAGGTACTGAAAGATCTCGGGGCAGAATGAAGAAGGGATCCTGACAAAGTGAGTAGTCTTCTCACCTCTTGTTGATTAATTACTTGATTATGGTATTATCTACCCATATCACTAATTAATCCATGAGGAAATGAGAAGAAAACTTTGTATACCAGCCCTGGGCTTCACCGTTCTAAGATATACTTATGCACAAGAAAGCTTTCAGAGTGCTTGAGAGATCCTGAATTAGAAGGTCATTCAGATGAGTTTTCCCTCTAGAACCTAAATTTAGCTGATTGCATCAGAACAATAAAGCAGACACCTTGCACCTTTCAGATCCATAAACCATAACAAGGATGAAATGTAGGGAACATAGCTGAAGTCATCATTCAAAATTTGAAACAGTAAACAGCTTAAAATTCTAGATATCAAGTATGTGCCTCCAGTCCCTTTGCTTCTTTCAAAGCATCAGGAAAAAAAGACAAACCTCTGAACTTGAAAATCACCTCTGTCAGCAGGTGCAAACATAGGTGCTGACTAGCATTCTCTTGTGGAAAGGATCTTAAAATGAGGAAAAAAAAAAAAAAGGAGAAAAAAAAAAAGGAGAAAAAAAAAGGAGAATAAAAAAAGCAAAGGGATTGCAAGGATATTAAGCTGTGTAGATTTATCTATCCTAATATATTTATGAAAGCAAAATCAGTATATCTGACATAGCTTCATGATGAAGTCTTCCTCAGATCTCAAGGAAAATACAATGGAAAAACAGTACAAAATTCTCCTAGTGTTGTCAGCAAACCTACAACCCGTAGGAAGACTCACCCAAAGCACAGGGTGCCTCTTCTGGTTCTACCACGTTAAATCTGTGAATCTTAGTGGCTCATGACAGAGTAGCATCACACTAAAATATGCTTCTTGTCACAAGTGTTCTGTTGTTTTGGTTTGGTTTTCTAAGGAATGATGACACAGAAGCCCTGCAGAACTTGCCTGAGAACGTTATGATGTGGAAAGCAGCACATACACCATTGATGAAGACAATCTCAGACAGATGTCCTCAACTGTTACACGGATCACTCAGGAGATTTCTGAAAGCTAAAATCATGATGTCATCCATACAAGTTATTGCATATGTCAGAGTGCCATCTACATTTAGTGTAACCTAGTGACATGTAAGGCAGAGAGATGTCTTCTTTCGAGCTGTAGCTACTTTAGCAGTCTTTAGTGAGTTACATAGGTAGATTTTTCTAACAAAAAATGATATCACATAATCTATCACTATCATTTAAAAAAATGCAGGAAAAACATTTTCATACAAAATACTTCAATGATGTCTTTTCCCCACAGAATGCATTAAGGGTGGATCTTCTACTCATTTCCCTCAAGCACTGCAGTCAGGCACAGGAGCAAAAAAACATGTTAAAAAAGCTTTAGCAGGAGCTTGATGTCTTCCGTCTGCTTTTTTTGGACATAGCCAAGGTCTATACAGGTGTATGCCAGATGGGCACGGTTACACTGCTTGTGTTGACAAGTGCAATATTTCCAAAAGTTTTCTTGTTTTTCTTGGACAGCCTTCTAGAGAATGCCTAAGACTTCTGCCATGTACTTCATTAAATCCTGGAAAATTTTAAACTTATCTGTAGAAGCCAGGAGAAGATGAGAATATTGCAGCTGGGACTAGATGTTGTTCTGCTGGAGTTTGAAGTTTTTCTCCATTCTGTCAGATAGCTGATGTTGGAGAAACAGAGTTGTATGAGAAGATTTAATACACCCTTTAAAACTGAAGAGCTGTTCTTTGGAAACAGTGGACAATGCTGACTTTGTGGGCTAACAGTAAGCAATGTAGCTGAGGAGTGAGAGGAGATGTCAGCTCAGCCAAGACCATTAACGCAAATTAAGTGCATGAGGGAACACACAATAGATGGGACAAGGTCACGTGGGGTCCTTGCTGAAAACCCTGGGTTCTTCTCTGGGAGTTGAGCTGCAGGGAGAGAAGAATCTGGCAAAAAGAAAGCAGAAAGCTGCACCCACAAGCAGGAGAGAAGTAAGTCCTTTTGTGATGTGCCAGGACCACCATCCTGAAGTCAATTCTCCAGGCACTTACAACCAACATAGTACAGTGCAAAAGCCCCCGTGTCCCAGCTCTGCACTATCTTGCTGGGGTTTTTTCTCCAGACTTCTTCAAACACTTAAACGAAGTGCAAGATATTAATTCAACATTCCTTATCCTTCTTGGTCTCAGCTTGGCGACAAATTTCCCAAGTAACATCCAATCCAGCCTTCACAGATGGCTCAGTTTCCCAAACATCTAGCACAGTTTGGAAGTTTTTTCTCTATTGTATTCTGAAATAAAGTTATACTTTCCCCTTTGCCAGCCTATCTGCAGCTTCTACAGATATTTATTTCTTAAAAGAGGCCACACCTTGGCAAAGGATCATGTCCTGTCCGTTGCCTCTGAAATACTTTTCTACAATTCTCCAGAAATGTTAGCTGGGCTATGCCACCACAAATCCAGTCATGAATTAATATATATTGCTTCAGCGTTAAGGCAACTAGTTGAGTTAAAATTACTCTAGTTATATAAAAATAGACATACAGGCAGGCAATTTGAATAACAAATATATGCCCAGAACATTGGCACTGGTATTAAGATTGATTTACTGAAGAAGAAAACACCATATGAAGGCAGGTACCATATGTACTGTCTTGGACATCAACACCGAGAACCCAAAAAAGACCTTATTCCTTTTAGCAAGAAATTAGCCTATACGTGCAATGAACCCGCTGTCTCTTTCCATACACTGGCAAAACCAAGCTGTGTCTATAATACACAGTTCTCTACACACCAATCTGGCATTGGCACAGATATAACAGAATCCTCATTTGACTGTACTTATCAGTCATAACTACAGAGAACTAAGACCTCACTGACAGAAAGATTAACCCGTAAACTGAGGCTATTAAAAAAAAATCTCCCTTCAGAACATAACAAATTTTCTAGGAAAGTTTTATCCTTGTCTCTCAGACAAGGCACTGAGAGTGTTCACAGATGAGCCGCACTGTGTGTTATACATGAAACAGGTGAAGTTTTTTAAACCATGGAGAGAAAACTTCTACTTACGCATTTAATCTTCAGTTCCTAGGGTATCAGAGATGCATGGAATAGAATTTAGTTCTCATTAGAGTTTTGTTTGTATTTTTTTTTAAATATGCCAAGAATCTCTGTAAAGTTAGATAATTGTGTTCAGTCTTTCGTGTATTAGATACTAATATCCATAAAGAAACACCCACTATGTTTATACATATTGAGACTTCTAGTGTCCTGAAGAGCAGCAATGTTTTCCCCCCTTTCTGAATATCACCTCTGGAACAATTCTAGTTTCCTTGGTCTCTTTTGCATAAATCAATTGTTTGAGCATTCAAATAGACACTCTTTCTCAACACAGCATCCGAAGTTTCCCAATCTCTTTTCTTAAAAGCTTCTTCAAACTTAGGGGGCTGTTGAATCACTGTATTTCTTATAAATTTATTGAAGCATTTTGAAATTTTTAGATCTCCTTTGCACTTTTAGAATACCTACAACTTTCAAATACTTTTGTTAAAATGGAACACTTTTGTTGAAATGGAAGATTCAATTAATCAATTTAAACTGCAGTTTTCACAAAAACAAATTTTAATCTGCCAAATGCAACCCTGTCTTATCCAGCTTCTGACGTTTTCATGAGGATATGACTGCCACGATACGTAAACTGAGTCACTTTTTTCTTTGTCTTCTGAACTAGAGTCCAGATTCTGACTTCTCATTAAACTTATTTGTAGGGTTCTTCCTTGTCTCCCACCTCCTGCCCCCTCCTCCAGAAAAAAAAAAAAAATATATTATCAACTCCCTCTCCTTTGGATGGTTTTCTTGTGTTTACTTGTTCCTGACTGAACTGCCACATCAAAGAGCTACATAGCCTACATGCAATTATTATATTGTTATCAAAGCATGTAATGACTCAGTATGTATATCTGCAAGTTTTCTCATAATCAATTCAATAACATTGCTATTTACTGGATGTGAAAGAATGCATTCAAGTTTGATGCTAACATCTAAAATGGATCAATTGTTCAAGCTGATAATTAAAAAAAGCATCAGAACTTCATGCTATTTTTCTTTGCACATCATTCCTCAGTGGATTGTGGTGGAAGATTCTAAATAAAACCTGCAAGTGTATGACTGGCTTTCCTCTCCCATCCACTTGATGGCCTCTGATGTTTTCACACGGATTCTTACAGAAGAAATCTGGGAAATTTACGATCTTCTAGGCTGAGACTAACTTCTCACCTTCATAACTTTCACTGATAAGAACTTATGCAGATTCTTCTCAGGAAAGTTGCACAACATCGTGCCAGTATTTGCCATAGCTTTCTTTGGTATGTAGGTGGTAATGCCTATTTATTCACTGGCTTTTCCTGGTTCCTTGCTTCATTTAAGTCAGTAATTTTATCACTTATTTCCTTCATATGCTTCTGTCCTTCTTTACAATTACCTGATCTTTGGATACAGCTTTCTCACTTTTTTCTCTTTTCATGTTAGACTACCACTTTCTTTTGGTCAGTGACCTGGAGAAATAGTACACATGCAGCACAAGCTGAATATGTATTTCTTCTCATTGCTTGTCACTCCTCCTCTGCATCTAAACCTTTCCTTGCTTAACTTTGGCAAATATTCCAACTCATGCAGACTTTGCAGGGAGGATTTTTCTGGGGTATTACAGCATCTTCCTATCACTGTCTTCAGCAGCAGTTTCAGCTTCAATGCTGTCCTAGCTCATCTTTCACAGTTAGTTATTATAACACTACAAACTCATAAGAATGTTACTGGAGCAGCACAACACACTAGAGACCCAGCAAGTGCCTTTGCCTTGCAGCTGTAAGAACAGACTCAGGGGTAGTTGGACAGTTCTGCTCTTCATGCCCTCAGGCAGGGTAGGCACATGTAAGGTACCTGCACTCCAAATCATTTCCTTGGAATGCATTTGACTAACACAAAGAAAGCTCAAATCCTACCATTCCTTTTGTAGTTTCCACCTTCTCTGCAGGAGAAGAGTATTCTTCCCCCTCCTCTCTTATCCACATAAAGATCCATCCCTAATCAACACCAAGATTTTTCCTTTCTGTCAAGGAAACAGAATTTTCTAATACTATTTTTATTGAAGTTGACTGGGTGGAACTACCCAGACTTCCACAAGTCATTTGCAAAGCTAAATAGCATACTGATATAATATATACATTGATCTTAGATATCTACCTGTAAAATTTTAATATATCTGAAAATAATGTGCTTGCACTTTTTAATTATCAAAATAAGGACGCTATCAATTTCTTAACTTTATGACATATTCATTTTATACCTCTTAATTCTCATGATAAATTAACACAACTGTTATTTTTCTTGTTGTCAGACAGAATATCTGACTTGAGATGACAGAGAACTTTTTGAGCTTTTGCACCTTCAGATAGTTTGTACAATGTGCAGGTGTGACTTGGTGCCTTCTCCACTTTTAAAGCTCTTTTAAGAAGCTCATAACATTTTCTGAGCACAAAAGTGACATAGGAAGATAAGCCCTGTTTTCAGAAGTGTCTGGAGCATCCAGAAGCTGCTAAAAGCCATTCTTATTCACCTAAATAGCTTAGGCACATTTACAATGCTCGTGTGCTAAATACCTCGTGCCAGACAAAGGTTTTATTACTTTCACTCTGCATTTTAACCTTCATAGGGAACTGAGATATCCAGTTTCAGTTGAAAACTGATTGATGTTTGACAACATCTGTCAATTCTGACACCACGGTTGTGCATTTCATATGCTTGGAAGACAGATAACCATATAAGAATCACTCAAGCCAACATTTAAGAAGTTTCCTTCACTGGATCTACAGGCAATTAAAGTACTGCTGTTGATTTGGATAACTTTCTACTGTGAAATTGGGTAAGGCTGGGTCAGGAAGAGATGTGACATTGGCAGAGGCGAGAGCTTATTTTCAAGAAACAGCTGCTTTCCAGAGCACCATCCCAGGCCACCAGCAGAGTCCACATGACAGGCCAGCTGCCAGGCACAATGGTGCAAAACCAAGCCTCTGGGCTCAGGAGGGATGAGGTCAGGCAGAGGCAGAGCATTCAGGTCCATTTGTTGTTTTCCAAAGGGCTGCTCTAGAGCTTTACAGGC
This sequence comes from Tyto alba, assembly GCF_018691265.1. Classification (NCBI taxonomy): domain Eukaryota; kingdom Metazoa; phylum Chordata; class Aves; order Strigiformes; family Tytonidae; genus Tyto; species Tyto alba. The sequence continues at coordinate 12,799,442 of NW_024881295.1, forward strand.
TATGGTTAAAAAAAAAAAAAAATCCATTTTGCTAATCCTGCTGTCTTGTTCTCTTGCCACATCATTCCTAAGGATTTATCTGGTCAGCTCCCATATTCAAGGTATTTTTCTGTAGTGAAAAGATAGGAAGGGCATCACACTTACTCCAAAACCTGTAGTTTTCAGACTCTGGAGTCCACAGCCCAAGAAAAGAACCAGACACATGGTTAGCACCCAGGAGCACCTCTGCCTATGAACAATGTTGTGCTATTCAAACTGCCAGGGGAAGAGAAGGGGAGAAGGAGTGGGAGGTATTGCAGAGGCTCACTTTCACGAGCTTGGTATAGTGACTAAACATCTTTTTGTAAACAGGACCAGGTTAAAATAGCTCTGCCTAAGAGACATCAGCATTCCTCTTTGCTCTTAGGTGGATCAGGAGACAAATCAAAGAAATTAAGTGATTTATCAAAATCAGGGTTTATCAAGGTCTTTGTGACTTAGCCTGGACTGTCTATGTTGACCTATGTTCTGCTCCCTGCTATAATTTCATGGTCATATCTTGTGATCTTGGTCTGCCTGGATTTTTTTTTTAACTCTTGCTTATTACACGATCATGTTATTGCTCATTGGTGACTGAAGTTTTTCCAGGTACTGCTGCACAGGGTTGTAAATTCCCAGTGCAGTTTGTCATTTCTATTGTTGGTACAGTGTAATGCCAGCAAGCCAAGTGGTATAACGTCCCTCCAAGACAGTCTGCTTTACACCTTTTTACATAGACATCTGGCAGTTTGGCATTATCACTGCTCCTGCCACATGCTTAGATTTAGAATCTTAGGGTAAATATTTACACTGATTCAAAAAGAGCAGAAATACTTCCCCTCCCCGCCCAGAAGTGCACAGCCTCATCTATCACTGTGATACTGGCTTCTATCCATTACTTGTTCTGCATTCATGTTTTACCATCTGCCTACTGCTAACCTGGACTTGCTATGTCTAATCTGTGCATCACTACCACTCTCTCAGCTGAAAAATATAAAGGATTTGCTTGAATTCACTCAATTAGGAACTACCCCATTCAAGGAGCTATAAAAAAAAAAAAAAAAAAAACAAAAAACTACCTTGATTTATAAATTGGCAGTTTAAGTAGCTCCTTAGCAGTGCTTAACAACTACTGCTGATGTTAGATGTCTCTGCTGATTTAGGACTATTGAGGTTTGAAGTGAATCAGGTAGCTCCAAGCTCACACATGTCAGAGCTGGCAGTTCATGTCTGGAGGACTAAGTCTGAGACACAGCTTTATGGGCAAAATCCAGTTAAGAGACCTAGCATAAGTTTACCGTCAAATCACTATCTGGAAAAAAAGCCACTTCACATCTACAGTTCTATTAGCATTTTCTCCTTAAACACCAAGTATGGGAAAGTAATTATCTTAGCTCTGTACAAATTTTACTTTTTCTGTTGCTATACTGAATTGTGGGAGAGATGGAATATATTGTCTCTACTTCATTGTTTTAAACACAGCTTGGCCAGCTGGTAGTTCTTTTCAGGAGAGTCACTGTTGTGTGCTTTAAGATGCAAGGAAGTCAGGAACGATTTCTGCTTCCTCAATTTCAGGCCATGCTCATTTAACATGATCCTTTGTTATGATGGAAAACAAAAGGGACAGTTGGAAGTTGCTAGGTGGTGACTCAAAGACCACGGGATCAAATCCCACTTCCACTCCGGTGATCCCAAAATCCATAAGTCACTCAGGGTAACATTACTGAAGTACACGGGGAAAAGTCAAGTACTGTAATACTATGTTCCCACACATTTTTCTTCTGCACACCCTCCCCAGTGCACATCACTGTTTTCCACTTTGAGTGCAGGCTTTGATCGTTGCAGGTGCAGATCAAAGCCTTACCACTCCCTTTGCAAGGGATGCAGCCTAGATGATTGAGAGCTCACATAAAGTTCACCACTACCCTTTTCAGTGTCCCTTGTGCTGCAGACATTTACCTACAACTGAATGAGAAACTCCAAGTAGCCAATGGACCATTCACCATATACGTATCCATACCTGGGTTTTAAGCACTCGGTGTGATCTGAGTGTGAGACAAAAACATCCTTTTGCATACACAGATCTCAGAGTGCTGTGCCTTCAGTACTCTCTGGTCTGGGAGCAGAGGCAGAAGCAGTGTCCCTGGAGAAGTGGGGATACTGACATGGAAAAGGATGGGCACTTATGGAAAGACTTAGATTCATACCTGCAGAGGCTCAAGGCTGGAGGAGAAAACTTGGCACCACCACCCCTCTGAGCAGGTGGGGAAGAAGCCAACAGTAGCAAGTGCACTATAACCATTCACTTGTGAACAAGCTGAGATCCCAACAGCTCCAGCACAACCATGGAGGAGTAGAATTCACTCTAAGTGAATTAGATGCTTTTGAAAAGTCTAAAAACACCTGGAAGGAAACTTTTATAGGCAAGATATATCCTATACAATGTCTGAAGGCAGACATAGATTTAAATAAATTCACAGGTGGGGATGATTATCCTTGTAAAAGCAAGAATAATACCATCCCCATGCCCAGTAGGCAATAAAACACATTATGGAGCAAGGCACTAAGAGGTTAGAGTGATTTGGGAGATCAGGAGATGAAAAGGATGAATCAAAAGGTCGCTATGTATGAATAGACACATCTGAGCACTCTAAGGATGTCATAATCTGTTAACAAAACTAAGACTCTAGAAAAATGGATACTAGAGAAAACAGGAGCAGAGGAATACAGAGGAATAGGAGAAAAAAGATAGGATATAGTGGTCAAGTAATTCTCCTTACACAAAGTTTGGAGGGAGGGGAAGAGGGAGTGGTACAGCTTTAAACTCACATGGTGGTAAGCATCAGTTCTGTACTCCTTGTAGCTAAGTCCAACAATAAATACATCTGAGCAAGAACTAGCCCATGTGACTGGGAGGTGCACATGTGCTTCACTGAAGGAGATGTCATGTAGATCACAGATAATTCATCTGATGTGGCATTTGCTTGGGTAACCATGCAATTTTCTGTGAACAGCAAACTAAGCAACTGTGCAAAATCCATAGTTCATTGCTCTCTTCCTCCATGTGGCCGAATCAACCTTCATAACTTTTTTAATGCTGTATTTAACTATTTGATCCATACATACCTCTCCCTCTATTTTTACAGCTGGTCTCCCATTTATGAATTTGTACCATATACGAGTGCTCATTGCATTTCATTCAGACATTCTGCATTCATAAGGATGCAGAAAAAACAGACACGTTTATAGACAGCATAGATCCAACAGTGGTCTTTCAGAAAACCCAGCCATTAGTGGGCTGCCACTATATAATTCATCAAGGAATGCATCATAGACAGAGTCAGCCTAATCAGTTCTCCAACACTGGTTTTGAGCATGAAACTCATGTTTCCTGTCTGATAACTTGTGTTTCATGCATTGTTCATGCTGCATTACATGTGCTCTCCCCATCTCTCATTTTGAGATTCTGTGCTAGACATGGGTTGTCAGCTGTCCTTCAGGAAATAGATAGGCTGTTTTTTTTTCCTATGAACTTTCTGTAATTCAGTGAGTGATTCAAACTAATAAAAAAAAATAAATCATCATTGCTTGCTGGACAAATTTAAGGATTCATAACACTGTGGAGCTACCTTTCAATTTCTTTTCTTGTCATAGTATACTATTTCTTAGGGTTTCAAGTGTATAATCACAAAACATACACTGTGGTATACAGATTAATGCCATGGTAAAATTTATAAAGTTTTCATTACTTGAATTTCACTTTGTTATTTAATATATATATACAGAGACCTCTGTAGCACTTAAGGTATACTATCTGTGACCACACACATACAGAGATGCTAGAATTTAATATGGTTTTAAAAGCCTGCTTACCAGGTGGCCTTATATTCTCTCTCAAGAAACAAGGCACACCTGCACACAAAATTCTGCCTCTCATAATTTATAGTAAAGTTGTTGTTTGGGCTTTTTTTTTTTTTATTTAAGTAATCAGATAACATGCTCACTGCTTATGCAAAAAATGAAGGTGTGCACATGTCAAAGACTTGCAAGAGGAATATCCTATAGGAATACACTGCATCTGGGAAGCAGCAGAAAACAGAACAGACCAGACATCTGTCTGTTTTTTTTTCCAGTGCAGCAGTTACCTATTTGGCTAAATTACTTTGACTCTTAAAATGACAGTTCTGTTTCTGTACAATAATTCACTGAATTCTAACTTATTATCAAGGAAGGGTTGAGTGTAATGGTATTCATAAAACCAGTGATGAACTGTTTGGAACCTTACGATGCATCAAGCACCATGGAGGCTCATCTTGTTCAGGACTTGGGAGTTCCTTTTAATGCGAATAAAGAAGGTCCACGCATTGAGCCACATGAAACAGGAGCCCATTTCTTTGCCAGCAAGTCACATGATGGATATAGTCTTACAATATAGAGCTATACCACAAAGGAAGCCCATCCTACCCCACTGCCATAGCTTGCATTACCTGCCATTTCCGGATCTCATCCATCACGTACTGCAAGTTGACATGATAAGTGAGTGTACACTGGCATGAGACTGGGAAAAAACAGTAAGGTGCCATTGCTGTAGTGAAAGAACAGGATATAGATGCATAAGTCCTACACATGAAACATGACATTGTAGGTCTACAAGATGTTCAGATGCAATGTCTGGGCAATTCGCCTTAAAGATGTCTTAGTGAGAAAACACTGATTAGGAGCATTACTGTGGAGCTGATAAAACAATGGTAGGTGATGCATCCCACTAAGAAATTTTGAACCAGGCTGAATTTAAAACTTGGTAAGAGAGCTACATAACCACGTGATCGCATTGCTGGCAGACTGGCCACTATTTCATACACAGCAAAACTTGTGCTGAAATTCCATTTGTAGTGAGGTAACTCTACAGACTTCTACTCATCTTAGACCTTGTATGCCCTAAGAAGCATTTTAAAGGATTTTCCCTGTATTGCAGCATTTCCAAGCCCTGATTATACTAGAAAGACACCCATCCTCTGTAAAACCCCTACTGAAATCCAATGGATCAGAGCTAGGAAAAGTCAGATCTCTCAAAGTTCCTCTGTTCTTATCTGCAGGGCAAAGCTATTATTCAAAGAGGGGAGACAAAATTTAGTTTGAAAACAAATAGTGCATGTGCCAACAGGAGTTCAGAATGTTGCAGCAACATTGGTACAATAAAAAGCAAACTTATGCTTTGGACAAGACAGATCCTCAAGTGTAGATAGGCCTCCACAGTTAAAAGGACTTCCTGTCTCTTTTTAGAACTCGATTTTGTTTGCTCTCATTTCCTAGCTACTGACTGGATGCCTTGACAACACAACAAACCTTTATTTCATTTTGAAGGTTTAGCATGTCACGTAACAATAACCAGATCACTTCCCCATGTGTGCGCACACACACACACACACACACACACAAAACCTGGAAAAATAAAACTGTTTAGAAGGAAAATCCTATTTGTGCTTCTGTTGTTTGGAACTAATTATTTATCATGTGAATTACTTCTGGAAAGTCTTTAAGCTCATAAACCAGAAAATTCATCAGTATCTGTGAAATTATTCCACAAGGTATCAATTAGTTGTCTTAGATACAAGTGAAACTAGTGATTTCCTCCCCCAGTGAAGTCCAGAAACTTTTTGTTATGACATTCATGAAATATACCCTACACTTATAATGGAATAACAGGAAAACGAGGCAGACAAAAAGATAAAACTAGGCAACCAAGTTCCTGATCCCCTGTTACTGCAACCTTAAAAACACTCTCTCCTAATCCTAACACTCAGAGAAACTAGGGACTTTGGGGTGAACAGGGGACCAGCAACCTTTAGGGCTAGCACAGGTCAGCACCTAGTGGGATGCCCTGCTCCCAGCTGGGCAGCCATCTACAGAGCACCTACCACACTTAAGAAGCCCAAGAGGAGGAGTTTCCAGTCCCCTCCCTGCCAGGTGGGAGCCACACAGTTTATTTGTACGTAAATTCACCAGAGGAGGGTTGTGGCATGTCAGAAACTGACCTACTGCAATCAGGTGGTGATCCTGAAATTATGGAGCTTCAGCTGTGCACCTTTCCTGAAAAAGAGTAATTTCAGCTAGATAAGCCACTTAAGCAGGTGTTGCACAAACCCTATCCCCCACCCTGTGATATGCCTTTTTTTTCCTCCAAATACTAAATTATCCCTAGCTATGCTTGGAAAGGGCACTCTGCTAACTCCTGTGTTTACTGAAGGTCTCCCCACAGCCTTCCTTCTTTTACTAGACTCAACAGGGTTTTAGATGTGCTTCAAAATTACCCTCCAGATCTGCCTGAATATAAGGTTCCTCCTCCTTTTCAAAGCCTGCAGAATTAAATTTGATTGAAAACTTCAAATATCTCATTAGCTGCAGAGTAACAGCTGCTACAATTGTTTTAAACATGGAAGCCAGCAGAAAGATTGACCTTTTGTATACATAATCAAATGAGAAAAAGGTTAGGTAGTATCCATGCTACAGCTCTGAAAACAACACCACCACCTTTCTGGTACCTTTTTAAAAAAATTAGGAATAAAATCTAAGAGTTAAATTCAAGTTAACTACAATAATTTCTGTTGTCACTAAGTAATCCTCTCCCATACAGACTGAAAGTCATTATGTATTTCTTATTTAAGCATTTGAGAAAATTTAGACCTTGATGCTTACCTGTTATTTTCCACTGCATATAGATGCATGCACAAGAAAGGAATGAAACACCTAAGGCTCCATATAAATAGATTCATGCCAGCAGATCCCAGCTTCTGTTGGGACTTCTCTCTAGAAGCAACTGAGATGTATGAGAACTACACGAATATAAAAGTTACAGCTGAGCAAAGTTTATTAAAGGACTGAGATCCTAAATTGACCACACATTATTGCTGTATCCATTAATATTCTATTTGCAATGCATAGTATCAAATGATTCACAGATGTTTTAATAATTGGCATATAAGCCTATATAACAAACTCTTTTTATAAACATCTATAATATACTAGATAACCACCTTTCACTGTTTTAAGATGCAAGTTTAACAACTGTGACTTTAATTTTTACATCCTAATAGTAAAACGATGAAAAATGCAGAAGCCTTTACATCAGGCAAAGACTACAGAGCCTGTGGTCCCAAATAAAATTCAAGACAGAACTCCAGGGTTTGGGTTTCTGTTTCCCAAAGACTAAGAATAAACTTCTTCCCATGTTGTCTGAAACAAGTAGTTTTTTCCTGCCTTCAAACAAGCCAGTCTCAGGGCTCAGAGAGGAAGAGATGGATTAAATGTTGACTGAAACACTTAACAGCCATCAGGAAGAAATACAAATTCCAGGTGCTGGCCTAAGGTTCCAGAGGCCTGTAACCAGTATACAATAAAATTGAAATATTGCAAATAGTTTCCTACTCTTTGACAGATGTTGCAATGATGTTGCATTTTTCTGTTTTCAACACTCACATACTTGTCCTTTGGACATTCCTCATATTAAGCTCATGCTTATATCTGTTGTTTGCAACAAGTCTCTAAGGCAACCACGGGGTTGGGCAAATAGTTTCACTTTGTACAAGATAATAGGTAATTCAAAACATCTATTTTTTAAAGCAAACTTAAGTCATCTACACATCAAACACTGCAGTTGATTAAGAGGCCAAGAAAAATGAATTGTTGTGTCCAGCTAAACAATAAAAACTTGGTCCCAAAGTGATGTAGCTCCCATTAATTTACAGGGTCAGGACTGAACTTCAGGGGCATGTAAAACAGCCTGCTGCCAAACATCCATCCGTTGTAACCACAGGGTGAGGAAAAGACTGATTAACTGCAGACTTTATTGCCAGAGAATACACATACCATGTAATTTCACCCAAGGTGAAATTCACTTCTGTCCCAAGAGTCTTACTGGCACCTACATACACAGCAGGTGCATCTCATGCAGGCTCCAAGAGGGTCTGATCCAGAGCTCAAGCCAGTGGAGAGACCACTCGAAAAAAAGCACACAATAGTAAACAACTATCATCCCCTCTCGTCTAAAACAAAGCTCTGTTTTTCCCCTCAATACAAGTCAGAAAAAGCAAGGGCTTGATCCTGGTAAGACATGAGCACTTGTGATTCCCTGACCTTGACAGGATGAGACTAATTCAGCAACATGCAGAATGAATCTGTCTGATGTCCTTTCAGATGTATGGAAACAGAGTTAACAACACTGATAAAACTAATCTTCCTGAACATCAATTTGTCATCAGAAAAGCAGCTCGTCTCCAAAATTTCCAGTTACTCTACAATTCCCAAAAGATCAGAGCAGAACTAGGCTAGAGCTCTCAGGACCTTAACAAATCAACCCTTAAAGGGTTTATGTATTTGGGAACCTGGAGGCAAAGAGAGTTGACACAAGCAATGTTGGCTTGGGTCAAACTCTGGTGGTTGAAAGCAGGAGCGTGCCTCAGGGCTGTGCTGGGGCCAGCAGGCACCTCCAGGTCAGCGAAGGGGAGCTGCAGGAGGTGCTGACAGCACCACACCACCCAGAGCATCTGCCAGGTCACACCAGTGCTGTGGCAGGGCCACCAGCCAGCCACAGCGTTTCCGAAGTCTTGGCAGAGCTTTCTGCTTACCACCTCCATCTCTCCCCGGGCTGCAATGAACGCTTTGCTCTGTGGTACAGCTTGTGCACTGTATAGCTCTAATGCCTCCAGACAGTATTGCTGCTCTGAGCTCCTGCGTAGAAAATTATTTGAAGAAAAAAGATAGTTTATTAAAAAAGTTTAAATTGATTGGCATGCTTTGCTTGGAAAAAGGGGATGTTTGTTCTGCCTCACACACTGTAGGCCTAGGTACTCGTCCTGAGTGCTGCTGGCAGCTTTTCCTTGCAATATACACTTGCATCAGTGGCTTGAGTACAATCACAGAACACATTGCTCCTCTGGAACCAAATAGCTTAAAACAGTGCCTCTTCAAAGCTTTGCACATGCTCTTGGACAGCTTAGGACTTGATCCTGCAAGCACCTCACTCATCAAACAAGACCCTCATTGAAATTGGCTTACATCCTAGACTAAGAAGGATTGGGCCCTTGACATTTTCATCCATTTCATCATTTTCCTGCCTTCTGTGTACTCAGGTGTTAATAATTTCTAACTCAGCTGGTGCTTATGCTTAATGCTAAAACAGTGATCCCAGAAATATGTAAGAAATAGGATAAGAGCAACTTTGCAAGCCAGTTGCAATGTCAGTAAAACTTACGGACCCCATAAAAGATACTGTACTCTGTACTCCAGTGCTCTGAAATCAGAATACACGACGCCTGAAGTGTTTGCAGAATAAAGGTCACGTAACTTACCAGTAACAACACTGGGTGACCAGGTGGCATAGATGTCACCACTGATATTTGTCCCTCTCATGGGGGAAGCCCAGAATCTGTTGAAAACTTTGGTTCATCATATGGTAAATGTATGTCTCACTCCATCTCCTCCTGTCATGAGAGGGGCATCAAGGGTGCAACATGACTATTCTAGAAGTCCTTTTATTGAACTTCACAGTACTTAGAAGTTCCAGAGCAGAGGCAGGTTCTAGGTTCCACCACAGAAACATCTGAAACTGTCACAATTTACTACAAGGTAACTTACCCCTCCTTCAGTGAGAACTCAGCACAGATCTCATTGCAAGTCACAGATCCCTCAGCATGAGGGGAATCTTGCAGAGTTAAATGCAGATGGGAGGCACAATATTCTAGATGTATTATTTGATCTAGCAGTGCAGATTGCTTAATTCCACAGAGCTGCTCAACCTATCAGCCTACACATCTGACAACAGCTCTTCACAGAAGGACACCAAGAACACCATCCAAGTTTGATGGAGTGAGTTTCACAAGTCACCAAGAACATTAAGGTCCTGAAATATCTGAACACTGTCCAATGACAGTAGACACAGTATCAGTGGCTGCATACCAGAACTTGCTGAGTAAAGCTATTTCAGCTGAGTTAAACAAAAAACCTAAGTATTTTCACAGAATTATTCAAGAGCTTCAGCAGTGAACAAACTTTCCAGTTGGTACCCTATAATATCCTGTATGAGATTGTGGTCACAAAAGCCAACTCTGTTTTAGACATCAGCAGTGCTGAGGTGCCACATTCAGTGACATCATTTAGTGCTACAATGACCATCAGATTATCCTTCTACTATTTTATTAGCGAGACATTTTGTAAGAGAATAACCAAACTAAGTCTAAGCTCTACTACTTACAAATCCTGACATCTGATAAGCAGGTGGACAAGTAAGGTTAGAAAAGGCCAGATTGTTGCAGTCATATCTGATAGTACTACTTTAGATAATGGCTAGGAGGAGAATAAACCATTCTCAGCTGAATTTTTTGTTGTTGTTGCCATTTTGAGGAAAACTAAATAAGTGCAATTCCCTCAACACAACAGAACAAGCATTACCTTGTTGTAGATTCCTAAGGAAGTTTCTAAACCATTGATTCGGCAGGGTCCTATTGCTCAGGTCTGGGCAAATTCACAAGTCTTACTGACTCTTGAAGAGTCAAGGTCCAAGTATGCATTACACTGCAGGGAGTGTAGTGATAGGAGAAGGGGTAATTGTTTTAAACTGAAAGAGGGTAGATTTAGATTATCCATAAAGAAGAAATTCTTTACTGTGCGGGTGGTGAGACCCTGGCACAGGGTGCCCATAGAAGCTGTGGCTACCCCCTCCCTGGAAGGGTTCAAGGCCAGGTTGGACGGGGCTGGGAGCAATCTGGTCTAAGTGGAAGGTGTCCCTGCCCATGGTTAGAGGGGGTTTGAAACTAGATGATCTTTAAGGTTCCCTTCCAACCCAAACCATTCTATGGTTCTATTATTATTTTCTCCCCCTGCTCTTCCCCACATACTGGTTTCTTTTGTAAGGATACCTGGTCAATGAACAGAGAAGGAGCTGTAACAGGTGAGAGAAGTGTCTTCTCAGCTTAGATACCACCTGAAAACACAAATTCAACAGAGGTGAGGCTTATTTAGTTTCATACTGCAATATGCTGCTAACTACCTGCAATGTAGGTGCAGATACACTTATATGTCATAATAATGTTGTTCGCTGGTAAGTCTCAGCTGTCATTGTAAAAGTATATGCATTTCTCCTGGAAGCTCAGAATTAAAAAACAGTCCTGATGGTATGTGACACAAAGTTGCCCCTTTACATATATATCTTCAATCATATATACACATATATAAATTTATATACATACAAACACATACATACTTAATCAATTTCCCGTGAAATCTCTATTTTGAGGATAATGTCTTTAAAAAGCAGAGGGAAAGGAACCAGACTCCTCCAGAGCATGGGAGAAAGAAGTTAGTTGAGTACAATTGGCTACAACTTATTCCCACATGAAGGAGACCAGGTAAAGTTTCCACATCAGCTCTGGCATGACCTTGATTGGCTTCTCAAACACCCCACATTACAACTATTGCCTTTGGAAAGACTAGTATACAGGGAGCAGAGAGAAGAGAAAGAAAAGACAAGTGGCCATTCCTCACTTGGAATCTGTGCTGAGTTCTCACTGAAGGAGGGGTAAGTTACCTTGTAGTAAATTGTGACAGTTTCAGATGTTTCTGTGGTGGAACCTAGAACCTGCCACTTCTCTGGAACTTCTAAGTACTGTGAAGTTCAGTAAAAGGACTTCTAGAATTGTGATGTTGCACCCTCACTGAGGACCAATATCTGACAGCACAGAGGCAACATTTTCAGTACTGCCCTCTATTCAGTTAGGGAAGCATCTCATTCACCAGACTAATAAAGAGCTCTGTCCCTAGATGAGTGCTCCTCCATCCTCAGCTGTATTTTTTCCTTTTAATCCCAGAGGTTATCAGGGGAATATTTTAGATGGCACAACTCGTGTCTCATTACATTCCAGATATTGTAGCATGACCCACCTGTTTTGCAGCTATTGATACAGAAGGAGCAAGGTCTTCCATAGGATCTGCACCATTTCTGCCAGCTTTGTGAAAATACTCTATAGTTTAGAAAACATACCAAATGACTATATTTAGGTAGATGATTGCTCCCCAGATGACTGCTGTAGCCACAGTTGGAGTCACTGTTCATTGTAGCATTTATTTTTATTTTTTACAAATATTTGTCTTTTCTCTAGACACTGTAGCAGCACAAATGGGAATATAAGACCCTTTTCTTCCAGCAGACAAGTGTACAAACTTCTGATTAGGCTGGGAGATGGTACATAGGAGAACATAAGGATTCGGTTGAGGTTCTTTTCTGATATTGCACTAGTCTTGGTGGAATTTGATTGCAACTGGACATGGTAATTTGAGCATTACAGCACAATTTTTGGGTGCAGTTTAGTAACTAACCAGACTGACTGCTTGTCACAGATGTTTCCTTTTCTGAGACAAGAGGGATGTTCTGTGACTAAGGTTATGACAACCTTTGCACAATGAATAATGTTTAAGTTGGGTGGATTTACATCCACCCTAGCAGTCACTGGTATATACAGTATCTCATTCCCTGCTCCCTTCTGTTTTTTTGGAGCACCCGAAGCTCAGAAAAAGCAAAATGCAAAAAAAAAAAAAAATTGAGAAGTTTGAGGATGAAACAAACAGCAGCAGATGAGAGACTCTCCAACTTCAGTCTTGTTGTCAAGAGTGCTAGGATCAAACTTAATAAAGGTCACAGATCCCAAACATAAGCACAGGGAGATACACGTGTACACCAAAGAACGTCAGTATTCAGAAGACTACAATACAACTGCAGTTGGGGCTTCTGCACACCTACCAGGAGATTCATGCTGACTTCTACTTAAATAATTATTTTTCTTGAAAAGCCTCTTTTGTGCATCTGAAGATTGGAATTATTGGCATGTCCTGTTAGAATGAAACAGAGGTGTCATTGTCACAGAGCTGCTTTAAAAAAATTCCTAGACTGAAAGAAAAACAACTGGAGTCACAGTTGGATCAAAAGCTGAAGCTCTTGGGTTTGTATCCATTAGATGGTGGTGAATTGAAATAAACTCCCCATTCCACAGAGCTCTGGCAATCTCTTGGAAATTATACTCACCTCCAAAGCTATAAATAAATAAATAAAAGCAGCAAACCCAGACCTCCCACACCATCCTATTTGACTTTTTAGTCCACACTTGGGTGGTCCAATTCGTAAACCAGCTTCTCTTTTATGACAGTGGAAAACATTAAATCATGCTTATGAAAAATTAATACAGTTCCCAAAAAGATAGGAAAAAGAAACAGAATATAAGCAAGAGTAAAAGCAGGTTAAGTGCTAAAGGAGGGAGCTGAATGAAAAAAGACATTTAAAATTAAATTTGCTTTGGGCTCTCCATACCTCAGTGCATTTTGATTCAGTTTGGCACTACTTTCTTTCACTCCCATTTTTTTGAAATGCCCAAGCCTACAATAATATTGGCTGGTACAGTCTCCTGCTCCCCACTACAGAACCTCAACAACTCCTGATTTGCCAATTGTCAAACACCTGGAAAACTCTGTAGAAGAAAGATAAAATTTCATGACACCCCTTCTTTCTCCTGCTGACACACACTTTCCAGAAAAATGGCTGTTACTGAGGAGAAGTGCCAAAAGCTGCAGTGATCCCATTCTTTTACCTTATCCTCAGGCTGCAGGTAGCGCTTTTGCATCTCCCCGTCACTGTTATTTGAACAAGCGCTGTAATTCTCCCTAAAATAACCTACACCTGCAATATGACAGTGCACAATCAAAGCATCCCCAAGACACATATAGAACAAACATTCACACCTAAATAGCTTGCCTACGGTCGCATGTAATTCTTGTTAGAAACTATACCACACCCTGTTCCCTAAAGCCTAGAACATAATCAAAGAGTCCTAAACACTCAGTTCTGCACTGACATCTCACCTATAACTGGGAATACATTAAAATAAAATAAAAAAAAATATATATATGCATCAGTTTAGGAACAAAAGCGGTAATATTCTTCTTTTAGTTCTAATTAGAAAGTTTAACTGGAGCACATTTAATATTGTAGGGCTACAGGCTCACTTCATACTACTGGAGTATATAGCCAAAAATTGTTTGTAACCATAAAACAAAACCCGAATCTTGGTGCATTGCACAAGAGGGAGTAAGTTTATTCAGATAAAATAGGAACAACAGATTTGATGTTCAGAGCTTGACTTTGCAAAGTAAGTGGGATTTATAACAGCAGCCCTCAGGGCTACATACAATTTATCTCTTATATGAATTCATGTGAGTCTAAGTACCATGAGACAGCCAATTACACATTTTCACCTGTACCTCTGGTCTGAAGGTAACCTTGCCTATTGATCATTAAGATTGCTTTCAGCTGCTTAATCTTATGATCTACCAGAGAGATAATGCTGACAGATTTCACTTCCACTTCCCCTTCCACATGTACATTTCCTTGTCTTCCACACTCACACAATCCTCTGAAGATCCTTGTATTCAAACAGATGCTGGCCTACCCAACAGCCTCATTTCAGGTCAGGTCTCAGATGCCTATGAGAAAGCCTCACAAATATCCCAAAATACCTGGTTATAAAGTTACATCATTCAACAGCTTACATAAAAAGTCATGAATGAAGCTGCACAGTATTTGCTTGCTGGGACTTCTGTTCACATACATTATACTAGAAAGATCTGGAACTTTCCCTTCGTGCTCTTTGGGTTGGGGTTCATCTGCTCTCAAAAAAAACCCCACAAAAATAAAACAAGACAGGTGAAGAAAGGAAGACTTAAGTCAATGAGGTTTTCATGCAAAAGGCCTTCACAACAAGTTAGGTAGCCGCTGGCTACCATTTCTGACAACACCATGTTGCACTGTTACCTTTACCATACTTAGGAATAGACCTGTCCTCACAGCACCAGCGGTCCATAAGATGTTTACATTAAACTAAAGTCTTAAATCACAAAAAAACCCAGGCCCCTGATAAATAAATGAGGAATATGAATAAAAAGTCAGACACACATGATTTGCTCTTCCTTTGTGGCACAGCTGACCCTCCTACAGTATGCAGTTTTAACTATAATTTCTTCATCTTATTGATTTTCCTAAAAATTAATCCATATTATGACATATAGTATACCATTATCAACCAAAATGCTGAAGAGACACTGATAAGCACAGTATATACATTCTGTATATATACTATATATGTTTATTATTATATGTAAATAATACAGAATATGTTGAATATCCTGTTAAGAGCTTAACAGACCCATAGGCAACTTTATTTGTTAGCAGTTTTAAGGATTTATGGCTGTTTTGGAAATTCCAGTAGTATAGTAGAGCACATCTGATATTCAATTTAAATATGCATAATTCTATTTCATTGGGGGGATGATGAAAACCATATACCTGAAAACACTCTCTGCTCTTTAGCTCTTGACTTCAAAGACATTGAAGTGACATATAACTACAGCCAGTCTCATATTTTATCCATTTCATGCAATATCTTATATATAGGTCTTTATATTTTGTCTACAATAAAATGACCAGGTACAGAGCTTGATTTTTGTCATAAGGGCTGGTGAACAAAATACTAACTAGCTGTATGAATTGTACATAGGCATGATTATTGTGACTACGTGTTCAAAACCCATCTACCCTTACTGCAGAAATTTATTCTCTTCAGACTAAACAAGAGAAACAGTTGAAAGAGGACAATTTTTGTTGAATCCTCAGTCTTTAAACACATGTACTTGACAAGAAACCAAATTTGAAGGAGAGAGTATAGGGAAGTAAATGGCAGGGCAAGTTAAATTGTTTGATGATATTCTGTAAGGAATTTCCACCACGGATGTGCAGTCTAACAGACACTGTACCAATGCTCTGATCAGGTAAATATGCCATGAATACAACTACACCACCTGGCATGCAGACAAGGTAAGCATAAGAACATGTTACTAGTTAGATTCGGCTAAGCATCAAGCTTCTGGTTACAGAAAAGTCAGAAGCTGCATTTTGGAAATCAGTGAGTCTTGAAAGGGGGAAAAAAAAACAAACACATTTACACAGCAGAACTTAGGGTCCAACACCAATGAAGGTACCAAAGCTCTGGTAACAGCTGAGGTCTCCAAAGCGGTTCTTTGCACTACTGAGCTATCAGAACCATAATCAGAAGGCAGTAGCCAGCACAGCTGAGCAGCTTGGCTGATTTTGATATGCAGACTAATTCATATGAAGACAGAAAATGAAACCTGGAGCCTTCTGATCTGCAGCCTGGGCCCTAAGTATTGTATCACCTTTTAAGAACCTAGACACAAGGAGAAGTTGTGTGCTCTGCTTGCATATATGCTTTCAGTGCAATCAAGACGAGTATAATTCAGAGGTAGAGACAGATATTTATCACAGAACTAACAGTAAGTTTAAGTGTAGTTTCTGTATTAGCTCTTTTGCAACCTGGTTTCAAACCTTATTTGACCTTGTGGTTTGGTCTTATACTACAGGCAGATGGAATTTCTGATTTTTTGCTATGTTATAACCAGCGGCAGTCTGCTGATCATTACTAAATGTACCCTTACTCATGCATTAGAGCCTTCTGTCTTTCATTCAGAACTAAGACTAGTTAATCTATCACTATCTTGGGACTGGAAAACAAAGCCTGCACTGAAGAAAACTTACAAAATTTTTCCTTTCACATAATCATCTCAAAAGGCAGCTGCCTGATAAAACTGTATTAACACAGTGAATACTTTGTTAATTTAGAAATACTAGTACAGCTAACTCAAGCATCAGTCCTAGACGTGCTGTACTCTCTGCTGCTAAAATAGGACTTTACGATAACTTGTGTTTACTGAAAAACTTGCTTAATGCATTAGCCCCTGTATTTCTCATGGAACCTTGCTAATAATAGTGAACAGGTCCAGAAGACTGGAGTCATTTGGGGTCATTATCTAACAGTATTAAACAGACTAGGAATGTAGCAAAATGACTGATCACACAAGAACCCAAAAGTTCATACAAAGGTAACAGAGTCCCCTGACTAGAAAAGCAACTGAGAGGAGGACTGAGTCATTACTAGGAAAATAGGCTGCCATTTTAATATGGTTTGTGGGCACTTTTTCCCCCCTCGGTGATGATAGACTTCTTCAGGCTTTAGCCCTTTTCAGCTTCTCCCCTTAACTCTAAAATTGTCCTTTGTTCTTGACAAATTTACAGCATCTGGATTAACAGCCATCAAATACTGTATGGTTTAACACATTTGAACTATAAGCTGTCAATACACTGGAAAAACAAGAACTTGTCTGCACAATAGTTTTACCAGTACAAGACACCAATACAAGTTAAACTTGCCTACCAATGTTAGCACAAAGGCATACCTATCCCAGTCATCTTTAAGTCTGGCTTGATGTCCTCTCTAACATACATCCAACTGAAGAAAACCCCTGGTGTCACTGCAGAAAGGTGACTAGAAGGAATTCACATCTTAGGCCAGTGCAAGATTTTGGGCAAATTCACTCTTCCAGATCCAGACGCACTAGAAGAGCTCCATCTTTAGAGACTACCATTCCAGCAATTTATCACAAAGTATTCAGGTGATTACACTTTCATTTTCTTCAGGCAAGTTTAGGTTAACCTCAACAGTTAAGACAATTGCTCTCATGTAACACAAGAAGATACATTTTTTACACCTCTGTCTTTGAAAAATACAGAAGTTTCTCTAGTCAGGCCTTGATAAAAACTGGTTTGAAACAAAACAGAAACAGCCCTGTTCTCTGCTGGAGGCTTAGACTAAATGGGTTTATCCTTCATCAAAACATTTTTAAAAATTAGGGGGGAAAACTGCATAGGCTAATCAATAAAGATATACATTATCAGATGTAGAACATCTGAAGAACATCAAAGTGTTGGGTATTTTTGAGATAGATTTCTGAAGTCAATTTTGCATCAGTGAAGAAGTTTCTTGGACAAAAATCCACTATATCACACTGCCGTTGTATTTTAACACTTGTAAGTATGGCTCCTTTTCGGTAACAAAAAAAAAGGCAGGGACTCTGATTTTTATAGTATAAAAATAGTGCTGGAATAGAACAGCAGTAAAATAACTTTGGAAGGTTGAACATACATTTTTATATCCACTCAATCAGCAGAATCAATGTTTCAAGCAGTTATGGATGTAAAGGTTACAAGAAGCATATTCATTCACTCTTCCCTTCCCCTCATTTTTACTTTGTGATGTTGATCTCAGGACCAAATATTTATGCTTTTGCTCAGTCATCATTTGGACAGAAATCTTATCAACTTTGGCAAACATGCCATGCTTAGTTGAGCTGCCCCTGTAATCGCCAAAACAGGAAAGGGTAAGCAACCTTTGCCAGTAAGTTTACTAAACCAAGCAGAAACAGAACTCAGGTCTTGTGTCTCCAAATCCTTCGCCATCACTGGTGTCCTGGGAAGTTGCAGCACAGCTGAGCTGAAGAGAATGGGAGTCGGAGGAAACATGGAAGAGTGCAGCAGCAGTGAAACACAGTGGAAGAATTTGGAGTAGTGATGTTGTAAGTTAGGACATCCCACGAATAAGTGCTGGATGTGAATGGAGGTTATATATTAATTGTTTTCACTCTACTCCCCTCTGTCCCCCTACCAGATCTGTCCTGAAAAGCCTCTAGATAAGGATGATGCTTCAGCACTGGAAATCTAATGAAGGTCAGCATGGAATTAAACTAGCAATGTCAGGCCACCTTTTAAGCTTTTTACCTGTGAACCATTTATTCCTTTTCTGTGGGTTCCCCTTTTCTGTGAGAAAACAGCACAGATTTTTTTTGTGGTAAGATAGCAAAGAAGCCTCCAAACCGAAGCCAACTGATCTTCAAAGCGGGAGAGAGGAAAAAAAATGCACGAGCAGAACGGCATGTTGACTTTGGGATTTTTACTTTTAAAATATACAGTCACTCAAAACACATCATCTGTATGACTGACAGCTAAAACTTTGTCCCTTATTATAAAAGAAACTGATTAAGTGCAGATGGCAGCTTGTGTATTGAGTTGGCTACTTCATAAACTGTAATTATGGTGGATGTGAAATGGATCACCTCATCCATCTGGAATAAAAATGGGATTATCACTTGGCAATTTTGTTCTACACAGGACCGCAAAATATCTTGCCCATCTCTACTCTTTGGCATGGCAGGAGTTTAACAATGAAATATAAAAGAATGCGGAGTCCAGATTGTCTTTTATTTACAGAAGTGATAAATTAACCACTGGAAAGATAAAACCTGCCCAAGCAATCATCTCTCCTCACTGACCTCATGCTTAGGCACTGCTTGGAATGAAATCAGCTTTGGAAAATGTCATCCATAATTGAAAACAAATGGTGACAATGCACAAAAAAGATACACCAATTACTGACTTGTAGCTTCAAGACAGTTTTCTAAGCTCCATGAAAGCCTGAACCTTTCCTAAATAGGCAGCCAGTATCTAGTGACATACTCACCACTACTTGCCAGATTACTGTCATGTGTGTATCATGTATCAACCAGTGGATTTGTTTGTTAAAAGACAAAGTAGGAATACTGTGTTCCTTTTAGTTGTGTAAACTACATCAAAACAACTCTCACTACAAACTCCACAGTACATCATACAAAACACATAGTTAAGGACCATGGAAACACACTTATGACTCAAATCACCATTTACATGAAATGACATTAGGTTGTCTGATACAGATGCAAGTAATGACTTAGTTACTCAGCATTTGCTTGTGTACTTACACTCAGGAGTACTGCAGGGATAAACAACAAAATAGCTACCCAAGTTATAAAACTGGTGTTTTAAAATCTAAAGATTACTTGGTGATGCCACTACTGTTGGGGCAGAGAGGGGAATCACACAGAGTAAATGTACCTTTAGTCAAGATCCTCGCCAAAGCATGACAGTTTGTAGAAATAGGGGAAAAAAAAAACAAAACAAAACAAAACAACCAAACCAAAACCAAGCAAAAAACAACAAATTGCATCATGGATTCCAACCAAAATACAATCTACTTTCTTCTGTAAATTCTAATGAACACTTTGCTAGCACAATAAGAACTCAAAACCGACTGGATCATTAGAAAACAACTTATTTTGCACAAACAGATGTGGCTAAAAAAAAAAAGCTTTAAATCACTGGTGGGGGAGGTTGGAAATCTCCCAAAGCATCCAAATCAAATTTTAAACTGTGACTCATTTACCACTATCCCATTATTATTTCTCGTTTCATTCAGTTAATCATCTATTGCCTTTCACATCATGGCAGAACAAGTACAGAAATTCTATAATACTGCTCTGGCAGTATTTTGCACCCATTTTGGATGACTACTGAGTTGAATGGCAACACTGAATTTGGCTCAATGAATTCTTACATAGCCAATATGTTTGCCAAAAATACACAAACTTCTGTTTACTCACCATCAGATAAAGAACTGGATCTGCATAGACAGAGAAAAGAGGTTGGGTATGAAACTGTCATCTTACCACCTTCTCCTTGCAAGCCCTTGTCACAGCAATATTGGGATTTAAGTCTAGGTCAAGGGATTGACTTCGTGTCAAACTTACCTGCCATTAGCCTACTCCCGTATTTTCAGTCTTCATCATTGTGACCAGAAACTGGAAAGTATGACCCAAGTATACAGAGTGTATGGATCCCTACCTGAGACTGCAAAGAACCTAAGACTATAACCATGAGAACAGCACACCAAAAACTTGACAATGACATTATCAGAATCCCTAGAAAGCTACAGAGAGGATGATAAGAACCTAGTCACCTTCAAAAAACTGCTGAACAAAGGAAAGGGGGCTGCAACCAAAAGATTTGGTATGAGATAAGGCTCTGGTTCTACAATTCCTGGACTAGGTATGGAGCACAGCCCATCCACTGCTGTGTTCTTCCACATCTGGCCATGCAAGACAGTTTCTGAGATGTCAGCTTAAAATTTCAGGCCTTAAGCATGAGCAAGAAAGACACTATGTCAACAGCTCTGTGTCTACTGCATTGTCTTGCACCACTCTTGCATAGATGCAAATTAATTCCCTTTCTTACTGGAAAGAGAACTATACTGCATCATCTTTCATGTACTAGGGGATAAAGGTTATGTAGGCGATTACTGCAAAACAGTAGATGTATAGCAAAGTTCTGGAGCATCAAAAGCCTTTAGAGATCTCATGCCACAGAATGAATACAGTAGAAAGCAAGTAAACTAACACCTTTTTGGAAAAAGTTTTTTTTTTTTTCCAGAGCAGCTCTGTAAATACCAGCACAGAAGATGGTTTGGTATATCTTGCTGCCATCATTTCAATGCTGTTATTGGACAATTCTGAGGCCAAATGCAGCTCTGAGTTTAGGAAGTTTGCTTTAAGCCTGCCTTGTACATGGCTACTCGTTTTATGGACAAAAATTTATTTTTCCCTCTGAAAGGGCTACGCAGATACAAAAGAATCCTTGATCTGATTCTAGCAGCATTTTTATCCAATTTCCTAAAGCTAATCTGAAAAGTTTTGCAATTGGCAGGAATGTAAAGTTAATTTTTTTTTTTGTTTTTAAATCCATGAAATTGCCAGATTTTTTACTTATGGGAGAAGAAAACAAAGGAAAAAAAACCTGATCTGATTATCTAAACAACTATAAGCAACTTACTTAGACAATAAAGACAGAATCCCATAAAAGTATTTCTTATTGTTCCCCTTTAGGAAAATAATCAAGTGGTCAAAAGTGCTATCTGGGGCATCACTGGCGAAGAGAAGTTTAAGTTATAGAAGAAAGTGGCCAAGCACCATAATTACCCAGCCACATTTTACAAAATTTGATAATATTCAATCTTTTCAGTACTTGGGTAATAAGAAACCATTTCTTTAAAGTACTTTCACTTTTATTAATCAGTTTTATTGAAAGAAAACAGTTTCTTTTCTCCTCTACAATATCCAAGAGATACAGACCAAACAGTAAGACAGTTAGGAGAGCTGTTAAGACAATAATTGTAATTCCATCCTATACCAGCAAAGGCAACAAACTGCACATAAGGAGACTGGTTTAGAAAAGCAATGAAACACCTGAAGTAATACCACTACCAAGTGATATACATTTACACATTGTGTGGTAGATTGCTGCCACCTTTTGGTTACAGACTGCTATGAAATGAAATTTCTACTTAAAAAGCACATACAATGGAAATGCATGGCTGTGACGTGTGGGATCCTAGCAACCTGGAGAGCAGGGGGGTGGGACAGGAACATTATTTATACTTTCCGTAAACTGCACAGTGTGTGGCTGCATGTCTTGACTTCTACTTACCATCTTCCAGCTTAAAATATCTTCTTATATTCTATTACTGAAATTAGCTCCCATTGGAATGCATGCAATGGTTACTAAATTATGAAATACCTTCTAAGATTAAAATTAAATATATTAGCCAAGGGAAAAAAAAAACAAAGAAAAAGAAAAAAGGGAAGGGGACTCCAAGGACATAAATACATCAGAAACTACTATGTGCAGTTTGTACAGCTTAAGCAGACTACCCAGACAAGGCATTAGCCAAGATAAAGGTTTTGTTTTCCACTTTTCCTTCACAGTAATTCACTTCTGAATAATAAATGTAGTTTATTTTAAGACAGAGGCCGCCTTTCACTCCAAAACCAGCTCTTTGAAATTTTTACAGCATACATTCAACTTTTAGCCTCATCTGTTCCCGTTAAAAGCTATTACTAACTAGTCAGTGAGAAGTAAAACATGCAAAAAAATTACTGCCCCCATAGATTTGACCTACGCAGGCCATGTTACAACTTGAGAGACTATGCATATAATGTGTGAGCAAATAAATCGTTTTACCCATGGGGAAGGCATTTCCAGACTGAGATCTGACTGTAACATAAATCCCCAGCCTTCAAATCAATGGCAAACTCTCAACAACTGTAGAAGGAACAGCTACAATGAAACTAACAGATGAGCACAAGACTATTAAAAAAAATCTTACCTATTATCTTCCTTTCTTAAGGCTATACAACCCAATCAAATGTTATTTGAATGAGGCAGCACATGCATCTGGTCAGTGAGGATGTGAAATTCATGGATGAATGCACAGCACAATGAAAAAGCCACAATACCATAGGATGGCTCAAAGTATGGGTGCAGAGCAAAATTTTTAGTAAGTAATTACACATGAACTTGCTCACTGTCAGCAGAACATCTCTTGACATCCTTTTATGTTTCCCCACCTCCCTACTTGTTTAAAAAGAAAGAATCCAGCTGCAGGCAACTGCTAATTAAATACTTTGGCTTTCAGCTACAGTTGCTGTACGCACACATCTGCTGTGCAATAAACACTGTTTTAAGTGTAATTGGCATATTTTCTGTGCTCTAGGAGAGCATATTTACAACATGAAGAAAGAAAATGCAAGCAGGGTCCATGCCCCTGCTCCATATTCAATAGAAAGTGTTTAAAACTAAAACTGTATAAAATGCGTTTATTGCATAAGGGCAGTCTTTAATCTCACATTCCAAGGCTTTTCTCCCCAAACAAGATATTTACTAATTTTTTAGCCTTGAAATTATGTAAATCTAAACATAAATGTGTCTAGGCACTGAAATATAAGTTACATCGAGGATTTTGGTTTAAATGAATCATAAGCAGCATCATGTTCCATTCCCCCTGATTTCACAATCTGGGTTTCAGACAAAAGATTTGAACAGAGGTAGACAAGTCAAATATCCGTAATGAAGTCCTTCTAAAGTCAGCGAGGCATTGATCAGACTCCATATGCCTGTACAAATCTCGCCGGGCTACGTGAGCTGAGACAACATGGATGGAAGAAGGCAAAAACCATGACTAAGCAATGACATTCAAAAGGAGATCTCTGAGTTGGTTAGTGACATTAAATGTCTAGTACTATTATGGAATCATCTTTTGACTGTAAAGTAGTTGTGTGTTACTAACATTCAAGTATTTCATAAGTCCCTTTGGAACTTATGGTGAAACATCTTGCATGCTTTTTTCTGGATATTGCTGAAAGCAGCTGTTCTCACAAGCAAGTATTACAATAAAGAGGAACATTTTCATTCAGATTCACTTATCTCCCTAATACAGTAAACATTCTCCTTAAATACAATGCAACTCTAGACTTAAGTAAAACAAAATACAAACCAAAAAAACCCAGAAACAACAACACCCCCAAACAACAAAAAACCAAAACATCAAAAAAAAAACCAAACAAAAACCAAACAATACCCGAACCAAAACAAAAAGCAAATCACTAAAAAAAAACCAAAAAACAAAAAAACAAAAAACAAAACAAACCAAAAAAGAAACCCCAAACACAAGCCAAAAAGCCCCACCAAACAAACCATTACTGACTACATTTTCTTGCTTCTCTTTGTTAGAAAGGCTACTGACTGTCTCAAATCAGAGGCAGTTCTTCACAGTAAATATATGAGGGTGATCTTACATCATCCACTGAGATTACAGACACAGGCAAAATACTAAGATGAAAGGATATTAAAACATGACAAAACTTTTGAAGAGCATCCAGTAGACAGTACTCAAATGTCCGTAAGCAAGCCAACCCAAGGGTATGCTGATCATTAATTGTCTCTCATCTGGGATGAAGTAAAGAGATTTATCATATTACTTATTATTTGTTACTGTACTACCAATGAGGATTTACAGGAGTTAAAAGGGCCATTTTTAGAATTAGTAAAAACAAATAAAATAGCATAAATCACTGCATATTAATCTTCATAAATAACAGCAAGAGTTGAATTTACCCATAACTGGCTGACAACCAACAGACCACTTCTGGTATACAATCAACACAATTTTATCTTTACACTTCTAACTACATTTCTTTATTCTGCTGTAAGTTACATTGTGACATCAAAGACACATTGATTTTAACTCTTCTCCAGAAAAGAATTAGAGCTGGAAGTGCAAGTACGTATGTAGGAGAGAAGGGGAAATAAACACGAGAAACTTGATTTACAGCTGGCAGCAAAACAGCACTGGACCAGAACAATAGGCTACACCAGAACATTGCTCTTCTTTTTGCCTTAAAATATTGGAAAACAGAAAACAAAAAAAAAATTAAGCATAGAAGCTTAAAAGAGGTATCTAGATCACAGTTCCTTCCAGCCTAGAGCAGAGCACTGTGTTGCTAACTCAATCTTCACCAGCTACCAAACTCACAAGTAATACCTCCTCCTTCCCCTCTTGTTCCAAGTCTGTAAGAAAGATGACATCCACTACTGGTCCGAGTTACTCTACTAGCTCCAGCAGGACAGCTCAGCACAATGAGCCCTGTGGGTATCAACAGATAACTCCCAATTCTGCTGTCACCCCTGAAAACGATGGCAAGATGCTGTATTCTGGAATTGGAATGTATGTTTACATAATTTAAGAAATTATAGATAAAAGTACTTTAAGACGAGGCTGAAATGCAAGTTTTCAAAAATTAGGGCACACAATAATTACAGGTACATGTGCAACTTTGGTCCACCTCTGTACTTGTATTATTGTGTGCTACAATATAGCGTAAATGGATTAGCATGGAAAGTACTGGACAAAAAACATAAGCAAGTTGGTTACATTTTAAGGATTACAAAGCATTCGGAGCTAGACAACAGTATTCCAATGATACGCTTCATTAAAATTAAGAAAAAAGCAGTGATGACAGAGAATTTTGAAAAACTACATCGAAACCCAAGCATACATACATACTCTGTACATTACTATACAGAGTGCTGCATGCTATATTATAAAAATTAACACACATGGACATAGAGAGTGGAGAAAATTTTTCACTGTAAGGACAGCTGCTGTAATACAGGGAAGCAAATTCTCAGTATTGCCGTTGCCAGCCAAAATCTAAAAATACAGGTTGCAACACTGATCTTTGCCCATCACCAGAGTTTCTTACCTGGAAACAGTAAATTCACAGGTCCTGTCTCCTGGAACCGATGTTCTGATTTAAACATAAAACATTAATCTCTGTTCCACCCTCTCACCACCGGGAGATAACCTGAGACTTGACAGCATATATATAGTTGTTTTTTCTAGTTTGCCAGCTACATTCAAGGAAACGTAACAGAATAGATGGTTGAAAAAAAAATCTTAACCTTCCAGGAGTATAAGGTTTTACTGTTCATCAGATTTTAGTTCACCCTAGGCTACAAAAGATGCTATGATTACAAGAGTGAATCCCTTCAGCATTGTAATAATTCTTCTCATAAATACATTTTGAGAGATTCACCTCTAGTATTTATACCTCATGCTTCTCATTATGAGCACTAGAAGACTACAGCTGTATTAATATGAGTACTCATACTTTTAGTCTCAATTTAGTTTATATAACTGCAAGTACATAGAATTTTAGAAAAAGGGGCCTTATTGAAAAGGCATGAACAAATGGGTATTCTTGACGTAAAAATATTTTTCCACTGTATTGCTCAAAATAGTAGTGCAGGTGGGACTTTCTTTCCCCAAAAATATGTAATTCAGAAATTTTTATTATGAGTTGAAGCACCATAGTTTACCAAAGTATTCTTTGCTTGCAATAAGTAAACAACAGAATAACTAACAGATCTAAAGGCATCTTTACTTGACTAAAAAATCCCATGGGATATCAAGACCATCTGCTGCTGCTGCAATGTTTTGTTTAGAATATCTTGTTTTAGGGACCAAACTATTTATTTTACTTTCAGAGCAATGTGCATGTAGGAGCCATTCACAGAATGTCTACTTAACAACTTACAGAAAGTGATGGAAAGAAACCATAAGATTCAGATGCTTTTTTAAAAGCCAACTTTCCCAATAAAACAATGTTTTTTTCTGTTGTACTTGTCATACAATGTGACAACAGAAATACTTATGATAGGTTCACAGGCAAGTTTAAAATGTCAGGGCAAGAAAGCATTAAGTGAGGACATATCATCAACTTCAGACTCGAGTATTAAATAAGACTGGTTTTCTACAATAATGAATTCATATGCTGTACTGAAAATCTGAAATCAACCACTTAAACTCCTATTATTAAAAACAATGCAAACTTAAACATAATTAACCTATCTGTTCCCAAATTAAGCTAGTCCAGATTTAATATGTAATTTAAGTTGGAAACTACTGATATAATTACTTAATAGAAGTCAAGAAAAATATAGTGTTGCAAGTTATGCAATTTGGCCAAAATCTGAAAAATCACAGTAACTTCAGAGAAACCTATGTGCAATATAAGTATTAGAAAAGAACTGATGTGTTTCTGCTCCATCTATTAAAGTGCTTTAGTAGACAGAATGAGATCTAGTACCAAACAATCAGCTGTATGCTATGCCCAAATGCTAGGAAGTCTTCCCAGACAAGAATTTCCATCCACTTAAGCACAAGGCAGGTATGTTCTTCATTCCCAGAGCAGCACTCCTCACTCAAAAATCCTGTTATTCAACTGTAGAAAACTAAAATTCAGGCCAACACATTCCAAAAGGACTGGTGATTTTGGACAGAGGTATTGGGGTGCACTTCAGCTCCCTGAAAGTGTGATTTCAAGGAGCTTCATTTGGCACCTCCTCTTTAAAGGTGTTCCATAAGTATGATAACCCAAGACACCCGCAAACGCATCTGAGGTTTCTGAAAACTTGTCTGGTGTCACTCAGTACCAGAAGGAACAAACATTCCATCCTATGCCCTTTTCTGACCCACATCCTCGAGCATCAGCATCTACCTTGAGATGACAGTGCCAGCCTAGTTCAAGCACATAGTCGGCTAAAACAAACCTAGACTAAGGCCCCAGATCCAACTTACTGCCACAGCTGGTTGGTTTTCAATTCAAACAGCTCCAACTCTAGCCGTATCTACGAATATATGAACAGTCTACTAATGTGGTCTAAACATAGCTGACGTCTTCCTGAGCATGTGGGCTTGAAGAGAAGGCCTACCTAGTTCCGAATCACAGAAATGTAGAATAATTCATGCTGGGAGGGACCTCCAAGGGAGTATTTGGCCCAATCTCCTGCTCAGTGCAACACTAACAATTCAGACAAGGTTGCTCAGATCTTGTCTGGATCTTGAAAACCATCAAGGACAGAGATGTCTGGGAATAATCTGCTCCACGTTTGATTATCCTCCCAGCAAATAAAAATCTCCCATTTCAGTTTATATCCACTGACTGTCATCCTCCTGCTGTGCAGTTTTAAGTGCACTTGGCTCCACCGTCTTGCTCGCTGCTTAGTTACTGGAAGGCTGCTGTTAGGTTCCCCCAGAGCCTTCTCTTTTCCAGGCTGAACTTGTCCAGCCCCCTCAGTCTTTCCTCGTGGAGTATACACCCCAGTGTATTTTGCCATGATTTAACTGTAAAATTAGGCATTTTCTTTTGTTCACATTCTGTAATGTGTTAAAGATAATACAGAAGCTCTAAGCAAAACAGTATAAATTTAGGATATTTATATAGTAACTCATTAAAGCAGTCTGGAAATAGACTACAGGGAAGGGTAAAATAACTACAGGTTTGTCTCAGTGACATTTCTCTACAAAGAAAATAAACACTCAGCTAGAAGGAAATCCATTCTGTAGGCATTTGGAAAACCTACTAAAAAGCCTATGTTCTTGAGAAAGACAGAATGATACCTCTGTATGTTATGTCCTGAAAGAAAGCACATGAAAGTACTCAAAAGAGGAGGGGCCAGTTATTTCATTAACACTTTTCAAGAATAAGAGCAGTAAGATTTTTTCAGAACAATGTGATCAATGCCTCCTAGCACAATGTGTCAGTTCCACATATCTGGTACTCTAACAAAACTGAAATTCATCTGGGGACACACAAAAAATGAAGCAGAGCTTTAGAGAGACATGCTTGTCATTTGAAACAAAACACCACTAAGTAATCACATAATTTGTAGAATACAAGCAACTTTCAAGCATAGATAGTTTTAGCAAATCACTTTGATAACTTCAAAGTAAAAACCAGCCAAAAGTCCACTTACCTTTCCACTACTATGGAAAGTTTAATTAATTTCAAGGTATCCATTTGTTCACAGATGTTTTTAATTTAAACTGATTCTTCCTTCCAAGGCAGAAGCTGTACCTTGAGAACATCAGATAGTACTTTTCTCAAACCCAAGAAAAGAAAGTCACAGTTTACATGAACAATACATGACTTGAATCCATGAATTCTCCATTTTGTAACGGTATGTGTGTTATTACTTACAGAGGAAATAAAGAGATAGTGACATTTTTATATTTACTTTGGAAAACTTAATTGAAATCTTAAAATTTTGAAGCTAATGAGGTTTGTTTGCTTTGTTTTATTAGAAAAAATACTCAGGCAAGGTCTACAATCATCTGTCAATTATAAATGACTTACAAGAAACTCATGAAGCAATAAAATTAAAAAAATACAAATACAAACTATATCTGAAACACTTCTATTTGGCAATTTTATAACAAATTCAAAAAAGAAACAAAGATTACGGATTACTTTATAGGTACAGAAAAAGCAGTAGGTGAAGTGCTCAAGCAAAAAAAAAAACCCCAAACACTGCATTTTTTCAAAAATAAAGTCACATCACTACAGATTTTATGAATAATACCCTTATTAAACAACCATTCCAGAACATCTTATATTAGTGGTGCTTTTAATCTGCACTTCATTTTGTTTGATAAGATTTTTTTTTTTGTGTATATAAGTAACATTTTTAACCCATTGGAGCTAAGCAAGACTCTCGTGTCAGTACCAATGCAGAATGCATTTGTATTATATTAGGATACCCTCACTTCTGCAACCAAAGGGTTACTTTAAGTTTTATTCTATTTAATAAAAATTTAGTGTAAAAACTGCTGGTTATTAGTTTCACTGTAGTAAATTCCTCCCCAATAAGGAGGACTAACTCTGCAGTTTGACTGCATATATCCATACAAATTTTACATATTAGTTCCTTCCAATAGTAAGGAAAAAACTAATTTCATGTTCACTATTAGAAAGGAGCGCCATGAATTAATTATGGGTACTATTCATCCCTCTAAGATTTCTGGGAAGGATGTTCAATGTATTTTTGTTCTTACAACAGATATTAACAGTAGTATATAGTCCCTTAGGTATGCAAAAGAAAGTTTTTTTTTTTTTTTACTGTTAAGGAAGGTGCTTTTTATAAACAATTCTTCTGGCAGCACTAGTGAATTACAATATCCTTCAATATTATTTCTACCGTAATATATACATTTTTAACTTTCATGCCTCTAGAAAAACATCTACAGTACATTTCATAATATAAAAATATATTACAAATCTGCTGAAATATTTACAAGCAATGTCCTATTATCTATATGCAACATTTTTGTCTCCATACAAAGACTAACAGGTTAGACACATCTCTATTTGTCAGTTAAAAAAATCCATGGCTTCTTGCTTATTAAGCAAGAAAATGATTTTACTTTCCTTTTCAAAGCCAACTTTGGTGCATAAAGGATTGAAATTCTAGATTTTTTTTTTTTTAAAAAATACCATTTTCTTTACATCTAGAAAACATTAGGCCAAATAAAAAAAGTATACTTTACAAGTGAATGGGGATCCTATAGGGTAAAAAAGTAAAATAAAACACCAATAACACTAACTGTTTAAGTAGAGGTTTTTCAAAAACCGCCCATTGATACAGATCACATAAAAGCAGATCTCATTAACATACTATACTACTCCTGAAAAGGGTCAGACATACTGCAACACTCTTAACATCTTTAAACCGTACTATATGTATTCATAGTTGATTGGAAAAGACAAGCATTCCATCAACATTTGTTCAAACATTATAATCCAACATATTTTAGGGATCTGCAAAAGGACACGAGATTACAAATGACAAATGATTACTATCCACCATACTCAAAGGGCAACAGGATAATCCCTTGGTAGCTGTTTTATTGTCTAGCATATGTTATATTTAGTTAATATTGATAAGAAGCCTAATAGCTTGTTAACAGTTCTCCTGGGAATTGTGAGTAAATGGTGATGGTTACTTTTTCTTTTCATCAAATATAAACTACTGTATTTACTAAAGAAAAAAGCAGCTTAAAGAAGCAAGCATGCAAAGCCGTTTAGTTGTTCCACTAAGTTGCCAGAAGAGTGTTTGCTCAGTCTCCCACTGTACCATTCCATGAAAATGTGGATATACAGTAATATATTAATATATTCCACGGAAGCATCAACTTCATTCACAGAATGTTTACACAAGCATAAATATTTATCTAAGAAAAAAAAAAAAAAAAGGATGGGATTTGACTAATGTGCAACTTTATTTCTAAATCCATTGTCAGTGACTAAGACTGCAGGTGTCCCCACTTGCTTGACTTTTACCTCTTCAACCTCTTCTGGGGCATTGTTCTGTAAAAGAAGATAGTACAGTTTTACATAAAGACCCGGAGATGTAAATTTGAGTCAGATAGAGCACACTATGAAATCATAACTATGTAAAATCTACTTTCATTTAATTTGATTAAAACAGAAAGCCACTTTAAATAATCTCATATTAGCATAAGTTTCAGATAATTATTTCAAACTTTATTAGAGTCATTGTTCTAGCATGAGATTAATAGCTGTCACTGAATTCCCTTAACCACTTTTTTCCCTTGCAAACTTTTGGTCTTCATTTCTTTGATCTCCCATGGCTGGTCCCAAGGCTCTTTTTAATCACACACTGATCTATACTGCTTAAAATCTAGTACGACATTATGTGAGGGGACCTTAATTTTATTTGGGGAAGTAGAAAGGGTTGCGCATTTTTCTCCAAGGACTTAATCCCAAAGATCGTTACATTTTTATTTTAAAAGCTTATTTTTTCCTTTTCAAATCAAACTAATCTATCAAATTCTGCAAAGGTAATCAATAAAGATGATTAACACCTAAACTAGATTATAAAAAAGTCACTGTGTTAAGCAGTTTTAAAATACACAATCCAATTTCCTCATAACATTTTTATGATTTACTGTTAACATCAGTAATTCATATATTAAAGTAAGTATTTTAAATACCTACATTTACAAAGATATCATATATAGTATGATGATTTATTTTCATATTGCAAACCAAGTTTTCATTAATTTGATTAGTGAAATACACTGAATATTAAAGGTGAACTGAAAGGCTTATTGCATATCAAGACCTCGGATTAGTGTTCTAGTTACTCCTTTAGACATTAGGTCACTGGATTTTAAGGAAGAAACATACGAACACTGAACTCCTGTTATGGCAGAAAAAAATTCTTTTTTTCTGACCTATTTTCATGAATTTTTAATATAAGCCCATACATATGTATATTTGGATATTCAAAAACTTAAGAGTGAATTAAGCATTTCAGATTACCTTTAAAAACTGTACACACAGAGAAATGTGGGTACTGACAATTACGTGAGCACACTAAAAGGGGGGTGGGGGGAAAAATCAGGAAATTATTAGAAACAAGATGGATTAGAAGCCAATCTGAAGTCCTAAAAACACAAATGTGAATGCATCGTAAAGACAAGTAACATGTACTGTCCCCCTCTAAAGAATCTTGTATTAAAAAAATAACAGTACTTGTATACAAGTACAGATTTCAAGGTAATACTGCATGTATTACAGTTGAATATAAAATATGTAAA
The DNA here is from genome assembly GCF_018691265.1 of Tyto alba. Taxonomy (NCBI): domain Eukaryota; kingdom Metazoa; phylum Chordata; class Aves; order Strigiformes; family Tytonidae; genus Tyto; species Tyto alba. Next base: position 12,832,072 of record NW_024881295.1, read on the forward strand.
GATAAATTTGGACTTTAAAAAAATTGGTATACAAACCAGTATGTGATCTTAACAGAAGTGATCTTTCAGGATTCCACTGTATGTACCTCCTTTACTAGAATTTCTGTACACCAAGCACAAAAAAGTAAAATACACTTGGTAAATACACACATTCCCCGTTTCTCAGTAACTAGAGTTCAGTTCAAGAAGTTAAGTAATTCTGAAAACAACTTAAGACCTCAGAACTTAACTCCTGGACGCTGACAGGATCGAGGCTCCCTGGGCTGTTGTATAATACATTGCAATCCTGATTTTCCAACGTCAAAAAGTTAAGTGAGGCTTAAGACTATATTTAGGCAAAGAAAGTTTTGAAATTAGGACCTTACCTGTATATGTTTGGGTCCAGAAGCAAGGCAGTATCTTTTGGTAGTTTTGATAAATGAACTACTTTAGTTTTTAATTGATGTCGCTCACTTTCATTTACCCACACATCAGGCAGACTATGAATAAATAAATAAAATAAAAATATTCAAAAAAGATCAACTGTTTTTCTTACCATAAAATTATGCGGTAAAATAGTATATATGAAGTTTTTTAAAATAATCTGCACATTTCACTGGTTAGAAAGCATCTTCACTGGAGTAAGGAAAAAACAGCCAATCTTTACACATTATACTTCAAAGTTTTTCAAGTTCGCAGAGTAAGAAACGTACTAAACAGAATTTAGATTATTCCAGAAGAATACTAAACCAAACATACAATAATAATGGCACTACATTCTCCATTTTAACAATTAATGTGAAAATGAGTGGCAGGGAAAAAAAACGTCTTTAAAAATACTTTATTTTACTGCGCATAAAATTCTTTGATACTGTCAAAAAAGTAAAGGCCAGAATATACGGCAGGCACTGAGCTTCAAGTTACACTAATTTGCTTGATCCGAGTTCAATACTTTCAACGTGAAAATGCTCCAACTTTGCTGAAGTTAATTGTTTGATTATCTTCTGAGGAAATCCAGGCAATCGCCACAAAATATTTTGGCTACGTAACAGTTCTCATTGTGAGATGGAATAAAAGTTGGTCTTTATACATTAAAGGGAACTGTTGCTTCAGTGCCACTTGCAGTGAAACCTGGGGAAGAGGGCTGGAGGTCATCAGTGTCATACTGAAAACCTGCTTTCCTGCATCCTCCCAAAAGTTAGCATTGAGCAAGGCTGTGCAGAACATAAAAGAAATCCATTTTGCTTCCACTACTGGGGGAAAAAAAAATAAACCAAAACAAAAAAAGGACACACACACCCCACCACCACCACCACTCCCCTCCCCCCCCCAAAAAAAAAAAAAAAACAAACAAAAACAACTGATCTATAAAAACAACTGAACAACCAAAGCAAAACAAAAAAATCCCAACCCAAGCAAAAACAAAACAAAACAAACAAACAAAAAATCCCAGCGCCCCCAGAAATTATTTTCAGCCCACAAAGTCTTCTTTTTTCCTTTTTTTTTTTTTTTTTACATGACCTAGGAGCCAAAAACTAATTTCAGGTAGGGAGAAAAAAGTTCAAGTTTGTAATGAAGATTTCTAACATTTTGAAACAAGTTTCAAATTGAGAAACCCAACATTTAAGACTAAATGGAACAGTTCTTCCTCTGACCAAAGCTATTTGCAATTTCAGACTTTTGCAGATTGAACTGAATCTCTATCTTTCATCAATGAAAGTTTGCTGTAACTCAAATTCAATCTTTTGAGTAAGACATCCAAAGAATGAAATGAAACAGAGAACTTCTAACCCAGTAGGAAAAAAAGATTGTCCAATTATACTTTTCCCTTTTCAGATGAAGGTGGAAGAAAAAAAAAAAAAAAAAGGGGGGTGGGCAGGGGGGTAAAGGAACCCATCCAGCAGGCAACCTGTATATCTAATACAGATACAGATCTTTGATACAGATGAGGAAAGGTAAAAAAACATCATAAAGCTTTGGGGTTTTTTACATAAATAATCAGTTTTTTGACAAGCAACATTTGGAAAATATTTTTAGTAGATGCTATACGCCAAAGATGTATAACAATACAAACAGAAAATAAGAAAACTTTTCACATGCAAAGACTATTTGAAATATAAAGACAACTTGGTGAGATAAGACGTACTAGCACAAAGAATAAATTCCTGGTCTTAAAAAAAAATTTTTTTTAAGTTATTTTCCTCTTGTATAGGAATAACCTAGAGCAGTTTAACAGTTTCTCAAGATGACTCAGAGTAGAAAAAGTTAAATCATTATTACTGGCTCCTGAAAGGCTGATGAACAGCTCAGCACAATGGAAAGCAATCATCATGACTGCATTCAACTTTTCAAAAGCATGAGTACATTCACTGTGTAAGGCAGATGGATGACATAAGCTATGACACCTTGCATTTGCTATTCTTAACTGTAATGATCAAGATGAAATTATATCTATCAAATATGCAGTACTTCAAAACTGTATCAATCTGCACAGGAAATATAATCCGTATCTAACTCAACCAAGATGCAAGAAATATCAATATAAAACACATTATTCCTCTGACCTGACCAACCAAATCTACATTCTATCGGGGGTGTCTTAACATTACTGAATAACTTGTCTTCTCCAATACAGTTATTCTAATATTGTATTCATCTGCATTAGCAAAAATCTCATTTGACTCTGTATTAGAAAAAAAGTACTCTGATTTTTTTTTTATTTTTCATGTTCCCAGAGTGTTACATGCTTTTTAAATTATTTTTCTCTTAAAATACAATTAAGTGTCTTTATTTGTAATATTTTAATAAGAATAATTTCAGAATGCTGTTACATATATTATTGCCATCTGTCCTAAGAGGAAATAAAATAATTTAGTAAAAAGTGTAGCTTTTTTGGTTACTATCTCCAAAGTTGAAATGAAACTTGTAGTCTGCAAGTGGGGCAACAAGCAGTAAAAGCTACAGACACTTTAAAATTGCACCAAAACGTCAAAGATTGTTGCTGATAACTTATCAGTAACCCTAGACGTCTGCAAATAAAAGTTATAATAAATTTACACTGCCAAGGTCATACTACCGCATATGGAACATGACAAATCTGAGTAATTTTAACCATTTCACCAAAGCAAAGGTAAATTTCTGTTATGCTAAGGCTTTGCATCACCATCCCACTCAATCACTTAAAAGTAGCACCAAGTATAAAAGATACCCTTGTTCTGAAAGTTAATTGCATGAACTATGTTTAATCTGAAACTTAGATATCTCTACCTAATGAATTCTAGCAACTGAAAGATATCTTCCTGGTAAAACTGAAGTTCCTTTTATGAAAAAGCATCTAAACCTGCATGTCCTACATAATTACACAGCTATTCATCTTAGTGTGAACTAAATGTCTCCATAACTTCCATCTTAGTGTGAACTAAACATCCCAGTAACTTCACCTGCATGCAGGAGTACAGATCCAAGAATCAGTATGCAGGAGCATGGATCCAAGAAATAAATTCTATTATAATTATTCTTACCTTTAAAAGAAAACGTAATCACCTCAAAATTTGTGGAAGACATGGAGCGTTCAGCTATTGCCTCTCCTAAAACTACTCTGCCTGCTGCTCTCCTAGAGCATAGTGGAAACCAAACTTGTATTCTACTTCTCCAAATAATTAAGATCAAAATATTTACATATAAATTATTCTCTGTGTCAGAAGAAAGAGAGGAGATCTCAGCTATTTCAAACTCAATAAATGATTTCTAAAGTACGTTTACTACTTTACATGTCCCAAGCCTACCCAGGAGCAGTACCTTCATCTTGTATTACACACCAGCCTCCTCATTTGGAACAAGGCAGAACTTTGAAAAACCAAGAGAAAAAAGCAGCCAAACATGCCAGAAGAATATTCCAAGCTGGGTGGGAGAATCCAAAGAAGCAGCAATATGAGATGGATACCTTAATGAGCCAACTGTGGTTATTATGCTGTTAAACTGTGGCACCTAGGCAAGTATTCTCATAGTTTTACTGTTACACTGATGATTGTATATTTTTCAGTACCTGAAAGTATTTTAGAATCATGATGAATCAGTGGATAAACAAAGTTGCTTCAGTGATAAATTTCCTTATGTTTATATGGCTGGCAAAACCAACCTGAACTCCCTATTAAATAATTAGAGGACCTTATTCTTACTACCCTTAGTGACAAAGCACATCAAAGTTACAGCTTCAAATTTACCTGAATAAGTATCAGAGTCTAAAGACTTGAAAGCTAAAGTAAAAAATTCAATAAAAGCATTTCTAAGTATTTTTCAAACTTTTATATTACTTTTTTTAAATTACTTTTTAAAGCACGAATTTTAATTGACATATTCAAAGGCATAACATAATTTAGTGACAGTTCATTCACCCCACTGTAAATCCTTCCCCATTTAAAACCTATATCATATCAATCATATCACTAGCAATATACTCACATGTCCTCTGGTGTCCAATGAAGCAGAAGTTTTATTTTTCCAGAATCTTCTTTTCTTTTAGCTATTACCTGATAATAATTACATAAATCACAATTAAAAACAAATCTGCAGATTTTTTGCTCAAAAAAATGTTGCTCTTCAAGTTCAACTGGACATTCATAAAAGACAAACTGTTTTACTCTTTGAAAGTTGTATTAATTCTATATATAGGTAGAATGTACATGTTACAACAAGTCATTCTTGGCAAGGTTTAATACTTTTGTTTAACATTTGTCTACTAAGTGATCCCTGAAAAAAAATATATAAAAATAAAAAGCATTCCATAAGTAGTCTTCTTTCTTTTAAAATAGTTCAAATTTTTAGGTAGCTACTCTAAAAGCTTTGAAGAACATACATTGCTCTACAAATATACTCATGTTATTCCACAAGATATTTACAGAAGATGTGAGAAAATGATGCAGCTTACAGTTTAATTACAGCATGGCATAAAAAGAAAATCTTTTATTTCAACTGCTTTGACATGTGGACACATCACATTGTGTAACTTCCTAGATAACCTTTACTCATTCCTTTTCAATACCTAAACCAAGCACTGAATGATACAACGGCAAAGGCTACTTGCAAGAACTCAGAGGCTTACGGACATTGTTTAATACATACATAACAGAGACCCTTAACACTATAGAGTACATTTGCTACTAATGGTATATGAATGACAAATCAAATGACATGTGACAGGCCTGTCAACAATTGACAGAATTTAAACAGAATGTATGTACTCCACTGGTAAGGTCCCAGACAAGAATTGAGAACTCCTTTCTTATACTAGCTCACAGTAGACCAGCACATAAGATACTCTCACAGAGAAATAAAGCTTTCAGGTACAAGACCCTAAAGCTAGACTCCCACCTTTAGCCAAGATAAAATTAGAAATACACACACAGAAAGTATAAAAATTAAATCTGTTCCAGCACATATGAGTATGTTCTTTAACACTGGCATTCAAAAGGTATCCGAAAAATTTACAGTATCCAGAAAAATGGGGAAAAAGCCATACGTTTCCTCTTCTGATTTACCCACAGGTTCTGTTTTACTACACATCACAATACTTCATACAGATTTTCCTCTTTGCTTCAAGCTCCAGTTCTCCCACCTTCTGCACCTCTGAGCCATTAAATCTTTGAAAGAGTCTATACGCAGCTACTGCAGAGACTGCAAAGCCCAAGAAGTTTACTAGAGAACCTTTAGAGAACAGAAATACAGAAGGGTGACAAGTGGTCTTTATGAAAAAGACTCAACTAAAATGCAGCATACATAACTTGAATACTGAAGTCCATAATCTGCATCAAAGCCATTTCCCACAACTGAATACCAAGGTAAATTAAACTTACACATGACATTTCAAGGAATTCACAAAATGTTAAATTTTATTTTTACAACTATGCAGTGATCCTCTAAACAAAGGTGATGCAGAGAGAAGTGTCCATGGATTTAACAGCCTGATTACTAACACAGATATATTTGAGATATCTGAAGGTATTAATATGCTTTTAGACGAGAACTGAAATATAGGGTTTGCATGGCAAAGTTTTGGTAGCTGGGGGGCCTATGGGGTGGCTTCTGTGAGAAGCTGCCAGAAGCTTCCCCAATGTCTGACAGAGCCACTGCAGCCAGCTCTGAGACGGAACTGCTGCTGGCCCAGGGCAATCCCATGAGCCATGGTGGTAGTGCCTCTGGGATAACACATTTAAGAAGGGGGAAAAAAATGGACAGCAACTGCAGCTGAAAAGAGGAGTGAGAATATGTGAGACAAACAGCCCTGCAGACACCAAGGTCAGTGCAGAAGGAGGGGTAGGAGGTGCTCCAGGTGCTGGAGCAGAGATTCCCCTGCAGCCTGTGATGAAGACCATGGTGAGGCAGGCTGTGCCCCTGCAGCCCAAGGAGGTCCATGGTGGAGCAGATCTCCACCTGCAGCCTGTGAAGGACCCCACGCCAGAGCAGGTGGATGTGCCTGAAGGAGGTTGTGACCCTGGAGGAATCCTGTGCTCGATCAGGCTCCTGGCAGGACCTGTGGCCCCATGGAGAGAGGAGCCCATGCTGGAGCAGGTTTTCTGGCAGAACTTGTGACCCTGTGGAATACCCACGCTGGAGCAGTCTGCTCCTGAAAGACTTCAGCCCATGGAAGGGACACCCCCCCACCCCCCCGAACAGTTCATGAAGAACTGCAACCCACGAGAAGGGCCCATTTTGGAGAAGTTTGTGAAGGATTGTCTCCTGTGGGAGGGACTCCACACTGGAGCAGGTGAACAGTGTGAGGAGGAAGGAGTGGCAGAAACAACTTGTGATGAACTGACTGCAAGCCCCATTCCCCACACCTGTGTGCTGCTCAGCAGGGAGGAGGTAGAGAAATTGGGTGTGAAGTTGAGCTTGGGAACAAGAGAGGTGTGGGATGAGGAAAGGTGTTTTAAGATTTGGTTTTATTTCTCATTACCCTACTCTGACTTGATGGCAATAAATGAATTTCCCCAAGTCAAGTCTGTTTTGCCTGTGACAAAAATTGGCAAGTGATCTCTCCCTGTCCTTATCTTGACCCATGAGCCTTTCATTATATTTTCTCTCCCCTGGCCAGCTGAGGAGCTGAGTAACAGAGTGGTTTTCATTGGCATTTGGCATCTAGCCAAGGTCAACCCACCACAGTGTTTGAGATAGACTTTCTAAAAAATACTTCACACAAAAAAGGTTTTAAAGCAACTTGTCATGGGGAAAGGCCATCCAGAGTCCTAAGCTTAGAGAAGGAATAAACAAGTACAGTAATTCACAGTTACTCCAAAAGGAGGAGGTTCTCATTAGTTAACCTCAGTTTTAGGATCTCTCATTTAATATATTCACAGTTCATCTGGAAATGAGACTGGAAGGCAGAGTGAGAAAATCTGCTTTTGATATCAGGCAATTCAAAATAAATTGAAGGAATGCTCCCTGCAAGAACTTCAAGAGGACATCAGAGTGGGATACTGTAGATAAATGACAGTAAAAATCTTTTAGTAATCTTTGCCAATTAGACAAAGTTTCATTGACTCTTGTATCAAAGAATACTCTAGAGGTTCTTTAATTTAGGCATGTGAAACTTCACTAAGACTTTTCCTCGTAAGTCTCAAGATATACCCACAACAGGATACGTTCTTTTACTAAATTTTGAGTAGAAATGAAAACCCTTACTTTTTAAATAAAGATTTAGAAAGCACTCCTCCAATCCCCTTACAAATTTAAGTTTTAGCCTTTGCCCAGAACCCAGCTGCTTCTTTTGCAAACTCAGTTTCTTCGCTGTATACTGGAGCACCCGAGCTGGGAACTAAATAAAGGTAAGTCAAAGCTCACTTTACAGGGCAAATAAAACTCAGTTCTAGTCAGATTTTCCAATCAAAGCCATACATTTTCTTGTTCAGACCAGTTCATTCTTAAATTAACCTTCAAACTATAAGATGAGACATATGTTCTCTCATGTAATGCATCATGAATATCACATATTGAAAAGTTTACAGGTGGCATTTTAAAATGTTAGCATTTGGATGCAGTAAACTAGCTACACCTCAGAAGGAAGAAGTTATTCTCCACAAACTGCTCTTCATCCTATCTGAAACCTGGGAGAGTATGAACTAGGAAACCATACAAAATACACAAGTCAGATGCATATTACACTGAAGCACTAGTTAAAGCTGGGGTTGCTGTCCTTCTATCACATCACCAGTAGCACTGCTTCTACAGGGATTTACATTGTAATACATAGTGATTGCAGACCCTTATAGATCTCTGTGACAACCACCCATATCATCACCTGTATTCTCCAACAAGAGAAAAAAAAACACGTACAGACACACTCTGACATTAACAATTTCTTGTTTTCAGGAACATGCAGTACAAAATTTAGGACTCTGTTGTATTACCATCACCACACTGAAGAGAGATATTTGTAAATACTCAAAAAAAGTAACACTGATGTGTAAAAGAGATTCAGGGTACAAAATTTACGGCAATTCAACTACTGCCTGAATGATACCACTGCAAGTACCATTCTCTTATTCTACAGCCCCAGTAACACCTTCAAGAAGAAAATAAAAAAAAAAAAAGCCATACAATTTTTCTCAACAAAAGAGATAATTGTATATTAGACATGAAAACTATTAAAATTATAGCCAGGATGCTTTTGCAGAGAGAGATATACTTGTATCCAATGTGAGTTTTGCAGAATTTTCCCCATATCACTGGCTTATCTTGTCCCTGCTAAATGATCAGTACTCAAAATCTGAGTAATTCACTTGCTTTTAACTGAAATGAAAGAATCTGTCTCCATATGTGGAACAAGCTTATTTTTGTTTAATATTAAAGTAGTACGTTAGCTTTCTGTTTGGAGACATCTATGGCTGTCACTGCTGTTTCCCCAGGTATATTCTGAAACTGTCAAATTTAAAGAAGTTTTTATAAAAGGTATAAAAAGTACCTACTTTTATCACAATTAGTGCAATGAAAACTTTACCAAATCCAAATCAGGCCAGAGTTAGAAACACAGCTATAATGCTGACAAATGCAAAAATTGCAAAAGTTTTGGGGGGGGGGGGGGGGGGGGGGAAGGCAAAAAAAAAACAACCGCCAACCAACCAAAACAATTGAAAAAATTATTTGCTATTCTGACAATAGTAATCAGCTCTTTATGGTCAAGTCTGGAAAAGTTACAACTGAAATAGAAGAAATCTAACATTCTGCAATAATGATGCTCTGAAGACTTAAAACTGTTTTGCAAAGAATTTAAGTTCATTTAAGTTTTTCATTTAAAAATGTAATTCAGCAATAGATGTATACTCAATACAGCTTTATTTAAAAAAATCTCTTGCTATAGTCTCTAAATTCCATGTCCTCTCCCAGAAACAAAAAGGAAATTTATTTTGAATTTATCTCTGTGAAGGAAATGTGCAGTTGCCTCAAATCAGAAATGGAGTTCTGCTGACCTCTTCTGGAGAAAGAAAAAAATTTCACCCTATAAATTGATATGCATCTTTATTCACTTACTGAGTTTCAAATTTCTAATATTTCAAAACATACGTAACTAGCATCAATGCATGTGATTGCTGAACTGAAATATCTAAAAAAGCTAAGAACAGTGAAGAACAGTTTAATATTCAAAAATTGTAGAGAATTAATTCTAGCCGTTTTAAAAATCCAGAGATGGGAGTGGGGCAAGCACATGAGGCAGAGGACAGGGTAACCTATAAGCTGCGTTTCTGATCACTGTATGTTAAATGGAAATGCTTTACATTTTCCATCTGACAATTCAGAGAATCAAAGTACCAGGAATTTGACTCCAATAAAAAAAAAAAAAAAAAAAAAAAAAAAAAAAAAAAACATAATGAAGTAAAAGGTGAACTCTGAACGGCAAAAACATTTCTTCAAAAAGGCTTTATTAATGACTGCATTCTACAGCTTTCCATATCTGTAAAGAAAAGGATGTGTTAAACAAAAAAGGTATAAAAATATCTATATAAAGAGTGCCTTTTCATAGAACGTGAAAGGTTATCTACAGTGACTGGTGAGAAATTCTTCAAACGAGTAATTTTTCACTAGGATATCCATCCTGTAAAATACTGCATTGTGCTGAATAAAAAACAAAACAAACCTACATCATTTATGTCAGTTTTCAGACAGCAAGACAATTTTATCTTCATATTTTTCATCTTTCAAATAAATGCCCCTGATAATTACACATTTTTTTCTTCACCTGAATTTGGACCACACAAACTGTATTATGCTATTTAGCCAGTCACCATTCAAAATTCAATGTCCTAATGCTTATAATTTATGCAAAATGTGTTTGGATCTGAGGTGACCATTAGCTCAGTATAATAGTGGGTACATCCACAAGACTGCTTCTATTTTACCTTTTCTTTTTAAAGCAGATTTTAGGCTGAGTCTCATCAATATAGCTGATGTCCAGCACAAGCCCACACAACTGTAGCAGCACACTAAAAATAAGGCAGCAAAGTGCAGCATAGGGCTGGAATCTTAGAACAATTCTCCCACTGGTATAACCTGTCTCACAACTGAGGTCTAAGCAATTTCAGACCTAATCAACCCCCTACCATCGAGTGACACATACACAGATAAGCTAAAAGGATTATCACAACTTTCTCCAAGTTAATTCGAAGGCATTTTAGAGCACATTCCTCCCTCTAATTCCATCTCATTAATTATTCCAATAGCCAGAGATGAGCATCCACAACCGAGTAGTCTGTCTGGATAACCTTTCAGATTAAAGCAAGCTGTGAATTGGAAGAGAATCTGCTTTTCTCACAGCACTGTAAAATCTATGTTGGCCAGGAAAAACGGAATGAAATTTAAATATAGTAACAGCTAAACCACCTGCAAATCCCCACTTGCAGCTGGTGCTCAATGCACATAAAGTTCATGAGTTCCCATTGGGGAAAAATTTGTAACACAGGCCACAGATTTGTAACAATCAGTCTTGTAGAATAGGACAAAATAAGTTTCATGCATACAAAACCATCTTTTATTTATGGAAAGAGACTGACAGTTAAATAGTTTGAATCATGTGTTAAGGTGAAGCCACAGCTGGACTGTAATTCATCTTGCAGCAGTCTGACAATTTACAAAGCAAACCCTTCTCATTTTGCCCCATCTCTTAATTCTTTTTTTTTTTTCAGTTGAGTTTACACCTTTTATGTGCCTGTGTCTTCCAGTTTGCTTAAGAAAACCTGAGGTTATATAGATTTTTGAACTTCTGATCCCTATACCCCAATTCAGTACTTTTTTTTCTCCATGTTGAACTTTTCTAACTTAATACTGGTATCTAGCCTATCCAAACACAAGAGGAATTAGCACAATAGGATATGGAAACAGGACTAAAGGCCAGTTCCCCACCTGGTACTTGTCTCCTCCTATCAATTCACTAACATTTTGATGGTAAATTTATTAAAAGAAAAAAAGGGAAACAATACATTTATTCAGGACTTTAAACTGAAAAAAGAAATAGTAAACACTAATTTTGGATCAGCAATCTTAAATATTCTATTACACAATTACCCTCAAAATATTCCTTGTATAAATTAGCACTGTCACTCATGACTACGTTAATGTTAACTGAATTACACTCTTATTTGAAAGATACAATCACATTTTTCTGCAACAGATACTTGCTGTTAGATACTTCAAGTGTATCAAACAGGAAATGTTGCAAGCTATTCAATTTGTGAGCTAGAACAACTATTAACACTACTTTTTAAAAGTTAATCTACTAATACAAATGGACAAATCCACAATTTAAGATACTCAGTTACTTCTGATTAAATGCCTACAGCAGAAGAAAACAGAAATCTTTCTGAAATACTTGATTTTTCAGACACACAGGTAAACAAACAGAATATATATATACTTACAGTACTATGAAATACAACACTGTGGCCTTTTCCTAAACTTTCTATATGTGCTGAGAGGTTAAAGCAGATGGCTCGATGTCTTATAGCATCCAGTGTTTGCGCATCAAAGAAGTCATGAGGTCTTGCTAGAAAAAAAAGAAGAGACCCTTAGTGTTCAACACACTGAAAGCATTCAAATACATTTAAGCATGTAAGTCTGAAGTATTATTCGTAAATCATTTATCATTATGGCAGTAGCACTACCTTGTCAGAGTTGTAAATATTAATTTAACCCAGAGGAATAAATGACTCCAAGAGGGGCACAATTCATTCAAGTTTGTTCAAAACATACTCCTTGTAGATGAAATAGCTATTTTGACAAATTGAATTACACTCAATCATTTTTTGTAAGTTTCAAGTGAATTCTATTCCTTCTTAATTTTCAAAATTAACAATTCATTAATTTCGCTAACTTCCTCTGGGACCATCTATTGCTATCATCTCTTAAAAAAAAAAAAGTCCCAGTACAAAGAAACTAAACACAGAACTCATTAATGAAGGTTAGTTCTAATTTAATGCAAAAACAGCCTAGTTAGGTTGTGATGTCTATAGGAACCTAACTGGCCAAGCCACCCTCACAGTATAGTCAATAGTTCCAGTATTACTGTTGTGACTTTTTCAAAAATAGTATTAAAGTACTTCAAACCATGATGGTGCATACAATCAACATCTTAAAAGCAGAATTATACCTATACTTTATTTGTTAACTTTATTAAAAACAATCTCTAATCAAATTTACAATCACTAAAAACCCCAGTTATTTCCAGTCAATACTGGGATTGCAAAGAGACCAACCACGGCACTAAAACTAAAACTGCTTGGTACTGAAGTGGAACACAAAGTAAAAGATTAAGTAAGAATTCTTGTGAATGTATGGAAAACACCAGCTAGTCAAGAAATTTTTGATCTCCAAGGAGTAATAATGCTGAATAGTGACATCAGAAACTCCACACTGCTAGACATGTTTCTTTCTATGTACAAATTGTCATTCCATGTTTTTTTGATCATTAGTAAACAGATTATTTTCTAGCCAAGAAGCACCAACTGCATCACATACTACACTTCAATTTATAACGAGTAAAGTGCAGTTAACATCCATTCGATGTTTTAGAAGTAGTCAAAAACCAGCAGGCACCAAAGCCCTTTTCCTTCTAGAGAGGACTTTTTAGTTAAATGTTTCTTGAACAGCAAAAAATTATTGAATTCTTATTTGGAGTGTAAAAAAGGTCTAACGATTCTACATTAAAAGTACATTAACTAAAAAACAACTGCTACTAGGCACATTTTTATACTGTTAGAAATATTTCACACAAGTTTTTTAAAATATACCATATAGTAAAGTAGTAAAAGTACATGAACAAATAAAGTATGAAAGTATTCAGATTTCTTTTAAGCCTTGAGAGACATAATTCTCTGTATAACACACTGAAATTAAAACTAAGACTAAGAGTTGTTATTACATTATCAACTACATATCATCCTGTAATCTGCAAAAACAGTGATTCAAACTTTTGATGTCTTCATTTGAAACAACTTCTATATTCCTTTTCACCAAGAGCTATCTATCCATTATTTCAAAACAAACTACAAATTCCACTTAAAGCTAGTATTTGCTAACTCCTGGGACTAATTGTTGTTAAGCATTCATCTGTACATTATGTTCTGTCCTCACTCTATCTCAGTTGGATACTGCCAATTAGGCAATCATCTCACTGACATGTTTTCTCGCTGTAAGTGATAACATAGAACCACAGCTCATGCTGCAGGTGGTCAGTGATGCAAGCATATAAATATTTTACAAATAAATATGAGGGAGGAAGGGAGGGTAGAAAAGACGACTTCGAATTTTCACTTTTGTTTTCATACAGCAAATTTCTTCAGAATTTACCATTCAATAACATTCAACAGATGCGGAATAAAGGGCACAGTTTGTCAAAGGCATATGAATAGTTTTATTTATTCTTTATTGAGTGTTAATGCTGTATCTTCCATGTATCTTAAATCTATTCCCTAAAAATTATTTTCAGAGTAAGGTATATTCCTTCCTGCTTAATACAAGTTCCAAGTACACATCAATTACTTAAGTAAAATTAAAATCTTCATACCAGTAACCTACTAAATTAAATTCCAAGTCTTATGTAACATAGTCTTACTGTAAATTCCATGAACAGTAAGTTTCCTTATCTCGCATTTTGCCAGTGAACTCAATTATCATGCTTGTTAATAACTATAGTGTCATTTTTGCTGTTGGAAAAGCAACTGACAATATTGTAAATCTAATCTTACATTCTGCAAAATTGTTTGAGGTAGCTTCAGAATAGCAATACTATAACCTATTTTAGACACACACTTTCAATATGTTTGGCTCTATACCTCCAAATGACAGACTACATGTAACAGTGAATGTGTATAAGGCTATTCAGAAGGGAAAGCTACTAACTGTAATCCTGAATTATTCTGCCACATCAAAATTTATATGACAAATCAGACAGTCTCTATAGTACCACTAATGTAACCAGCTATAAGGGTATCTACAGTAAAACATGCTTTCATTATTAAAGTACTAATTTCCTAATTTAAAAGAACACATACTGTTTACAGACAGAAAAAAAGAAACGCAAACCAGCTTAATGGCAAGATGTTATGAAAGAAAAAAAAAAGCAACAGTAAGGATTCTCTTTATCATCTAAGTTAGAACATCACATTCTCATCACATAAAGCAACACTAATGTCTCTTTTTAACTTATGCGTTCATGTCTCAGAAGGGTGTTAACCTTCAGATATAAAACACAGGAAGCAAATGTATTGATTTGCTGTATTTAAACTACGAAGAATTTATACATGAGAATGCTTCAATATCAGCATGTATTAACAATCAATTGCCAATAAATACTTAGTACACCTTGCCACTTCCACCTCGCAAAAAAAAGCCAGTGTCTAATCAAGCCATGAGGAGGTAGAAAAAACATGTAGACATTTTTTCAGGAGAAAAATTGTTTTGTGATGCAAAACTGTAATTTTTCATCACATTATTGTTTGTGAGTGATTTAAACAGATTGTACACTATCAAATAGCACCTTGATTTACACCCGTGTGTCATAGCTTCTTGTAACCTAACTTGCAGAGAACCTGGTACATATGTTCAACACCTCTCCATTTGGACACTTAAAATATGTAAATATAAACCTATGTTCCTAGCTTTATATACTCTAGATTGAAAATACTTAATGCTGGTGTATTTTTACTTTGGCTTCTTAGATAGGGGTTCTTGCCCTCCCTCATTCTTCTTTTAAAGACAAAATATACAAAGTTGCACACTTCATTCTTTAACTAGAAGTAAAACTACACTAAGAAACAGAAAGACAAGCAAAATTGTATCGTTCTTTGTCAAGTTCACCCAATCAACAATAATCTACACTAAGTTTTTTAAAGATAAGCTACTAATACTTAGCATTTTCAGAAAATGCCATCAATTCTGGATACATTTCTGGGTCACACAACCTCTGGAGAAATACATTACAGTAGTCAGTTCCCAACTCAGTTAGAGATGATCTTTGCCTTGAGGCAAAACTCTACAGCCAGCATTGCATTTGTCTCAGGAGGCAAGAAAATAAAAAATTGCTCAAGCAGGTGTCTTCCTGCGCAACACTTGATCAAAGACAGCAGACAATTCAAGTACTACAGTCTGTCATAATATTTACTACTTACATTTTTTGCCATATATTCATTCAAGAATTCTGCAGCAAATTGTTATTATGACCAGAACTTCTTTGCAGATAATTTGAAGTTTTAACTATGAAGCTCTGATTTGAAACTTAAGTCAATAACGTTCATCAATTACTAATGAAATGCCTACCTGAAAAACTACTTCTGCATAAACTGAGGGGGAAAATTGAGTTAAGATGCATTAAATCAACCACTTAACAAAATCAATACGGAGAAGCAATCTAAGATGCAACTTGGGAATCTCTGAGAGAGAAAATTTTGAAGTAACCCATCTTAGACATCTGTATTTTGTTTGAGTGATGCAGTCAACAAATCAAGATAAACCTTTAGGAACCTGCAACTATTTCAAGTAACTCGTTTATTACAACCAAGATGAGCTAAAAGGCTACTGAAAAGTGACCACATAACCCTCCATTAATCAGCCTTCCCTTCCTGAATCATTTACAAAGATTGCTAAAATGAAAGGGAAAGCTCTTTGAAAGTCAGAATCTGAAAAGAACAGAAATAGCTTTCTGCCTGAATGATCACTATCAAAATTAGAGGAATTCATGAAGTTTACACTTTTAAGATGTGTTTAATGATATAATTTGCTCACATATTTTAAGAACACCACAGTATTAAAAAAAAAAGTCAAAAGAAAAAAAAAAAAAAAAATCACCAGAACTAAAGTTAATAGTGGCTCTTCTAGCACTGAACTGCATAGTTGTGACACAGTGTGGAAGAAAGAGACAGGAAATAAACTTTTCAGAATTCTAGGTGATGCCATAACTTTTCATGACAGGCTTCTTTGCATTCAAGGAATAAACATGATCACTGCTTCATAAATTTCAGTTACTTAAAACACAGTTGCTTAAAAGGTGAGGTATTAAGATAAGAATAATTGCAATCATGTGATGTAGAGTAAATACCTAAGACCACTACGTATGTTCATCTATTGCTGCAATACCACTTGAATAACTGGTAACTGTATTTCTTCATAGGAACAAAGTGTTCTGCCACAGAACAGTTCTGGAAAAAATTGCTGACCCAGAGAAGTAACACAAGTTCTGTGGCACACCATCACTCCAATCCTGCCACCAGCCAGGAGACAGGACTGAAATAATTGCCCGCTTAAGAACACAGCTCCATTTCTGTGGACACTATGAGATATAACAGGTCCAGTCGTTCATAAAGATTATCTTGCACTTCTCTCCAATGCTCTGAGGTTGACTTTACACCACAGGTAAAAATTAATGGAAGTTTTTTCTTCAGCTGTTTTCATATAATCAGGAAAAAAAAAATCTAAATGGGTTTTTACATGTCACTGCTTTAAAATGCAACTGTCACAGTAACAGTTTAAAATCAGTAAATATCCAATACTGAACTGATGAGTTGTATCTGAAGCAATTATAAAACAAAGTTAAGTATTTTAACAATTGCCTAGTCTTTCATAAGCATTTCTGTACATTAGAATCTCTAAATAAATTTGAAATGGTTATTTGTCTGATGCTAGTACAACTTGGGAATCAAACAACTGAATCAAAATGGACTAGAAAAGGTACTGGGTGATTATTACTTGTTCAAGGAAACAATTTTCACTTTAAATGATAAATTATACTTTTCAGCACATTGGTTCATATAAAATTAACAAACATCAACTGTGTGGAGAAAAATTTTAAGAAAACATAGCAAGTCAAATCTGCCCCAATTAGATCTTAGTTATGCTCATAAAACTGTCATTAAGCTAAACAAATGTTATGCTTCAAAGAGAGCTCACATAATATGCATTTATCTCTCTAATTCATATATGATTCTGAAATCTCTGTCTGCAGTACTGAACTTTAGATCTCATCACCACTAAACAGAACATTTCCAACAGTAATATAGTTGGTAAACAAAAAGTGATTCCAAAATGAAGAACCATCTTTAAATCGTAAATGCAAACTGTTGCTTACAGAAAACTGATCTTTGCTATTAAACACGTACGTGTTGTACCCTAAAAAGGAACACAAGCAGAATCTGGAATTGTTTTCCTCCCATCACAAGGGATACCAACACTATAATGACTAAAAATCACCAACCCTACCAGACCCACATCTGCAGAGAAACAACCACACTGAAGAGGATCTTCTTATCTAAGATAAAACTTTCAAGAACTTCTACTTTTGGAAATACTTACGTAATGATCGTCGTCTCTTGTTCTTTAACTTTCTTCTTTTATTCATTCCAGCTTTAGATGGAGATTCCTCTTTGGCCTTCGTCTGGCTGGCAACTTTTGAAGAGTTCTGCTGGCTGAAGTGTGTGGGCACATGACGGGCAAGTCCTCCCTGAGATGCAAAGCTGGCATTGCACCCACCAACTACACACTAGTGAGGAAAGAAAAAAAAAAAAAAAAACCACAACAAAACAGAACAACTGTACCAGCATGATATATGGCACTCATCCACAGGAGTTTGATAGATCTTTCAGTCTGACTTTTCTGACTCAACCTCCAACACACTAAAAGGAAGACAAATTCTTAATGACCATGCAATTCTTCAAAAAAAAGAAAAACAGAAACGTAATCTGAAATAAATTTCTATCTGAACTTTACAACTCTCAATAATTACTCCATGGCATAATAATTTTTCCTATAATATTCTGTAATATTGTATAGCATAAAACCAGTATAAAACAATGCACCAACAAACTCTTCCCACAGAAAATAAATGCTTCTGAAGAACCTTCCCCTTCACAGACCAACATCCCCTTGTCTTTCAAAACACTGCACTGTTATTCTTTATTTCTCAACAGCTCTCCAATCTTCTCCATCTGATAGCAATAATGTTCGCTAATGTCCTCCTTTCTTGTGACAAGGCAGAAATAAAAAAAAAACCACATCTTTACCAACATTAAATTTCCAATGGATTAACACTTTTTATAAAAGTCAATAAACACTTATCTTACAGCTCTGTCTAACTTCAGTACCTTGAGAGCTGCATTAACAATTATTTATACATTTATTTTGGGATGCTATCACTACTTCAGAAGTATTTAAGGAAGTTCTTAAAGAAAATGGCCTTATTTTCTCGAACAGAAAAATAAGAGAAGATCCAACAATAATTAAGCAGAAACAGAAATCACACAAGATAGGTGCAACTAAGTAAGTACTGGCTACAGTAATTTCTAGTATTCTTATAAGTACTGGGTTTATATTTACACTTATTTTATTTGTAAAATGCATATTTAAATTATACTACTGGGGAGGGAGGCACAAACCTTTTCTCTTGTGCTCAGAGCTTAAAAGGGTTAATAGAAAAGTGATTTCAAGGTATGCATTCCATCATTGGCTGCAATGAATTGTGTATCCACATGGTCAATTTTTCTTCTGATCCACAGAACAGTAGTAGGGCAAATGAGTTGATCAGACAGTAGCAAAAAAGGCATCACCACTCTAAACCATTGAGAAGTTCTTCCACATCTGTTCTCTTCCTCCCCAGCTCTTTCATCTGTACCTTTCTCCTCTCTAGCACTTCCCTTCACAGCAAACTGATGAGGCAGCTCCAACTGGAGTCTGGGAATAAGTAATGCTGCCACTACATATGTAGTGCTAAATCTTATCTGAAGACTAAGAATGATTTCGCAAGCTTTTACAGTAATCTGCCCCAAGCCTGCATATTTGATTGAAAGACAAGAAAACAGCAGTAGAACACCACTCAGCATGTTTTGTCCCTAAAACCAAACTGTGTTGCTTTCCAGCTGGGGCTACAGAATTGTAAAGCCTACTTCTGCCTCAGACCTACCAAACGGTTTTCCATTAACATCATAAAACAATATAGCATTCATGAAGAGAAAAACCTGTGTTATCCCCAAGGACTTAATACTTGCTATAGGACTAAATAACTATGTATATATATTTCAAGACAGTAAAAAACAAAAAAACAGGAGGACATTTTTCACATTTTTATTTGCCCCCTCTCCCACTTTTTTTTTTTTAAGGGGAAAAAAACCCCAAAACAAACCTTAAGAGAAAGTTAGGGCAAGTTTTCTAAGTACTGAGATAATTACAGACCTATAATTCCATGACAAAAAGCTTTAGGCTCCTTCAAACTGTATTTGTTCCTCCTTGTCTTACCATAGTAAGTATCTTAAAAATAGTAAAGATTTTTATCAAAAACCTACCTAAGCATATTCATCTTATCCTGTAATTTCCCATGTTCAAACAACAGCAATATTGTATACTTATTGTGGTGACTCACAATATAAGAAGTCCCAACACATTTATGAAATTCAAAACCCTCAAGATCCTGATCATATTTACACTACAGTAACCTCAATGCAATATTTGTTATCTCAAATTAATACTGAAGATTTACATTTATTGAATTAAAATTAACATTTATTGAATAATAGAATGGTTTGGGTTGGAAGGGACCTTTAAAAATCTTCCAGTTCCAACCTCCTGCCATGTGTAGGGACATCTTATACTAGATTGGGTTGCTCAAAGCCCCATCCGACCTGACCTTGAACCTGACCCACTTAGCTGTAATAAATATGATCAAACTCACAATCAACAGATAGAGGTAAAATACATGCATGCATTAGTTCAAACAGTTTTCTATTCTTCAGTTTTGAAGTCCTTGAAATAGTTATCCTGCCTATAAACACAGTTTCATGAAGCTAATCTAAGCAACTAAATCTAAACTTAGGTCTAACTTTCATTAAAGTGCTCCTGACTTCAGCCTCTAGATCTTTCTCATCCTACAAACACCGAGAGCGGGGAAAAAAAAAAAAAAAAAAAAAAAAAAAAAAAAAAAAAAAAGAAGAGTGCAAAAAACACCCCCATATCCTGTAGTTCAATCACATTGAGAAACTAAAATTTCAGTCTTGCCAATGCCTGCTAGAGGTCAAAAATTACGTATAGTCTTAGGACAGTGCATGCATTATGATATTCCAAGTTTATTAAAGTATAGTATTAAAAGACAATACCTTCTGAAAACAGCACATAAACTTTGTGTCGGGCACATTTCTAAAACTTTTTAAAACACAAGTTCATAAGATTTAATTCTATTTCTTGTCAGATAGGAAATATTGTTTTATGACAAGCTGCAGTTTGACTCACGTCATAACTTTTGTCTAGCCATGTACAAATAAAACACAGATATTCTATACAGATTATCTACAGAAGCTACCACTTTTCTTGCTCTATCCAATTTTACTTTCAAAAGCCCCCAAACCAGCACCCTTAAATCTTCAATATATGCAACTTGCAACTAGAAAGTACCTTTTTCCAGAAAGCTTATTTATAGTCTGTAGCCACAGTATGAAATATTTGCAGAAATCATTACATTCAGATATTGTGTAGTCTGAGACTACCTGATGTCATCAAATAATCAACAGCTGATATATCAAAGATGACACAGAACGCCTTTATAGTAGACAGGAAATAGTAGAAGAGGAGAAAAATCTTACCTGTTTTTTTTCTTTTTTTTTTTTTTTTCTCTAAAATAATATATCCAGCAATCCGTTACTAATGGATAAAGTCTCTTCTCTCCAAAGATAAAGGAGCAGTTCAGGCTGTCACTTCAGGATCTCTGGACGGTAAGTCACACCAAATCAGCTTCCCACCAGATAGTTATACAGATCTAGAGGGCTTCTAATAAATCAAACTCAACTATTATGCACAACGTTAAACCAATCTCTTCATTTTTCCCCAAAAACCTAAGTCTCAAAATTTTGCATTCAATTTTAAATATGATAGGTTGGGTGCGGATTGGTGGATATGTTACTTCAAGAGAAAATAAGTCAACACATAAGTAGTTTAATTTCTCCAGTGTACCCATACCCACCATTATTAATGGGCAGTAATCACCAGTGACTTTAACAAACAGGATATAAAAATATCTAGCAATACAGGTTTTTTCTAAATTCAAAATAAACAAGTCTCCTTTTTAGAATATTCAATGTGTAATTTTTCCAGTAAATCTAAGAGTAGTATTTTAGACATCTGGATAAACCTTACTGTCTCAACATTTAAGTGTTCATGGAGAATGCCCTTACATTTTCTATCTGCATCTGCAGTGCTCTACTGGATAGAAGATATTCTGCCAAGGCAGTAACAGACATGAATTCAGAATGAGAACTGAAGCTGCATGGCTGTGTTACCTGTATTTCAACAACTGTTACTCTACTGAGAGTCATACCAAATGCAGTCACCCCTTAATGAATTCTGGAAGTTACAGGTGATAGAATGAGCACCAAATTTCATTTTTATTATTACATTTTTCCCCCCTTCTAAACAAAGGATGAAATCCTCCAATGAACCTGTGTACTGTCATTTGTTGTTATTGAAAGCATTTACCCCACACAAACAAACCTTGCATGACTGATCTTAAACATTAAGAGCATGCCCATTGAAATCAGTGTGGGAAGGCAGTTGGTAGCATACCCACATGCAGTCTTACACTTACAGAAGATGCTATATGCAATTATTTTGCATAAAATCTCCCACTGTTTTATGCTCACTCTAACATTTCTCTTTTCATTGTACCTAACATTTTGTATTTGGTCACCTAGACTACATTTTAAGAGTTCGTTTGATATGCCTTCAAGTAATCCTCAATGCCTTGTACAGCAACAAGGCATGGCAAATAAGTACTTTGATTCCCCTCCCACCTTTTTTTTTTTTTTTTAGAGTACCAGAAACCATGCTGGAAAATGCAGGTTATCACAGCACATTAGCTATTCAAATACTTATTATTTGTAACAGCCAAATAAGATAGTATTTCTTCATTCACTTTTTCCTCAGCTTTCTGAAGACAGTTACCAGCATCAGTTTTCTAACTCAGCAGATTATTCCTCTAGATCCACCTGTCTACAGATTCTGAAAGCCTGAAAGTTTTTAAGTTGCTGAACCCTTGACCAGACCACCACTACATGTTGATGATACTCCAACATTTCACCAGTTTCTAAAAAGCTGCAAAAATTATGTAATAATAGAAGTAAAAAAGATTTATGTTTAGGTTTTTCTCTCTCAACTCTGAATGTAAAATGATACATAAACATGCCAAATGTCTTCAGAGAGACAATTACATATGCTCTGAGAATAGCTTTATTAAATGAATGTCTACAATGACAAACAAAAATAAAAATGAAAGGATGGCTAGTATCTGCAGTGAGCGAAGAGAAAACTTCCAGCAGCACAAGAGCAATGAACTTCAGGTATTAAGAGGAACAGCATAACTTCAAAAATACCTAGCAGTGGGCCAAAGAAGGCCAGTAAGTTTTCAACTGGAAACATGTTCTGTAAGACCGGTTTGTTTGTTTGTTCCTCTTGACAAGAAAAACATCTAGGAAACTGTGCTTACCAAAAGTAGGATAGGAAAAACACGCTCCTTTGCAGAAATCATGTTTGACTACTGAGTGAGAACTAGATGCAATGGTAACTATATCTTGTTTAATGGACTCTTTTTTCTTTGGTAGAGGGATTGGTGGGTGCTCTAGGAAAAGACACTTTATCAGTAAAAAAACCTTAGTGATGATGGGCTCAAAAAACAAAGCAAAAATTCCATCCATGTCTTCCACGTGAAACCCAAGGCCATCAATATTAAAAACTTAGAAAAAAAGGGATGGAATAAACAGAAAAGCAACACAATGACTAAAGGGGAACTGAGGTCCTAAAATTCTGCCCCAAGCTCTAGGGTATCTTTCCCTGCCTCCCCTTAGTTCAGCAGATCACTCAGATATAAAATGTCTCCTTTATACAGGCTGAACATACACTAACAGGAAATTGCCCCATATAAAAATGGAGCTAACATAACAAAGGCCTCAAAAAATACATATTGATAAGGAAATTTATCTTTTCTGTGACACAGGTATTACAATATTAACACTGAGGGGGACACACTAAACCACACAGAAAAAACAGGAGAAACTTATTAAAATAGGAGACATTTTGCCTTTGTAATTTATAAGTGGGTTCATTTCTGTGACAAAAGAACCACCCATTCACGTAGTTTAAGGAAAGGACAGGTAAACTCGCAAAGACCTTTTTAATATGAAAGCACAGCAGCTCATTTACAGCTGCATACAGCTTTTAATCAAGGGACACCACCATGTCTATCACAAAAATAGATAATTAAACCCAAAATGGGCAACTATAAAAAATAAGTCCACTTGCTATCAAAAGGGTGACAGGACACGGACATATCCTTCAACAGAGTAGTTCTAATGCAAAGAAGAACTTTATGCCTGAGACAGTCCCCAACTGCCTTTCAATTTAAGAAAATGCTTTTGTCTCTTATTTTGACTAGAAATATAAGAGTATAGCAACCTGCCATGTATTTATTACTCTTCCCTGGTCATTATATTATCATAGCGTCCCTTCACCTTTACAACAGTAAATTTTCCATGCTTTTAATGGTCACTTTCCTAGATAACGTTCTTTGCTTTTCTTTAAAGCATCCTGAACAGCAGCTCTTCAGGCAACAGCATATAGCTACACTATTTCTATTACTGCCATTTATGGGTTTCCTCAAAAATCCTGACATTCATTTATTTATTTTTTAAATAAAACACTGAATGACTAGATATTTTCAACAAGTTCTGTAAAATGATAGATTCTTTCCTTTTATTCTAGAACTCAAGTATATTCTCATAACAGGCAACAGAAATTTCATTTGTAATTTCAGTTTTGGGAGATATTTTGTCTGCAGTAATCATCAAGAATAAGAGGGCCTTAATCCAACTCTGACTTGAAAAAATTTGGCTTTTCCTAAAAGGTGAGCAATTAAGATTTATAAGACTAGCTAGATCTACTAAACAGAAACATTTGATCTGTTTCTGAATGACTGCCATAAAACAATTAGTAAAGGCTGTTCTTGGACTGATCAAGACTAATATCCAACACTTTAAGTGGTTTTGTATCAGACAGTAGATTTCAAAAGCTTGTAAAAGAAAAGAAGCAAGTGAGGAAAGGGGACCAGTTAATTAATAGGTTGCTATCACAGACACTTACATACTTGGCTACCTCAGGTGAGCCCTGAAGCCTATATTCAGCACAAATGACAGGGGAACAAAAGATTTTACAAAATTCTACTGAGACCACAATTATCCTCCATTCAAAGCCCCCAGGAACAGACTGAGAAATACAGAGATAAAAAATAAACAGAGGAACTAAAGACAACAGTAGGAAAAAATGCTGAAGTGACAAACATTAAGTCATGATGATTAAGTACTGCAATCCTAGCCTGTGTTTTGTTCTTTACCTTAATATGACCAGAAAGTACAGAAAAACAGCTGGTGAAATAACACAAGTTTAACACAAGATGATTATTATCAGAACTATTTGGTTTCAATTTTAGGGCTCTAGCAGTAATCAGCCCAGCCAAAAAAACAGGATACCAACTTACACTGATTTAGCTAGGTATTCTTTGCTGTGTTTCTGAACTATGACCACCTCTTCTAACCCAATGTCTCTAAAATTGAGTTTCGTTGATCTACACTGAATAAGTATATAAATTACCCTACTGAAGAGACTTTCTTTCAAGGCCAAATACTTTAACGTATATAAAATATTTATTTCCAAGATGAGAAGACCTATGGTACAAGTTTATGCTGATGACTAGGTTGTTGTTTTATTTTATTCAGGGATTACATTTAAGATTAGATCAATTGCTAGAACAATCATATCTGCAAATTTTCAGGGATCTCCGATCCTTATGCTACGCTTCCAAGAGCATGCTAACCTAATTCCTTGGAACAAAGGATATGATAACCTCAACAGCAAGTTTCCTGTTGTTATTCACACAACCAGAAATTTTCAGACTAAGCTACACAGTTCAGTATGGAAAAAAAAGTCTAATCTTCATTAAGAAACTTTTTCATGTGCAATGCACTATTTTTACTCTCTACGTTTTGCGTTTAGTTTTGTTTTCTGTCATAATTACTGTTATAAGCTATGCAGAAGTAGTAACTTCTGGAAGACATCACTGTAACAGAAAAGTATTTTTTAGTAATAAAGCTGCCTTAAAAAAAAAAAAAAAAAACCCACAACCCAAAAAAAAACAAAACACAAAAAAAAACCCAAACAAAACAGAAGATACTACCTGAGAAGAAAGAGAGGTGAAGAAAGTGGAGAAACAGTGACTAAAACTTGGTGGGGTTGGGGTGTGGAAGAGTGGAAGGCATAAAATGCTACCTAAACTTAAAAAAAACCCTGATTCATTTTCATATCCTACACGGAAGGAGAACTTCAGTCTGAAGTAGTGTGGGTGGGACTTACCATCAAGTGATCCAGGACTGACAGCTATGAACTGCCCCAACTGTATCCATAAGAGGATGAAGCAACTCATTAATAACGGATTGGTGGATATGGGAATGATAAACACTACTATACCTAGAATTGCAGGTACAGATTAGGGGGAGAAAGAAAGAGAAAGTTAGAAAATACTATGCAGGAAATACAGTCAGCTCAGCGGTCCTGCATTCCTGACTTCCTTATTATTCTCAGAGAGGTTAACCATAAATAGTCACTGACTGCATTTCAGCTGAATTCTGTTAACAAAACCAGCTCTTACTCAAGCACAGAACGTGCACCAGCAGGCATGATCCAAAGTTTAATGCGGAAGTGTAAATCATGAGGCAAAACATCTCACTGTTACGGTGTAAGCAACTCAACTGGAAATTGCACAAAAAAAAAACCCTGAACTTCAGCACTATTTAATTTTACACTCCCCTACCATTTACAGACTAAAAGAAACACGGACAGAGAAGCAATCTTCACCTGCTTTCACAACAGAACAGGACCTTTGGGCACTATTATTGCAAAGACGAAGGCTCAGCTCACTGGATACTTTTTAAGAAATCCTCCTGTGATTGCATTTTTCAATTAATATATTCTATCAGGAAAAATAAATAGGATCACTCTTAAAATAAGGGATTATATATTTTACAGTGAACCTTACCTTGAAAGGTTTGTCCCCACTGTGTGTCAGCATATGCCTCTGCAACCAACTTTGACTTGTTGAAGGTGTATTATATACTTTGCAACCTTTCCACAAGCAAACAAACACCTAATAGAGTAAAAATGTGGTAAGTTTACACAAGCCAAAGAAAACAGTAAAAAAACCCAACAACAACAACAAAAAAAAAATCAACAAAAAAATACAGCAAAAAAACCCTAACACATTAGCAAAGAAGCCCATTTTCACAGTGCAAAGGACTTCAAAAAATTCAGAACAACCATTTTTTTTTGCAACACTTCTCATATCTCACCAAGGAAAAAATAATTACAACCACAAATATTAAAAAAAAAAAAAAACAGGTTACTGGAATAAATATCAAGTAACAGATGCTCCTGCAGATAAACACAATCAAGAGCTACAGCATCCAGTGTAAAGAGTTTGTGTTTGCACTCAGTACCTCAGTATCCACCAGATACTGAGACAGAACACTTTTAAATTACAAATTTACATTTTGTGGGTAGCAGATATAGAAGTAAAATATTTTTCTCATAAGTAATTAATAATTTTATTCTTTGAGCATGAAAAAGTAAAAGCTCTTAATTACAATACAGTTGTTTAAATACCAGCTTTATATTATGGAATACTGAATACCTCTAGTTAGGGCCCTATACTCAATTCCTGATGAAGAAAGTTACAATTTCTCATAGGATTCAAAATCTATGGGTGTTTTGTGATTGCAGTGTACAGCTCAGTCACGTGTTCAGTAGTGCATTAAAGGGAGTAGAACTTACATGTGCTGCTTTTCTCTCTCCCCTCACTGTGTCTATCTATAAAGCCAAGCAAATAGAAAAGCTAAATGACCTTGCCTTTCATTAGAATTTCCTCAACAGGTTTATGTGTGAAAGGAGGTATAGCCCTAATTTGTAGCAGCAAAATACAGTCCCCGGGAATAGTATTGTCGATAATACAGATTTTCAGAACTGCTGGAAACTAACTGGATTGGAGTTTCTTGTTCTCTTTTGGAGATTAAAAAACCGAGTCTTCAACAGATTATCTTTTGAAAACAAAAGAGCAGACACAGGAGTGCTACATACTTGCTGTATAGATAACCCAGCTGACTAATACAAAGCTAGAAAACCCCACGCATCAGTATGACTGATCCAGACCTACTGACATATAAGGCCCAACCCCCTGAACCCTCGTTTTCTGCTGCTCCTCAGTTTTGAGAGTCACCTGAAGCCACAAAATTGTAATTTCAAAGATTCTCAGCTCTGCAACAGCTCTACAACTGTCCCAACATTTTCATCAGCAACTGCTGACTGCAGGGCACTCTGCAAAGAAGTATTACTATGAAGTCACAGATTGTGGAAATGCAATCCCTCCAAAAACAAGCACTTGTTTTTACAACCACCCACCAGAAGTCCAGGCAAGGCTTCTTGGGAACCCTTATCAAAAGGCTGAGTCCAAAATATTTCTGAAAAAACAGTTCTGTAAAATAACATTATTTTGACAGAAAGTTTCTTGGGCTCTTCATGGATTTATCTCATTTGGTTTGGAGTCACTATCTCCAGTATTAGCTCACAAAGAAACATTTTACTATACACGGATGCTTATCACATTGCTTTAAAGTTCTCAATAAGCTGTTACCACCCCAGCTTTTCTTCAAATGCATAATAATTGTAGTTAAGCAAGATCTGAAATCCAAACAAACACCACTTAAACACCTCACCAGCAGGTGGCAGACAAATCCTTAAAACAAAAAGCCAGGATCAGTCCTCTTCCATAGCATCAAGTTGAAGAACTTATCAAAAAATAAACCAACTCCAGTAGAGGGATAAAAAGCGTGAACTGAATGCAACAGTAATTAGACACCCGGTGCTTCCAAAAACCTCCTTCTTCAGAAAGACAAATACAGTCTAACATTTTTTAAGTAAAAATATCCACAAATTATGTCACATGGAATCTAAGTGAAAATACATACAGTTTTTTTAAAAATTCTGAAAAATCTTCCAGTCCCTTTTTAGGAAATGCAAAGGGGTCATTGGTAGGATAATGAAGATCCCCAGAGATGCAGTTATGTGAAAGCCCACAGGACACCAATACACCTCATCCATTTCATTGTTTCATCCAGGATTCATATAATATTTCTATAAGCCTATGAACAGAACTACAGAAATCATCTCATGGTTGTCTAAGAACCCAACTAACTGGATGGATGATCTGCTTAGAGCTTGGACTGAAAAGAGGTCACCAAATATCAAGCTGAAAATTCAATCATACAAAAAACAATTAGCTAAATACAACCAGAGGCAAAGCTGTCTCAGTGACACAGTTACATAATAAACTAAGGTACTGCAAAATAGCATTTTACTTAAGTCTCTTATTCACTCAAAGTGTAATGGCCTAACATTTTACTTCTAGAGAAGAGACAGGACAAAAAGTCAAAAGATAATGACTACTAAGTTAGGATTTTATATTGGCTCTCCAAGAAATTAAAGAGCTGCAACATACAGCACTGAAAGCAGGTGGATTGCTTATGTTCGATGTAAAGATAGTTTATATGACATATTCCAGGCATCAAAGGTAATTTGGGAGGGGCAGGTAGTTAAGTACAGAGCTGAAATTACTCCACTGGAAGATGTTTTGAAAGATTAAAATTGTGAGACCAATGGAAATTGCATCATTTGACCAGGGATTAGACTGAAATATACATGATTATATACATGATTATATTTCAATTTAAAAAAAAAAGCAATTATATTGAAGGTATACTTGCCATCAGTACTACAGACAGAGCTGTTCTTTTACAACTTTGTACTCTTAAGTCAATGAGTCTTACATCTTCCATATTATACATTCTGTATAAATTTTACCTCTAATAAGACTTCTTTTGTAAAAATAATCAAGGTATGACTTCACCTGAGTTGACATGCAGTAACACGTAAACTAATAGTTTTAAGAAAATGAATTCCAAGTATAAGCTCTTAACCAAGAGCTTCAGTATGTTGAAAAGCACATCTATCAAAAACCTAATAGCCTCAAACCATTTATTAAAAAGAACTTACTACATTCTTAAAGTAAGGCATTCAATTAAAAACACAGAATATCAAATCAAGTCAACTGTGCAAAACACAACTGAATGTCTAAAAACAGACTGCTGAAAGCCCAGCCTTAGTTGCCAGTAGCTATGGAACTGATACTTTAAGACATAAAATTTGCTGCTGTCATTAAAGAGTAAAATATTGGCAACTAAGAAAGAGGAAGACAACAAAAATGAACACCAACCCCTCCTCGTTGACCATCCACATGTATGGAGCGAATGTGATCTGCCAAATCCGGGCTGGAGCTGAAGCAAGCATGGCAGTGGTCCCAACAACAGTTATAAGCAATGCTTTTTGCAGAGGAGGCAGTAACTCCTTGTCCATTCATCATAACTGGAGTGGAACGCCCACTGGAAATTGTGCTGTCTACATCCATAATAGTGCTGCTTATACTGTAAGACAAAAAAAAAAAAAAGAGAGAAAGTTCATATTTGTTGCATGCTAACAGAACAAACAAAAATCGCAGCTCTTTGGGGTTTTGTTTCAGATATCTTTATACAGGTTGAAAAGAAAATCTTGCACAAACTTACTATTTATTGTGGTTCATCACTAACTATAATGAATGTAGAGTCAGGAAATAGCTACTATTACTCAACAGTATAACTTATTCTGGACACAGGCAACAAGAGGGAGGGATGAAAAATTCTCCCATTCACTGACTTGTCAGAAAATTAATTCTCATGTGATTAACAAAGTCATTTTAAAGCTACATTAAACAGCCATTCGTTATTTTTATTTCCCATGACAGAAGGAAAAAGAAAAAAAAGGGGGAAAAAAAAAAGGCATGCTGGGTCAGGCCAGACACATACCTAGCCCAGGATCCACCACTAACACTACATCCTTAAAAAAGAATACAGCACTGAAGTTCTACAGAAGGTTTAAGGTACTCCCACACTTGCCCCAGCATGGTGTCCATCACATGCACGGCTTAAACTAGTGGGTTTTGTTCTACTTATTTTAAAAACTTTCCAGAGAAGCCAGAAGCAGTAGTGGGAATACATGGCCAGCAGGGGTCATTTTCATCAGCCATTCTGCTCTGTATCTTGGCAAATACAGACCCAAGTACCAAACTGGACCAGAAAAAAATTGCAGTGTGCTCTTTCCATATATAAGCAAAAGTATGGAGACAGATGGATGTTATTCCTGGATAAACATTAAATAGCTACTGATATATCTTTTTTTACCACGTGAGCCTGTTCACTGCCTTTTAGGACCTACGTGTTTTTATCTTCCACAGAGCCACGGCATTACAGAACAGCTCATCTTTGAAAGAACCTCAGAAGATCAGGTGGTCAAATCTCCTGCTCAGACAGGAGCAACTGTGATCATATGGCTTGTGGTCTTCTCCAATGGAGTTGCTAATAAATGTTTCCAATAAACTGGAGTTTCTGCTACCCTTCTGAACAGCCTTCCTTTCCTGTGTTGAAACTTCTGTCTGTTGCCTCTCATCCTTGGCAACTGTAGGGTTGAGATGACTCTGGCTTCTCCTTTGCTAAACCTCCCTATTAGGTGACTGAAAACAGTAATAACGCTGTCCTTATCCTAAAACTGAATAAACCCCATTTATCAGCCTTGCCATGTACAGCATTTGCTTCAGTCTTCTAACCATCTTGGAGACCCTCCACTGGATCCTCTCTAGCATGTGAGTATCTGGGATGAGTCCCAAACCAGACACAGTAACCCAGATATAGTCTTAATGGTGCCAAGCAGAGGTGAATAATCACATCTATTGACCAAATAGATACATTTTTACTAATACAGCACAGTATGAAGAAATAATTTTTACACAGGTGTCTTTACATATTCTTCTAAGCGAAGTGCAAGGGAAAAAAAAATATTACATAAAAGAAAGAAAATAGTAATTTCCTATTCAGCTCTACATAATACTTATGATTTTCTAACTTTTATCATACCTCTTTTCTCCATTTCTTGCACACAATTTCTATGCTAATGTATTCTGCTTTTAAAGGTATAGGTGCTGTTCCATATTTTTGACCATCACTGTTTACATACTCATTATTGTTTTATTATATATTTTGAGACGGATGAAACAGAAACTACACCGTTATTCAAAATTTGTAGATAGGATTAGCATGTTTGTTCTTTTTCTCTAAAAGCCTTCACTAGCAATTTCTCACATGATCTGTATCTTTTTTAATCATTACTATGCTAGCAGTTTTTTCCTGTGATAGATTTTGAAATCGTTACAGATATTTGCCTTGTTAATATTTCCCCCCTTCACCCACCATGGGGATTCCACTGCATTTATTAATAAAAAATGTCTTGCCTTAGTCAAAACAACAGATTCCCTTTAGCAATGTTTTCCAGTTAAGCTTTAGTTTTAGCTACCCTGAGTAATCTGGTTTTACAAGCAAACTCTGGGCTGAGAGCTATGAGCAAGGAAACACTTATGAAAATTCTGACTACCATTTCCCAAGCACAGGTCCCTAAAAATCTTCTTCCAACCCATTAGTAAAATTATTATCAATAAAACTGACCAATTATTCTTAGGCCTTTGTTTTCCAAGTTAAAAATAAAGTTTTAGAGACTTTTTTCAACAGTTTTCTTGCTTTAATAAAAGCATATTAAATACATACTTCCTAAATGCTATACAAATACCACGTGCCGCCTTTTTTTTTTTCTCAATTTCAAAAAATATCTAACAATTTACAAGACATGACTTCTATCAATGAGGCTCTTTGCTACTACACTGTATTTTTCCACGTGCCCACTATTTTTATTTTCTTCCCTTTTCTAATATCCAGAATACACACATCTTTCCATGATCCCTCTCTACCTTCCCCTTCCTCCCCCTACCCACGTACTCTTGGTTGTTTTCATGACATACAAGCTCACAGTCTGCAACTAGCAAATAAAAGGTGGCCAACAGAAGCCTACAGACATGGTTTTGAATCTGTTCCATATTGCTGTCTTCTTTAAAAAGTTTACTTTAGATTCATCAGGAACTTAAAAACAAAAATGCAACTAACACTGAGCTGAAGCTGCCAGTCCCAACACTATTAACAGCCACTAACTACAGTTACTGTTAAGAGTAGTTTGGGATCCCTCTAGGAAACTATCAGAAGCTTTTAGTGTTGCAAGCAATCCCAATTTTTCCACCATGCCAGGCCCACAATAGATGCAACTGTTGACTGATATCCCCTCCTTCCTCAGCTGGTACCTAAGCCAAAACTTATTCCTAACAGTAAAATCTGTAAATTTGTGCTATGAAAGCAAAGTTTACCAATAGGAAGATAGGAAAATTCAGTAAGTAATTAAATGTAGCCCCCTCACACACATCTGAGTGAGCTATCCAAATACAGTTTTCTCAAAATCAGTACTTTGAATGCATACAAAATGGCACATAGCCTGACACTTCTGTCGCATACAGTAGCATTACACAGATCAGCGGTTCCAACAGGAAGTTGCTTAACCAAGGACGGCAAAGCACTGCAGATACAGCACTCCTGCAACAGCTGCCTCACACCATTTCCCCTGGATAAGTAACCCTATCTTTCTCACAGTGGAAAGGTACTAAAGTACAGTACTTTATATGTACTTTAAGTAGGAGTTCAAACTTTCAAGCTGCTTACAGTCAGTCCAAGTTTCTATATCCACTGACAGCATTAGTACCATTCTCAAAAATCTCACAAATAGGCCTAAGCAAGCTTCTAAGAAGTAGTATGGTGCTGGTGACCACGAGGACAGACTTTGAAGGGGTATTTAGCACGGTTGTTTCAAGGGTTCCCTGGTGTAACAGCCTGGTCTCAAGCAGGAAAGCAATGAGAAAACATAACCCAGAATGAGTTCTGTGAAAGAACTGGGGAGATGGGGTAGGCGAGGAAGAAGTGCGCAGTCCTGCAGCTGTGTGTGGTTTCTCCAGTTCACAGGCACACAATCTATTTAATTTCTCTAAGCAGAGATTTAAAAAAATACTCAAATTGATGAACCTGTAGCATGAGAGTTTATTTCATACTGCAAATGCAGTGTGAGGTATCCTGGCCACCTGATACAAAAATCACAAGTGTCTAATTTTACAACCTAAGGAATTAAAATACTTAGGCTTTTTGTTTGTTTGTTTTAATATATTCTATCCTACCTGTAGAAAATTACTCATGTTTTTGGAGAAAAATACATGGAAGTCAACTAGTAATACTGATCCAGCAAAAGATACTCTGTTAAATAGGGTTATTAATAACATGAGAAACCATTAACACTTAGAAAGCTGATTTAGTTATAATAGCTGAAATGTTTGCTTGGTTTGGTTCTAACCAAGTGTTTACTAAAGGCTAACAGATTAGAGTTGCATTCATGATATCAAAACTTAGTATCAGAGGAACTGAAATTTAAAAAGGTTGCCCATGGCACTTTAAGTAGTAGCAAATAGAGCTTCTTGGAAGCTGAGGATGAAGTGCTACATTGGACTATGATTCTATAATCTATTCAAGATCTAGTCTAAAAATAGGGAAACAAAAAGTAACTCAAATCCAGTTGAGTGGTAACAGATCAGTATTTTATTTATGAAGAAATGCTTTCATTTCTTCTAGTTTGAAGAACTTGGTGTAAGACATTACAGAGTACAGATGAATACTGCTGTAACAAGACCTACTAGAGAAATAGCTAAACCACTTACAAAACAAAACGGCCAGGAGTCACACAACATGAGATCACTGTTTTCTGATGGTTCTCTTGATAGGCTCTGTCAAAATGCAAGAAACTCACTGCCCTGACATACTCCTTCTCTAGAAATAATCCATTAAATAAAAATGTAAAATGGGGTTTTTTGTTGTTTTCTCTTCTGTGCCTCCAGAATCAAAATATTTCAGGTGATCAGCTGCCACACAGCACTGCGAACATAGAATTACTTTCTGTCTTTCTTATCAAGTCCTGGGTCACCCAGGAGAGAAGTAAAGGCTGCAAAGAGAATCTGTGAAACACCAGCAACATCCTTCCTCTCTGTCATTGTGCCCTGTAGAGCTCCAGCATGAGTACATTCCCTCTAGTCTTCCATACACTGAGAAAGTATCAGGAAGCTCTTCAGAGAAAAGTTTGTAGTATATACAGCATCAGAGAAGACACCAACCTGGAAGGTGTCTTGCCCTTGACCTGCCATTTTAAGTTGAAGCAGAAAAATGATGTTTTATAGTGAGAGCTGCAGCTGCCGCTATGTCTGTGAAGACTTAACTGCAATACTGTTTTTGTTAGACCTGCTGATTGACCCACTTTTTTGTTTCTTGGGATTTCAGAAAGGGTGTGAGGGCAGGACATACAAATGGATAAAATGTGTGAACACACTCCACCATCCTATCTAGTCCACTTGAGTCTTTTCCTGACCAAATGAGTAGAAGCATATTAACTCAGTCCAAGAAGGGCTGGACTACTAAAATAGTGTCTATATCTTTCAATCTATGAATGGGGCTTTTCAATCCAATCTGACTTTCTATCTGCTTGGGATGATCCAAGAGAGGGAAAAGTTCCTTAACAAAGGGAAGGTAATAATGGAAATTACATCCTTCTGCTTCCTCATCTGAAATCCACAAAGCCTGTAAGTGGGAAAGTAATAATGCGTATCAAAGAGAAGAAAACAGAACAAAGTAAGGAAAACACAGACATTCTGGCAAACTACTGGTAACAAAACAAAGACATTGAAACAAACTTTTAGCTAAATTAAAGAAAGTTTTTCTGCCTTTTTCTAAGCCCTCTTTCCCCAGCCAGGAGATCTGCTTAAATCCTGACTGCCACTATCAAAGCAGAATGACACGAGTAGAACTTAAGCGCTTGTGGCATTCCCCTATTGCTAGTGACAGACAGGTCTGGGTTTGCTCCCAAGCTGTAAGCAGGCTCCAGCTCCATTGTAATGGATCTATAGACCATAGCCTGATGAAGAACATTAGACATTTGAGTTTCAGAGAGTTCAACTCAGGGGTCATCCCAAACAATAGAGCATCAAAAACAGTCACTGCTGGAGAGAGCCTGCATGCACAATAGCTGTTTTTAAGAAGTACCATTCAAAAGACCGACTAATTACTAAAATTTAAAACTGTTACAGCAAGCACAACATACTCTCCAAGCTTATGCTATCCCAACTTTCATCCTAATAAGAGCACCAAAATCAACTTGGAGTAAAAATTACAGCTGTAGTGAGAAGAGCTGAATGCCTTTCTAAAATACTTTACTAAACCCACACCTCACTTTACCAAGACTGCAGACACTGGCAAATAGTGCCATCCAAATGCAGCAAGGTAGAACTGAAAACACAGAATCTTCTCAGAAGAGTCAGACCTTTTTCCCTCCTCCTACAATCTTCCCTCTACCAAAAGATCAACAGCTTTGAAATAATACTGACATTTAAAGTGCATTCATTAAGCACCACATTAATGCGAGCTTAAATAGATGAATGAATCATTACCTCAAAGGCAGTTTCAGGTCTTATTTTTACATGTACCTACTCTACCCATACCTAGAAATAATACATCTTCATAATCAAGATGATTAAGATTTTTTTAGCATCACTTTATGTTAAAAGGCTAGTACCTCCACAATCTATATGTGCATGTGAACCAAATGCATCCAGCTGGTTAAATCCAG
This sequence comes from Tyto alba, assembly GCF_018691265.1. NCBI lineage: Eukaryota > Metazoa > Chordata > Aves > Strigiformes > Tytonidae > Tyto > Tyto alba. Next base: position 12,868,330 of record NW_024881295.1, read on the forward strand.
TCTAAACCATCTTTAAAAACAATTCTGAAACTGAAACAAAACATAATAACTACAAACTTAGAAGAAGTTGCAAGTCATTGTCAATTCAGAGAGAACAGAAAAAGTTCTTCAAACATTTTAAATCCTGGATTATTCCTTTATTTTAAGGATCTGAGCCAAATTAAGCCATCGTTGGAATCATGTAAACATGAATATTTTCTAAGGCGAAAAAAATTCCACCTTATTCAAATATAAAATGCACAAATTTCAAACCACATATTTTATCACATGTGCATTTGGGCACTAAGCGTTGTGTACATTTAAATGTGAATGCAAATATGAGCCTGTGATTTAGTGCATTAAAGAAAAATGGTGTATCACACATCATTCCTGACACACACTTGCCTCTCCAAGGAGATCAATTTCCTCACTACTGCAAGTAATCCCTTCAATTGAATTTAATGAATGGAATGCCCCAAATTTTTTCTTTCCCTTTTTTTGTTAATCTTTCAGAAGGACAGACAGTAGGAGTCTAGAAGGAATATGAACCAAAACAAAAGAACAGCAGCATAATTTCATTTTTACTTTCCATGAACCCCCATTAGCAACTGTCCACTTGAAGTAATAGTAGAGCCAGGCACAGAACAAATGCACAAAAGCCCAATCAATTTGCTATTATACTTTTAATGTCTGCTAAACATACTCCCTCTAGACCTTAACTGAAGTAACCTTCCCTCAGGCAATTTTCAGACCTAACAGATGGGCCTTATACCATGCCCTTGAGGGTCAACAAGCACTACTTCAGTCTGATCAACAGGAGCTCACTTCAGAGTTACAGTACCTCCAAGGAGAATGCTTAGCTTCCAGTCCCCAGATGTTCAGTAGGTAAGCAAAGGACCCAGCTGATTTCAGCTAACACCAAGGGAAAATGACTGTGACAGATCCTATAACAAATAACCTCATCTTGTAAAACATCAAATTAAAACAGAGATTTCAGGGAACATATATTGCAGGGTTGCTAAAACCAACACTACTGAGTAGCCATCAAGCTGCACACAAGACTAATTCAAATGAGGAATCTTCAGAAACAGTTTCTTCTAAAGCACACAGTGATAATCCAGTCATGAAGCATCCAATCCACAGAAGATTGCCTCCAACTAGATGAGAAGCATAATTAACATTCAAGAACCCAAATACTACAAATATCACTGAAAGTAAGTGAACATTTTAAAGATTAAAAAATTTACCGTGCTAGTTTCTTTAGCTTTTACTAGTCAGTGAATACCCTGTCAATTCTGTGTGGAGCTTCAGCTATGTTGTTCCAATCCATATCAGGGAAGCTTAAGAAAGAAAACTGGACTGTAACACTCATAAAACAAACTCAGAATAACAGAAACACTGTGAATAACAGTCATTTCCTACAGCAACTTCAAGGGTTAAAACCTAGAATCCAACTGAAAAGCTTTTACCACATGGAAGACTAAATCACAACCAGGTACTAATCCCAAAAGAAAACAAAGCAGCATCAACTGAAATCATTCAATTACAAACGCCAAGTTGAAACAGAACAAAATCTGAAAGAAAGAAAAATAAAATAATAATGACATGCCTAGTGACATACCCCATCATTGCATTATTTTAATTTTACTAGGAAGAGTCCAGAGTGAAAACAAAAACTTCACAAGTTTCCCCATCACACTATTCCTTTCCAAGACAAGTGGTGGAAAACTCTGGTGTACAGATCTGGCCAATGGACTAGTTTCACAAAAACAACAGACCACATAGCAGTTTTACAGTTTTTTGAGGCCACCAAACTCAGTGATTTACAGTCACTACATCCTAATGCAATCAACGGTCAAGTGAAGATAAATCCTCAAATTTTGAATATTATCAAATTATTAACCCTGAGCTGCCATCGTTGACAAGAAGCTCCTCCATCTGCCCTAGGAATTTTGTTTATCTTTTTTATAAAATCTCCATCACTTCCAAACATGGAAACCACTGTATCTTCTCCAAGAAGCATTACACGATTAACTTTTACTTTTTTACATTCCACCCAGCAATATGAACTGCATACCAAGGCTGTTAAAAACTGAAGTCAGACAAACATCATTGCTCAGATCTAACAATTTCAATGGTACATCTGAACTTGATACAACTGATTAATAACAGAAATTGCTACATTGACTCCTAAATGAAAGCAGAGGAAGAATAAGTTCATAAGTTTTTGTACTAAGATTTAACTTTTGCTGACCTTCAATGAATATTAAGCAAACTAATGCCAATGTCTTTATGAAGTTACTATCAGAACATCTGCATCAGGGTACCAGTATGTCATAAAATGCAGTGATCAAGGCAACTACACACAGGTGTCCAAGCAGATTTAAATTAATCTTTGCTTTATGCTCTCCAAATGATCATGCCACTTTAAAAGTGAGATTAAAGCATATTCTAAGAAAAATTAAGAGTTCACAAAACATAAGCAACCACTGTGAGCCAGCAACAGAGTATAAAAATTTAACATTTGCCTGATCTTCTCTGTTCCTTTCCCCATCTTTGCTGAATTTGATATTTTATGATGTATCTACATTGGTAACAGATATACTCCTACTACTAAATTTCCATGATTTATCAATTTAATTCCTCAATTCAAACATTTATGTTCCACAAGCAAAACAGTTTGCCTTACTTTAACGGATGTAATTTGATTGTGGCAAGGAAATGCCATAATGCTTTAGAGCTCCTACAGTTTCTTTTCATCTAACCAGCAAGTAATGCAGAGAGAATCTTCAAAGTAGATGGAAAGTAACTTCAGCTACCCACATTTCTAAGGGGTTTTTTGATGATTTTCCCGAGAAAACAAATTTGTCTTTAATTTAAATAGAAAGTATCCAAAATTATTTCATGACTGATAATGATCAGTTTCAGAATTCAGGAAAATCTACCACCAGAAAAAAAAAAAAAAATAGTGTATGCAGATAAACCACCATCGAAACAAAAACAATAGAAACAGATTGCTGAACACTAAATGGGTGCCAAAGAGAAAAATAATTCACATTACAACAAGAAATTAGAATACCTGTATCAAAACAGTGAGCCAGAAGTATATGAAGTAAAAGTCCACCACTGTGTTTTAAAGGCAATACCTTCTGTTCATATCTGCTCTTGCATCTCCTATCTACAAAGACCCCTGATACCAGACAACACAACATGGCTCTTCAGAGGCAAGGGAAGAAGAATAGGATAGGCCAGAATTGCACATAACAGCAAAGACACTTTGTTAAAGTGAGGGAGAATCAACCTAGCAAGTAAGAAATATAATACTAAAAAGTTAAGAGGGATAGAATAGCAAAGTAACAGTGTTTGGTAGTCTAGTGTTTTCCAGAAGTACTTTCAGGTTTTTAAAGGTTACCTTTAAATAAGTAAAAACAACATTAAGGCAACTTCTAAAGGGAATTATTAAAAAAAAAAAAAAAAAAAAACAAAACCAAACACACACACAAGAAGATTTCCAGGACTGTATGATTTAAGAGAGCACACGCTCACTTGTAAACACTTGGGCTTTATTTTGGAAACCAAACCTATACTTTACACAGATTACGTTATTTTAACAAAAACTTCTCAAAATTAACAAGACTCAAAAGTATTCATAAATCAATCTTAAAAACGAGCCTGCAAAACTCTTTATTGAATATCTATATAGTTATATGACTACTAAGAAATCAACATAGTGGAAAATAAAAGAATCAAGGGAGAGAATTTTATAAAGTGTGACAAGTGATAACCTTAAAAACCTTGTTTTGAAATTCTTTTGGAAGCAGCACCTTATTTTAGAATAAAGCTGTGTCTAGATTATGTATACATACCTAGAAGAGGGAGCAACACTGCAAACACTTCAGATTGATAATATAAAACCAGGGGAAGATAGAAAAGCTCTTCAAGACAGAGAAATCGAAGGAACTTAAAATAACAAACATGCACAGGAAACAAAACAAGACTGAGAAAGTGTGTTATGAATCACCACCTCTCTAAAGCTGTTTCCACTCTCCTGGATCACTTACTTTGATTATTTAGATTTTTAGCTCTAGAATATTTGGGGTCATAATATTTACATAACACAAACCCAGGTTATCACTGGATTTGTAGCATACAGAGGAACAGGTAACAATAAACAATCTTGGAATGCCAAAATATCAGAAGAGCTGTGAGAGAGTAGAGCAAGTTAAACTTGCATACCTTGAGATATGACAGCACAAAAATTACCTATCCAAAAGGATTACACAGATCAAGAATCTGTAAGTGGTTCTGCCTTAAAGATACAAATAAAACTGACTTTCATTTCTGGGAACCATTATCTTCAACTTTATCATCTCCTTGGAAAGTTGGGGAACAGCAACAAGTGGTTCATAATTTTCAATCTTTACTGATAAAACAGTATGTTCACTATCACACCTTAAGAGAAGCACAGAAGAATCACATTCGACCATTAAAGAACCACCAGAATGATTTTTTTTTTTTTACCACGCTTTCTATTCAAAGAACCCTAAATCAATATGAAGTAGTCTAATCAGGACTGTAAGCTAACAGCCTTCAGGCATGGCATCAAGGAAATTTCACCTCCTACAACCATTACCCTCCCATTCTCAGGATGCCTTCCCTCCCCCGCCCCCCCCCCAAACACCAAACACCAAACTCTGGAAAGGAGCAGACGACAAAAGGACCAAAGATGCAAGCAAAACTTCCAGAGGAGACCTAAAAAAACCCTCCAGTTTCAGTTACCATCATGCCATCATGTAAGGATCAGCTTAACAGAGAATAAAAAAAACATCGATAGGATAGCATTCTATAAAGTAACAGCTTTGCCTATTCATATCAGTGAATAGATACTACTACTCCAAGTATTAATCAGGCATCAAAAGCCGAGAAACCAGCAAAGTAAAATGACTAATTGACTCAATTCATAATAGAAAGGTCATAAATTAAGGTCTGATTCCTGTTCTGCTGGACACTGAATTAACTACCACTTGTACAAATTCTCTAATCTACAACTTGGCAAACAAGTTTGCCTAAGGAAGTCTACTTAAAGCCATGTCAAAAGTAGTTTTATTTCAAATTACAAAAAAAAAAAAGTTTATGTTTCTCTGTTTACCATGTATATAATGAAAATATTTTCTTTGCACCTTTTACAGCACAATAAACTATAACGATCAAAATAAGGTCTTTACTGCAATTTTACAGGGGAACCAGTAATTTGTACAAGATGCTTCATGAAACAACACTAAGATTAACGGTAAGTGAAAAATGTTTCTGCTGTATTCTTATTTAGGTAAAGTATATTTAATAAATGATACTACCACTATATGTGCCAATAATCTTGTCTTTTACAATTCTCTCAAACAACTTAAGTCATTTTACTCCGACACTACACAAGCTATTTGAATTACAGCACTCTTCTACAGTAAATCAGGATGACAACAGGACTTTCAAGACTACTAAAGAAAGTATCCATTAAATGTTAGCAACTGAAGTTTAGCAAAAGATATTTAACATCTCAAATTCTAGTAGGGATAGGAAAATGAGGTATGGGAAAAGAAATTCCACGGGTTTAGTTTGGGGTTTTTTTCTCCAGTTTACCACCACGAAGGGGGAAAAAAAAAAAAGTACACCAGTACCCTGAGTGAGAGGCTTCACATTTTTTCCCCTACTTATTTGTTGTTTTTTAGTTTTGCAAAATCACAATCTGAGAATTGTAAACACTACCTTAGCACATCACAAAACCAATGATAAACAGCAAGCATAACATGGTATATTTACATTTCATTTTCTAAAACAAATTTATTTGAACACGTTCATATTCTAAACATGAACAACTCCAGACAAAATGCATATAAAGTTATAAAAGGGAACCAGTTATATAGATAGATAGCAAAGCAAAGCAACCTACCTCAAAGAGCCTTCCAAAACTACTTTTGTTTTTCTGCAAGTCATTCCAACACATTTTTTTCAATAACTACTGGGAGAGGGGATAAAACTCACTGTTGACACAAAGGAGTTCCTATCTCTTTTCTGTTCCCTTCCCCTGCACAAGTTAACTGGAGATTACATTCCCACCTGTTTCAAGGACTCCCTGCAATTATTTTGCTCCTTTATGGCAGAAGCCAATTTTTCACTTCCTTTGGGTTAAACTCTTACTTTTTCCTCGGGCTATTGGACATATCTCCTTCCCTATCATACCAAAAGCTTTCTGTGTATCTCATGTCTCCCCCTTGCCAGAAACCTCTATTTCCACCTCAAATGCTTTATCTGCTCTCTTCTATGCCATGTCCCCACTTTCCTACCCAGTAACAGATTTCTCTACAACTACCCCAACACAATGGGTACTAAGTGTACTTTCAAACTGCTGTCTCGTAGGCTAGCTCTGCACACTGCTCATTCCCCCCACCATTATTCTCTAATTGGATAGTGTTTTTCAAAAAAGATGTAAACATATTAAAGTTACTGGAAAGCTACGCAGATCTGAGTAAGAGTAGCTAAACTATTTCCACTGCATCATCCGAAAAAGTTAATTTTATCTGTGACCAACTCCAGAAATGCATGATGTCACATCTCTGCCAAACGGATGTTCAGGCTGCACGTAACACCCAGTTTGACTTAACTGGAAAGTGTAGAAGGGAGAGAGAGAGGGAGAATTCTTTCCACTACCGCCTAGGAAATTCCCTGAAACAACCCACCAATAGAACCTCAAATTCAGAAGTTACAAAACTTAATGATGTCACAAAAATAAGCAAAATGCATAGACCTGTGTGGATGTTCAAATCCAACATAAAAACAGTATCATTTTTCTCTTACACTGAATAGAAAAAAGTTTTTCTCAAATTCTATAAAGTATATTTACATCTTACTGCAGTAACAGCTCATTATACCAAGCTCTTTCATCTAGTTCACAAAAAGACCTCATGTTAACCACTCAATTATATCAACCAACAGTTTCAGTAATAAAGATACTTGTCATACAAAATATCTGGGCTTGTTTTGTCTTCTCATCAAAAGCTATTTTCTTCAGTGCCAGAAAGGCCTGAACATAACCATTACAAAAACAAGGGGCTGATTTTGCAATTTGAAAGCAAATAACCGCAACAATATATGCAGTCAGAAACCCTGAAAATACAATTCTTAGCAGAATTTTTGAAAACTCAGGTAATCTTCTATATAGCCCACTCCGACATGTTAATATTACACATACCAAAAAAAAAAAAAAAAAATTAACGACTTAACCACTTTGCCATAAGTGCTAATGAATGATTCTTCACTTCCTGGATAGGAACAAGTGAGACTATGCTGCAAAGAGAGGCCTGAAGCACTTTTTAATCTGGTCACATGGATACATGATGCATACCTATTAGTTCCATATGCCTTCCTGATTATATTTCAAATTTACTATTCTGCCTTCATAAACATCACCCATACAATTCACATGTCACTGCCTAGTCAGTCTTGAAAATTCTTCACTTTTAAGAGTTTAAAAACTAAATAATGACTATATTTAAACCTTTAAATAACTAATGTTTTTAAAATCAGCATATATATTAAAGGCTGAGAAGGCTTTCATTTTAAATGAGATTAAAAAACCCCTCAGCCTAGAGCCTGGATTTTTCACGTCTTAAACTCTTATCTTTCAATCTGCTAGTTTCACACTGCCTCATTTCACTTGATAAAATGAACAAACCTGACAATGTGAGGCACAAAGAGGTTTATTATTGAAAAACTTTTCTGAAATGTGTTTTCAAAACCACTCGCCTTTTACACAGGAACAGAATACTAGCATTTCTAGATGTATTCTACTAGTCTAATATGTTTAAGATAACTAAAACTTTCCTTGGGTACTACTGAGTATTCCTTGACTCACTCCATCCCAATAACCAATTCTGTTGGTGAATAACAGTAAAAGTGAAAAGACTCAAAAAAAAAAAAAAGGGCCTTACAAGTTACATGAAAATTGCCAGCTCTGTGACAAAGATGGACATTAATTAGTGCTGTGCCTGAGGCAAACATTACTATGTAGGTCCAACGACAACCTGTTACATTTGACCTACCAGCTAGGCAACCAGCACTTATATTCCAGTCAGCAAAACAGCTGATAACTCCAGCAAAAATATATTTTTTCAGGGCTTCTTGCCTAGTCAGTAAGATGAAGAAACAAAGGATAAAAAGCTAAAGAAGGGTAAAGATGATGTAAGAATGGAAGACCAAGGGTAACTTATAGCTGAGAGTACAAAGATGCGAGACAAATTCACCACGGTGAACAAAAAAGAACTTCATATACCTCTACTACTTCTATTTCTGCTAAACTTCTTATTACAATTGCAAGATCTACCACTGTTCTCCAAATCAAACAAAATCTGATAATAAAACTATTTCAGATTTAAATATACTTCCATAATAAACTTTCCAGTAAACAATATTTAAATTATTTCAGTAATCTAACACTAAGTGTTTTTAAGTAAATACTGTGGTTCAGCAGTAACACACCAGTGAGCCACAGACACATCTTTGTTGCATTCAGATAAGCTGATTTATACTGAAATCCATGCATCTGCTTCGGTCTAGCTTGAGTACCTGCAGCCCAATGCTAAACTCAGTTACTGCCAAATTATTTTTTCTTTTAAAATTGTATCAAATATTTCTCAGAATTGTATTAAGACTAGCTGCTCCAGAGAACTCTGGAGAAACACATCCACCCTTTCAGCACCCATCTGAAGTTAGGGAAAGGCACAAGAAAATTAACAGCATTCACATGCTGGTAATAGTCTTTGTTCTAACTGTAAATCTGAAGGATAACTAGACTTGAATGCAGCTGATCCGAGCTTGCTCAAAAGCCGTAGACAAACTTCAGCACAGTAGTGGGAACTTAGCACAATTCCCAGGAAAAACCTGGAATGATTACAGATCAACAAGATACCTATGAGTCCTAAAGTTACTGCACTCAACTGTCATTACTAATACCACTGAGCTGAAAATGCCACCTGGTTATCTTAAATATCAGTTTGGGTTTTGCTTTTTGGTTTCTGTTTTTATTGGGGGGAAAGATAAGTATGTTTTAACAAAGTACAAAGTCTGTCTATGTGCACGGAAATACTTGGCTAAAATTCACCCTAAGTTTCATTGCACTGATACTCAACATTATATTTATTTCTTGTGTGGTTATAAATACTTACAAATTTCCTACAGTAATGCCCCAAATTATTTATTCTATTAGCATATACTCCCAAAATACATTCACAATGTTAGTAACAGAAGTTGCTGAACAGTAGTTATATTTTGATCATATGCAAGGTTTTCCTGCTTCGCTGCTTTATTTGCACTTTATTTTATATTTGACATCACTAAACCAAAAATCAAAAAGATAACACGTTGATAATTGTGAAGAATGATAAAGACCATACACAGGGAAACAGGAATTTGATCACTTGTGGAATTCAGGCCCTCTTACCACACCCTCTTACTTATTCAAATTTTCTTAAGAGGAAACAAGAAAAAAAATCCCAAGCCTAGGGGCATGATCTGAATGTTACCAAACCTGCCTACAGCAGGAGAATCTTTACCAAGTATACCCTCCCACCAGTTTTCTCTCACTTAACCCAGAGACTGTAAATTCAAGCACATTAGTTTGATCTCTCCTTTTCCTTTTCTCTCCCTTCCCTCCCCGAGATAATTTTACTCTACAACACACTGTGAGATGAGACACCAAGTTCCCTAGGACTTTAGAGACACAAGTAATCAGCAGAGGTCATGAAGTACTGTACAACACACTATTTCATATAAAATATCACTTAATAGAATATCATTCTCTCATGCAGAGGTGACCAAATCAATGAATTAAGTCTTAAAGGATTTTAATAGATTACTATAAACCTGCACCTCCATCTATAATTCTAAACTGTTCTCTGCTCTTCCCTGGTATTTCATCATCCCACCTTATATACTCTTTAGCACATCCCCTACCTTTTGCAACACTCTGCTTGTCTGTCTGATCATCTGAAAGGCACAAGATTATGTTGTGGCTGGCTTCCAAGCAGCAGCAATCATTTGGATCACTAGGTCAAGCAAATGATTTGCTGGACGACATGTAGCAAAAATAATAAAGCATTCTACCATGCTGCAGCAAGGAGTGCCCACAAAATGAAATTTTCCATCACCAGGAATAACAAATGACACTATTGGTATCATTACTCTTTTCCTACCCAATTCAGCAAGCAGGCTTTAAAAACACAGCACAGAATTCCCTCTCAGCACCCCAAGTTCAAGACTGAACTTTACAAAGATTAAAAAACAAGGCGCAATCCTTATTTAAATCACTAAACGCAAAGTGTCCCACTCCTGCAACTGAGTCTGTACCAATGGTACTGGAAATGAGACTCGATGAGTACACACATAGATTTAACTGCGTGACTACAGCAAGAGAACCGTGAGAACAATAATGGAGAAAGAAAGTAGCACATTGTCTCTGGAGTGCACAAGCAAGGCATAGTGACACTGGACTTCCAGAAAAACCCCACAAGTTATTTCCTCAACCCACAAATTGACATGCCCTCACATAAGATCAGGATTAGATTTAGGTTTTGATTTGATGAAACACAAGAAACTATTATCTTAAAAATACATTATGCACTTGTTTTTCCAGAAGTCTACTCCCATACTTCACCTAAAATCTCAGCTTTTGACAAAGCAAAACAAACAAACCAACCCCCAACACCCACCCCGCCCCTTTCCATCTTGCACAAGTTTGGAAGGAAGAAAATGCGATTCCTATGACTCTCAAAATAAGAAGTCAGATAGAAACCAAAGAACTGAAGTTTTTTCTCTTGTCTTAAGACTTTTAGGCCAATTACATGGTTTTGGGGAACTGACTCATGAGGGTTTTGTTTGTTTGCTTTTAACACTTGAGGTTAGATCTAGATCTAGTGATGTCCCACTTATGAAACATGGGTACTCGCATAGCTACGGATACACAGAATTTGATCTAACATATATTCAAAGTATATTTCTGGACAAAACCACGTCATTCTTCACACCTGACAATAAAACTTTCTTAAGAAAGTACAAACAAAATTGTAATCGTTACTGAACTGTAACTCTGACAAGGAAGTCTGATACTTTTTAACACTAAATTTAAATTAAAAAATAGAAAAGGTTCTTAAACTATTTGAAAGGAATGATTAGTAAAGGGACCTACAGCATTTTAAGACTGCTCTTATATCCATTTTTCATACTGTTTTCAGTTTGTCAATTAAACCATTGCACACAACATCCACTGAAGCTACTACATAAGCCACGTTCTTTGAAATGCCTGACTTGGGCTAAACCAGACCCGAAAGGTAGAGTTCAGCCACGGGTGAGAAGTGGGTTTTGCCTTTCCACGAGAATCAAGCTAAAGTCTTGGTAAAATACGATACATGCCTTTATGATACAAAAAAAACCCTCAGGAAACAATCTTTAAATTGACTATTACAGAACTCATCCAAAAACGACTTTAAGCCTCGTGTAATACTGTGCGTGCTTATTACTTGTGCACACCTAATACGGAAAGGCTGGTCTCCTTTTCATTTTAGCAAATTAGGGTTGGGTTTTTTTGGGGGGTGTGGGGGGTGTGGAGGGGGGTGTTGTTCGTTTTTTGGTCCCTTATGCTTTAAGAGGTTACCACTCTGCTTTCTGCCTCTAGAGCAGCCACTCTGGTGCGGGCACAGGTAAAACCACATCCACGGACGATTTCCCATCCTGAAGCTTTGGTACAACCCACCTGTGCGTTAGCGCAAGACAGGACCCTAACGAACCCCAAAAGCACCATCTGAAAAAAAATGAGCAGCTTCGGAGGAAAGCGGCAACCAAGTATCTCCACCTGAACATGCGGCACCCCGCGCTCAGATCGCAGCGGGGGCCACTCCGGGGCTCCCCATAACCCGCCTAACGGTGATGGCTGCAGCTCCAGCAGCCCCCACACTGCCTGCCGCCCGGGGGGTGTGTGTGCGAGGAGGGGGGGGGAATAGCGCTCCCTCCTCCCGAAATCAGCGGGCAGGCTTTCGGAGAGGGCCCGGAGGAGCCGAAGCCGCGGCGGCGGGCCCGCCACAGGCCGCCCCCCGCCCCGCCCGGCACAAGTTAGACGGAGAAACCTGTGGCTGCTGCCCCCCCCCGCCGCCGCCCTGACAGCCCCCGCGGCCCGGCGGGCGGTGAGGGGCGGTCGGCGCCCGCGGAAAAGGCGCCCCTTCGCTGCTGCGGTGGGGCGGCTGGCAAGCCTCCCCCCCCCCCCCCATCCCCCGGCGCTGCGAGGCCGGTAAGCGACCGGACATGGCGCCCGGCGGCCCCGGGACCCGAGGGAGGGACACCCCGCTCCCCCCGGGAGAGGCCGGGGAAGAGCAGAGGCGGGGGCCGCCGGCGGGGTGGGGACGGGGCGCGCAACTGACCTGTCCTCCGAGTCCATGCGGCTGAGGGGCTCCCCGTCCGAGGACATCTCCAGGCTGCCCCGCCGGCCCCCCGACGTGGCGCTGCAGCTGCTGCTGCCGCTGCTGCCGCCGCCGCCGCCGCCGCCGGTGCCGTAGCCCTCGTCGCCACCGCTGGACACGCTGCTGGAGCTGCTCCCCCCGCCGCCACCGCCTCCGCTGCCGCGGCCCAGCCCGTCCTCCTGGCTGCCCCGGGGGCCCTTGGGCTCCTCCTTGGCGTCGGCCTCGCTGCTGCCGCCGGGGCTCAGCGAGCGGGTCTCGTCGCTGCAGCAGCCGCTGCTCGTGCTGCTGCTCCCCACCAGGCTGCTCTCCTCCTCCTCGCCGCCCTCCTCCTCCTCCTCCTCTTCCTCCTCCTCCTCCTCTTCCTCCTCCTCCTCCTCCTCGTCCTCGTCCTCCCCGTCCCCGGCCTGGCTGGCGCTCTCCGGGCTCGGCTCCGACATGCTCTCCGCCTCGCCGTTCAGCAGCAGCAGCGGCTCCGTCTCCGCCGCCGCGGACGAAGGCGACGACGAGGATCCCACCCCGGCCGCCGCCGCCTCCTCCTCCTCGGCCGCGGCGGCCGCCGCCTCGCCGGGAAGCAGCCCCTCCGGCTCCGCCATGTCGCTGCGAGCGGCCGCCATGGCGCCTGCGAGTCGCTGCGAGCGGAGCGGAGTGGCGAGCGGGGCAGGGCGCGCGCGCGCGCGCGCGCACGGCGGCGGCAGTCGGCGGCGGCAACGGCGGGGGCGTGCGCGTGGCCGGTGCGCGCGGCCGCGCCTCCGCCTCCCTCCCTCCCCCCCCCCGCCCGCCCGCCCGCCCCGCGCTCTCCGCTCCCCCCTTTTCGCTCCTCTCACCCGCACAATCGCGCGGCGGCGCGAGCCGCAGAGAGGAGGGGCCCGGGCCGCCGCCGCACGCGCTACGGAACGCGCCCGGGGACAAAAACGTGGGAAGGGCGGAGCGGCAGCCCCCGGCGCGCGGTGCCGCGGGAGGGAGGGGCGTTAACGGCGGGGCGGGGCGGGGCGGGGCCGGGAGGGGCGGGTCCCGGCCGGCTGCGGACGCCCCCGCTGGAACCGCGCCGTCGTTACTCACCGCGCCCCGGCGGGAAGAGCGGTGGAACGGCCCGTGTGCCGAGGGGAGCCCCGCAGGACGAGCCGGGGGCGGGGAACGGGGCACTGCCGGCCAGGGGGCTCCTCCTCCTCCTCGGGGAGAAACCGCGGCGGCGCCAGCGGCCCGCGCGTCTCGGCCTCGGCGGGCTCCCGGCCGGTTCGGTGGGAGGCTGCGGAGCCTTCGGCTGGCGGGGGCAAAGAGCGGGAGTCACGGCTGAGGAAAACTTCGTGACATTTGTACCCGTGACGGGGCGGTGGGAAGAGGCTGTGGGGACTCGGGAGCTGACTGGACACGTCGGAACTGAAATAGGGGGGAAACGGCATAGGGAGCTTACGAGAAATGGAGAAACGAGGCTCCTCAGCAGAGAGAGCTACAGGGTGCAGGTCGCGATGTGACAGTAGCCGGTGAGAATTGTCAAGAGACAAGCTCAGCTGAGGCGCAAAGCAGACAGAAGAAGGTTGTCAGCCATTCTGACAAAAATGAATGAAAAAGCAGTCAGGCTATGCGGTGAGGAGAGAGAGCGAGCAAAGACAAGGAGCTAGATGCGGTCTTAAACCTCCATTTGCAGTAAAGAGGCGTGTTGGCTACCGGTCAAAAGCGGTATGACGAAAGGGGAATGCAAAATACAGATTGCTGCATTTAAATGAAAGTAAACCCGAAGTGTTCAACGTACTAAAACTGGGAAAATTGTTTTTGTTTTTGTTTTTTTTTCCTCTCATGAACCTAAATTCAGTTCTGGAAGCATGGAGTTAGTAAATTTGTGGAGCTGGGAGTTGTGTCATCTGAAAGAAACCAGCTGTGTACATGTAGAAGGGTAAAGGTGAAAGACTGCTGAACAGAATGACTGTCAATCACGTACAAGACTTCAGAACAAATTTTGAAAACTAATATTACTGTAAAATGGGATAAAGTTTGCTAACGGTAGATCATGTCAGACTAACGTGGCAGACTTTTTGACAAGAGTCTTGTTTACATTGGACATCGAGAAAGCATTTGATATATCGTCGTGTGGAAATGATTAGCAAAAGTTTATAGGGTGGGGATCTGCAGTAGAACAGGAAGGTGGGTAGAATGAACACAGAGATGAAATCAGGTAGTTTCACAAATTATTGGAGGGATGAAGAGTGTATTTGAACACATAAAGTGCTATTCCACATTCATTTTAAATGTATACGAATCTGTCAGTCTTTACCCAACTCATCACAAAGTTACAAGCTTACAAAACTTGCCACGTTAAAAAAAAAATGTGAAGAGGTGGTAGTTTAGTTTAAAAACAAACTACAACACACAGAACCACAAATCAGTCCAGAAAAACATTGTGCCTTCTGCGCAAAAGGAAGAACATCACCAATTCAAGTCACAGCAGGCATATCTGGCATATCCAGAGAGATCCTAGATTCCAGAAGTTAACTGCGTAGGATTAAAATCTGGAAAGGGTGCTCCTAAAACCTGCGTTAGCATGGCTGGAGGTGGATCCCAGCCCATCAACAAATGCAGTTGTTAGCAGCAACACCAGCAACCCGTGGTGTAGCAGCATCAAAACAGAATGCCACAGTGCTGAAACAGCAACACGATGCTGGAGCAAAGGGGCATGATGTTGGATTAATCTTTGAAAACAAACCAATGACATCGTTAACCTGCAGAGGAGCATAAGCAAACTTTGGAAACCAACAACAGCAAAAACGTGATGATAGTTTCCTAGGTTTCTAGAAACCAGCCTCAGCTAGAAAGCGGAAATGGTAAGAATGCATTAAAAAAAAAAAAAAGTACAAGGACAGCTGTAGTGCTGTTTCATCTGTGTAATACAGGTCTGCTAACTCCACAAAACCCTGAGCTTCTACATCCTCTTCTGCCTTCCCTCCTCCCTCCCTGTAAGGAGGAGCTCTGTGCTTCACTCTTTGCTTAGGAAGGTGTGGAGCTCCCCCCTGGGTGTTGCTGTCACTAGTCTTATCAAACACGAAGCGTGAAGTTTCTAAAACAAATGACACGCTTTGATTCAGTCAGAAGACGGCAGTAGCTGAAGTACTTCCTGTACCTCTTCCACCCACTGATTCCCTTCTGGAGTTCTCTGCTGTAGTGAGGGACGGAATCAGAGAGGTATCAAGTCATGAGAAACCAAAAACGTATAAAGGCCTTAGTTAAAAGACACCTTTCACAACCTAAGAATAAGTGAAAAAAGGGGGGGGGGAGTTATCTCAAAGAACTCCCTGTGCCCTAATGTAAATTGTCCAAATCCACTCTGCTGTGTGTTCACAAGCCCATCAATGTACTGCTTTTTTTTTTTTTTTTTTCCCCAAGTCTCTCTGGGTTTCTTGAGGTCGTGTGTGCAGGCAAGGCTCCTTGTGTTTGTGTACCGAGAGCAAGCAGGGTGAGTCAGACCTCCCACTTTCCACTTTCCAAAGTAGAGCGGTAGAGACGCCAGCTCATTAGGTAATTTGTGTATTCAAAGAAGGTCAGGGAAGGAAACCTCAGGACACATGAATAGGAAAGACGGTGTGAACCTGCCTAATGGAAATCACTTAGCATTTAAGCAATAGATCAGTACCAAAGGGGTCACTACTGCTGCAGGCACTCATCAAAGAAATGATGAGTGAGACACTCCCTGATAATCTCTTGGTGTCCTGCTCCCAGTTTTTCAAAACCACAAAATTCTGCATCCCAGGCTTGGTCCTTGAGCACTATAATAAAAGCCTAATCAAGTGCAAGCAGCATTGATTACTTGAGTCTCCTCTTACCGAGCTTTCTCTGTACAAAAATATCCAGTTTACCAAAGGTAAATCTCATTTTTCTCCAAGGTTTTTGACTTTTCAAACCTCTTGAAAGAAGTGATCCGTCTGAGAACAGGTGAGTCTAGAACTTGCAAAGGCGTTGAAATTGCATTTGAATGGTCTGATAAAAGCTCAAAGCAGGAGACAAGCTGTTAGGAAATCCTTTGGAGATAAGAACTTACACATCCACTTAGGCTTTGAGTGTGGATGTTCCTCTGTCGTTCACACAAAGGGCTTCTGGTACTCTCAGTACAGCTTGGTGCGCTCATGTCACAACAGGGTCGATGGTTTAAAGCTGAGCTATTTATGTTGAGGCACACTAATCTGTGGTACTTGGAAGACATTCTCAACGAAGTACAAAATTGCAAAAATAATGTCAGTAAACTAGGAGAAGCTTGTTCACAGGCAAAGAGACCAAGCAAAATCATTCTCCACTAGTGCAAGAACAAACAACACTGCAGGCACCACAGAGCAGGGAGAAGAAATTAAGATTTTATACTCTTACCTCAGGAACGCCAGGGTGCAGGGCATTCACACTGACAGCAGAATCAATAATAAGTACACTCCAAAGTAGTTTCTTCTTGTCTTGAGTCACAACAATTTTGTTGTTTTGTGGGGTTTTTTGAAGGGCAGGTGAGATCATCAGAAGATTTTGTACATGTAAGGCAGGTTTTCTGAGGTTTTTTTCCTAATGTTGATCAGCATCATAATACTATGATGTGTAGCATGCAAGCAAAACGCTTCAAAACAGTAAGAAAGGCCTATAAAGAGAGCAGAAAAACACCATAGGCCTAAGGTACAGGAAAAGGGACACGCCGTCTTGGATTTGTTAGGATACCCGGGGAGATGCTGTAAAACAAAACATTTGGTCACTGAGCTGCCTCCTCCTGCCCCTGCCTCCACACGCGTGTCTCAAGCTCTGCAGGAAATTCCTGCTGCCCGAACCTCATGACTCACCTTGCTCGCAATATTCTGCCTGCTCAGCAGCCTCTGGAAGCTGCGCCCTTCCCATCTTTCTGCCCCACCCTTCCCCATCCAAATTCAAGGTCTGGAGGAAGAGGCTGCAGTCTCCCTTTGCTGCAAGTAAGCATCCAGCGCTCAGTTCTCACCCTTCCCTGCAGGCCGGACCGAAACTGCCTCACGCTGCAATGCTGACCCCACCCTCTCCTGCAGCACCCGGCTGATTCTCCCTTTAAACTTGGCTTCCACGCTGTTTTCTTTTTTAACGCTGCCTTTAATCTTTCCCCGTACTGCTTGCTTAGAATCCATGACTATAGGAAACTTCGAGCCTTGCTTAGGCTGGGTCAGCCGAAGGAAGGCTGCTGGGAATGGGTGTTCCCCCCGCCGGGCGGTGAGCCCTCGCTGCGGCTGGCCGCTGGCTTTGCAAAACACTTTGCCACAATATGAATTCTAGCTACTTCCCCGAGTCCTTCTTCCCCCTCTTCCCTGCCCATGCTTTGTTACAGCTCTCACAGTGACACACTCTCCCTTCTGCTGTGCCAGCACAGCTGTCTCTGAAATTCACGCCATGAGCTAGACCAAGGAACTGCTTTTAGTGGTAACTAGGAGGGGAAAAAAAAAAAATGGCATTCTGTTGCTGCTAGGTCATGATACTTCAGAAACCTCCAGACAGCTCAGTTAAATGTAACTGTGCCCACTCTGGGGATGAGAAAAAAAGGAACAGAAAACTGAAGGAGTTATTAAGGTGACGCAAAGAACCAGGTGTTAGTTCAGGAATGGAAACCCCCATCCTATCATTCTGGAGCTCATCCAAAAGCGCATCCTAACAGTCATTATATTTGCATTTGTATCATCGTAACAACTTGAAAAGCCAGTGGAGATGAGGGCATCTTTGCATTAAGGCATCCATAAAGACAAACAGTTAGAAAAAGCCCATGTTCCGTAGGTGCTCTGATGTAATTGAAAGGAATCAGATATTTTACAAGTGCATAAAACCTCATCTCTAAAATTCACACTAATTGATGTTAAATTTGCTGTCCAATGATGCTGAAGGAAAATGCAAAAAGCAAAACAAGAAAGCATGAGGATTTCTTGTAAGTGAAAGATACAGAGCTGTGAGTGAGTTCAAGGCATTAGAAGGCCTCATAATACAGTTTGTTTATGTGCTTTACAGCTTGTTGCAAAACCTGAAACATAAGCATGGAATTTCAAATAGATACTATTTAGCTATGACAAGCTATTAGTTACTATAGATACCACAGAGAACGAACTAGGAATTTGCCTCAAAAGCAAAAGCTACGTGCAATACTTCTGCCATGGTGTATCTATCTGAATATTAATCCTGTCACCCCGTGTCTCTAAATTTTGGTGAGTGCCAGGGACTTGCATAAGTATGTGCTAAAAATGTGTTGTGCTTTTCTTTGAAACTATTCAGAGAGTTTTCCAAATGCCACATTGGAAAATGTAAACGGCTAATGCAATACATCATATGAACAGGTAAAACAATAATATATGCAGCACGGTACAAGCAAATATAGAGTCTTTTCTCTGTCATTAATATTGTCAATATTTTTATATTATAATTCAAAAAAATATATAAATTATCAGAGACATTTTCCTCCCAAAGTATGCTATACCTCCCTGTGTACATTTTTTACTTGGCACAGTTTGCTCTTTTTCAACAAAAGGCAGCCAGAATTCTTAAGTCTCAGAAGCATCAACATTCCTGAAGGGTGCAATTTAGATTAGTTTTAACCAGAGATAATTAACATATTTGCTTCCAGATTAAAGAGTCTTTACATGCTGTTAATTTGGGGAATGTGTGTTTTCTACATTCTTATGCAAAACAGAGCTGGATTCCAGCTTTAAATGAAGGTGTGTGCTGGACCACAAATGCAGGGTTGCCACCAGTATGTCCATTTATTTTCTGCAAGTCAGGTCCTACAGAGCATTACAATAAAACCAAGGGGAGGTCACCTGGATGGAGGGGGCGATTCTGCACAAGCACGTTAGGCAGTTTTTTTCTAAAAATGTAGCTGTGAAATAAAGAGCAGAGTCTTCCTTTGCACACATGGAGATTCTTTTCAGAACCATAAAAGTGATCAAGATCTTGCATGTTGCAAAACCGGTGTGTAACCATTACAACCAAACAGAAATGCATAATGAATTGAATGCTAATTAAATACAAATCGCTGCTTGGAAGACGTACAAGTTTGCAGCAGCTTTTCCACATTCTTCTAGGATTACTTTAAAACTCCCCTTCTTCAATTTGTGGTCATAACTAGACTATGGGTTTTTAATAGAACAGTCTTAATTTAAAAAAAAATAATATTTCATAAAATTTAAATGAAAATTCCCTTGCAGAAATCTAGTTATAATTTTTGTGCCTTTCCCCCCCCCCCTCTTGTTTTTCTTGAAAGAATTGCTTGTCTTTCCAAGATTAAGCTCTTGTGAACACATGTCCTTCCAACCACAGTTCTCAGCTTCCCGGAATGTGCTGTGGTGGGCCCAGCCAGGGGCCCTGAAGATAATTAAGGGAGTGGAGCATGTTGGATGAAGAGAGGCTGAGAGCTGGGACTGTTCAGCCCAGAGAAGTGGAGGCTCAGGGGGATCATGTCAAGGCATATAAGTATCTGAGGGCGGAAGTAAAGAAAATGCAGCCAGACTCTTCTCAGTGGTATCTGGTGAAGGGCAAAAGGCAATGGCCACAAACACAGAAAATTCTGCTTAAACATAAGAAAAACCTTGATCGCAGTGAGAGGAGCTGGCAAGCGATGAAAGAAGTTGCCCAGAGAGGTTGTGGCATTGCCATTCCTGAAGATATTAAAACCACACCTGGACATGGTCCTGAGCAGTCTGTTCTAGCTGATGCTGCTTTGAGTAGGGGAGTTGGACTCGATGAACTCCAGAGGTGCCTTCCAAACTCAACTATTCTGTGATTCTGTAAAGTTGAGGTATTACTCTCACATTACACAAAGACGTGGGCTTTTTCAAATCTGCAAAATCTGTAAATATTCTTCCGAGATCCCAGATATATCCATATGCCCTGGCTTTGCCCCAGCTTCACGTGGGGACGAAAACCACGTTCACACAGGTCATGCCTTGCACCATGATTTCTAAAGATGGGAAGGGAGCCCTGGTCAGGAGCTGCAGAAGCTGAGCTGAGCTGCTTGACTGGGAGCAAGCAGTGAGTCCCTGCAGGTGTGTTTAGATGCAGCCTCAAAGAATAATGACTGCATTCAGAATTCCCATCATAGTGTGTATGACAAATTTCTGCTAAATCTTGTGAGATTGCCAGATCTTGGCATGCTAGAGAGTTAAGGGAGTGAGGTTATTTTTAAGAGAGACATTTATCAAAGAGTTTGGTCAAGCCATGGGCAAGATACTGTCATGGAGAAGGTGTCAAAGCCCAGATTTCCCTAAACTTTAACAGCTGGGTGATCTCACTTCTCTCCCCACTGCTCTGCTTGTTATAAGAAAATTCAGGTCATGGAATGTTTATGGAACAGCTAGAATTAGTGCATTAAAATAGAATTGATTATTTGGTAGGCTTGAGCACAAGCAAACATCTGAATTGCACAAAAGTTCAGATTTGCATCCAAAAACTATCCTTTCCATTATTATGCTATTCAACAAACAGCAGAAGTCATAATCAAAGTAATCGGAACTAATCTAACAATTACAAAACGAGCAAGATGACTTCATTGTCACTTGCCACTAACAACAAATATTTATTACATACAGTGTATTTGTCTTCTGAGCTATTAAAGCAATGTTTCCAATTCATAACTCTTCAAACCTTTCCTGTAAGAGCAAGGATCTGTCATGTTCATGGAAAATAAGCCAAGTCCGTAGAAGTACAGAGTCCCTCCCTATTCTCAATCAATCAAATCTGAGAGAGAGAGGGAGATTGATGAGAACAACCTACTTTTCTGTGCATGGCATTCACTGAGTGTGAAAAGGGGTTTCAGCAGGATGGAGAAAGTGGCTGTTGTCATGACAGCACTGGGAAGCCCAGGGACTGAAAAGATCTTCACCAGCTCACTGCAGCAATTCTGTGCCAAAGGAACCGCGCTGCCTGCCTGCATACTGACAGCAGAGCCAGGGGCAGGCCTGCTTGTCAGAGAAACCCAGTTTTACTCCGCAAACTTCCCCACTCTTGCCCTCTGAAGCTGGAACATAGTTGCAATCTGGCAAAAAAATGGAACTTTCCCTCCCTCCTCTTCTCCCTTCAATACCCCACACACCTTCTGTTCATCTATCTGTATTAACAGGGGTAGCACCTAGCCTCCCTGTACTCCCTTTTTGCCCCTCTCTGGCAACAAAAATGCCATGAAGAAGGCAGCAGTAATCTGTAAAAAGTCTATACAAATACCAGCACATTCTCCTGGTTATCACTAATGGAACGGAAACTGAGATTGAGTCCTTCACATGCATTCTCGCAACAGCCAGCATTTTTGCAAACTGTATGATCAGAGACGTGTGCTCTCAGATGAATTCTACAAGCCTTGTCTGAAACTTCGGCCTCTCTGGTATTGATTGCAAAATTCCAATTGACCTCAGTGGGGCCACAATGTCAAACTGGGCCTGCGAGCTGGGGAACTAAGGAGGTTTGAGGAACTCGTAACAAATCCTGGTATTGTTGGCCTGGGGAGGATGGCTGCTAGGACTCAGCACGTATCACACAGGAGAGTCTAAATTGCACTGTGACCCTTCCATAATTCAGAATTTAAATAGTTCAGAGGGTTCCTCTCTCAGGAAGCCTGAAATACATTGCAGAATTGGGACACCTAAATCCTAAATTAGCTTAATGCCCCAATGACATGCTCTACAGATGCGCCGCAAGTCTTCTAATAGCCAAAGCAGCGATTCCCCTCTCCTGAAGTCTATTCCCAGCTCAGTTGCTCACAGGTTCTCCAAAGCAACTGTCTGTATAGGAGCAGGAAAAACATTTTATCATTTTGTTATGCAGCAATTTAACCATGGTTAGGATGTGCATAATAGAGTTTCTTTCCCAGGATTGCTCTGAGGTGTAGTTGTCTGTCTTTGAAGCCTTCCAGTGAAAGCTGTTGTTATACATATACATGGAGTGTTCTCAATAGAGATGGGCCTCATTTTTAACCACATAATGCTTTTGATTCTATTTGGTCTTCTAAAAATTACTTTGTTCAGTGAGAATGAAAATTTATTATGTGCTTAATGATTTGTTGCCTGATGACACATTTAAACTATTATGAAAGAAACAAATACTGTCTAGTACTTTTTGTAGGCAGGTCAGTGCCCCATACCCACCTATTATACTACTTAAAATACAGTAAGAAAATTTGGCACTCTACATTCTTAGCAAGCTGTTGCTATAGAGGCCTACTGTTAAGACAAATGGCAACATATTGGCTTTAAATTACATTTAACTAGATGATTTATCAGAACCATCATCTTGATGGTTGAATTTCTAGCTGAGTTTGGCAATGCTAAGTATTTGTTTCATGTTGGTGAAAAGTGGATTCAGCTATTTAAAGCCTGCAAAATATAGGAAACATTTTTATTATAACACTTTAGAGCAAGGTGAAAAAGATCCAAATTTAAATGTGGTGCATCTTACAACTATTTCTGTCTACATGTATTCACATAAATCTGGGGACTCAAAGTTGAGAAAACAATTTTTTTTTAGCTTGTGCTAGTGCATGAGAGGTACAACAAAGAGGCATGTATTATAGAAGTGTAACTCAGGCACTGAAAAGTGTTAAGGTGTCAGCTCTGTAGAGAGCAATGACCTACTTCTGCCTTGTTTCTTCCGAGGAAAATCCTTTGGCACCATTTCAGGCCGTGGTTTTGGTGCTCCCTGCTACCCTGAGGACCTGATCTTACACAAATGTTCCTCAGCCACGTTTACTTCCCAGTTTCACAACCACAAGTTCAATGTAAAGAGGCAGCAAAGCAGACAGTATAAAATGGGACTCTACAGAAAAAAAGTTCTCCCTCATTGCCCCTCCCCCCCCCCCCCCCCCCCCCCCCCGATTATTTTCACATAAATTAAGTGCTGGACCAATGACTGTGAAACACTTGTCTTTCAGTTTTGTTATACTACCATGCATTTTGGAGGTCTTTTTCATACTAATACAGTCAGATTTTGGGACCAGATTTTTTAGGAATGTATTTTTTCAGTCTACCACCTGCACTGTACTGTGGTAACTTCCTTTGGCATATTGCATTTATATTAATTTCTGTTACATGCAACATATTATCATCAGCTTATGCTCTATAGTAAAATATATATGCAAACCTCAACAACCCAGTTTATATCATGCTTAAGAAAGTACGACAAAAGAAATGCTACATAAAATTATATTAAAGCGTGAAATATTTGAGAGTTACTCCCCTCCTCTCCTATCTAGTTACAGTATTAATAAGCAACATGCTGAATTTTGGCTGAGATGTTGTAGCCAAGAGATCAGACTCTGACACAAATTCTGTCTCGTATCATAACATTTGCAGTATGAGTATATGTAACTTTTAAGCATACAAGCTGTCTACCTGAAGCCAAAAGGGCTGTTCCCATCTGGGCTCAGGTCTGCTCTGTGAAGATGAACTCTGTTGCCCTGGTTGTATGCAACTCCAGATTAGGCCAAGAACATATTTTCCTCATTTTTGCAGTAATTTGTCCTGTAGTTCCAGTTTAATACAATTGCCCACTTTATGTCTTTAGTTATTGCTGTGCATGATTAAGCAGCAATACCATGAAACTTAAAAGTCACTTTGTCTTTATAGTCCGTGAAGCAACCCCATTTTATGGGCAAAGGAAGGCTCTGGGATGTCTCTGCAACTTTGCAAAGCAACCTGTTTATGCAAAGTCACATCAAGAACTTCTTTCATTTAGTTTAAAGGATCAAGTCCGTAATATCTGGAAATATACAACAAACATACAACACTGGATCATTGAGTATGAAGGTTAATAAAAATACAGCCTGGCATTAACATTAAAAAGGCTCTAATTTTTTCTTCTCAGGTAATTAGTTCACACAATAAAATAATCTCCTTTCTTATCCTGGAAACACATGCATAAAACAGCTCAGATAACATCATTTGCATACAGGCTGCTGCATCCGCATGTTAATGTCTGGCAGTGAAAAGTTCAGACAAGTTTGTAATCCCTGATTTCCTGCGCGTGCTCAGCACCCAGATTCCCAGAAAGTCAGAAGAGAATGGGATACTAAATATTAACTAAAATGGCAGGTCAGCTGCAGTCTGTGCCACACCTGGACAGCTTGCAAGTTACACAGCTTCCCAGATCACAGGACCGTTGACAATTCCGGACATTTTAACATCAGGGTCTTTTTTTAAAACACATATTGGTATTTGTATATCACAGTTTCTTTTGTCATTCACTTATGGTTATGGTGATCATTCTAAGCCTATTGTGCTGCCGGCACTTGCTTTGTTCCCGTTACTATATTGCTTGGTATTGGAACCAATCTGCATTCCCATTTAAAGCACTATCATGTCACCCATCAGCAATCATTTGCTTTCATCCCTTAAAAGTACTATACAATGGCAACCATGCCATGAGGACAAAAGCACAGGCAGAAAGGAAAAAGGAGGAAAGCTGGAGTGGGAAAACGGCAGCAGCAGCTGCAGCAGGGCTAACTTTGTTCTTTCGGGGTCCTCCTGGCTGAGTACTTGAACTTGGACTGATAATGTACGTGCCCTTCATCTTCTGCTCCCCCCATTAACACAACTTATCTTCCCAGTGCAGATACTGGAAGGAAGCTGAGATTGCTGTTGCATCAGGGCCAACAGGTAATAACATTGGTTTTAAAGCACAATCTAGTGAGTCTGTGCCTACTGACAGCTGCAGGGAAAAGCTAGGGCGGTGGGAGGGAAAGCCTCCTGTCGCAGTACTTCTGATTGCTAGCAGCACTTTTCAAAACACAAATCCAGCTTGCTGGGCATCCTTAAGATCAACAGCTCCTCAACAGTTGTTGTTGGAGACCATCATATCAACTGAATAGAAATCCAGTTTGCTGCATTCAGACAAAGATGCAGTTACAGCATCGGAGGGTTTGGGAATTGCCCAGAAAGTCTGGAGTGCTTAGGATTTAACTGGGATTCACTCCTGTATTGTCATCCTCCTAATAGTTTAGAGCCGTTGAGTATAAAGAGATAGATTTCACAGACTGCCTATGATTAATTGCCTGCAAATGTAAAAGTTAGGGATTCTGTTCAAAGGTGAAATAACCGAAGTGCTCTAGCCTGGAACCAGACAGACAGGGAAAGATGTATGGTAATTCGTGCAGAGCACTTCTCTGAAACAGGCATGGCTCAAAGCAAGGCTTCAGACTCCTACCTTTTACAAACATGACCTAACTGTGCTCCTTGGGGTCCACAAGATTTTAATGAGGCAAAAATGATCAAAATGCCATGACCTCTGTTCTTCCTTGTCCTAAATTCTGGATAATAGAAATGAAGAGGAGCTTAGCTAGGTTATATTTAGCTGATCACATGGACTGGAAGAGCTTTAAGATCACGAAATAGGAGTTTTAAAATAAAATGCTCTGATTTCAGAGCAGTTATCCCCTCCCATATTCCAAAGAATCAGATAATATAAGCAAGTATGATTTTTCCCAATGTTGCAATTCATTTGAGTATTAACTGATTCCTCTTCGCTATCACAATCTCCTAAATGGTTGAGAGGCTGGTTCTTTAATTAGTGACTGCTACCTTGTAAATGGTAATCAGGATCTCACAAATTATCCAGGCACTTTGTCTTTATTAAAAAAAAAAAAAAAAAAAAGTATTATTTGTAGGTACAGTATACTAGAAACAGTAGTTACAAAATATTATAGGTATGTTGGTACAGGCTAAAAAAACAGCCAGAAATGTTATTGTTATTCAAAGGTACTTCAGATCAAACCTTCCCAGGTTTCCAGGCAATCTCCTAGCTCACGAAGTAACACCTCCAGCTAGTCCTCACTCATATGCAAATTAGCTTCTGTGTGGTACCAGCCCTTGGCACCTATAAACTCTGAGACAGTCTCCAGGCAGCCAGAAATCAAACACAGACTACCAGCAGTCACAAACATTGGAAAACAATAATCAGAAAGTTCAGCTGTCTCTTCTCTCTATGTCTAGGTATGACCATTTCAGTGTATGAAAAGAATAAATGCAATAGCCACTAAAGATTGTTTCCAAGACCGGTGAATGAGCATGTAAATATATACAAAAAATAAAAATCACTCATCTTTAAAGCTAAAACATCTGAAACAGCCTCCATGTTCTTGCTGACATGGGATTTTACCAAGAAGAAAGTTGCACAATACAGAGCAGTCAACTACATATGTAATCAGTGTCAAGACTCAACAGAAACTCATATTGTGAAGAGGTGATTTTTGTGAGTTGAGAGTTGCTGAATTTTGCAGCTTTTTTTTTTTAATTGCTTTGAAAGGTACTTTTGCCAATTAATGACAATTTTCTCAAATAAATTCTTACATATTTGTTTGTACCAACTAATTATTTGATTTCTAGCAATGCCACTAGTACTTTGAAAACATTTTTTTTTTCTTCTAAATAGAATTATTGCTGAAAATAAGGGAGATTCACATGCAAATTACTTGGGAATGTTGGGTACCTCACACTATACATTTTGATCCTGATCTTTGAAGATGCTAAGCACCTGCATTTTTTAGCATTTTCAAGCAAGAAACCAGTGAACTGGATTCAGCTGCTTATGTAGGGAAAACCAGCTGCTGTATGGACAAGGCATTTTTTCTCCATACAAGGAATTCAGAATATTTTACACATTGGGCTGGAGTGGATTTGAAGTTGCAGAAGAGAGTCCTGGACAGTGCCAGTCATTTCACTGTGATTCAGGAAAACTACCAGATGAAAACAGATGAGGATCATGTATTTTTCTGAGATTCCATTGACCAAATCTCTAGGCCGTAAGTAAATATTGCTGCTTCTATGTATAAAGTTAAACTTGCGCCTGCGAGGTCTTTTTTTGACAGTATTCATTTCACCTTCAAAAGAGGAAGAGGGTGTTTCCATTTTTAGTTTGATATTCTTTGAAGTATTCCTGTTCCATAGAACAGGGATCTGGATAGAATTTGGGAAAAAATTAATTCCTTATTTTAGGTTTGGTTTCAGCAATAAAGAAGTTAATGAGATCACATCTGTTTTTGTCCTGGTATACTCTACAGCAGTCCACTGGAAACAACACCATTTGCTTACAGTTTTTATTTTTATTCCAAACAGAACCTAACCCAGCCTAAGTAAGTGTTCTTAAATACATCCATAGCAAGACTGCCACATGAGCCAATTAGCAACCACTGCGGTGATGTTACTTACCCATAGCTACAATTAAGAGTCGCTTGCAGTTTCACAACAGCGGCTAGACAATATTTAGACAGACCTTAAAAAACCATTTCCTTTGGCATAGGACAGAATGGAGAAACATCACAAAAAATACCAGAAACTTCATTCCACAAGTAACATTTGAATACTGACACATCTGGAACAGCTGGGTAACAAGTTGTGCGTGTCAAGTTCAGAAAGCAGCTGCTTTTAGCCTTCATTTTGGGCCAGACATTTGCTTTCAGCCACCAGCATATTCCATTTTATTTTGTAGCAGCTTCTTCAGTGATCCCATATGGACAAACTAAACAGCTCCAAGGATATAACAGCAAGTATATATAATGTTCTTTAGGAGAAATGAAGGCCAGATGTTGCTTTATCATCTTCATGTGCATCCTTAAAAAAGTTAAATGAAGTTGATTCAGATATATTATTAATGCCAGGTATAGGCAATTTGTTCATTTGCCATTTAAATGTCAACTTTCCAAAGGATGGAAAATAACATTTTAACTGAGAATTCAAACTGAAGTAAGACTAACTACCCTAGAATAATTTAAAAGAATAAGAATAGCAAAATCCAGGATCTCAGGGACAAAAAAAAGTAAAAGACATGATGACCCACTTCTGAGATCTGAATGGGTACTATTTATTGTTTGTTTATTAGAAAAGAAAAAAATATAAACACCTTATTGTTGCAATATAATGAGAAGTTTGGGGCAAGAGTTATCTAGCACTGTCACTGATGAAAGATCTTCCACTCTGCTGCTTTACTCAATCAGGTTATAACTTAAGCTGCCAGTCCAAATACTAGAGAATTTAGTAGATCTATTACTAACAGTGTAATCCATGAACATTTTTCACGTATGTACTCCTGGTTACTACATCTAGTGGATCCAATAGGGTGGGTAATAATTCTTTCCCAGACTGTCCAATTAAAGTAGTATAGATAGAAATTAACTGTTGTTTTGTTTTGTTTTTTTCTGATTTCCTGAATATAGAACCTTATTGGATTCATTTTATAACAGGTATATTTATGAGGAAATATTAACTGAAGACTACTTTTCCCCCCCTCAGTAATAATATAAACAAGGTTTGGATTTCCACTGCCTGATGAGGTCTTTCTCTTTGAGCCAGTCCACAACACACAAAAACTGCCAAGACACCAACTATAACTTTTGAGTAATGTCACTTTATTAGGGGACTTAAAAGAATCACATTCTCTAGTAGTCTTGGAACAATGCAAATGGTGAACAAAAGACAAAAATAGATGTAATTGGTTCTGAAAAGCATGAACATCTGTAGAGAATGTGTTGCATTATTCCTAAGGACTCTTGCTTTTGAAAAAAAGCACGTTCCATATATACAAGTGTCAGTGCAATAGCCAATAAAGCAATCAGTGAGAAATATAAAAATACCCTAGATAGAAACTGAAAATAGATGTTGAAGGCTGACAATATCAGTATTCTGATATTTCTATATTTCAGGAGTATGATCACTAGGATGAGTTATTCTGATGAGGTAAGAGACAGTAAATGCTCTGTGATAACACAAAGCCATACATTTTTTCCATAAGACACAAAAAAATAGAGCACCCAATGAAACTGCAAGTCTTTGCTGCAGGTGCCCACAGGAAGTGAAACTATAGTCTATGAGCATTATTACATTCCTGCATCATTTACGTTTGCTGTCTTTGCCAACAGTCATACCAGCAAAAACTTGCTAATTCTCCCACCCTCCCCCAGTTTCAGTACAAACTGCACGTACTTTGCAGATACTCCAAACTGACAAACGCTTTGAACACAGGCAAGATCTATAAATGTCCAAAAACCACTTAGTCATTCTTTCCTTTATTGGTTGCAATTCTTTTCTTGGCAGCAAGGACAGAAAGGGATTGCAAAGCTTAACAGCTGAACAGCTCTCTCCAGAAGGGTTAGTGAGAGAACAGGGTGCGTCCTGTTTGCTTTGCCCCAGGTGTTCCAGTGATGCCACTGAACTTAAACCTCAGCTGGTTGAGCAATTAAAAAAAAAAAAATAAAATCAAAATCAACATATTCCTTTTCTTTGCTGTGTTTTGGATGACAGGATACACTAATATGGGGCTACTGTTCCAAAAAAAAAAAAAAAAAAAAGAAAAAAGAAGAAAGGCTATTTGGTCAAACTTTCAGTTGGATGCTGTCTGCCTGCATCATGATTCACCTTCTTTGCTTCAGCCATCTCTTTGACTATGACCCTTCAAGCTCTGCTGATAAATTCTGCTTCCTGTTTCTTCGCTTTTCAAAGTAAATGGCAAAATGACAGCTAGACAAACAGCGCAGCCTGTGTCTCTGTGGCAAAGAAACCCAGGAAAAACTGGCAACAGAGATGGGAGTGGCGGAAGAGTACAATGAACACAAGCTCCTCCTTAGGGGGGCAATGATAAAGAGTTAATTTCAAAGTGTGTGCTAATCCCGGGCACTCTTCTATGGAAAAGCACAATGAATTATATAGTCTCTAGTACAGCAATATTAACTTGAACAGGATATGATTTATACGATAAAAAAGCACAACAGGAGCTGGTGGTTGTCATCTTATGAAACTTGCCTTACCACTTATGGCACACACATGCACTGAAGTACACAGCAGTTGCCTGAATCTTTAAAAGATTTCTTAGCTTTACATCCTAGATTCAAAAGCTTTCCCTTAAATCTTTTAATTTTTCATCATTCTTTTCTAAACGACTTTTGTCTCAGGCGAGTTCAGACAGCTGTGCAAGATGGAAAAGTGAACCTAGTAACATCTGTAGTACGATGACACTTGACAAATTATTTCAGGTTTTCTTTCAGTTTCTAGAAGATGCTTTGCAGATGTCAAAGCCTCAAGGAATCATCATATTTCCCTCCTTAACCCCACTGGAAGTTGCATTCAACATTTGCAAATAACGAATTACTACTCACCACACCCCAGTAAGACAGGCTATTACCTCTCAAGTAAACAGGCAGGGAATGGAGGCACAGAATGACTAAGTGATTATTCCAACATCACGACACAAGCCTGGGAGAGTCAGGAGCTGAACCTGTATTTCTTGCGTCTCAGTCTCAGGTTGTCTTTTTTGTTCTGTGTTGCAGCTTTATTCTTTCCCGTAGAGGAAGACTGGAATCTCTTAAGAGTCTGTCACTGCTACTCTGGTTTACAGGTGATGTCGCCAATGAGATAAGAATTGTTGCATTCCCCACATCAAAAGGTGGAACACAGTGTGACATCTGTTTGCTGGAAGAAATACTAACCATACAAGTCCTTAAGAACATCAACATTTATTTAATATGATATAAAAGAAATGGGATATGAACGTTTGTATTTGAACAATAGTAAGTGGCTTCTTATACTTACATCGTATGTGCTCATTGTATAATATATACACAATGAACATAATTACATTTGTACACAAACTAAGTACTGGATTGAAAACCTGCTTATTGCTGTACACACCCTAACCCAGCGAAGGAAAAGCCCAGTACCTCAAAATACCTACACTCCATTTTATTTAAGAAAAAGTAACCACTAACATTAACGAATATGTTGACAGAAGTGTGGCAGTAACTGCTGACATTGCAACCTGACCAAGAAATAATTACAGCAGAAACAGGACATATTTTACTAAGCAATAATAAAAATGGCACATTTTAAATATATCTATATGTATATATATATATAAAAATTTTACAAATAAAATGTTAAAACAATAAATTGTAGTGTTTAAAAAGTGTAAAACAAGGTTTAGTGGTGATATGTAAAATTAACCAAGTTATGCATGTAAAAGAAGCAAAAAAGTAAACTTATATGATCCGTAATTAAAAGAACATTAAATTCTGGAGAATATCAGATAAAGTTCTGACTGGAGGCTGCACATTAAAAAGAGCCTTTATTTTATGTGCACAGAAATCATAGCAGCAAGCTGGTATCAGGAGAACAATCTGAAGGTTGTTGAGTGTACATGTGGGCCATTTAAAGCTCTCTTGGAATAAACATTTTCCAGGAAGTGATAAAATGATGCTCTGTGGCCAAAAGCATCAGAACTATGAATTTCATAGATTTAAA
Source organism: Tyto alba (assembly GCF_018691265.1). Taxonomy (NCBI): domain Eukaryota; kingdom Metazoa; phylum Chordata; class Aves; order Strigiformes; family Tytonidae; genus Tyto; species Tyto alba. Next base: position 12,900,035 of record NW_024881295.1, read on the forward strand.
ATATACTGTACAATATCTTCTCATATTTTCATTGGTCAGGTCCACACATCTCAGGCATGAATTGTTTCAACAGAAGCCATTAGTGCTGAAAGACAGACACAGATTAAGTTACTCTATTTTAGCAACAACAGAACATTGTGTAAAGCAACTCCTGGGATTAAACACAGCAAAGAATATCTGACCTCATCCTAGCAGTAGTTATCAATGGTGCAGAACATAATAAAGTATCTTAGAAATCAGTTGCTTCCAAAATCAATTTTCCTGACGAATAACACTGCTGTCAAGAAACTCTGACAGCAAGAAGCAAAAGCAAGCTTTTTTCAAATTTAAACAGGCTTTCACATGAGGTTGTGTATTCTGAGAATTTCATCCTGTTGTACATGACCATCTCCAAATGTTCTTCATATAAAACCAGTAATAATAGCAAAGACCCTAATTGCTCTTACAAATGACCCATGGTTTGAAGAGGGATGCAGTATTATTCAGTTGCTACACCTTAACAGCAGCATAGCTGTAAGGTGTTCTGAAGTTCAAGTGCTCCACCCAGACCTTGCTGCATTTTGCTAATTGCTGAAAGGACTTCTATAAATAGTTTTTAACAGTTTGTTAGCAAAAATGTTTCTGAGCTTTGAATTCAGGTGCTGTATAAAATTTCATTACCCCTCCATTGCTCAGTGTAAATGTAATGCTTAAAATGTAACAATGTTAGTGGTACACATCCAGATTTGTCTCTGCAAAGCAAGAGCCGTGACAAAGAAAGTAGCTTTGTGTTAATGGGTTTTCCCTTAGTCCTACAATATCCTGTGCTACCAATTTCCTATGCCAAATTCCCCCGGCATTGTGCCAAGAGTATCATTTTACTAATTGACCATAAAAGCCAAATATAGGTATTACCTCATTATTCTCTGAAATCTACCATACATTTTCCAGATGCTGCCTGAAAAATTTGGTTGTGTATGAACAGGGCTGATCCCACAGCTCTGAAGTTCCCTCTGCCACATAGGATTTCTTGCATCCGAGAGACACTGAGTTCTCGCACATTAAAAGACCTATCTTCCAGCAAAGTGCAAGGCACCAGAATGCTCGAACGACAGCCCCGGAAGGCAAGGGGCAGTAAACAGCACAGGCAAGCAGTCTAGGCTTCACACATCTCTTACGTATACTAGGCCCAGCTCACGGCATGAATTTATTTTGGAAGTCCTAGGAAACAACCAACAGAGACATCAAGGTGCAGCAAAGAAACGTGGAATGTATATGCATATAGCTCAATGCTTTTTCCAACTCAGTTCAAACACTAAACAGCCAAAAAGGGTGTATTTTAAATTCCAGAATCCTTGCTTCATTGTACCTGAGGCACGTGTAAGCAGAGCATTAGTTTTACAAGTGCCATCCCAGGTGCACCGTTTTGTCAGGAGCAATTAAGGCTTATTTGTAGAATCGTACTTAACGGGGCAATGTTACAGCCACCTATGAGGATACACCACGCTGTGGGGTGTCAAGACTTAGGCATTAAGTTACAAAGCAGATCACTATATGAGCACTTCACTTTTGCTAGCCTTGTATTTTGCATAAATCCTTAAAAAAATGAATTTGCTGATCTGATCATTGGAGCTGATGACAAGAGCTGAAAGCAACTTAGTGCAATTGGTAATAAATTTCTGGTGAAGATATAGACTGCCTCCCTTTTCAAGACAGGCATGCTGTGGCTACGGACAGAATTCAGCAGTGCAGTTTCAGTTTCACTACTGACCTGAAACAAAGTTGATGGTTTAATGTTTGTCCTATTTAAAAAGAAGATGCATAATAAATGCGTGTGTATTCATACAGTGAAAGTGAAAAGCACTCCCAGAAATTGGTATTCCCAGAAAAACTGAATGGTCCCATTTATCTTTTTTAAATAGTTCTGTAATAAACCTTTTGAATAAAAGTACTAAAGTTCAAGTTAAATCTAATCTTGACAGACCACATCCATCAGGAAGTCAGCAACATAGGTGTCAGTAAAAAGATGAAAATGATTCCCGCCCTTAACCCCCCCCCTTTTTTTTAAGAACATAGTTTCCTGCCCATAGTTCATACAAGAAAGGTATCTGTGATAAATATGTCTAATTTTGCTAAGATGAAAGATTGGCAATGGAGATAGGGGCAGTCAGTAAAAAAAAATGGATTTTCATATCTCTTCATGCCAAATGACTGAAAACATCTCGATTTTTAAGTTTTCTTAAGTTATATTAGCTATGTCATTTAACATTACCATTGAAACAAAGCTCATTCTTTTAGTAGAAAGCTTATTTAAACAAGTACTTCCTGACAACAAAGAAATGTGGATTGATTTAAATGCTGGTAAAGTGCTGAAGCATTCACATTGGTATCCTATTAACTTCTTTAAACACTTGTATAAACAAATATGCTTGCTTATATTTCCATTTCCACTCATTAAGTAGGTAAGACTACAGGTAGGAACATGTAAATCTAGCCTAACTCATGTTTTCTAACTTGATTCCTAGATGAAATCACCTACTATGAGAAGGGAAGAATAGTGCTGTAGGGCTATCTCTACAGAAAGAAAAAAAAAAAAAAGTTTTGTAATTGTTACATTTCTTCCACCCTAATTTTTTCCCTTCCTGTTTGTCATGCCTCAGGCATCTACGCCTTAAGTCTCTTTGGGCCATTAGACCATTCCCTCCTACGCATCACTAAGAGATCTGGAGATCTCAGTCTAGTAGCCTATTACCATGACTGAAGCATCAAGATTCATTTGCACCCAATGCTCATACCTTAACTGGGTATCTGTTTTGCAAAAGCTTAGGTCTCTCATGTAATTCAAAGGGCTATAATCTTGCCAGTTGTGGAGAATGTGCTTGATAGGCCAATCAGTCCTTTCTCTTTGTACTTGGATAGAGAATACATTACTTGCAGGCAAATCAATACATGTATTTGTTTTGTTTTCTCATTAGTTTATTATTCAACACTGCAGATAACTTTGTCTTGTCAAGTACTGCCTACAGATGTTTCTCGGAAAAAAACCTAGAGTACTATACTTAGAAAAATATTAGGAAAATGACAGGAGATGGGGAAAAAAAACAGACATACTTCTCTGTAACTATACACACATGAAATGTGATCCTTCTGTGAGCTGTGTCTGTGTAGATGGGGCTGGTGACAATGACGATTCTGGTGAAGAAGGCAAACTTTTCACTGTGTGTCATACAGCAAGATAAAAAAGAATACAAGTTACAGAAGGCATGATTTCAAGCCATAATAAATATAAGCAGAACCAAATGGAAGTTATACAAGTAAAGACAAAATCTGATCAGCTCAATAAGCACAACTTCAGGACAGAATATAGCTGCTCTCAAGAAGGATCATTACTTAGGCCTATAAACAACTAGTAGAACACCAGAGGAACAAACAATGGACACATGAATGCTGATGTGTTATTTATGGTGTAAAGAGAGAGGGGGGTGGGGGGAAAAAAATGTAAAATTTAACTAGTCAGGATACTCCCAGACCCACCTTTATATCCCAGCTCAGATAAACTAAGCATTTTTTTATTCTGCTGAGCACTGTAAAATGTATTTACAAGTTCTGGTTTTGATTATCAAGTCACAGAAAAGACTGCTGACTGCACTACAAAGGTCCAGGTCACCTTCTATATCCATAAATTGAACCATTTGGCTTACTTAACTATTTGCGTCACCAAATATCGTAATAATATTTTAAATACTATCTTCTTCCTTCTTCCTCCCCTACACACTTGCCTTTTTTTTTTTTTTTTTCCTCTTTGAAAACAATTTTGCTTTACTCCAGCCTTCTCTTCTTGCAAAGTAATACACCACCAGTTGTTTTACCAGTCAGCTAGTGTTTTCTGTTTCTTCATCTTTTCTTACTCCTGAAAATACAACCAAACTAGGGTTTTTACTTGCTAGTTCAAAATCTACTAGATATATTGGAAACTCTCAAGGATTCCTCAAATCTTGGGCACACCTGAGGCCATCCATCAGCAAGGAGATAAGGGTAAATAATCTATACATACCCAGGATTGAGATGCTGTTCTAACAAGTTGAATAGGGAAGGATTTGCTCTAACCAACAACTGTAGTATGAAACAATTTTTGGCAATAGTTATTTAATTCCCTGAATTAAATGCAACTATTAAATCTCCATTAAAACATCAGAGAAAAGGAATTTCTGTAGTTGTCTGCTGGGAAACTATTTTTCTCTAGGTTACAAAATCATACACTTGACACCTAGACTAGCTCAGCATTTTCAATTCACAAGGGTTTCAGAGCATCAAACGATATAATCAAAATGAAATGAAGTTTTAAATGTAAGTTACATATATATGTTTACATGTATAAGTTGTGCTTCAGTCAAACTCTTCCATACCTGCTGTTGCCTGATTTCCTTTTGAAGACTGTACTGCTAATTCAAATGAAGACATAATCCCTTCTTGTTCTTGAACACTAACTACTTCACTTTCTTCTGAGCTGGTTTTGGGTTTGTGGTTTGTAACTGTGGTCACACTCTGCAAGCTGGTTAAAAAAAGCACAGTGTTTAGAACTCAGTCTAATTTAATTTCAGGTGTTAACCACTAAGTATAGGAGTTACAATTTACTTCTGTTAATAGAAAAAAGTTGGAACTTGCAAGTTTGTGTAATATAAATTAAGCACGTATTTTGGAACCCTTCTACCTTGTAAAGTTAGACTTAAAGAAAAAAAAAAAAAAAGTACTTCAAACTTAATTCCTTTCCTTTACATACTCATGCCATTTCCTACTGCGTGATATCTATTTTGCTGAAGGGTGCTGTGAGGAAGTTATGACCTAATGTAAGAACTCACTTAGGATCTACAGTGCAACTTACACTTCAGTAATGAATCCTTAAAGAGGAATACACAATATTCCTCTAATTCTGCAATACTCCAAAATAGTAAAGTAAAAGTTAAAGCAGGAGATACAGAATAAGCTGTTTGATCTGCTCCTAACAGCAGCAAAGAGCTTGCTATGGACGTTCTGGCTGAAGCTTTCATAATAGACTGATACAAAGCTTGAATTGACATTACTGAATACATTTTGTATCCCAAAGCAAAGATTATGAACTTATTCTGTTTATAACTGGGGCAATACTTGAAAATAAACATTCCTTTACCCACTAACTCATCACCTCTTACTGAATGCCTGCAGCGGTCACGTTTCTCACTATATTTCTCTATATGTAAACCACTCAAAAACATATAAACATACCTCATGAGTATTTATGGCAGTATTTCATTTGTTGCTTGATCTGTTCAGCTAATAAATACAATGTGCAAGTTTAAAATAGCCTCTGAACATCTTGTATTATTTTTACCTTATATCACCATCATGTGTTTCTTCCAACTTATTTTTCTTTTCCTTTTCTGCTTTCTCTTCATTACCCACTTCTTTTGAGTCAGATACAACATGTGCATCTGATAAAATATCATCAGTTTTTGTCAGCTATAAAAAAATTGAAATCATGAAACAAAAAGCTGTAACACATACTAAGTGGCAGATAAGAAATACAGTATCAGGAAACAGTTTTATTAACAGACAAATTTTGCCATCATGTATACTTAGTAACTCAGAATTACATAACTTAAGAAATTTTTATCAATACCACCATTCAGGTTAATAGAGTTATCCTGAAATTTATACCAGAGCCAGTGGGCAGGGCTTGGCTTAATAACTTCCAGAATTTATCTGAACTCTTTGTATTGAAGCCTGCCTATTTTTTTTTTCCTGGTATCCCACTCTTCATAATGTGAACAGAGATTCCAGCTACTGGAATATATTGCTGATAAGCCTGAACACTGCTTCTAAAGGTCTCATTAGATATAACCAATGTAAGTGTATCACATAATTTTCCTTTAAAAGATTTGCATACGTAACACAGCAACAGACTCTTAATAGAATGTATTTTTACACAATAACAACAGATGTTAATTATTTGATTTTATACCATTCTCCATCAGACATATGTTTAAAAAAAGCTAAATACAAAACAGGAAAATAAAAGGAAAATAAGTGAGGAAAAGGAAAAGCAAATGATGATTAATCAAAGAATATGGATAGAAAAGCAGCAAAAAAACCCTCTACACAAGATTTAAAAAAATATTAAACTATAAGCAGGATATGATTATGCAGAAACAACTCCAGTAATCTATCCTTCACAGTCAGTCTGTTTCTGCTGAGTGCTCAGGGCATGTTAGTGCTGGGAACACCAAGGTAACTCACTGTCAACTGAGTTTGAAACTATTTCAAGACAGAAACCAATCCAGTGACCAAATAGCACAAACTACAGTTACTGCTTACTTCCATGTATATATTGTTGTGTCAGCTTTCTTCTGCTTCCTATAAACTATTTGATGCACTATGGCCAACCAAACAAAAAAGTCAGGTGTATTTTAAATGACTGTCAAAAACTACACTGGGATATCCTAAGCAATGAACAGATCAATGGTTATTATTTAAAGATGCATTAGTATCAATTTTGTTTCCAAAGAATTGGAGACCATATTTTTGTAAATTTCTAATCAAGATAGTAACAGGTAAAATTCAGTAAAATGAAATTTAGAAAGACCATATACAAGAAAATTTAATATCTCAGCTACAGACAGATCTGATAGAATTTTACGCTTCTATATAGAATATTTGTTACAGCCAAAAAGATATCTTAATCTTCCAAGTAGAAGGAACTAGCTCATTTTCCTATACTCTGCTGTCTGTGGCTCAAAATATTTTTCTACTGCAAGACAGGCTGATGAACAACAGTTCGATATGGGACAGTTTAGTACCTCTTCAGTAAAACCTGAATTGTGTGCTTGTTCTCCATGTTTCAGTTGCACTATTTCTTCTCCAGGACTTTCATTATTTTGTTTCAAATTATTTTCTTTACTGGTGTTCTCTAATCCCTTCATGTTACTTGATACAGTGTCATCCTTTTTTCGATTCTGTGGAACAAAATTGATATATAGATGTATTCTTACAAAAGTAATCACGGTCTCAGTTCTGTGTCTTGTGTTGTCCTCTAACTGTGACAAAAAAAAAACCCAAAACTTAAAAAACCTTAAGTATACCACATTGCAATAAGGAAAATGGAAAATTTAAGTACTTAAATTTTCTCATTTTTGTATCTTTCAAAACAATTCAACCCGTCTAGCATTTTTTTTCCTCTCTAAGTTTATTGTACTTTCTACCTGCCTGATCTCCAGCATTCCTGTTTAGTCACCTTTATCTTCTGAAATTTCATTCCCATTTAGCTCAGTCACACACAGGCTTAGTAGCATTCTTAGTTGCATCCATAAGCACTGATTTTTTTAAAAATAGCTTTTCCTGGTTAAAAAAAAAAAATTAATAAAAATCTGTTCTCAGTACAAAAGTCACAGTGCACCTGTGTGCACATTTCTCCAATTATCTTGGGTATCTTCCAAGCCTATGCTGTTAACTGATTTAACAGAGGACAACATAGCACCTGATAATGACAGAGGATATTACTTACTCTTTAAAAAAAATAATCCATTGCACAGAGAATAATTTGATATAAAAAACTTGAAGAAGGATGGTAGAGATGACTTCAGATTGTGAACTGTGAACATTATGTTGTCAGAGTAGCAAACTGAACTGAAGTTCATATAAGTCTTATCAAACTAATAGTAGGGCTGAGAAAAATAGGAGCCATGAAAGTAGTAAATCTTGTGGATGAATTCCTGTGATTTAGCACATGAACTCTGTTAAGAGGAAATTCCATGTAAGTCAGTTCACAAATCAATCTCCTTACTTTCCTAACTGAAGTATGTACCTAAATCATACACTAGTCCCAAACAATAACAATTGTGAAGCAACTTCCTTTTGTGTTTTGGTAATCACTTAAAAATTACACGGTATGCTGTTTATAAAATCCTTTTTTTCCTCCAATTCTTAAATAACCAAATGCCTGTTGAAAAGACTTCCAGCAGTTAATGTCACTGCACCATTTTTCTGTATAAAAATCAATAGGCATAAAACTATGCTTCTAAAAATAAGAGCTCTTACTACAGTGTAATATCTCATCTTGGGGCTTTTTGCCAAATAGCATTCTGGAAGAATTAAAGTTGTGATAGATAAAGTGATTTTGTAGCACGGACTACTAGCTTAATATTCAATTTAGACATGTTCTCACTTATTCTATAAATTTCTTATCCACGTAGCACTGATTTCACACAGAAGATTGAATAACATGCTGATATAAACAAAATTCTTTTGAGTTCTGTATAGCAAGTAGTGCTGGCCCAGAGGATTTGGCCGCTTCCCCCACTGAGCTCCCAGTGTGCCAACTAACCAGGTTTGACACATACACAAGTGCAGTTTCTTCACCTTGAGGTATGAAATAGAAAAGAGGTAAAGCTCCAACACCTCTGTAAAAACTATGAAAAGAAACATCTGCAAAGTTTTGCTCTGCATGTCCTCTTCTTGAGAAAGTCAGCGTTAATCACAAAAATATTTGTAGGAGCCGCCTTTGTATATAACATTCATGATGTCATTCCAAATACACATGCTCTAGTGGAAATGCAAAACTTGAATTTAGTGTCTTCTAGGGATCCAATGCTACTGAAGAAAAAGTAACTTTTGTATAGCTCTGAAGGCAGTTTAGCATGCTTATAGGAAAAAAAAAACCAAACCAAACCAAACCTAAAACTTATTTGGAAATATGTGACCTCTTTACAGTGCAATGCAACTGGTTTTGGAAAATCTGATGTTAAAATGTGTACAGAATATGAAAGAAGGCATTTCCATGTCAGTGTAAAAAAAAAATATTCCAAAAATACCCCAAACAGGAAAATCAAAACCAGTGCAGTCTGAGGAAAAAATGGTATGGCAGGAAAAAAAAGATAAAAAACAAACAAACAAACAAAGATAACTCCATTAAGCTATTGAAAAAGAAAACTAATTCTTAGCATTTAAGAAGTAGTATGCTGTCAAATATCCACAACTTTGAATCTACTTGATATTTTTGTCTTGAAGTGGTGTGGCGTTTTTTGTTTGTTAGGTGAGGTTGTCTTTTCTTTGTTTTTTCCAGATGTATATTCAGGATAGTATTTCCTGGTTAATGAGAAGCAGCTATATCTTGCTTCTCTCTTCCCACCCCTGATCATTTAATAAACTCACTTCTTTGCTTTCAGTGTTTAAGAATGAATGAAAACAAAATTGAGGGTTCTATTTTTATGAATTTATGGGTTCAAAAAACACAGCAAAAGAGCACCAGCTAAAAGCTATCATCATAAATATACATTCCTACGTAAAAATGTTACAGATGTTTGAATATATTACATGGAAGAAAAATCTTCATAATTTATACATCAACTGAATCATGATGCTCCCTGACACTACTTTAAGTCACACAGCTTGCAATTTCATGTTATTTGCTAAATTTGACAAAAAAATCTGCTAACAAACATCACAATGCATAATCAAACATACGTAGATTTGAACTATTTATTTTCCAAAAAGACAAAGAAGTGACTTCTACTATCATTAGGTATAAGCATGAAGATTGTCTTCTCCTTTCCTCTTGTGTATGGCAGAGAATTGTGACCGTTACTCTATACTGGCAGTCTCAAATAGACACCTATCGTATCATGTGATTCTGGAAAAAGAACAATTTTGTTACTTTTTTTTTAAATTGGACACATTAAAGTTTTTCAATAACGTGGGACCCACCTGTGCCAATTTGAATGGATTATCTCTGAGAAACAACAGGCTCTGTGAAGGAGACTGTTCTGAAACGCCAATAATATTGAGTCCTTTTCTCTTCTCTCTCAGGCAAGCTTGTTGGTGTCTCTTTATTCTTTCCATCTGTTCCTCCACAGTCATTCGAGGCCGTGTGCTTTCTGCAAGACACAGCTGCTCCACTGCACTTCTTGGTCTTTCCTTAAATGGAAGAAAAAAACCCAAATATATATTTGTTTTTAAAAAAACAATATTCTGAACTGTTTAGCTTATCAGAAAAGATCATCCATTGATTTACTAAAAAGCAGAAGAACAGTGGGCAAGTAAAGATCTCCTACGTATGTAAAAGAAGCACAAGAACCAATTATTAATAAATGAAACATGAGATTCAAAATAAAAGGAAGGAATAATCTGCTTTTTTGAACACTGACAGTACCACCATTAATGATAAATATTAAGAAAATGGATAGATGTTCTCTTAAAGACATCCTATCAAGCTGAAGCAATTTACCAGATGTTACGTAACAGGCAAACACATGTTATTTGACTGAGACAGAAACATAATCAAAATTTAATGATCCAGGACACTTATACCAGTTGATCTAATAGTGATTTCTGCCTTTTTATTTAAAAAAAAAACTACAACTGGACAGCACTTAACAGCAAGTGCAGGCTGAAACAAAGGGAATTTATCACCACTTAAAAATCTGTAATTCTAAGCATTATATTATTCCCAAAATAACAACCATTACTTTACCTACTTTGTTCTTGAAATTCAGTGATATTCAGAGAGATCTGTACTTTGTACAACAGAAAAAAGTTTACTTTGGGCTAATCAGATGCATTCAGTACATTCAGAGTAACCGATTTCACTTCTGAAAAGTGATATTCTTTCTCCAGTCAAAATCCTGTGAGTTTCTCTCTCCTCCCGCATTATTCCTACAACTTCTCTGTTCATGATGTAACTATGGCAAAAGTTTTCCTCCCTTTTGCACGAACTAGATGTAAATGTCCATCTTCAACCCAGAGACTACAAGACTCTCTAATGTGAAATTCCAGGCTTATTACCAACACGTTGCTTACCGTATCCCTATTTTCTGGCTGCTGTAGGTATTTTGCAAATCATTTTAGTAATGAAATAAATAAAAGCCAGTATTTGTTATACAAGGGTTGTTACATTGCCCCAGAAGCCACATACAAGTTCTTCAAAAGTTTTAACCTAATGTGCTTCCTTTCAACTCAAGCGTGAACTTCAGTAGCTTAGTAGATTTATTATTACCATTCAGTTCTTGCCCAGATTGAGTGTAGTGAAATCTCTATGCAGTTTAACATTCACAACCTTTATAATTTTGTCATTCTTTCTACAGATGTCTCTATTAACCTAGTATATTATATTTTTAAAACAGTGAAGTTTTTGTAAAGAAAATTAAAAATAACTACAACTTTTGGAGTAACTACAGAAATTAAACTTAGAAATGAACACATCAGTATCCACCAATGCTCGTAGGTTATTTTAAAGTACCGTTCTTAGATCTATCTTCTTATTCTTCCTCAAAGTGACATAGGATGCTATTGTTGAAGACTCTGGTGTTGGTGATTTGGTTCTGGGTGGTACAACTCCAACAGGAAAATGTGAACCTGTGAAGCAGTAAAGCAATATACTAAGCGCTATGCTAAACATTGCCAAAACAGTTTATTGTTTTCAGGAAAATACATGTTGTCAGCCTTGGAAACTGTTCTTCAAAAGACAGCAAAGATCTCAATGTTTAACTATCACATCTGTCAGGGTACACAGGCAGATGACTAGCCCCTGGCTTGAGGTTTAGCTAACTGAATGGGAGACTACTGCACATGGCACAAGAAATTGCTGGACATAAAAATATAAACATAAAAATTTTGTCTGTAGGAAACAGACAGAAGTTTCACAGTGCTGTGTGGAATGGCTAGATTTCACAGATGGTTAAAGGGGAATTACGTGAAAGATGGCCAAACTTCACAGCTATCTGGAGGGCTGTACTGGTGACTTTTCGTGGAACAGAGTTTGCAAGGCCAGCAGGTAGCCATATCAGTGCTGCCAGTTACAGCCAAGCTAACCTAGGAAATGGTGTTGAAGATACATAATTTAGCAAACGTGGGACCAATGAACAAAAAGTAATTATGGGTGGGTGGTTTATTTGGGAGGAAACAAAGGCTGCAAAAGGGATGGGGTAAGGCGGATGGGAAAGAACAGGCATGGAACAAAGAGAGGACGGCGAATAGAAGGGGCCAGCTTTGCATAAACAAGCCATTTGTCAGTATGCTTGTCTGACCAAACCCCATGCCTTAGCATTGCAGTGTGTCCTATCTTCTTATTAAACTTTATTTGCAAGTGTTCTCCCTGTGAATACGCTTTCCCTTCTGTGTATGAGAGCGTGGGAGGTGCTAGTGACCTTCGAGCCAGGCTAGCTGGTGAGTAGGAGACAGCTACAGAGAGATCATAGCTCTGGGGGCCAAAGACAGGAAAGACTGCAGGTCTGCGGGTTGGCTGCTGGAGGGACCAAAGGCCTGGACCTGCTACCAGGGGGAACCTTCTGTCCCTGAGGTGCTAACGAACTTAAAACAAGTCTAGATGGCAAGCAGCATACAAGATGTGGGAGCCAGCTGTCCAAAAGACCTTAGGTCTAGGATTCAGATACTGGAGAGGCCAGAGGTACCGAGAGTTGATGGATGAAGATACCATAGGTGTGGCCAGCTCTTGGAGGGACTCGTCTGTGTATGTGCACAAGTGTGAGCTCATGTCTATGTGTGTACGAGATCAGCTAGCACGCTTTGGGCCTGGTTAGCTGGCGAGGGAGAACAGGATCACGCTATTTGCATTGCTCCACTTCCATGCGAGCGCTGGTCTTGTTTATGTGGTGCCTGTGATGGCACCAGTCTCGAAACCTGCTTGTGTTATCCGCTGTGGCTGTGCTTGGGCACTGCGGGACAATGTCCTCAGCCCTGCAGCTTGCTGTACTTAGGGATAGGGAAGCGCAGCAGCCAGGCGCTGTCTGGTTGGGAGCTGAGGATATTCTGTGTCCTGATGTCCACTACATTCATCTTCTCCTAACAATATCCACCACTAGTTGTTCTCCTTAGAGAAGCCCTGCCAAAATGTAATTAAGCTGGCAAAAAACTGAAGTTAAAGCTTACCAAAATATACAGATATAATTAAATAACACATGCTTATTTTTTTGCTTCTTGATACATGCAGGAAATCAAACTATTAAAAATAGTTTTTCCTTGCTGATTTTGCCTAAAAAAATAGATATAATGTCTTCTTTGATAGCCAAATTATTTCTCCTTGTTTTTCCTGAGATTGCATAGGTTTTAGAGGATATATTGACTCGGTGAAGGCTCAACTCTTTCTCCAAATTGTTTGATAGGCTGACAAAATAGTCTGAAGGTATTTGAATTCCAAATCCATCATTTAAAACAAAAAATATAAAGCAACAGCTTGGGTCTTCTTTAGACATAAAAAAGATAAAACACAGCAGAAGTCCGTTTTCATTTTGTATCACCTTTATGTACCACTCAGGTCATAAATATTCCTCTGCTTGCAGACAGCTGTAAGGGTTACTCTACACAGTCCCATTAAAACATTTCTCTTATTGCTGACATTTGAAAAGAGAGGAAAATGGCGTTTAGTACAGTAATGTGCACAAAGAACTAGAAAAACATTTTAAAATTTCCTCTGGAATCTACAGATTTTTAGAATCACCTTCAGTACAAAACTATATTATTTAAGTATGACTTCTAAATACAGCAAGAAAATAAAACTGCAGAGAAGAGCTGCCTTTGAGTTTGTTTCCTTTTCAGCTTATAAACTGTTAAGGTAGAATGGTATAAAAGCGTTTGTTGAAACAGCATATGCACTATCAAAAAGCCCAAACAAGCAGCAATGGTTATATTTTTCTTACTGCATGGGGACTGTTATTAGAAGTGAATGCCCAGAACAAGAAATATCTGTTAGAAAATTCACACGCTCAGAAGCATGGACCGGATGATAAAACACAGCTACGATAAACTCACTTCATTCTGTTGTTTAGGAAGATAAAAAGCCTCTCGTTCTTGATACCACTGCAACTATTTTCTCCCATGCCCCTAAATATTATTTATGTTAGAAGAAATTTTATTATTGCTTTACCTTACTGAGGACTGTTTTTCTACAAATGGACATAATAAAATTATTTCTGTCTTTACAGAAGACGACTGAAAGCAGATTGGGGTGCTCAAAAAGTATTGGTTTGCTTTATACAGTCAGCATGGGCTTTCTTACATTGTCTTGATAATTACTTTCCCTCTTGTCACAGTTTACTATAAATAATCTGGAAAACCGCAGGTCAATAAAACCTAAGCATGTTTTCAGTAAGGCAACTTCCTCAATTTAGGTGGTTGATGACTAGCAAATCTCAGATTAAACCTTGTATTTTTCACCACCAAGTTAGAAGAAATTTAGTATCTAGCTGAAGTGAACATTATACCTCAGCAAATACCATAGTGAATCTGAATTGACTAATTGTCTGGTAAATGCAAGCTTAACTATATCAATAGGGCCATTCACATTGTTTACACTCAAACTGTATGCTAGTCTTAGTTTTAAAAACCTCCATTAACTTTCTGATGAAAACAGTATCCTTATACGATCATAGTTCTTGAATATATTCTGGTACTGTTGCATCAGCCTGCTATGTACATGCTTAGTCAAACTACCAGAACAGAAGAGAGTGATCTTGCTGGCACTGGAAACTTCAACCATTACGGTAAAAAAATGGGTAGGTTTAGTTACTTTTTCTAAAAGCTCTTAATATGTTTTTTGGGAGGTGTCCAAGCTGCTTTTCCTGAAGTCACCTTTAACAAACTATTCTGTGTGTTTTAACAAACAGAATTGAGAAGCACTTCCTGGTAAAAGACTCTACCAAGCAATTAGTAGCTTTTATGGAAGCTAGATGAAGAGAAGAATCTAAAGCATTTAGCAATTGCAAAGACCTTTATTGTCTGTACACTCCAAGGTCATGATCACTATTCCTATTATATCAGAGGACAGAAGGCAATTCAACAATTACAAGATTAAAAAAAGAAAAAGACATTGTTTCCCTGCCTTATGAGAGTCTGAAAATTCTGTGGTGCTGCCTTTTTGGACGTTCCAGTGACATAACATCGGGAGCTTGATTCAAAAACTGAATAATTGTTCAAGGGGAAGAACATAAAATGGGTAATTGTTCAAGGGAATAGTGTGTGGGGAATGTGAGTGATGTGATTAGACATGGTGTCAATAAGGATTTCAGGGTTGTTGGTGAGTGTAATGTTTGATTTTTCTGCGGTGTAATTGACTGAAATCTTTCTCGTCATATAATTAAATCATTATTTTATTGTAGAAGCTGTTTCATCATATTAAGAAATGGGCAGGCTACAAAAATACAAAAGATGATATAGCTTCTATAACAACAGTTAAAGCTTTGTATTCGTTGTGGAAAAGGCTGAAAGGTTGTAAACACTGTGCCTGGGGACAAACCTTTAGCAGTAGATTCTGATTCTGAAACTTGTTCTGTTTTCTCTTCACCATTAGACTCATCCACTTCTGCTACTGTAGTTAACTCTGGTTCACTCTTATAAAGCCTATAATCAGGACCCTGAGGAACAACAGGTTATGAGGTAAATAAACACGCATTTTTGCACAAGCATTTATGTCTTAAGACTCAAAACAGTTATTTTGTGAAGACTCTACTCTCACTTTAAGACAATATTTCATTGTTCAAGTGCTATTGCAATTGTATTTCTTTCTATTTAATTTGAGTTGTATTTCTATTTAATTTGAGTAACAACATTTGCAGAATTTCAGAGCCTTGTGTAAGGCTTCAGCAAAAACTGATTCTGAGCCTGGAGTTTTATAAGAACTTGTAAGTAGAAGAATGTAATTTTCTGAAATTTACTCAGATAGAAGCATTTAAGTCTTAAGATATTTTATATATGCGCAGAATAAATGACAGGAAAATGTGAAGAGGAAATGATGGAGCTATAAATTAAGTAAATAAAAGTAAAAAGCATAACACCAAAGTAGCCAGATGACAAAATAAAAATTGTGACTGTGCAAATGAAGGGGGATGTTTCAAGAACAATGTGGCAGTTTAAGCCACTTACACAGTAAGATCCATTTCTCTGATATCCTTGAACTTGGTGAATCTTCTTTTCTTCTGGCAGATGTACTGGGCCCCTGCTATAACAGAGCAAGGAGCTGCTATCACTGGGCAGAGGGGGGATTATGGGAAGATGCTCTGTAAAGTCATAGGACCGAGGGAGTGGAGGACGAGGTGGGACTACTTCCTCTTCCTAAAGATTGTAGAATAGTCACCTTATTTAGATGTGCACATCTGTTACAATTATTTATAACTTAAAAAGAAAAATATATTACCATGGCTACACCAGCTATAGATTTTAGAATTAAAGGGACAATGTCACACTAAAAAAAAAAAAAAAGAGCCCAAGACAGCTTTAATTTCTTTGTGATTTTTTTGTTTGCTTGTTTGCTTTTTATTTTATTACTACCACCTAGACTGAAGTGCTTCAATAGTTTCATTATTCTGCTTATCAAAATTTTCAATTCTAACACCAGCACTTTCTGTTGGACATATAGGAACTCTCTGAATCATCCTTTAAAAATAAATTCAACATATATTTTAAAAGATTTTTACATAAATTAGATTTTTAGAAAATACTGTAAGCCAGATGTATATTGCATACAATTTAGATAACCATGACAATGTCCCTTTAAAACGGTAATGTCTAGCCAGATTTTCAGAGGAATTGAACATTTGGGAGCTCCCACAGTTTCAGCTGTTCTTGTGGGTGCTCTGGCCATCTGAGAACCAGGCTCAATATGTGAATAGACATATAAAGCAATGTATTTCTTCCCATGAAAAGTGTAGTGGGTAGAAAACAAATCCATAAATCAGGGTTTATATTTCTAGGGTAAAAGCCTAGGGAGAGGAAAATGTGAGAAATGGAAAAGAGAAACACAGTGGTGCGATATAAAGCCACAGAACAAATGAAAGTACTAGAATTACTAGTGGAGATATCAGTCTAAAACTATCTCATGCAATATTTTCACAGAAACATACTGAATACATCCATCAGATATCCTTAAAAATTATAATAATGTTCATTTTTATCATAGGTATATTAGAAATTCAGTGATGCTAAAATGACAAATATGCTAAAACCATACCTCATTTTTATATTTAATAGCTGAAAATGTCCTTGATCCCATGATGCCTGTTCGGGGGGAGGGGGGAAGGCATAGAAAGAAAGAAAAAAAAAGATGTTTTCAATAAACCACTTTTAAAATATGAATTACAACCTGTTGCTATCAAACAAATACACAAAGCATCAACCAGATGATTGTTTTCTTATTTTCTTGGCAATTTTACCATTTTTTCAAAATTATAATGTAACTATGGAATTTATCCTTCAAAAATATATATATGACCCAATCTCACTTCATATGAGATAAAAACTAACAGTTTACCTGCCTCTGAAGAGCTTCTTTGCTGTTTATGTTTGCTTAAACCTTCCATGACATCTTGAATTCTCCACAATTCCTTCTGAATCTGGGCACGCTGTATCCCTGCTGACTCAGTCTGCCAGTAGATAAACAGCATATATAGGCAATAACTTAGAATACGTTGCAAGCAGAAAAACAGAAAACCTTTTTCTTCCTTTAGACTACACTGCATATTCTTTCCCAATGAAGGCAAATAAAATGCAGTAATGACAGACACTCTTCCATAAAAGTGCAACATTCAAATATTGTCAGAAACAAAAAGTATAAGATTAACTAATTTCATAATGTGTCAGCTAATTTGACAGCAATTTCCTAGTTCAAACTCCACTTAAGAATATAATTGTATCTACTGTCTCAAAAGAAAATCCAAGCAAACTTTGCAAATGAGACCTACATACAACAAAAGAAAAGAAATCATCAGTTCTAACCCTAAAATAGGTGGAGAGGAACATGGTGTTTGCATACTAGAATATAAACTGTGGGCTTGTTTGCATTCATGGTCATGCATGCTTTGGACTGCAAAACACAAATTTCTCAGCTCTTGGGCTTCCTTGTAATCTCCCTTTCATAGCTGCATAGAAAATCAATCCCTGGAGCAAATAGCCTTTAATGCCGCCCAGCATGGACCACACCCACCTGCCTATTCCAGATAATGTATGCACATCTCTGTGTGTGTGCCACAGAGAGATTTTAGAAATTCAGAATTTATACTAACTGTCCAATCCTCCACAGCCCAACACACTGAGGTAATAAGATACACATCAGAACTCTTCATATGTAAAACCTGAAGCAATGCCTAGAATACTTTTTATTATAATTTATTTTAGTAGAACTATTT
The DNA here is from genome assembly GCF_018691265.1 of Tyto alba. Lineage (NCBI taxonomy): Eukaryota > Metazoa > Chordata > Aves > Strigiformes > Tytonidae > Tyto > Tyto alba. The sequence continues at coordinate 12,918,175 of NW_024881295.1, forward strand.
AAATACATTTCAAAATATTCAGTTAAATGGAAGGATTTTTGTGAAGATTTACTATGACTATCATAGCAATTAAGGTCTGAGAAAAATACCCCAATTTGGACCCCATTACTGAAACAGAAAGAGGAGGCTTCCAGATACAGGAAAACCAGTTCAAAAATCCAGGAAAAGCTGCAGACATCCTCAGGACTTACAAACTTTTAATTTCTTTTTATACCTTGTAAGTTAATGCACCCCATATCCCGCTTTTTTCATTTGTATAGTTTTTAAACAAAATCACAGTAAATGATAATGACTTAAGCATACTTTAAGATCTATGCCACACCTGAATTTCTCCAAGCCGATCAAGTTGCTCCTGCATATGGTTCCTTGTTACAGTTACATCATACTCCAATTTATCATATTCTCTCCAAGCTCTTTCCAGTTCCTAAGTATATAACAAAAGTGAAGAATTACAGATGCACATTCAAGTAAAAAAAAAAAAAAGAAAATAAAGCATATATATTTTTCTTTACTTAGTGGCATGAAACTTCAGGAAGTAATACATAAATAAATACCAACAATAAACAAATATGTATTTTAGAGAATGTAATGCTTAAACAGCTTTTTGATTTTTCTAATGATACTGAATGGAATTCAAACAAACAGCATTTTGTATTTTCACAAACAAAAACTAAAGGCAAGAGCAGAATCTTTAGAATATGTCTTTATAGTCCACAGGCATGTGGGTCTTAAGCTGTCCTTCCACTGAGGCAGAAAACTCACAAAAATGGATGCAAATTTTTCTCTTTTATCACACTGAATACGTATGTGTGAATGCACAACATGTGCGTGTCTACACAATGTGCTGTGCAAGACAAATGTAAGTCATCCAACCCTGCCTGTAAGGTTACCAGCGAATGCCCCAGGCCTGCTAATACACCATTATCCTGCATATGTCAAACACCAGAAGGGAGAAGGTGCAAAAAGAAAATATTCTTTGAGGTCAGCTCTACCATCTCATTTTTTAAGCCCACATCAAGCAATTTACTCAATTTAACATAAATTAAAAAGTTAATGAGGGAAAGTATATCTGGAGGATTTCCTTTCCCTGATTCCCTCTCCCTTGTCCAAGTAATTCCTTTTACAACATGTCTAATGTTCAGATTGAAACCAGTATTTCAGGGCCTACTTCATATCAATTTCACCACAGCAAACCACTGGAATTTGACACTGCAAAACCTTTTTGGATATATATGTAAGTAGGCAAAAATGATTCTTTCCCTTGTCATTTCAGTGTAGAAACCATCATGAGGTGGAAAAGGACAGTAAATAGCAAATCCCTTTCCTTTTTTTTTAAGGTTTTTCAAAGTGTAAAACTTGAAAGATCTTTTAAGTATAGTAGTCCACTATTGAGAGAGACCATGAGAGTATAATCTATTCTTTTCATCATGCAGCTGATTTTGCTTGAAATAAGCCACCTATCTGATCGAATATTTGATAAAGTTTATACTTCCTACTATTTTGCCATCACATAAAATAGCTTATTTTCATTATTTACTTCTCCTGTAATCAATTTTTCATATTATAAAGATAGAAATTACCACATCAATTAAAGTCAGCATGGTCAAAAAAAAAAACCCAAAACAATTAAAGAAAGACTACACTATGAGTAGTGAAAAGATCACTTTCCAGATGCCCTTGACGAAAATAGAAGAAAGTAAAAGAAAACAGAATTTTGTTGGAATGTAATGAAAAATAGCCAGAGACAACACAATTAAGAATATGAACATGAAGATAATAATTTGACACTTCATTGAGTTTTACTGACAAGAATGTATTACTTACTGCAGTAGCTCGCGACACTTCTCGACAAGTGCTAAGTAGTCCGTTCTGCAAGTCATCTCTCTGTAAGACTACATTTTGTATGGCTGCGGGATTATCTGCATTCATTTCTATCTCCTGACTTGCTGATAGCAAAGCTTGCTCAAGTGTGTACTATTATAACAAAAAGAATTATTTTTAATGTTCTGCATCATTGGTCTGATTTTCATTTTATTTCAGTTATCGATGTTCTGATAATAAGCATGTAAAATAACATCCAATTTAGGTAATAAATACAATTGTCCTACTTTCTCCTTGTGTAGCTGTTGAAGCTTCTCCTCCAGTGCTTGTACAACTTTATCTTGTTCACATAAACGGCTAAGTTTAGCCTAGTATATAACAAAAAATGATCACAATTAAGATTTCATTTTTAACATCTTCCATAATCAAAATATAACTTGATCAAATCATTACACAAGACTGTATAAAATGTTATTACCACAAAATATGAATTCTAAAATTATGAAGGCACGAGTCTTGCATTTTCAAATTAACCTCAGAAATCTTCTTAAGATACTATGAAATAAGTGTTATTATAACTTGAAACGGGATTGCTCAAAACATATAATTTATGATTCTACAGCTAAATCTTTACAAATTAACAATAGGCATTAAATACTGTTCTAATTTACATATTCCTCAGCATTATAAAGAATATTGGATACATTCACAGTCTTTCCCACAGTTATTTCAGGTGGTAGTTTTTAATATTTAGTTGCTAGTACTATTCATGCTCTGCTCAGTTTTAGCTCTGATCAAGGCTTGGCTATGGCTAAAACTGTTCCACTTCAGCTCCAGTTTGAGCAAGTAACTGTTCAGTGCACTCTAACCAATTTGAAACAGTTTACTTTTCTATATCTGAACAACCTTTTTGGTTCAGCTTGTGCTGATCTGACTTTTTAACTCTTAAGAGAACACTGGGATGCTGCCTGCGTATCGGTCATATTTCCTGAAAAATGACATTCTCATGCTTATAACGGAACTATAACTACAGAGTTTTTCCCTTCAGCCTACAGTGTAATACTTCTGGCAGGTGAGAAGGTTATTACAAAGAGTCATGTTCTTATGTCTCACAATTTCACACAGCAATTCCTGTTGGTAATCACCTATACAAAGTGCTTTTCAAACCCAAAAGTCGAGGGGGAAATTATCAAAATAAAGAGACAAATACCAACATTTCCAGGGAAGAAGAAATACAAATGACTTACATCAATATCCAGCTCTTCAGTTCTATATTTGTATAGTGTACCCCTACACTCTTCTTGTGTTAACTATAAGGAAGAATAATATTGCCATAAAACAACTTCATTGGACTATGAAATGAAACTATTGTTTAGTTTAAGAGCTTTCATACAGAAATCAGCTTTTGCTTGAAAGTCAAACATATCACATTGAACAATATATTTTTAACCAATATATATTAATGAAGATAAGTAAATGGAATGTCAAGCAGACTGTCAGTAGAAAGTTGCATTAACTTAATAGGCTATGTTTCTAATGCAGACTGGATTTTTAAAGATGTACAACTAATTCAATTAAATATGGATTATGTAGGAAGATTAAACTGCCAGAGTATACCTATACACAGTCATACATCATTATGTATGTTTTCTTATGTGCATTCTAAATATAGGGGCTCATACTACTTGGAATTAACCATCCTAGGCCCACTAAGGTCAAGTATATCCACAAGGAGGATATTCTGATGTGAATCAAATCAGAACAGAATGACCTAAGTATACAAATAAGTGTAAAATATCTTGCTACAGGCATACACCCAGTAAGTGCTACCAAATATCTTTCTGCCTACTTCTGCACATGGATTTCCTCCCTCCAACAGAGTACTGCCAGAAATGCCATAAATGGAAGCTCTTCTATTTTATCTTTGGACCTAGGCAAACTTGTCTCCTCACGTCAGTCAGCATGTAAGGTATCCTCAAACTACTTTCATACAGCTTCCCACATTAAGTTCTTAACTCCTTCCATCTCTGAACTGACCAGTAGAAAGATTTAAAAATATTTTACATGAAAAAAGGTAGCTCCCCATTTTAGAATGAACTGTCATGTACAGTAACTATTTAATGTCCTATGCAGCAAGAATTGGCATAACACTATCAACCCCTGTATTCTATTTAATGAAAAACACATGTGCATTGAGTCTCAGAATAGATGCTTTCCTTACACGTATCTGTCATAATTAGGTCATTGTGACTTAATAGTGCAAGAAAGACTATAAGAACACAAGTCCATGTTAAAGGACACTTATAAATAGAAGGACTAGGGAAGGGTTAATCAGACAAGCATTCCAAACAAACGTACATGTCTTCAACACACTTAAGTGTTTCATTTCAAGACATTATGTCCACATACCTCATGCAAATGCACCTGGTGACAATTTAAAAGTATGTATAGTGTATTAAAACCACACAGTAACTTTCTTTGAAATGGACATTTTATGAAAATGAGTGTTGGAATATGATAAAAGCCACAGCACTTTTGCACCTTGTGAATGTCACAAAATTAAGATATCTATTTAAACTCCTACTATTGCAGAGTTATGCTTTTTAACTGTTGATTTTATCAAAATGAGAGAAAAATGAGGAATGGAAATATTTAAAAAAACTCATAAACATGGCCAAATGTCTTTAACTTACAGAGGACACCTAGTTATATTTCATAACAGAAAGATTTTACAGAAGATAAATTATCCACTGTTAGATAAATACATTTTCCCAAGACACTGCTCAGTATTTTATATAGCTTGCCTGGAAAAATGTAATGTTATATTTTCAAGACAGTATTTTTCACACTTGATTTTTTTAAAAAGAGGCACATTTATTTTTTTTGGCATTTCAACCACAATTATAGCCAAGTTTAAAATAGCTTGCCAATTCAGCATCCCTATCCCTGCCTACCTCCTAAAAGGAAGGTATTTTAAGTATTCAGAAAATGAAAACAGATTTTCAAAGAACACTATACACGTGCTAATGCTTCTTATTAAAATCCTATCACACTTTTAAAATTGTTTCTTGCTTTTGTCAGCGGTACTAGTTTCCCACAATAGACACTGCTGGAGTGCCACTTCATTTCAACATTTCTACTGCAATATTTTACATAGATCTAGTGCAAAACCTCTAAAAATAGTATGAAACACTTAATCCATCTCTGACAAAACAGCAGTTTCTCTTTCCACAGCACATCTATAAAACAGCTTAAGGCAAAATGTGCAGAATGCTATCACATCCTACTGGAATTATGAGAGGAATTGCAATAGACAAACTGCAATTACACATTACAAGTAAGGTTAACAACCTCATAACCCTGGAAAACACATTGTAAGAGCTCCAACAATCAAGTTATCGAAACGTATTTTGTCACGTTCAACAAACACCTCTTGCCAAATCATTCCTACAAATACTTTACCGGGACAGTAATTTCAAACAAAGAGTGCCACCTACTGAACCAATGACATTGATTTCTACACTTTTCCTCGACATTTGCCTACTCAAATGGAAAAAAATCCATTCCTCTTAACATGGTGAAATACACTGCACAGCTCCCGGACATTAAGGAGCAGCACCCCGAATACCTACAAATAGAACTTTGCATTTTTGAAAGGCAAACGGCACACAGGGAGTTTGGCCAAACACATTATCTTACATGTGAAAAGGTAAAGTGACCTTAATTGAATTTCCATTTTATGTTGTCATCTACTTTACAGTCCCACTGAACACTCCCCCCATCTCTGTCAAACGCCATTACCAGATGAATCACAGAAGTGGATAAATCCACCACAATGCACACAATACAAGATGTCCTTAGAGGGAAGTTTCTTCCCAAATAAATGCAGATTAGGCAAATCTCTCTCTCAAGACATGAGGGATTAAACCTATTTAAGCAGTCAATATTAAAAACATTTAAGTGACAGTATTATTTCATTACCTTATAAGCTATTTTCAGATTTTGCTAACTGTTTTGATACAAGAAATGTTTGGCAGGAAATTTCACACCCTGAGAGCACACTAAGCATCTCTGCAAGATTACTGCACTTAGGAAATTAAAACAGGACGATCTAGGACATTTTGTGGGGAGCACGAGGTTGAAGTCAGACTTCCAAGTGGCTTTGTTTTTTTTTTCTTTTTTAAAGTACTTCTTACTATCAAGGAAGAAGGGCAAATGGGCATTTACCCCACAGTGAACGGGTTTCTCCTCTAATTTTGCATGATGCGACAGATAACAGTTCAAATACAAACTGTAAATACAAGATTTTGGGCTGAAATACAATCATCTCATGTGTTCATAACAAAACCTGAAAAATATTTCTACCTACAAATCTTGAAATCTAGCATGCATAGCAGTTTAAATGTATGCAGCTGCTATAGTAATAATAACAACAGCAACAATAATAATAATAAAAAATATGTTATAAATGAGGTCTCCCTATCCTTACAGGAGCAAAAAATCAAGGATTATTTTCATATGTTTTTAATGTATTAAAGACAATTATCCAAGCAAAGACCCGGATGTTAGCTTGTTACACTCAGATTTTAGTTTTTGCCCCTTTAGGAAACTCACACACATAAGAGGAACTGAGGACAATTCTACTTTTAAAATGACCATGTGCTGCTTTAGAAAACAAGATTAACACTCCTCACCTAGTATTAGAAAGACACAAAAAAAGCCAAGGTAGAAATGGGTCCATGCTGTAAAAAGCCTCTATTTTTCTTGTCCATACATATGGAATCATCGCCCTGCCTTATACTTGTAAATTTACAGTACAGTCTGTAGAGCAGACTGATTTAAGTCACAGTGATTTAAAAAACTGTGAAGATGTAACAAATCACAAAAAAAGCGCCTTATAAATAACACATTTGAAATAGTATATATTTTATCTATTTTACTGAAGAACCATTAACCATTACAAACAAACAGGAAGCAAGACACCTCAATTTCTAATTAAATACAAGATTTTCTTGCTTTCCTTTGCTTAACTATATATAAGCTTAGTCATAAAAGTGAACTGAATAAACTGAAGCAAAGAAAGATCCTCTTCTCTACCAGGGGGAATGGTTACAGTCATCAGAAACTAGTTTATCATTTTGACAACAAAACAGGTTTCCATCACTACACAGAGGCTTCTCCCAATTGTTTACATTTCTTTAAAACTGTATTGGGAGAGATGACTGATAAAAAAAAAAAAATTGAATAAAAAATGATATGTTGTTTAAACTTTAAATAATTTACCATAATTTTAAACAAGTTAGTTCTGCATTACAAAAATTTAGAAGACTATTTAGGCAGTGAAATTTTGCCTGTATTTTTAGCCTTTTCTGGAAGTCAGTTAATGCAGTATTTTATATAGGAAACTTAATCCATGAAAGCAGAAGGTCTTGCTGTTCTCCAGTTTATGCAATACACGGGTTCTCCTGCACAAGCCTGCCAACATGTCGCAAACGCTCTGACCTGAAGAGACCACATCTCTAGTGACAAAAGGTGATTCAGCCTTCATGATCTCTTAGAGTCACTGTTTCTTTGACAAGAATATCAAAAAAGGTGCTTATACAGTGTCAAATACAAAGCAGCAGGTATGTCTATAAGGTGAAGGCAGTGCTGTGTAGCAATACCTTAGCTGACAGTACAGCTTTGTCAAGACAGCACTCTAATTTATTGGTATCCCTAAATAAGTGGGCAGACTAGCCCAGGCACAGCTGTACCTCAAATGTGTCCATATTAATATTAGAAGATGAGATAGTTTACCCTGACACATCCAAATCACCTCTGCTTATTATATGTATTTTGACTTATTTGTCTTACATACTTTACCACAGAAAATTGATTTTCTTTAAAAAAAACCTTAACAGCTAGTCTTCTTAAAAAAAAACAAAAAACAAAAAACAACAAAAATCGATTTCATTTGGGGCTCGAGGGAGCCTTACTTCTCCCATTCCTCTTCCAAATAGTTCCTTCAGGTTCCATGTTAAAGCTCCTATTTTGCACACAAGAGCACAAATTGGACGAGCCTGAAATCAAAGCCACTCACAACCCTACTTCCTTCGGAAAGCTGAGATTCTTCTTGCAACTCTTCTGGATCAGAAGCAAATCTACAATGTGGAGTTGACTTCCAGAGAAATGAAACATGAAATTAAGCTGTAGTATTTTTTTAGAAACATGGAAAAGTATTAATCACTAATAAACGACCGTGGCATGGCAGAACATCTAATTTTCTTCAAACCATGCAACCTTTATATGTCACTGGCTCACAAGGGCATAAATGCAAGGGAACTGGGAACTTGTCAGATATTCCCTCCTGACTGGTAGCCAGAATCGCACACCTCATCTGATGCAAAATATCATAGTCATTTAAGGAAGAACAGTATCTTTGTTGCAGTTGAGGCAAGGAACTTCTTAAACATTCCCTGATGTGACAGGAGCTATTAAGTTAAGCCCCAGAATCCCTAAGACACTGCAGTGCCAACAGATAACGTATTGGCCATGCTCATAAGTTAATGCAGGTCTCAACTCACAGACAATATTTCCATTCACATTTCTGATTCTTCTTCCATCTTACCATTTACAACCATCGCTAGATACTCTGTTAGTGTGCATGGTTAAATCTGCTGTGACTTTATGAACAGACACTGCCTTTTGGATTTACAGTCCCCAGATCAAAGTAATTTTGATCCTTCCTTTCTTCCGTGGCTAAAGGCTTGGTAGGTGCAAACAAAAACTTGTAAATCCACTTCCTAGAACAAAACAAAATTGCCAGAAATGACCAGGTAAACACCACTCACATGCTTTTGTAGTGGTCAAAAGAAAGAAGCACCTTTGAACACTAATTGCAGAGAATCATGCTAAGACAAATGTTGGAAGCTTATTGGAAGTTTTATGAATTTACTGGACACCTGCATAAAACATCAACTAATTAAATAATCTAGACAGTAAAAGTTATCCAAAAGTGTACATTTAATACTTAACAACAAAAACGCAGCAAAAGCCATGCTAACGATATTGCAGCATTTTATAAAGCATGGATGACTTGTGGTTTTCCAAAGCAAATAAGAGAAGCACCAATGTTATGAATAAATCTGAGGAACAACCAAAACTGTCACTAAGGAAAATTTTTGCAGATGATAAAGCAATTTCATTCACTATCCAAGACCTTACTTGCTGGTACAGTTGCGGTCTTAGCGCCGAGTTCTCAATCATAGTGTGAACCATGGTGATTAAAGGTTCATTCTCTTTCATCTATTTCAAATCAGGAGGAGCATACAGCAAACATCAGTTTACAGCATGGCTAGATTTGAAAGACGACACTGTAAAATATAGCCTCTACTTTAATTTTTTCTAATAATGCAGTAGATTACATTTTATCCCATGCTTTTTATATATTCCATCATTCAGTTATATCAATATCTGAAAAGTTTAATAATATCAAACAAATGTATCAAAGCCACATAAATGCTCAAAACCAATGTAGTATTTATTCACCAACACACTCCCTTTTTAAAAATAAAAATACTTAATATAAACCCAGATTTGCACAACATTGAAATCAAAAGTACTATCAGATTATGCAATAGGAACACTCAAACCTTTATCAGAAAACCTTTCAAACTATAGATTTAATAACTCAATGTACATTAAAATCATATAAGCATTCTCAGCCTCTGAATATTGAAGTGAGGTTTAGACTTCTGTTCATGTACCACAAAATATCTTCATATACTGCACTGATTTCCATACTTAGGAACTTTCAATCATTACTCACTGTATTTATCCACACCCATATATGAGTGAGAAACCATTTCAAAACTGGTCAGATATTTTCCATAATGATTAGTATTTACTGATATGTGTGCAAATGTCAGAGTCAAATACTTTGATTATTATAGTAAAAATTGCATACATTGAGAATTTCAGAAAAGTATGCAACACAGAAAATAGTATGGGATTTTGGTTTTAAAAAGAAGACTTTCCTAAGAGTAAGGGAAAAATTATGAAAACAGATAGTTTTCCTCTCCAAAAGAAACTGAAAAGTCACTTAATGCACAGTCCCCCTCCTATTTTTATTGGAAACTTTAGGATCCATTGGAAACTTTGGGAAACCTTAGCAACTTGTTTCAAGCATGGTTACATAGGAAGGATCTTCCACTCTGTCTTTATGTATATATATATATATATATATATATATATATATATATATATATATATATGCAGTCACCCTGAATTTGCATGGCAAACTTTTGTTTCACAGATTGAAGTGCAACAGAAAGCCAAAGTTTTTGATGCATTTTGGATTTTCTTGTCCCTAATTATTGAGGAAAAAATCCCCTAACTTGCACATTTGGAGAAATATTTTTTTTACTTATAAGAAACACATTTTTATTGTTATAGATGGAGGACCTTTTTGTTGTTGTTGTTGTTTTTTAATACATAGTAAAGTCCGGCCAGCTGATAAGTTAATCACCCAATAAAGAGTATCTAATCTTAGGAAGGCAAGCTTATGATGCTCTGTCTGCTCAAGGCGGGAAAAAAACAAACAAGCAACCCCTCCCATTTCCTCCATCATCTACAGTATACATAAACAGAAAACTAGAACTGACGCAAGAAGTTGTTCTCCCTCCACATTAAAATTTTGTCCAGAGAATGGGTGAACTGGTGATACCAAAAGGTATCTCAACAGTAAGGTCAACAATAAGGTCCAAAGCCAAGCAATCAAACTACGTACAAATTAAATATTTGTAAAGGAAAAAATTGGCTGAAATATTTTATTAGGAGTATGCTGGTTTGGATGCATTTTCATTAGGAGTATTTCAACACCTTCAGGCTCTTTGGCTAATTCTTTTTTACAGTATTTCAAATTTTTCCTTTCTGACTGATAACAGACAACACCGTAATTAATTTCTGTGGAACTGTTCAGAGATTGTTCTCATCCACATTAGAAAAGAAGTGGATTTGCTCAAAAGATGTTCTGAAGCAATGTTTTGTCCTCCAGCCAGATCCAACCTTGATTTACAGGACTTCTTCCAATATTTTTACTACCACTGGTGCTTAATCATGCTTATCTAACACCGCCTGCAAAGGCCAGTTATTTCCAGAAAAGCTCCAGTTCCTCAATCCCTTATGGAACAAAGAGCAAAAAACAGATAATTGGTAAAGTAATGACAACCAAAGAGCCTCTGTAGCAGTCAAATAGTCAAATATAGCAGGCTTTTTTCCCCTTTAGCAAATAATGTTTCCAAAAAATCATGACATTTAACTACTGAGAATTTAAGTTCTTGAGGGAGTATGTATCTGTCACAAACCTTCCGTTAATTAAAGCCAGCACACACACAAGGCTATGCGTACTGAAAAACTGGCAAAGTAAACTGGAGCTATGTGGGACACAATGGCAAGTCCCATGCTCTAAAAGGTGAGGAGGATACCTATTTTTTGTTCTTAATTCATTATCACAAGGCTACTCCCAAACTGAAGTTGGACACTATTCACATTGAATAAACAGCTCAAGGAAAAATAATTGCTTGTTCATAATAGAAATAAGCCTCAATTTTCTCTCACTTCAGGAAAAAAAAAATTGTACAGTAAAGGACACCTTTTAGATCCTATGTATAATAACTAATAGTATTGTACTCATAAAGTTTCTCCAACTAAAGTAGTCACAAAAATCAGGATTAAGATTTTCATAAGCAAAGTAAAGTGTGAACTGTCTGATGCCACACAGCAAAACAGCAGTAAAACCAAATAAAATTCAGCAGTCTTGTCTTTATCTCTTTCTTCTTCTAATAAGTAACTTTTCCCAGACGTGATGCTTCCTCTTTTCTTTTATCTTTACTTATGTAGTATATAAAAGCATTTTCCAGTTGGAAATAATGAAAAAAACCACCTTCTTGACATACGATCTATATGAACAGCTACATTAATTATGGGCCAGCATCTGAATGGGTATTTGTGTTTAAAACTGTGAAGCCAAGCTGTTAACAATTTTTCTCTTCCTTCTTTTTCAAAAATTCTCTTCTGTGTTTGATAACACCCAAGCCAGATGACATTTCAGTATGTGCTGTTCTGGTGGCAGCGATCAGCTGGAATAGTGACTCCCTATCTGGACAGTTGACCACACTGATGAGATAAAACCATATGTTATGGCTCACAAAACACTAAACTCAGATTGGCAGTTTTATCAATTTCCTCTCAAGCTTCCTGAAGGTAAAAGCAGTGGCAATAGGACCTGACTAAGCTTTTCTCCCACCTTGCCTCTGCTTTTTAATCTTCTGCCCAAAAAATAGAAGGAAAAAGCAGTTTTCCTTCCTTCATCCTTTTTACAGCAATGGTGCCTTCAGGGCAGTCTTTTTTTCATGCTATAGAGTCCCTGTCCTTAAGCCTCCCTTCTTCCTCTGGGGAGGGAAAGGTAAAAAAAAAAAGCAACAGAAATAAGAGTGGTGGCTGAGTCAGCTTGGTCTACCTTATCCAGATAACCTGAAAAATACAAGTAAGGAGTAGTATCCTGTATGTTGATATTGTAGGACATTGAATTTTAGTCTGAAACGCAAGATATCAGATATAATACAGGATATCTGCCAGCTCTATCCGAATCCCCTTGTACTATTCCAGCCTCCTCTAATTTACTCCCTTTTCTCAGAAACACTTTCAGGATCTCATAAAGAGGGTGGTGAAGAGGAGAAAACAAGTAAAACACCAGAACAGTATGGATGTTGGCTGTGGGACCTTCATTCCTTTATTTGACAACTTCTTGTTCAAGTTCTGTTTATTTTAGGCACCCTTTGAAAACTGAAAGAAATTTAAAATGAAAATACTGATAGAAGTAGATCAACTACCTAATACCTAAAATAGTTACATAAATAACCATTTCAAAGAATAAGGAAAAAAAGAAAAGACTAAATGAAATTTATCAGAGCTTCTACTGTGACAAACCAGCCTGGAATATGGAGAGATCAGTGTAACAACACACATGAAGACTCTAACATAGATAGCTTGAGCTCAGTAGAAAAATGGTTTTTCAGCCAAAGAAAAGTTTTATTATCAACATAAAACTGGGAAGTGTACTAAAGGGCTGGTTTTCTGGAATTCTCCGTAGTAACAGAAAGATTCAAGTGGTACCTCCTGCCATGGCTTTATTTACAAAGGAGAAAAAAGTGTGTCTAGCTTTTATTTGGAAAAAAATGTTGTTCCTACTTTTCATTACTGTTATTGTAATAACCGGGTACAAATACCTTACGGAGACTGCTGGCTTGGATTTAGTAATGAACAGTCAGTGATCCCTGAAAATTTGATAATGCAGAAGACTGAGATTATATGTGCCCTCATAACACGTCCCACATTGGCAAACAAATCATCATTGTCTAGTGTTGCTAGCTGTGTCCAAAGAACTACTTCTTAAAAGGCAAATGAGTCTCTCACCCACCTCTCTATGAACCCTGAGCCAGCAGAGAAGTTCACAACCTCACTATAAAAAAACAAAAGGATGCCTGACAATCATTCTTTCAGCCATAAGACATCAAAGAAATCATATGGCTGGATATATGTGTCAGCCTCTTCAATCTTTTTTTCTCTATCTCTGAACTACAACAACAACAACAAAAATTCTGAAAGCATAATACAGAAACATCAAAAAGTGTAACATAAGAACTTATAAGCATCTCAAAAGGAAACAGCAGTACAAAAAATAAGCATGACAAAAAACGCTATGGGATATTCTGGAGCCTTGATAAGAAGGCCACCTAACAAGTAGACAACAATTTACTGCAGCAGCATAAAAGTTACCCTCCCTACAAATGAACTTCAGTCTGCCTGAAAATTGACCTGTGTAACAGTACAAACTTACTAATTATTGTTATGTACAGTATTGAATTCTTTGTGACCAAAAAGGTGAGAGTTGAAGATAATAGGACTGAAGTTCCACCACATGCTCTAGGCAAAGCAGGTTTTGACACTATTTTCAGAGATTAAGTATGAGTAGAAATTTAAGTACACAGGACATTTAAAATTCAAAGAGGGCAAGTGATTATGCAAGCTGGTTACAGATGTGAATAATAAGGAGGAAAGGCCTCAATTCTATTAAAAAAAAAAGGTTAAGAGTTTTTTTTTTCCCAACATGAAGGAAAACTGATAATGGACAAAGTAACAAAAAGATATATATGAGAGACCACCCCTAGAAGCAGTGGTACTCAAAGCAAAAAGACACTTGGGGATTTATTGCATACAGGTAAGTATCAGTATTATATTAAAAAAAGGGGAAAAAAGAAAACCTGATCAGAAACTGGAACAAGTATTCCAACCTGCTCTTTCATGATTTTGTGATTAAGGTAATATATTTAAGACTTGATAAAGATTTCTTACTGTTAGAAGTGCAGTGATTTCTTGCACCTCTTGTAGGGGTAATTATGGCACATTTTTAAGATTTAGACACTTCCCTAAATTAATGTTTATTACATCAGATTATGTTTCTAAATTTTATCTGATGCAAGTAAAAAAGAAAATCCTTTTTACCACTTTTCATGTTATACATAAGCAATTCTCTCCATTTAATACTGTCTATCATGCTGACAATCTTGGCTTATCAATCAACAGCATGGTACATAGTTTTACACTTGACATGGACAGTTGGCCTATTCCGGCAATGAATTACATTGTTGAAGACAGAATTATTATTTTATTCCAAAATATTAGAAACTGGAGATGTTTGAGTTGGATTAAATATTTTGGCCTAATTTAGCGAGCAGCTTTTCCCTACTGTTTTGGACATCCTACAGCCCCTTAAGACAAGACAGAGTTGTTTAGAAATGCATTACCATCTAAGTGAATTGGTCACAATTCACACCTTACTTCTAAGAGATAACAGGAAAATAAAGTCACTGGGTGAACCAAGCGTGTGTGTGTGTGTGTGTGTGTGTGTGTGTGTGTGTGTGTGCATACCTGTGTGTGTGTGTGTTTCCATGTGCATGTGTGGTTTTTAGTAACTCACTGAAATCCTGTCACAAGACCACATAGGACAAGTTCTAAGAACAGTTGGTATTAAGTGTAAGGCTGAAAAATTTCATTAGAAGAAAGAATATTAGAAAAAGAAAGGCTCTAATGATTTTTATCTTTTTAACTAACAGACACTTAGTTATCTGTATTTCTTCTAAGCACTTATGACTGTGTTTTGTAAGTGTTAACAAAAATTTCCCATTTAAAATCTTCTCTCACACAACTTGTACAGAAGTCCCATTTGATCATGCAACAAAGCCATAAAAAGAAGTATGTGATGTCACAATTCTTTACTTGGCAATCAATTACGTTAGCAAAGACGGAATTGTACCCTCACTCCATAAGTTATCAGAAGTTGTAATGAAGTAAATTCTTATTCTTATATAAATCTTTAAAAAATAACTGAGTAAAAAGAGAAAAAGTAATGAGCCATGCTATGGTTTGTTTTAAGCATTTCTGCATGTTTGACCTCCCTTTCATTTAATGTCCTGTAGAAACATCTAACTCTTCTTAATTTGGAAAACTAAAATTATCAGAAGTACTGATTTTCTATACACTGCATGTGTGTCATATGCGCTTGGACATATAATACGACTTTGGTTAAAGATGATAAAATGCATCTGTTAGTGTTACAAGCAGGAAACGAAGATCAGAAAAATTAATTGGTGAGTGGCTACTATATTCTGGCGAACTTTAAATTGAAGGGTTTTTTTCCATTATCTGTCAAATTTGTAATCAAGATAATTCTGTGCTACTTATAAAGGGCAAATATTAAACATCCAATTTCATAAAATGCACTGAAAATCCTTCTCGCCCAAATATTTCCAGATTGATAGGAGCAAGCAAAAAGCATTAAGAAATGTAAACACACAAGAAAATTGCAAATCCCACCTGATGATCCAAATATATGGCATTCCTTTGAAGGTGATGTGAAAGAATCTCATTCTATCAGGCAGCAGTCAGGGGGGAAGAAGGAAAGGGACAGAAGGTGCAGAATGCATGAAAAGAGCTTTAAAAGATGTAAACTAGACAGTGATCTTCCTACTTTACATAGAAATATAATGCTGTTTTTATCTACTTTTTTTTGGTGGTTAATGAGTTTTGAGCCCAAAACAGAAGTGATGAAAGTTTTCCATGAATCAGACTATGAACTACTATATCACATTTAGGTTTTACATATAAAATACAGTAAACTCATGTAAAGGTCTACTACACAGACAACTATAAACCCTTTGATAAATCTGTTATAACCATGTCCTGATTTTTGTACATGGATTATAAATAAGATTGTATCTTTTATGAGGCAGATAAATAATAAATTAATTTCATGATCTATCACTAATTTTTATTATAATAGGTTGAAAACCTTTAAACTTAACTATGATATATTTTAAAATATTCTTATGTAATTTTGACTCAGCTAATATTGAAAAGCTCTGAGTAAAGCCTCAAAGGGTTGATAGCAGAACATCACATACAGAAAGAACCAATGTTACTCTATTCTACTCCCATAGTAGTCAGAAAATTTTGCACTAATGGTACAATGCAAACTTTGACTTAATGAATGACTACAAGTTAGTGAGAATGGTACATGACACACATTGCTTTATAGCTGACCTTTGGGCTGCTGGCCTCAAGTTTTAGTTGCATGAGCTGTGCTAGTGTGTGTTCCCGGATACTACTCAGTTCAGCTTGCTGCCGTCTCAGCTTTATTAGCAGCAGCGTGAGCTCCTCTGGCTGAAGGAGTGCAGTGTGAGAAGCCAAAGAGTAGAAAAAAGGTTAATTGGTATCCTAAACAACACTTAATTAAAATAAGGGTTCTTATTATCTTTCTTACAAAAACTTTCTACAGTGACACAACAAAAGATACACCATTTTTCCCCAGATTGACCACTTTCAAATATATAATGACGGGTTAGCTTTCAACTACTCAAACCAGTTGATACTGCAAATGCCATAAAAGTGTGACATTCTGTATAAAGGACATAAATGAGTGAGGATTTTTCAGGAGAAAGTCTGTGCAGCCCTCAGACTTTTTTCTGACATACATATCAAATTGATGATATTGATTTAAGTGAAGGGGGAGATAATTCTAGTCCTTAGGATATCATTATCTGTACGTGCCATTTGAGCCTGGTGAAAGAATCAAAAAATTCCCTCAAGAAAGTTTAGTTTCTAAACTAATTTTTCAAAGGTATGCATTAAAATTAAGAATAAAAATAATAGAAAACCCACAATAACTGAACTACATCGGAAACAATCACCTTTTGCATAATAAAACTGCACAAGCATGACAAAAATAATTTTCCGTCCCACCTTCCACAGGTCTGAGGCCACTAGTTAATTTATTGCTTTACTTTTGTGACTAAGATGTACAATACCGCCTTAGATGAAGGATGAAGAATTGTATTTAAAACCTGAGACTCTCTATATAATGGAAATAAAGTCACACTCAAATGGGTATTTGTCAGGTAATTCTTCACATATCAATTTAGGTCAGTATCGGAAACTCTACCTGAACCACTCCTGGGAACCATTTCTATTGGCAATACTTCAAAAAAAACAAAACACTTAATATCGCAAGTATTTTTGTTATGTTCCAGTTTGCTTCTGTTTCTTACACTTCTCCAGAAGTCATCTTATAAGATGTTAAATATTCATCCAACATTTTGGTTTTCTCACAAGTTCTGTGAGTTTAAAAAAAACCAACACCCAAACACAAAAGAAAAAACCCTAAAACCCTGCTTGCTGTCTCCCACAGTCACAGAATTTCCCCAAAGAAAATAAGTAAGGAAAAAAGCTCCAGAGAATGAAGTATTAAATGACTGAAAAACGAATACTAGTTTCTCAGAATAAAGAAAACACATCCCTGGGAACAAGAGTGGCACTGGCACCGTTCTGAGCTCATACCAAAGTAGCCCACAAGAGGGAGCAAGGGATTGCCACATAGCTTCAGTTGTCAAAACCATTTGTTTTGAGGGAAAACCACCACCAAAGCCAAACTGTCTAGCAGCCTATCTTCCTCTTATAGTACTCTCTTAATATCTGGATTTAAAATACTTAATTTCAGAGAGCAAGTGTAAGAATCTAGACTGCTATACTAGATGTTTTCAAGTCCTCCTCAAAAATCTGTGACAATGCTTTCAGTCTGAAAATTAACATAATTTCAAAGCACACAAAAACTTTTTTTTAGAAATAAGTAAATTGAAAGTAGCATCTTCAAACAAAAGGAACAGTAAATCACTTTTTCAAGATCAAAATTCCTCTCGGTTTCTTCTGCAAAAGCCCAATTTTAGTGCAGTGGGAATAAACTATTTAGTGGTACTTAAATCCAATGTTTGCAAGCAAAGTTTTTTCCATAGAGGAGCCCATCGAACAGGAATTCCTATTCCTCTCTAGACACTGATAATGTTGCAAACATTTTTGACATTGCTGTAAGTGACGTGTTTTTGATACAGCTCTTGGGACTCTTGCAACAACCACAACACAAAATTTTGTTTAAAGAGCTACCTACAGGTTTCCTCCTCCAGCCCTTGCAACGCTTGAGCTGTGGGCAGGACTTCTGGTTTCTACAGGCAGAAGCTTGGAACTCCTTGCCCCCTATCCTGCTCATCAGCCCAACTCCAGCAGCAGAGCCCAGGAGAGCTGATGGGACCATGAACCCAAAGAAAAGTCCGGAGAAAGCACGGCACAGAGATAAGGTGCCAGCTGCCAAAGGCCAACCCGTAAGTTGCTAAAGGTGCCAGGGGTTCATGCTGAGAAGTGCAAGAAACAGGCATCGAGGCAGTGGAAGGACTGACTGGGCAGCTGTTGCCCATGGTATGATTCAAAATCTGTGTTTTTAATTAATAACTCTCTCAAACAGCAATTTCAGATGGACAGAGAAAGATTAAGGAAATGAGACAAAAGCTGGTAAAGAAATGACAAATTCAGGACAATCTCTTAGCTGTTGGCTGAGAGTCATGTTTCAATTAGGAAAGTGGATGTATTCACCTTCGGTGAGAATTTCAGCTCTACCACAGTAAAATGGGAGATATCAGAAAGAACACAATTTTACCAAGTGCAATTTTAGTATCCTTAAGATTTCCAAAAAAAGGCAAAATTTACTTATAGGATTTTCTAACTAATCAATGGAGAAATAAGTGTTCTGAGATGTATTCTACCCTCTCCCTGATAATTAAAATAAAGGCTACATTTAATGCAAGCTTTGAATATAATATTTCAGTGTTGCCTCTTCATACTTAAAGATTTATTCTTAAAGAAAGCCTAATGTACAAAATAAAAATCCAACTCACTGTTTTGCCTTGGAGGCTCTGAGGAGTAACAGGCTGTAAACTCAGACCTGCTGGCATTGACCTTCTGTCAGGCACAAAGACATGCTGTACAGAAACAAAATAGCACAGTATGATCCACAGTTATCTAAAGACTCAAAAACTATTAAATTCTAAAAAAAAAAGTCAAACCAACTTCATGTTCATGACAAATTAGCTATGATTTGTGCGAGCTTTGGCCAGTCATGCTCCCTGCTGGTCTACTACCTAGGACACTTGAGTAGTTTATCTCTAAATTTTAGAAAAACCACAGCTTTCATCAGTCATTTAATTAACAATCCTCCCTCATAGTTGTTGCTGTACTGACAGCCTGTGCAAACAACAATTGTAGTTTTTCCACCCATCACTGAAAGCTGTTTAAAAACCTAAGATCCCTATATAGATGGGGCTTAAATCTTAAATTTACCCTATGGATTTCAAATAGTCTCCTAATTACCCGCCACTTAAAAACAGGTCTGCATTTTTAAGTTAATGGCAAAAGCTAGTTGTGTAATTAAAAAAATGCAAACATAAATAGTATGAAAAACCAAAGGGAAACAGACGTCTGGTATACAAAATACTAAATATGAACTGAAATACTAGCATAAAGTGTTTCATAAGGAAAAAGAAATATCAGAAAGCAAAACATGGCTGAAAGGACAAGTAAGCACATGGTCTGAAGCACTGATTACTAAATTTCCAGTGCAGCTGAGACTTAAAGGATGTCAAACAAAATGACTGCTTCATTGACAGTGACCTAAAAAATTCCAAACCCAAGACTTAGTAGTAATCAACTGTAAGTTGTTTAAACTGCTTTAAGATGTAGTTAAAGATTTTTTTCCTGCATCAGGAAACAAAGACACCTGAGATAAAGTTTTAGGAAAAATGTTCAGAACTATTTTATACCAACTCTAGTTTTACATCCAACTGAAAGAGTAATTTTTATGTATTTATCTGCAATCCATTAAAAAACATTCATAACACAAGCATGATGGATACAGCAGAGCCACATACAGCCCCCAGGTTTACGATTCTTCCCTAGAAGTGACCTTGCAAGACTATCACATCAGTTCTTCACATTTCTCTCTCAGTGATGAAGACCAAAGTTACGCTAGTCAAGTGCTAAGGTTGTGTGCAAATAGACTCTAATCTTTATCGATGTCCCTAGTAACTGAAACACATCAGAAAAAAATGACTACACTCAGTTTTCTGCTGGAACCCAAGCCAGCCAAACTTGTGGCCCAAGAATGTAAAACAGCACACGGAAAGAATTCTGTCATTTTCGGTCCTCTTAGAGTTCCAGCTAAAAAAATCTAGAAAGAAGCAAGATTTCTGTACATACAACAGACTACTGCAAATTATTTGTCCGTTGACTCCTTTTCTTTCCTTTAGAGAAAGACATTATCATAGACAGTAACATTAGGACAACATGTTTTCATCTACTGTATTAGAAAAATATCTTTTTATAACTGTTAGATTTTTAAATGCTTTTTAAAATCAAACCTTTCTCCATGAAAACAGTGATGTAACTTAAATCTTCATTATAATAAAATATACTACAGTGCAACATGAGTTTTACAGTAACCATATACTTTCTACTAAAAATCCCTGTCAGTAAGATTTTTAACTATTAAAATAACTATTTGTACCTTAGTATGATGTGTCCTATGTCTGCGATCAATAGTTACATCTCCCCTTTGCACTGGTGAAGACACTTCTGATCTGTAGGTCCGCTGTGGGGAATATCCTTGGAAACCAGCAATCGAACCATGAGAAGGCGAGGTGGGAATCGAATGCATCGTCTGATCAGAAATATTAATCATAGTTTTTGGGCTACTTAAAGTACTGTGTCTAGTAAGAGTTGTTTGCTTATTGTAAAACTGACGTTGCTGCCATTCATAGAGCTGCCACATCGTGTCATCGCGCATCGACCGCCGCTTTTCTTCGGCTGTTACTGGTCCTATGGCTCTGTCGTAAGCCGCTGGCGTTACGCTGCAGAGGCTGTCCGGCCGTGCTTTGCTGTTTCTAGGCAGTGTTCTGTAGCCTTCTGGGTACCGGGGTAAAACTTGAGGCCGATGGCTTGGCATGTTTCTTGGTAACGTCTGATATGAGATTATGCTGAAACACAAATTTTCTTTTAATTAGTGGACAGCATTAATATTATGGCAATATAAAGTCTTTCAATATTGGTTAGGTTTATCCAGATAACTCTTGCCTTTTTTTTTTTTTTTTTAAATACAAGTGTCATTTTAAAAGCATGCAAGAAAATCAAGACAACAATTAAAGAATCAACTATAATACTTGAATGCACTGTAACAGCCAAAACTGGATCCTCTCTCTGATTAGCTGCTTGATTATATAATCCATATTTCATCTTTTTACCAATTTAACAGTCTAGTTGTGTGAAACTTAGATCATCTTGTAACTTGTCTATATGCTAGATAGGTCAAAGTTTTGAAATCTTTGAAGTTCTACACTGTTTCTCTATGAGCTCATTTTTCAAAAGTGAAAATATCTCCTGTTTCCCTAAGAAAATTTTGAGCAGTGACTGGACACAAAAAAATATATATTATTTTTTTAACAGCAGACCAAGCTAATATAGCAGTAATTGTCTAATGAAATTATATTGTAAAATTGTCAAGGACAGGCCATTCCATATCAGCTATTGAAGTGACACAAATAGCAAAATATTTCTTTGTTTGATAAGAATATGGTATTGCTTTTCAACTCTGATATGAATTCAAAGGCTTATTCTTTAATTTGTTGCCACATTAAAATTCTGGAGTGCAACTGTCATCATAAATAGCCCCCTACCAACTTTCCCATATGAAATAAAGGGTTCCAAAAGAGTTTACAGAATCCATTTCCTTCCATATTGAGGGCATCTAACAGCTCCTATTTTATATACAGTCATTTAATTGAAATTGTTTGTTGACATTTTAGTATTCTTAAAGTCCCTATAGACACCTTTAGAGGTTGTCTCTAGAATTACTGTTGGGTAGCAATACTGGTTCTGATGTCTAAGTTGGACTACTTGGTAAAGCGGCTTTGCTGCTAAACTTTTAGGGGCTCAGTTCTGAAATGTTATGAACACCCTCAAAACTTCAAAATAGTCCTTCATCCTAAAGAATGCAAATACCATCCAGCCCAGAATACAGAACTCCCATGTCTGAATTAAGCAAGCAAAGGGTGGCAGAGTGAAGATGGAAACCTGGTGCTGTACAGGAGGCATTTATTATTTAGGACGAGGCTTATGTGAGCAAGGTGGGGAGGCAGAGGCTCACATCCTGGGTTAGCAGCTACAAAAAACCCTCACTTGGTACCATGCAACCCTTCTATATTTTTTCACATTTGAGAAAGACCACAGAAGTGAACCACTTTTGGTGAAAACATTTACTTATGATTTGTGCAAAATTAATTCAATAAAGTGATACTGAAGTGGAACGTTTGTATTTTTTTATTTTAAAAAACAGTTATTTTTATTTTTAAAAAAGTTTGTTCTCCTCAAGGCATCAGTTGCCTTTATCATGTAGCTCTTGCAAAACTAGATGTCTAGATCCACAGAAGTGGCAGATAACAGCTTCAAGAATTAAAAACTGCATTGCTCTCATTCTTATTAATTTCTCGGGCAATCAGACTACTACGGGGTCAGCCCGTTCCTCTAAAAAATTAGTAGTTTTACAGTGAATCCTTTTCACTCCAGATTAAGGACACTTGACAGATCCTATTTTATATACAGTTATTCAATTGAATATGTTTGTCAACATTTTAGTATTCTTAAAGTCATAATTTTCTTCCAGCCTGACACACCAGAGATACTCAGTTTGGTCCTCCATGATTTCTCTAACACATTAGAGAGACAGATACAATGGAAAGCATCTTTATTAAAAGTCAGCACCTTTTCCCCATTAAGTGATGACTAATTTTCTCAAATATGAGCTGAACAGGTCTTACTAAAAAACAGCCTTACTAGGCTCTCACCCCAACCTTAAGCTTTAACATAACCTGGAGCTTCTTTCTACTCTCATTCATCAACTTCAATTCTACTTAAGTTTCTGTCTCCTGCCAGAAACTGGCAATCTGAACAAAAATAAAATTTAAAAGAAACCACATACTAAAGACGTCACAATACATGAGAGATTTGGATCATTATTCAAGGCCTCTTCCAAAAATGACAGCTCAAGGTCAATTCTTTTTCAGTTTGCTACTTTTATGTAGAACTGCATTTGAAAGTATACCTTTTGTGCTATCAATGCCACCTTTATTTAAGCAACAAGTGTTCTCTATAGTGAAGAATAAAATATTGTTAATTAGTGACACATTGTTAACAGTAGTTCCCTCTATTTGATTCCCACAATGAACTTGGTTTTAGTGTTTTTATACTTGTTCACAACTGAAAAATGGCACAGCTATTCAAATTTCTGCAGTTTCGTTGCAAGTTTTACAGTCCAATTTAAATAAATTTTAATTGCAACAAAGAGCCTTCTCAGGTCTCATTACACAAGCATGCATAATAAAATAAATGATAGAGTATGCAAGTCGCTGTCTGTACTGCAAGTTCAAACTTGATCAAACTACTTATGTTGAGTATTTCACATTAATAATTCCTAATTATATTTAATGAAAGACAAAAGGCAATGAGGAAATGTTCAACCAATTTTGTCAAGTGTAAGTCAAACTAATGTAATTTTTTCATGTTTTTGCAAAGACTGAAAAGCCCCTAACTCCTGTATTTTGAAATGTGCAGAAAACACATTTTCTTAACTTGGTTCTATCTTAAGCTCTGCTCTGCCATCTATCTATATGCAAACTCTGTAATTTCCAACTCTTCAAAATATCTCCTGTGATAGCATCTCCATACTTACTATCTAATGTAATATTAAAAACTTTTATATTTTATTGCTAGAGCTGCTTGTCTGTAAGCCAGCCTGGAAGCAACATCCCTACACTTCTGTCAGACAGAGAAATTGCTATCGGCACAAGATTCCATATTGTCAGTCATTCACACATAACTTTAAAGCTTCATGAATAAGCACTGGAACTCAATATCAGAACTAGGTGTTTAATTTCATGAGAAGAGAAGCTTTAAGCATCAAGTTGGTTAGATCTCTATGACTTACTCTTAGATAAAGTTTCTCTCTCTCTCTTCAATTAAAGCTTGTTTAAAGTTTAAAAGCCCCCTGGAATATTTTTTAAGAATTGAAAATAAAATATTATTACAAGAATTTGTGAACAAAAATGCAGAAGACAGGGCAATTTCAAGAATAGATTTTAAGAGGAAAAAGAATTGTTATGATTGATAACACCTTCTCTCTGCTAGGATAGAGAAATTTCTAACACCCAAAAAGGGTTTCTAGACATTTTTATTTATCAAGTTATTAATATAGTTTAATTTATTACTAAGCATTCAAATGTTAATAAAAAGAGAAACTTTAATATATCTGTTCTGAGCATTGATCCAGGTGTTTCTTACAGAGAACAATGAATTGTGTATTTATGTAATATAGACCAAACCTGACAGAATCTAACCAGAATAGAAATCTAAGTATTATTTGCTAGAAAGCCTAGTAAAAAAAAAAAATAAAATTTACATAGTACTTACCCTCTCGTTTCCTCTTCTTGTCCTCTTCCTCTTTGTATTTTAATCCACTGTTCCAACTGCAGCATTGAGTTAGTTCTCTGCATAACTCGTTCTGACTCCATATGTGACTGGACCGCATTGTGCTGACCTCCATCTCCAGCATCTGCCAGGACAACACCAACAGCTTTATTCTCAGACCCATTTAAATGAACTGGTCTGAAGTGCCCAGTCTGAATCGTGCTCATGGGTAAAGTCCTGTATTCGGAACCCAAAGGATTTAGCTTTACACTGTTAATTTTCGTTAATGGTTTATCTTGCCCGACTTTCTGGAATCCGTATTTTTCGGCTTCCAATGCTTTCTTCTCATCATTTTTGTTCACTTCTTTGTTTTTCTGGTTATTTTGTGCATCCGGCTTAATTAGCACCCGATGGTTTGAAATATTATTTGCTTCTCGAGGTGGTGTATTTTCCATGGTTAACTTCTCTACTCTGGAAAGGAATATATGACAAGCTATAATATCAACAAAACATTAATTAAAAACAGTAATAAAAATGAAAAGTTAATATATCAGTGTTTATCAGGGTTATTTCAGAGAATCCCTGTCCAGATAGTTTACACCAATATCTTGGCTTTGAGAGAAAAATGCAGGATATATTTTCACAATAATCAAGGACAGGTTGGTTTTGTTGTTGTTGGTTTGAGGTTTCTTGTTTTGTTTTTGCTTTGTTTTGGGGCTGGTGGTGGTATTTGCTTTGGGTTTTTTGTTTATTTGGCTGGTTTTGGTTTCTTTTGGTTGGAGAGTGAGAGTGTTTTTTCTTCCATACTTCTCTACTTCTTTTCTATTTTAAAAGCATTTACAACATGGGGTAAATTTTTTAAGCCAACTTCCAATTAGCCCCCTAGAAAAAATGTGCACAAGAGGAAATAAACAGTCTGAAAAAGTGGATGTTCAGTTCCTGGAGGGTTAGACATTCAAACAGTAAAAATACTCAGTGGTTCTCCAAGAGCTACAGCTTCCAGATGTCAGCCTGAAATTCAGACAATTTTTAAAGCCATCTTTAAAAATGGTAGCAGATTACATTGCTGACCAGCATGTGTTTCACAGTACTGCTGAATTTAACATATAATGAGATCCTTTAAAGAAAGCAAACAACTTTTCATGGTCACTGCCATCAACAAGGTTTCTCTAGTATGTTATCACTTTGGCTGGCATACATTTTGTGGAAAATAACTGTGGCTCCCCTAATTTTAAGGGAGAAAATAGCTGCTGACTTAGGGAACTGTACCACAAAAATAATTATATTTTTAGAACTGTTAATGCTTTACAGTACTTACACAAGTATTTAATGTATGCAGCTCTATTAGTTATCTTCTTTTTAAAAGTTCAAAATGTCAGGAAGCTGTGGATTTTTCTGCACTGGGACATGAACTAAACATTCAGCTCAGACAGTGGTTTGTTTTTTTGGTTGTTTTTTCTTTTTCTTTTTTTTTTTTTTTTTTTCTCCCGTATACTATAAAAAAAAACACAGCAAAAATCCTACAATGTTTTGATCAACATTTTTTGGTATGGGAGGAAAGACGAGGAAGAGATAATTCTTTAAGATTACATCTCTATAAAACCAAACCAAGAACAACTTTATGACTGTGTCCAGTTCAAGTGCCTAATCCATGTGTAAAAAGGCCATCACATACAAACTGCCAAAGAGCACAAGTACGACCGCTCTCTGAAAAATACTCTAATTCCAACTCGATTAAAAACATACATAGCTGTAAGCATTTTTGCCAACCCCATCTCTACACTTCTCCTACAGATTATTTAAACCATGAATTGCCAACAGGCCAACAGCTATTTGGGACAGAACCACAGCAAATACATAAGGACGGAAAACTGTAAGGTCCTTATAAAACTCACCATTGCTAATAATACTGGACACTTAATTTAAAATGTACCTCCTATTACCACCCTATTCTTGTTACAAATTCTTTGTGATATGAAAGGAATCAAGTGACTCCTGCCTTGACAGGAACACCACTTCAGATGTATCAGTCAGAAATGGCAAGACAGCAATGTCCTCTGCATACTGTACGTGAGTTAAAATGAAATGCTCATGCACTTTACATGTTAACAAGGAGTGTGATTTTTTTTCCCCACGTCTCTTTCTGATGTAGTTGTGATGATCCCAATCTCTGCTTGATACTTTGAAACGTTATAAAAACTCCTCCAAAATTTACTCTATTAATATAAGCAGCTCAACATAGTTCTTTTTTCCTTCAGAAATGATTTCTGAGCTGCCAACGTGAAAGCATACACACACATCAAATGTATTGCAAATTAAACATTCATACCAATAATCTAACATGAACATCTCTCTTGCTATATGCGTCAGCATTATTTTTAAACACAATGGTTTTTTCTCACACATCACTATTAAATGCAGAGGTTAGATACATCAATGTTTTCTGCTAGCAGAAAGGGGAGGATAACATTTCTGCCAACCATAACTTTCAGAGAAAATAAATCTCTATGTAGAACCTGTTTTTATGTAGACTTTTGTGGGGGAGGACACATGTGGTGGAACTGCTATACCTACATAATCTTTTATATAATTTCCAAGTATCAGAAAAAGAAATGCTTTGCTATCCTCCTACTGTAATTTAAAAGTGAGGGATTTTATTATTTTTTTTTCCCCCTAAGACTTTAAACTGTTCCCAAGACCAAACATTTCTGCCTACGTTCCTTCTCAAGGTTATGAGAAAAAGCTGGATCACCTTCCCCCTTCTAACTCAAAACTGCACTACCCAGTGTTCTACCACAAACTAGAGGAATTCTCCAAACAAGAAAGTGAATGAAAAACTCCATTTCCCACAATTATCAAGTCAAAAAGGGTGTTCAAATTTCAGTTTTCAGACAGCACTCATGAGTTTACAATTAAATATAAGAACTATCTTGCAAATAATCCTAAACACAGGCATTAATATATGCAACATGCCTTAATAGTACCACCTATCCCTTATATAGAACTTCATATCAATCTTTCTCAAGGTGCTTTACAACAGAGAAGCAGTTGCCATTTTACAGATGGAAAATCTGTGGCGCAGAGGGAGAGTGGCATCTCTAAGGACATTTAAAGTCAAGACTTGGCACAGTGTTCGATTCACACTATCATACCAGTTTCCACTGTCTGTCTTAATTAAAAAACAACTAAATCACAGAATTGTTTTTTGATGCAATCTCTATGCTGTATCACTTGTTACTATGGTTATGCACAGCAGAGCCAAGCATTTATATTTGACATTCTCCGTGATGGTGTAGAGGTTGAATGACTGACATTCAAATAGACTTCTGGGCTCTCCTTTAAATTTGTGCATCAAATAAGGCAACTCAGTGTGAGCAAGAGATCTCTTTTCACAGCAAAGAATCCAGATGGGAAAGAATTATCAGAAACTAAGAGGTAAATGTAAGAAACATAAATCCATATTTATATTTGGCTCCATATTTCTATCTATCACTCAAAGACATATTCAGCAAGACTTGCAGGGTATTTTGAGGACAGGAGAGGGAGAAGATGAAGAGAATGAGCATTGAACACATAGTCCTTCAGCATATACTGAATACAATTTATAGATTTCTACAACCAAACAGGAATAATATGTTTGGAACAGTAATACAGGAAAAGTACTATTTTGTGCTGTTTAATAAAAATAAGTAATTCTGAAAGGGTTTGGTGGGGGGCATTTAATTACATTTCAGATGGACATGAGAACTGTGATTTAACAAAGCCAGGCAGCAGCATTTGAAAACAAAAAGCCATCTTTTCCAAACACAGGACATCAGTAAACCCCCACTGTGGATGCCACTACGCTAACAAGTGCTTTTTTAGTAGCTTAGCTTATGCTGTTCAGGGAAAGTAACTACATTAGGAGAAAAAAAAATAAAAAAATCTTTTCTTAGCACATGCTGCATCACTCAGAAGAAGCAAAGTCTCTAGCACATACAGATGACAGCAAAAGGACATAAAAGTGATGCTCTTAAACATGGGAGAGTAGAGAAGCCAGCATTTAGGGTAAAAATGATAAATCAGTATGTTGTGGATATTAGTATCTACAAACAAAAGCAAGAAATCAGTACTCATAGACACAACTTAACTGTGGTTTGCAGTGGTACAACATGGAATGAGTAAGACATTTTGCTAATCCAGAGGTTGTTTGAGATCATGTTTTGAGTCATAAGCTTAAATAGTTCCTCACTGACTAATGTATTTGTGTTTAATTATTTTGATAGGTCTCTCAGCACATTATTAAACTTGAATTTACTATCCAGGTAAAATTAAAACAAAAGTGTTTAGAAAGGAGTAATTACAGTTACGTCAGTAGGACCAAATAACATTTATTCTTCCCTGCAGTTATACATCAATTCTAAAAGAAATGGTTACATTTTTGTTTTCTCACCTCAGTAACTCATCGCTGTATTATGTGGCTAACTCTGTCTGAAAAGTAAGATTATTTTATGGAAAACTGGGCAAACCCCACAACATTTAAATATTTTAAATATTCCTTTTATCTTTTTCTCTCCAAGGAACTCAAAACCTCAGAAAAATAAAGATACACATTGTAGCTCTGAAATTATTTAAAGCTGAAACATTCAATTTAACAGACTGTTGGGTTTGGATTTTCAGAGTATCATAAGCAGTAAAGTACCCTGATTTCTAGATTTAAAGAACTATGCTGTAAAAAATTATATCATTGGGTCATTTATGTTAAAAAGTACTTAAGAGTGGCTCAACATCAGTTTGCATAAATATTTAAGGAAATAAGTTCTTAATAACTCTAGGTATAGTATCATAAGTATCTAGCCTGTTAAAAAACTGTATTCAGTACAATGTTAGAACCTCTAGAAAAAAAAGAATTGAGAAACAAAGGCACTGGCTGAATTTGACTAAACCAAAATCATTTATGCTTAGAGCTATGTGCATGCCAAACTTCAGGTTACTTAGAGATGAGGTAATACAATACTTAATACTTAACAGATTTTTACAGGAAAGAAATTATTTCTTCTGGATAAGAACATATCCTGCTACGTAGTTCATTTTAAGAACTGGTTTGCTAGTCAAAAGATGGATTCTTTAGAAAACCAATGTCTGAAGGATTTTCTTCCTTATTATAGCTAACAGACATGAAAGTCTTTGAGACTTCACTGGTCTTGAAATGTATTTTCTCTCAAGTAATTGTTTCATGACTACTGACAAACTTTTCGAAGAGGTCACATATACTTCTGTTTTGTTCTAAGGTTTCTTGCCCGATTTAAAAAACCAAGATGGTGTTACGTGAGTCACTTTTCTGACACTTGCTTTGGTTGTTGGCAAACCCATTCCACCTGTGATATCCTGGCAGAAAACTACTGATTTTGCTGCTGAGTTCTTTTCTACTTGTTTAGTTTGCTACACTGACTCACCAAGGAGTAAGATAAGCACCCGAAGCAATGCAAGGCAGATTGCAGGAGCACGTATAGCTGGCTGGAAGGTGTTAGATAAGCTCAGCTGTAGTGGGAATCCCTGCTGTTTGTGTACACACTGCCAAACACCTGCAAGAGGGAGGCACCAGTGCCGGAACAGGCACTGTGGCTGCAAGAAGCGGGTACGAACGCACGGCCAAGCGTTTTGGGAGGCTGGCACACCCCTGAAGGCAGCGGACTGTGCATCTGCCATGTTAGAGCAGCCACGGCCCTGCAGCCTGGCAGGCCGCCTGCCCGGGCCGCAGAGCTGCGCGGCCACCAGCGTCAGCTCACTGCCCGTCCCCATAGGCTCTGAGGCAGCAAACAGAACCGTACAGCTGAATTAATGAACTGCACAAAAGAGTGGATATTTACATTAACATTTTAGATTGCTTACGTTAAAAGAAATGTCACAAGTACTAATGTAACATCTGTCTACCTAATTAAGTTTACTAAATACTTTTTATAGACCACTAACTATTACCCAAGAGACTATGAAGACAGCACTTATTGAGGAGACTCTGTCAGATGGAGATATACTTTTTCCACATTGTTTTTTCTACCACAAAGATGTCCTCTTCAACATTCAGTCTTCACAGTATTGCAAATACCAAATGAAGGTCATTTCATTGGTTCAAAAAAGATTCAGAATGACCCACTTCAGTATTATTCCCCCTGTGAAGGGGGAATAATAATACAATCAATACATGATATTTGTTGGAAGTTAAGTGTGACTGATTTGGTTTAATCATTTTTCCATCTGTAAGCTACTATAGCTATATGCAATACACTTAACAGTGCAAACCAAAATAGATTTTTCAGATTAAGTTTATTATTCACTAAATTACGTGAGGCATTTTATTTTGTCAAGGTAACTTCATTCTTTTAAGATTAATCTTTTAAAAACTCTAAATGGAGAAAGTAAAAGGTGAAAATGCTATTAAGTATCTACTTGCTTATGCCCAATTTCACCCTGCTCATCCCTTCCCTGCAACATCTATAGTTCCTAAACATTAGGAGGGTTACAGGAGACAAGTAACATCACATCTTTATATACAATATGAAATCATACATAATCAGATCAAATTTCATTGTGGTAGTTAGACCTACCACCCCTCATTTCTATAAACTGAAACCTTATTTTCAGTAATTTTGGGAAAAACATATGACACCTGAGAT
Organism: Tyto alba; assembly: GCF_018691265.1. NCBI lineage: Eukaryota > Metazoa > Chordata > Aves > Strigiformes > Tytonidae > Tyto > Tyto alba. The sequence continues at coordinate 12,949,581 of NW_024881295.1, forward strand.
CTTGAATCACATGTGTATTATTTCAAAATAGACAATGATGTATTTTTTTCTGTTAAACTGTTTCACTATGTAGTCCAATGCAGAGAATTAAATACTTCATATGCTATCTATATATTTAAGGGATCTTACAGACAAAAGCTAAGATTTCAACCTCTTGCTTAAGTTGCACAGGTACAAATTTAAGTGTTCCTAGTTTACTGTTACCCTGCCGAATGTCCTGTAGATTGGTGTAAGTTTCATCATGCTTGACTGAGAAGCTCACAAAACATGAAACCATGTAACATTAAAAGTGTCTAATAATTCTGCATTCCATTTTATGCTTCTGCCAGTACCATACTGGAGCATGGGATACAGAAATGTCAGGAACAAGTTAACAGGAATGACTTGCACTAGCAATGTAACATTCAGAAAGATTGCTTGCATTTTGACAACAAGTTGAATGTGGTTATTCTTCTGCAAAAGTTGTACCTTCTTCTTTGGTACTTGTGTCTATGTGATTTTTTTTACTGTTTTTTTTCAACTTAAAATTTCTCAGCATTGCTGCTGTTCATTTAGCTCCACTGTAGCAGGAACTAACAGTGCAAAACAGGTGACAACAGCCATCAGCAATAACTTCTATGCCACCAATAATGAGGAGCTTTAAAATTTTCAATTGATGACATGCCATGGAGTTGACTCAAAGGACGGCATTCAGAGAGAAAACAATTCTGATTGGATAGAAAGTAGCAGACAGTCTTCAGAGAACACAAGGCTTCCAGCAGTAAACTTGCTTTTCATTGTCAAAACATGAATACGTGAAGGATAAGGCTTCAGGATCAGGTAAGTATAAATTTGATAATTTATTGATGAACAAGAATGGCTCCCCACAGGTTGTACATAGGTTACAACTGTTTAATTTAGCCAGGAGCTACATTTTTTTTTTGAGACTTCTGGGACTTAGGACAGAATTAAGGCAAAGACCAGCACCAGTTGAGCTGCTATTGCTATTCAGTCAGGAGGGCAGGGGAAGTCAAACATGTCTGCACATAGTATTTGTCACTGCACTTCTTTTGATGACACTGGATAAAAGAATCAGTCAGTTTTTTTTTTTTTCTAGCCCCTTACACTCAAGGCATCCATATTCTGAACAGAATTTTATCCAACACTGTTTAATTAGGAAGGGGTCTTCAATATAAGAAGAAATTACTTCAGACAATTTACATTCTATTTTAAGGTATACCCTTTCATTTAAATACATTGAATTAATATGAGAAAGAATACACTGTGCCACTGTTTTTTCAATCCACACTACCTTTTCACAGGCTCTGTCTGCACAAGTGCTGCATCTGTCATGGCTTTCATCCACAACTCCATTTCCTTCCCTGTATCTGTGCAGAAATAATAGGTCCTCATGTTTGGATGAGCTGCCTGATTGGAAATGACATGGTCATTGCAATAAAAATATGAGATTCTGTAAAAGAAGAGAGGCAAATAATGTTACTGTATACTCACTCTAATATTTTCTATAATAAGATTTCTGCAAATAATATTATCAGAAAAAAATATCGGAACATATATTGCAATGTTTCTCTGTCACTGCATTCATATTTTCAAAATAATTGTCTATAATTTTCAATGGTAGCTGCTTCTCCATTAATGCACTCAATAAAAAGCCCTTAAATTTCTTCAATTATTAAAAATTATCGTCACTATCCATTAATGTAAATTAATGTAATTATTATAAATAAGATTTTGATATAGATTTTTGCAGTCTGAATGATACAGTAAGTTTAAATTTGTACTTACCATAGTAAATAAATGATGAGTTGCTTAGGAGGCCAAAAGAAGAGCCAAAAGGAGCTCATAGAACAACAAAAAAAAGTCAAGAGGAAATATTTAGTAGAGTGATTTATAGCACGATTAAAAAGATTAGCTGTGAAATACTCTTAACAGTGATGCATGTAATATTGTGATTTAAGTGATAGTAAAACCTCATTTTTATTTTTTATTTATATGTAAAGATACTTTGTATCTAAATAAAGAACTTTCATTAGTGGTATAAGTCCAGCTGCAGATGCAGTCTACAATTCTAAAACACCACACAGTATTTGAGATCCATGGACTAAAAATAAAAGACTAATAAAAGGTAATATTCATCCATTTTCTCACTCTGATAATTATGTCTAAATATGGCTAAACACTTAAATCCTCTGCCACTGTATTATGCAAAAATCAGTCTCAGAAGCTGTTTGTCAATCTTGTTTTGCACAATAACTCACTAAAATGAGTTCTGATCACTAGGCTATTGTGCTTTGAGACATAAAATTAAGCTGAAAAATGGATTCCCTTACCTTAAAGGCATATTTGCGGTTAATGTGGTCCTCAGCAGAAAGCACAGATATCTGAAAACTAGGTAGAAGTATGCTACCTAGTATTCCTTCTTCTTTCTCATCTGTGAAAGTACAGTCTTTCATTAGAGAAACCAAGAGTTTTGACACATAATACTTGTATTCAGACACTTCAGTGAAGCTCTGTATTTAACAACACAAGACCACTAACAAGTAATTTACTGCAGAAGAGAATGCATTAGAGAATCAGAAAGCCAGACTGATTTGTTACAAAGGTGTCTGTATACAGTCTCAGGCATGTTCAGCCCCTCTGCCAGCACATGTATGCCACAGAATGTCTGTCACACCCATGTGTGCGCCCCAAAAACCTGCTATGCATCATGAGTTCTATGTCATCTGAAAACGGCCACCTTTGACTTTTTCCTATGATGGACAAGCATAAAAAAAAACCCCTCTGGAGCGTGCTAATTCTGTAAAAGTTTAAGCACATGAGCTACCTCATGGAATCTGCCTTATGGAAAACACCATGAATAGCTACGCCTAGAGTTCTTCTGGGAATCGGTGCTTACCTGCATATAACTTCAAAACAGAAAAGCAGATAAGTCAAGGAAGTCTAATTCAGTGACAAGAACAATACCTGTTATTTCTTGCCTGCTCAGTAAAAATTGCAGATAGTTATGAGAGCAGAAGTATTTTAAAATACTTTTTATGATTGTTGGCCTTTCAGAAAATTTGCATTCTTATTCTGATAACAGTCATATTAAGCTACAAATTTCTGTAATTCCCATGAAGAGTTTATACTCCATTACATTCAATTTGTAAGAATGCGTATGTCTCGGGTAATTTGGAAAAATCAAATAAACTCTCCCCCAAAACAAACACCCTATTTCCAGAACCTTGCTTTACATTAAATTTTAGAACAATATAATAATACATTGACATTTTAATTGGAAGCCACAACCAGCTCTTAAATCTAATTATACTTTAATAAAGGAATAATTGGATGCAATTCACAAAATCAATCTTATTGTATTTCAGATACAGAGCTTCTATTTACAACCAATATCTTATGAGGCTGTCCCCCGTAACAATTCTCTTTGTTGAAGATACTGCCCACAAAAAATGACTATGTATCTGTGAAATTAAGATGAAAACATAGATCTTCCAAAGTTTAAAGCATGGAAAATTAATACTGTTACAATTAAAATACATGTAAACAGTACCGAAGGGTTACATCTTACACACGGATTTAAAAATCTTTTCCCAGTTCTCTTTATTCACTAAATTCAGAAAAGCCACAACTTTCATTTAAGTTATTCATATGGGGAAAGCTCTGTCCAGCCATTTTAGCATTATGTGACACGTTAGATGTAAAAATTATTCTTTCTGAGATAGTTATTTAGTTGAACAACTGAGCATAAAATTATTCTGATTAAAATGTAGAAGAGAAACGGAGTGGATTTACTTTAAAGTACTCAACTGTACTCATAAGTATGCCTGAAACCATCCCACCTTCCCCTTTCAAATATTTACTCCTTGCTATCCACACACACACACACACACACACAAATCTGCCTTTCTTCCCCTGTCCCAGAACGCATGTCAAATGTTGGGGTTTACTTTATTATGATTGCTGTTTTGGGGAAAAATCCCTTTCTGTTAGATTATACTTTGACTTCTAACTAAGTCACACCCACTAGTGCCATATAAAAGCATTAAGCATTTTTCTTCCACTGAACAGCTGCATGTCTGGACGACTTTAGTCTTTCTTAAAGACATACTGCTACATTCCATTCCCAGATTTTAAAAACCTGTTTCTAGTCAGACTAGCTTTTATCTACACATTACACTGCCCCATACCCATCTTTACTTGAATGCTGTGTATGAATAATACAAGAGAAAAATAGCAGATCTTCTGTCCAGCTCTAAGATCTTTTGTTTGTTGCAACAATAACCTTCCAATATGAAAGCGGGCAGTCTTTTATACCTCTATGAAATAGAAAAAGAGTATTCTCTAAGCTCTGAAAAATACAATGAAATAATTTTTCTTTTAATCTATAAATCAGATTTAAGATGCTAACACTGTAACACAACTGTAAAAGTTCAGTAAGATTTACTAACAAAACCAAAAAAACCCCAACCACCACAATCGCACAACTAGAAACACTGTTTGCAAGCTGGAAGTAAGTGCATGGCTTCACTCTTTCAATTTTTTTTTCAATATCTGAGACAGAATTAACAAAAACATAAAAGCAGAGAAGTTTGAGTGCAAGTTTTTACATTTTACTATCCAACACCTTTAAGATTATCATTATACATGTTTAATTACAGTTTATCAGTTTTAGCTGCTTTCTAGTGAGTGACAGCTAAAAGTTAAGTTTAACATGAAAACAATTTAGACTATTCTGCTTGTAATTCAGCTTATCTGGCATACTAACATGTAGAAATGAAAAAAATAGGATTATAAAGCTGTTTGGATTTATTTTATTTGTTGTTGGTTTTGCTTATTGCTTTTTTATTTTGAGATATTTCATGTGCAGTGCTTTAAATCAATTTAATCTGTTTTCTAGGCAGCTACAAAGCAGCGCTTTCTTCAGAACCTGCGGAAGAGAGAGCCTGAAGACTTGTTTAAAGTAAGAAAACCCTACAAGAAGACATAGAGTATATAATGACCACTGAACTAAATGCAGTGTATCACCATCAATGCCTCCATGACTGAAATTATAACATCATTTTGACTCAGCAGTGGTTTATCCAACTATGTATACTTCTTGGGGTAAAGAAATAAAGCCTAATGATTATATTTCAGTAATTCAGAATCTGCTAACTAAATCAGTTACAAACAGTTACAGGGCTTTTATGTTTCATAACCTGATTTGTCTAGATTAGAACCATGCTGCACTTCAACAGAACAGCATTTTAAATTAAGCAGTCACTGCTTTCAGCATAACCAGCATCAACACCACTTCTACCAGTCCTAAAAGTCTCATCCTAAACTGAACCCTCTTCTTACCCTTCATCTGCAGTTAAGGCTGCAGATAGCCTTAACTGTTTATTTTCCTCTATTTTACCACACTTTACAACCTCCTTCACCCTTAGACTCCTTTAAACTATTACCGTTGTACACCTTGTTTCAGGATTGAATATGCTTCCACATGCACAAATCCCATTTGCTTATCCCCTCAGGAGCACTATAGTTAATAATCTGTAATGGTGAAGGAATCATTTCTCTAACATACATATCTCCAGACTAGAATTATAAGCAGCTATTTTTTCCCATGTGAAAGAGGTCTGATGTAGCTACATAGGGGTACTAACAGATTTCTTTGTTCCAAATGCAGTAGAAACTTCGACTCATATGGAATTGGACAACATTTCACTTTATAAGTATTCATGAACACTGATTAGATTCCCAGAAGACATATACTTCCTCTTTATCATTCCAAAGGCAGAGTTTCAGTGCCCCTGCACTATCCCATTCCTATCCCCATTTCAGTTACTGAATTTGCATGAAAAATCAGATTTAACCTGGCATATTTAGTTCCTAGCAACAGAAGCAGTGAGAAAACTACAATCCAGAATTTAATAAGAGAGGTAGCTGTGAATGAGTTTGCCCTTTGAGCATATCTGACAGGCAGGAAGCAATTATGTGAAGTTGGTAATTAAGAAAGGAAAAAAAAAAGTAGCAGGCCTGGATATTGACAGCTTTACAACTATATTAATCCATTACATTAAGTAGCAGCTTCTTATTTCTTACATTTGAGTGGTGTGTCAAAATTTATCAGCTTCCAGTAAAATTAGCAAACGAAGCTCTCCTGAGTAGAACTTACCTCTGTAATAGAAGAGACACAGATCTGAGAGCACAAACCACCGCTTCTTCCACAACTTCATTCCAGTACTATCCTGTATTAATCAAAGTGATCAAATAAGAACTTTCAGACTGTTAATAATCATAGTTAATAAAGTAAATCAGGTACTACGTAACTGTGGCGGTGTGCTAGTAGTTAATATTATTGACTAAGATATTTTAAGTATCTTTGATATCATCACAGACTTGACACTATAAACAAAGATCATAACCTGAAGTCTGAAATTAACATGATTCAAGAATAAGTAAAAACCCATCGTTTTAGCATGCTAGAGGCTACAATATACAGTTAACCAAAAAAAAAAAAAACAAACCAAAACAAAACCTACTTTTTTAAAAAGGAAAAGAGGAAGGTAACACTTGGGGAATATCCTCTGTTTTCTGAAGAAACTCTGCTGAACTTCATCTTCTACTACCACTCATATCTAGAGTAAATTTATTTCCCAAATAAAATTTATTCCTAAAGCAATTTCATTTTCTTTTATGATTATAACCAGTTTACACTGCACAACTCAGAATGAAAGACTGCCAGCACTATTGCAGTGTAAATGAGCCTGAGCATTGTGGCACGCACATCCTAGTAGAATCAGATTTAATAAATATGTTAATCTGTTCCAAGAAGTAAAGCATGTGTGAATTATCAATATTCTTGTGGTAAACAGGTTTTGTGAAAACCAAGAGGGATTCTATAATAAAAAACTATGGGGTGGGTGTGGGTTTGGATTTCTTTTGAGAAAAGTCAACCTAATTTTTAGCCTCATATTTCAAGCTCTGCTCTTTTTGGGGTGGGGGAAGTGAGCTAAAGGAGTGAGAAGAAAGGGTAAAGCAACCGTTACCTAGGAAATATTCCCAAAAAGTTAAAAAACCCTTTGCCACAAACATTTTTGTTAAGTAGAATAACTAAACACTTCATAGCACCTTCTGAGGACCTCAAAGTGGTTTAACAAACACTAATGAAGCCTGGAAGCACCACCCATAGCAGTCAGCTCCTATTTCACAGCTGGAAAGGCAGACATGGGGAGGGGAGACGGCCTTCCCCACCTCACTGACAAGGTCACTGGTTCAGCAGTGGATTAAGATGCTGGATTCCCAGCCCAAAGGACACTGGCCATAAAAATCAACTGTACTATATGAAAATACCCAGAATTCTTCAGTGTAAAGGATTATCACAAACCCTCAGACAGACTTTCTGAAGAGGCTGTTACGCAACATCACATTTATCCCATCACTCAAAAACACTAATAGGCTTCTACACAGCCACACGTAAAATTCTGACAGCAGAGAGACATGCTACGAATGATCTTTTGGCCTTCTTCAGACATAGCAGAGAAGCACACAAAACGATTGTGTGGTTCTCATATTTTAAACTCTTCCCTACTTTAAAGTACGTTTTTCTCTATCAGTGGATTTACTAATTATTGTTCCCTCTTGATTATGATTATGTCATAATATGGTAACAGTATATTCACAGTAAACACCTTCCAAAAAAAGAGTTGACTGGACTTAAAAATTAGTAGAAAAATGACAGAATAGCATTACATGCAATTAGACAGCACACCCTGAGACAAACAAAACTTGCTGTCCTCTGTGATTACATAAACATGTTAAGAAAATTATCTTACTATCAAAAAGAAACCTGTAGAAGCTTTCACTGTGAATTTCTGAAGATAGTATCTGCTAGTAAAAATCTTGACTAAGTTGGCTTTCTACTTAGCTACTACTACAACATGGAAACATACAGCAACTCCTTTTCTTACAAAAAGTAATCAAACATCATGGCATTTAAATCATTTTACACATAAACCCTGTCCAACAGTATGCATTTTGGCAGTGAGGTAGATTGAAAACTGGTTGAACTATCAGGCCCAGAGAGCGGTGATCAATGGCACCAGTGGTGGCCAGTTACTAGTGGTCTACCCCAGGGGCTGAGAGTGTGGCCAAGCCTATTTAGTATCTTCATTAATGACCTGCACACTGGAACAGCATGCACCCCCAGCAAGTTTGGAGATAATATGAACTATGAGGAGTGGCTGATACACCAGATGGCTGTGCTGGGACCTCGACAGGCTAGGAAATCAGGCAGAGAAGAACCTCATAAAGTTCAACAAAGGAAAATGCTCAGTCCTCCACCTGGAGAGGAATAACCCCATGCACCAGTACACACTGGAGCTGACTGGCTAAAAGGAGCTCTGTGGAGAAGGAATGGGGCAGGGAATCCTGGTGAGCCAGCAATGCACCCTCATGGCAAAGGCAGCCAACAGCATCCTGGATTGCATTAGCAGTGTTGGCAACAGATGGAGGGAGGACATCCTCCCTCCCTACTAAGCACTACTGAGGATTAGCTGGAATGCTGGGTTCAGTGCGGGGCTCACTGGTACAAGAAATCCATGGACATACTGGAGTGAATCCAGCAAAGGGCCACAAAGATGATTAAGGGATTGGAGCATCTTCATATGAAGAGAGGCTGAGAGAGCTGGGACTGTTCAGTCTGGAGAAAAAGCAGCTCAGAGGGCATCTTATCAATGTGAAAGAGTATAAAGAAGATGAAACCAAAGGTTTCCAAATGGTGCCCAGTGACAGGACAAAAGGCAATGGGCGCAAGTTAAGAAACATGAAATTCCACCTGAGCAGAAATAAACCTTTTTACTGTGAGAGTGATCAAACACTGGCACGGGTTGCCCAGAAACGTTTTGGTGCAGTCTTTATCTGTGAGGATATTAAAAACCCAGCTGGACACAGTCCTGGACAACCTGCTCTAGCTGAGCCTGATTGAGCAGGGGAGGTTGTGCTAGATGACAGAGTTCCCTTCCAACCATAATTCTGTGATTCCGTGATCTTAAAATATAGCTACTATTTCTTCATTAGTAAAATAATACAATTGTACACTGAAATGGACTTGGTAATATGAACAGAGTATAATTTTTATGAAAGCAACATCTTTGTGCTACTTCATATGCTGAATATCCATGGTTTGATGTGAAACAGATACATAAAACAGCTAAAATCTTTAAAGCATTCCAGTAAGTCAGTTCAGGTACACAATGATATCTTTTCATACATGTAAAATTCATTACAAAGGCCCTCAGAATGAAAATCCATATCGTCATGAATCTAACTTATTCAGAAATAGCCAGCAAAGATAACACAGATACTCATGTGCACAACCACCTGTGCTATAATCTGGACTTCATATTTCAACCAAGTTAATTGATTGTCTCATTTATTTAAAAAATCCAGAAAACATTACTTCAGGAATAGTGTGACTTTTTTTCAAGCTAACAAGTTTATTAGTCACAAAACAAAGAAAAAAAAAAAATCTCTCACCTTTGTGACAACTTTTCACTCTCAACATTAAATGAGAATAGTGGCCATAAGAGTATCTAAATATCTAAACATGGAAAAATCTTCTACTAAACAGATATTTCAGATTTTTTTATCTGACATTAACTTTAAAAAACTGACTCATGAAGAGCATCCAGAGAGGTATGTGGGTCATATCAGTCTATCAGAATAGGGACAGTAAGTGACAATGTAGATTCAAAACGACACATACACATTTGCTTCATCTAAGTTTAAATGACAAGTTCTTACAGTGTCCTTGGTGGATTTATAAAATATATTTCTAATATGGCCTAATCAATTTTGTCATTCAATTTTTGATCAAACTATTCTACTCTGATTTCCTGCAGAGCAAGAAAGTGAAAGTGGTCTGGTATTGTAGAATAACAGGCAACAAATGAGTTGAGAGCAGCTCTGCGGAGAAGGACCTGGGGGTAACTAGTAGATGGAAAACTGACTATGAGCCAGCAATGTGCACTTGCAGCCCAGAAAGCCAATGTGGTCTGTGTCCTGGGCTGCAGCAAGAGCAGTGTGGCCAGCAGGTCGAGGGGGGGATTCTCCCCCTCTACTCTGCTCTCATGAGACCCCACCTGCAGTGCTGTGTCCAGCTCTGGGGCCCCCAGCATCAGAAGGTCATGGACCTGCTCGAGTGGGTCCAGAGGAGGCCACAAAGATGATCAGGGGGCTGGAGCACCTCCCCTGTGAGGACAGGCTGAGAGAGCTGGGGTTGTTCAGCCTGGAGAAGAGAAGGCTCTGGGGAGACCTTATAGTGGCCTTACAGTACTGAAAGGGGGTCTGCAGGAAAGGTGGGGAGGGACTCTTTGTCACGGGGTGTAGGGATAGGACAAGAGGTAATGGTTTTAAACTGAAAAAGCATAGATTTAGATTAGATATAAGGAAGAAACTCTTTACTGTGAGGGTAGTGGCACAGGTTACCCAGAGAAGCTGTGGCTGTCCCTTCCCTGGCAGGGTTCAAGGCCAGGTTGGACGGGGCTTTGAGCGACTTGCTCTAGTGGGAGGTGTCCCTGCCCGGGGCAGGGGGGTTGGAACTGGATGATCTTTAAGGTCCCTTCCAACCCAAACCATTCTGTGATTCTATGAATAGCAAATCTACATCAGGCTAAATACACTGTCACTAAATACTAAAAAGCACATACTTCAGGTTAGTTTACATTCAATAAGAAGCTTAAAATTATCTCTGGTTTTAAGATGGTCATCTTTGAATTAAGAAAACAGGCATTCCTCTGTCTTTTCACATGTGAAAAAAATGCTTGATTTTCCACTTTGTTACTGAAAATATTTACTTACTTGTAAACAAAAAAATTAAGAAATACAGTTTAACAAAAGAAACTTCAGAATTTAAAAAAACAAAATTCTTGTCCCATCATCTCAGAATGCCTGAAATTCATTCAGCTATTTACTACCAACATCCGCCTAGATTATGCCAGCCCTTGGTGTATTTTAGAGGAAGATATGTATCTAGAATATATCAATGTTCTGTACTTGTCTGATGCCCTTACTCATTTGTATCAGAATGTGATCCAATAAGTAGCTAGTAATTAAAATACCATGCGTCAGTTCCTGACAGTTTATAGCTTTGCTCTGGTATCGCTATAACTACGTTTTATGCAAATGATTGTCTTTTGTACATTATACACCTTACCAAAAATAAAAGAAGGCTGTGAAGAGGGCAAGAATACCTGTTTGTAGAGCCAGCCTCGTCTGACAACTGGTGCATTAGGATTTCTCTTTATTGAGTTTGATCTCTTTCCAAAATTGTGAACCTTCTTTGAAGACCGTGATGTCTAAATTGAATTGAACAGGTTAAAGAAAACATAACATCAATATCTGTTGAAAAATCACAACACATTTTCTTTTCTTTAAGATCTTTTTCTTACACATGTTCCTCTGGGGGACTGCTGAATACAAACTGTATTCCTTTTTTAGACAAATAATTATTATGATGTTTCTGCTGGCTTCAGCATTTCTTCCTTTTTCCTCTGCAGAAATTTAAAGGCAAATCCCAAGACAAGTACTGAAAAAAAATTTTTTTTTAACAAGAAAATCCAACCAAATACCTCCTTATAACGTAGGTAGAAGGCCTACCAAGCTGTAGAAAGAGAAGTAAAAATAACAGGACTATTATTAATTATGAAAAATTACATCACCTGGGCAAGAAAATTCTACCCTTTCCTAATTCCAACACTGGCCTAATACATGAAAATTCGTGCAGATTTCAAGAAGATACAACTCCCCCTTTCCTAACATATACTAATTTTTTTTTTCTTTCTTCCCTCTCAAGAACACTTTGGTCTGTGATCTCTTGGCTGGTTTGAATATTCATTATTTTACCTGCTTGTACTAAGGCCTAGTTTGAAACTTTTGCCCTGAAACTCCAATGCTTGTATCTGCTGTTGCTTATACCTTTTACAGCCTTACCGCTATGCAATGATCATGGATGATTAAGAGAAGTAGGATAAATAAATCCATTTTAGATTTTATGCTTCTTCTACTTGAGTAATCAAAAGAAATTAGAAAAGGCCTAAAGAAACACATGCAGCATTTTGCTAATTCACACTTCATTCTCTTCAGCCTACATTTAGAAAGTTTGTTCTGCAACTGAGCTGAATGTTCACTTGTGTTTTAAATTCTGTAAGAACTGATGCCTCAGATACCACGTGATGTGATACAGTAAAGTAACCCACTCTGCAAAAGAAGTAAAGTACAAGTAAGTTTTTTAAGCTGTGTTCATGGCTCTGCTCCAAATCCACCATTTCAATTGAGACAATATAATCTTGTGCATTCAGCTTCCCCATCTCTACTACTGAGACTAATCATATGGTTATGCAAAGTTCCTAAGGGAAGAAGGCTAAACACACTTGTTTTTTTGTTGCAAATTAGGGTATGGGGTTTCTCTATGGAAATTCTCTCAATATGCATCACGGAACTGAGTTAGGTTTTATACATGCTTCATAGACAATTCCACAGTAGGTTAAAAATCATCAACTGAAAACTGCAATTTAAAATGATGTGCAGCTTTTGTCAATGATGCCATTAACCGAAGAATACAACGTAGCTTAGCCAAAAAAGAGTATTATTACAAACACTATGTGTGTTTGCCTTAAGTCTACAACACAATGAAACAAGGTCGTTTTATATTAATTTTTTGAGAGACTCATAGAGGAATGTAAAAACAATCACAGTGCTTTTAATTTCTCTTGGAGATGCAGAAATTTTACTTAACTCTGGAAAGCAATACAGAGCAAGCAATTGAAAACCTAATTAAAAATAAAAAATCTTTCACATTTATATCTGAAAAACTCTATCAGTGCAAAATGGACAAAGGTTTGTAAGAAGCCAAGAGAATTATGGCATCCAGCAGTAAAGAAGGAGTATACAGAGAACCTCTAACAACCCAGTGTACATTATAAAGTTAAATACATCTATGTCAGTTAACCTTCATGGCTACTATATTGGCATATCACACAAAAGTTATGCCAAGATTTTGGTCAGAAATAGTTTATAACATTCATACCTTCTCTAATATTAGGTGTTAAACGTTCAAAACCTCTCATGAGTGTTCCAGACTTCCTATACTTGTAAAATGGCTAATGAATTAAGGATGCTTCTGAAAACACAACCAACCACAAATACCACCAATGTCAAGTCTACTAATTAATTCAGATAGATATCTTAGGTAGGTCTGATGATAAACCATACTGACTCCAATTTCACTGATCTCACAGCAAAGTTTTAATAGGTTACATCTTACCAACTGTGAATACAAACTTTCTTTAATTAAACACAGTATCACAAGTGCTTTCTAATTTTAGTTAATGCAGTGAACACTTTACATGACTCGTGATTATTTTACCACACACTGCATAAAGAGAATAACTGTTCACAACAAATTCTGAGCCTTGAGACAATTAGTATTTTAGGATATTGAAATGTCGTAGGTGTATATATAAACTAATTATGAGTTCTCAAACTTTTTAGATCACCTCATCCTCTTGTTATCTCTGGGATCACTGGCCAACCTATGTTCTCTCACAGACATATCTAATATATCCCAAATTGGGGAAACAGGAATAAGGAGAAAAATAGGAATTCGAGGCTTCAACTACTTTTTTCCCCACAGCACTAAAAACACGGGACATATTGCACAGCTCCAGCTTCTGGAGAGGCAAAGAGAAGTGGAGGATAGTGCATGAAGGGTCCAACTACTAACCACTTGCTGGAAGGTTTAGAAGGTAACAGAGCTAGCAAACTTATTCACATCTGGTACTGTCTAACTTGTTTAAGGAATGGTCCCAGCAACTCTGATGCCTTCAAAACCAGAACCTATGGGAAGGACCCTGTACAGTTTCAATACTGAGAAAGAAGTCAGTAAGTCCAGCCAGTGATATTCACTCTTTCCCAAACGTGAAGAAAACAACACCAGCAGGGTTTAGAACTCTGGGCAACTGACCAGTCAGCAGCTGGGGCTGCACATTTCATCACTCTGCAAGCTGCTCTTCTCTCTGCTTAGCTGCTAGAGGATACAGATTTTATGTGAGGCTTCTTCCTCAGTTTCAGAACTAGCACAAAAGTAATTAATTAACACTAAACTTACTGCATCTGTATTTGAAAAGCATGGGTTGAGACCCTTGTTGATAAGGAAATTTTCTGCATGTGAACTCGAAGAATAGAAATCTCAATCTTTGTTACTTTTGACTTCTGTTTAAAAATATGTTTCCAGTCTTTAAGGCTTACATTATCTTCCAAGCCACAAACCAACATGATACTGCCTTCTGGATTTTGTAAGCAATTTCAGTGCCTTCCAATGTTGCAGTTTTCCATGAGCTGAGTGGGTTTCTGCCTCAGCATTTTAACTTGGACCAGGAGGTTGCTCTTGAAAATCTTCCAATCATTCACTCTTATTGTGCCTTGGTTTGCACAGTAGAGCAAACTGGATTTATTTTAGACAAGGATAAAATATAAGATGCACAAGGAGCACACCACTGGACTAGTCTGAATATAAACCATGAAAACACAGTACAGATGTTTGACCCTGAGCACCAATACTGTCCTTCACATTGTTCCTGTTTACTATGCTGTTTGCTAATGTATCTCATGACAATTACTCCATAATTTCTGGCTAACCTGAATTCTGAGAAGACATGTATGGCTATACCTAAACTGGACATTTAAAGCTGGACTGGCTTAAGTACTGTATGAAATACCAATAAACAAACTGATGAATATTTATCAACAATGTGATACATCCTAGCTGTAATGGAGACACAAGGAGCTCTGCAGCAGGTGTCCTGGGCTAACACTTCATTCCACTTACTGTGAGAAAATTGTTAGCCTTATTCTGCTGATAATCAGGACAGCAATGAAGAGCAGGGAAGATGAACTGTGGAGGGTGACTGGTAATATGACTGAATTTACACATTAAAAAGCTGATTCCCTGAATGCATTTCAGGACATTTAATCATATTTGTCTAAGGTAGTGATTTTAACAGTGGGGAAAAAAAAATAATAAAAAAAAAGACAACTACAAAAACAACTTCTTGATTTTAAGGAAAATGGGTGGAAATCTATAACTCTGTAGCAATCTCAAGCTTCTATAGTTCTTTTTCACAGTCAGAGGTCTGTGCTAGTGGCTTCAAGTTTAGAAATACACTTCAATCTAATAGGGAATAAGAGCACTTAATAGAGCTGTAGTGTGTCATTTGTCCAGCATCATGTATATAGTGGGAAAGGAGGATTAGAAATAAGACTTTCACTGGGGAGACATTGATTTTTGCCTCACCTCATATTAGCCTCTAGACAGCAGAAGCATTAGACTCCAGTGCATCTGCCACAAAATCGAAACTTCTCCAAGTTCCATATCTATTTGGGATCAATTAAAATTAATGAAAGGGAGAACTTATTTCTATACCACTCAAATGTCTGAAACTTTAGTTGTATCACAAATTTTTCTTCCATTCCTCACTACCTTCCAATATTAAGTGTGTTCATGAGTTATCTCTGAAAATAGAAACACCTAAATAGGTGTGGCAACCACATGAAGCATTCTTCTGTTCTGTAATTTACTTTCCTCACCAATATTTTACTCCTCTTTTATTATGCTGCAATGCACAAAGGCTCTACATATTATATTCAAAGGCTGATAAGACAACTATGGATTTCAGGTTCTACTGTTGGGAAATATGAATAAAAACAGAAAAAAAAAATCAGTTGTTGTATCCAGGTACAACCAATTGGCTATTCTATATAGTTATCTTTAAAAATGATTCAACTCAGCCCTAAATAACCACCAGAAAATACTGACTAATATTGGCTGTGGTTCTACTTTGCAAGCATTCATCTCCTGAAAACAAAACTTTTAAAAATGTGTTGCAGTAATTGAGACAAATAACATTTGAAAACTGATGTACAGTAATTGTATATACAGTCACAATAATCATATCAATATTTTAAGCTCATTTAAATAACTAGAACATACAGGAGGAATGAAAAGTAGAACAAAAGTATATTTTTTTCAAAATATAGTAACTTCCACAGGAAGCTAAAGTGTCATTAATTAATAAAAGTAAAGAAATTACAGCAACTGGGACATAGCAATCTCAATTTCCTTCTAGAACACTATGAAATAAACATGCTAAATGACATTTTAAACTTCTCTTTTGCAAGAGGAGTTTGAAAAATATATTTGTAGAACACGTGCTCCTAAATTGCAATTCCTTTCTTACACTTAATTAGAGAGCACTGCCTAGCTAGTTCTGTTGTAATTAATTTTCTGTGTAACTATTTCAATCTATGTCACTATTACAATTCTAACAGTAAGTTATCTTGGGCTTTTTGTTTGCTTGGTTCTTTTAGGGTTTAGCTGGGTTTGTTTTTTGTTGTTGCTTGGTGTTTCTCTAGTTTGTTTTGTTTTGTTTTAAACTAGCTTTCCTGCATGGACTTAAAACATGATCATATAAAAGTTGAGATGGATTTTGTTACTCTTTATAGGCACTTTTCTCATTAAATAACAGTTTTATAATGTAGGTCAAGCATTCTGCCTATCTCATGAGACATATAAAACAACAAAAAAGATGATTACAAAATGCACTTAAAGAAACCTTGCAATGTTTCCTACTACAAGGAAAATAAACTATTTCAATCCAGGCTTCTGAAATTAAGGAATTTGTTCAGTTAAAACACATTCAAAATTTTATTTTTCTCTTGCAAACTGGATTCATCTGCCGAAAAGCACCTTTCAGGGTTAAAGTTTTCAATGACTAGCAAAAGTATGGGTTCTTTTATTTGCTTAAATGTTAACTGCAGGGCAGAAGAGATTACAGGGTTCTTGTCTGTCATCACTGATCAAAGTTGTTATCTTGGTGTCCTTGCAAACTTAAGGAAATTCTTCATTTTGTAGCAAGTGCACTTTCATTTCAGGAAAGCTGTCCAGAGAACAGTAAAAAATGCACCCAACAGCCTCATCAGCTTTATCCAACAACCTTAAAAGTTGATATAATTGAACGCATCACCTCAATAAACATCTGGGCATTTATGTTAACCTTTTGAAAAGCTGGGTGAATGGAGAAAGTTGGACACAAATTAAGGTGACCTAGGAATCTACAGGACTTTTCCCAGTAATTTTCCTAGGAAACCAGGACTTCTACTTCTGTTACAGTGACGGCATATTATGTCATCTGCCCTTTCATTTTACCACAGGGTCACCTCCCATTTCTCTTGTAACTACTTCTTACACACAATTATGATTCTCTCTATTTTACCTGGAGAAATCTAGTCAATTGTTTGTGATTGAGCAATTTCTATAAGAATGCTTACCCAGATATTTTGTTGTTCACACAGATTAGAAATGTCAGATTCTGTAAACAATTTAAGTATGTGCGAGTCATAAGACCTGAGATACCTGGTAAAAATTACAGCTTCAGTGATAATTTGTTTCAGACACTTTAGTTTCCAAATTAAACATGAAAGGAGCCAAACGCCCTGAAAAAGATATTTGCTTTGTTTCTCTTTTGCACTAGAATACTAATATAAAGCACTGTCTAGTACCTTGTGGAATAACGGAATTATTTTAATTTGGACATAAAGACTTACTCTGCCCACAGGGCTCATTGGATGAGCAGCATAATCTGATGTCAGATTATAGTTAGTTGCTTCACATATCATGCTTACTGGTCGCTCCTTCTTTTCTTCAGATGTCATTGCTGCAGCAGTCCTGAAAACAGAATATGCAATAGCACTAGAACATGCTGTGTGTGCAGACTGCTACTAAAAAGCACTCCTAGATGTAGCCTAATACAGCCTGTGTCCTACTTTTCCAATTTGAAAGCAATTTACACTTCACTGTAAAGTTACCTACACTGTGTTTTAAACTTAAATCTATTATAAATGAATTTTAAGACATTGTTTTAAAATAGGTTTTCTCTATCAGCATAAGGTGTTGGTGGGAGAGAAAAAGACAGGTATGAGCATGAGATGGAAATGGGAAGAAATGCTCTTCAAAGACCCCATATGGCTTTGTCCCACTTTAGTGAGAACATGCACATTTGTGAAATTTCACATATGGAAGTTCTGATGGTTCTCACTCTAGCCACCGTGTAAGGTGTTGCAGCAATGGTGGTGAGCAGGACACCCAATACCCAGCCACATATAAGATCTTGAGGTCAGGTATGGCTTCCATGCATACCTTCTCACATTGTTGTGTATTCTACAAAACTAATGCAAAGATAGGAAAACCAAGTTTTTATCCAATGATTCAGAAAATGTCTCAGCTGGCCAAGAAAATAGCTGGTTGAGGAGAAACTATCAGGCAAAACATGATAGATTAAAGGCACGTGATTGTCCCTAAGTGATTACAAATTCTATTCCTTTTTGGAAATTTATTGGATTATTATATATTATATATGTCGTTTGTTAGCACTACAGAATAAATTACAAGTAGAAATTCACACAGTACATAAACACAGTTCATTTCTATCATGTAACTAATTTGGGCTAGTTTTTTATCTTCAAAATCAGTATTAAATATTTTAAATTACTTTTAAATAATTTAAAGAAGTAAAACTTTATACATGCTAATCTGACTTGGAGAAAATAAATATTGCAATTAGAAATCACTGAATCTTAATTCAATATTAACAACTTTTAAACCATGTAATTTATAGATTGAAAGAGATGCCACTTACTGTTCATTCACAACAAAAATACAGTTGTCTTGTGATGGCTGTCCTGTTACTGGATGTTTGCAGGTTACTTTTCGTTCGTTATGACTGTAAAAGAGAGATAAGGAAAATTATTAGGCATTAATTTTTTGATTTTCCATCTCAAGTATAGAAATCCATTACATCAAGTATATGGGCCCTGTGAAAACAATTATGATTATTTCATTACGACGTATAACAATATATGTGTACACACACACAAACACACATATATATATAAAAACTAATAAAAAGGATGATAAGTATTACAGAATCTTCATTAATACTCTGGAAAGAGATGGAAAACATTGGCACTGGTTTGGTAATGGTTTTGCATCTAAAAACTAGAGCAGTAAGATTGTTACTAGTTCATATATGATCACCAATAATTCACTTCAATTAAGTCTTTATTTATTGCTAAATAGGATTTTAGACAGACAGGGACAAGTCAAACTTAAGACTTAAAAAACTGCTCTGTAGGGATAAAATATCACTACTGTAAAGCAATTGTCATCTAGATTAGAACATGAAGTTACTAGTTTAAAATTTTCCAAGAATGCAGATAAATAGTGATTGGAACAAGAGTGATGCATTGCAATTATGGTTCTACTTTTGATGATGACTTTTTAATTCAGAGTGCTACCCCCTGTAGCGATCTTGGGAGTACCTTCAAGTGGCGGGGAGCCTGCCAGCTGAGGGCTTCACCCTCAGCAGCACAGAGCACTCACTGTGCAGTATCTCGTCCCCCTGAACTGCAAGTGATGCTAGACCACAGTAGATCCCACAATTTGGAAAAAATTGCCCAAATTCAACAACTATCAGCTGCTGCCACTCAAGATGGAAATGTTTTGACTTCACCCCTCCAGCTCTAGAGGGGAAGGAAGAGAAGGGGAGGAATTGCTCTACTGCCTAGCAGAGGTGTCAATCAGCTGATAGCTATAAGTTGTGCCTGCTGCAAACTGGGGCTTTTCTACCTCCAGCGCCCATGCAGGCAGAAGGATCCCAGCCCCAGTTGTGCTAAAAACCACACCCGAGAGCGTGGAGCTGCCAGCTGGCACAGCAGCAAGATACGCAACTACAAGAAGCGAGGGTGGCAGAGCTGCAAGAACCCCCGCCGAACTTTCTGGCCCCAAAATGTAGGAAAGAGAGCAGGAAATGTGCACTGATGAAATCTGAACCCGGTTCCGTAATTAAAAAGCATACAAGCAGAAATTAGACTAAGAAAGGACAATGTGTATAATAATGCATTATTTCGATATGACCCACGTGCTTCCAAACAAACTCAACTCTTCTGTATTTGACACTTTAAATATTTAGATACAAAAAAGCACATAATGCAAAAAATCCAAGTGTCTGAAATCAGCACTGTAAATCACGAGAAAAGCAATTCCATTTGATAGGATTTACTTTTGCAAAAAATATGTGATGAGAATCTTTTTCATTTAAGGTATGTTATTTAATACTATGTCTTTCTTATCACAAGTTCAGCTCTGAAAAATATTCTTGGGACAGAGAACAAACCTGGAGAAAAACAGAAGTGCTTTAGTTGCAAGACAGAAGAAGAAGTGCAGAATAAAAAAAACTTTGAATGGTACTTTATCCTTAACACCTACTTATTTTATTGACTATTAATTTAACCTTCCTAACTTTCAAAACTATGAAGCACAGCTCATCTCACAAATGTTACCCCCTCTACCCTTCCTGCTTCTTAAAACAACATAGACTTAACAAGAGCACCTTAACATTCCCTAGGTTTCTTGAAAATTCCTTTGGATCATAACATTTTGCAATTATGAAGCATTACAAATTAAAATTTAATCCCAAACAAAACCCTAATAAAATATTCACACTACTTTCATGGTCAGTAGATAGTTGGATAAATCTGCATAAACCTGAAACACAAGATTAGAAAGACAGCCCAATTCTTTTCATTATCTTTACTGGGATTTTAAAAAACTATTAATACCTAAGTAGACAGACATTTTATGGGGCTTAACTAATGAGTTAGCAAACACAAATACTTTATCTTCACACTAAATCCTGCAGAATTTTAAGTTTAGCTTCTAAAGAAGCTTCTGTTGCAGACATGCTTCCATTATAGTGAGGGGGCAAAAAAGACAAACCAAGTAGTCTGTGCCATTCTCAATTGCTATGGTCCTACAATGCCTTTCAATTGAAAAGAGCCCAGATTGAAGAGAATTAAAATTCAAAACAGTCCTGAGGAAGCATCCTGGGTTTTTTTGCAATTCCTCCTTTTCTTCACTTCCAAAATCTTTCTTTTTGTTCCCTCTGACATTTCAGAAAAACTTATACCAAACTGAAAGAAAAAAAAAAAAGAAAAAAGGTACAGAGATGAGCTGGCACCCCACAAGTTTTGCCAAAGTGTTGCCATCTTGTTCACATTAAACCTTGACAGCTGGCTATCAGCTGACATCCCGAAATGTAGAAATAAGTGGATCAGGACTTCTGCTCAAGCACCTTCAATATTTAGGACTGCTAGAGAGAAGGCACATCCTATGTTTTATATCAGTGCATCTGGCTCATGCTGACAGAGGAGGTGGCCACACTCAAAGACTAAAGGGGACGTCATAGAAAGCCAGGAAGGAAAGTAGGAAGGCGGAGGAAAAGGAGAGAGATGGAAAGGCGAGGAAACACTGACACAAAGGTATTCAAGAATATTTTGTTTCAGGCTTGAGTCATATATCAAGTCAGTATTCCAAAAACATCAAAATGTTTTTGGATAAAATACCGTTTTCCTTACTACTCACACTGATGTCGAGATAATATAGAGGCATAGCTGACACTACATAAAAAAAGAAAAAAAGTTTTGTAGACATGAAATGCTCTTCTGTGGGATATACAAACTTTCTTTTGAGCATTTGACAGACCTTCGTAGTCACTTTCTTCTAAAAAGGTGAGGCAAAGTAAAACCAGCATTTTCTTTTCAGCTTAGATGCAAGTGAAATCTCATGAGTGAACACTGGAAATTCAGCTTGTACAGCTAAGAAGTGTGACGACTGTAAATATGTCTCACTGGATGAATAGATTTTAAATACTTCCGTCTGAAAACTTTCATTACTCATCTGAATTATTGCATTTTCAGCATTAATTTAGCTGATATTTTGACAAGACCCCTCAAAATACTTGTGTAAGGAGTAGAGTAGCTTGATAATTATTGTCATAATCCTCCCACATAACAGCAGGTTAAGGCATTTGTTTTAAACTCAGTTTTGCAGACTACAGAGAGTTTCATTAAAACCAAGCTACAATTTGATATTCACAATATTCAACATCCAATTCAGACAGTTTTTAAATTAGCCATGAATTTCTGGGTCCAGAGACATGCTTAGTATTTCATATATTACACTATAGTAACACATATGACATCAATTAATCTCAGGGGAAATAAAGCAACATTTTTTTTTTTTTTTTAACTGAGAACTCTAATTTTAATTTTATACAAATTCCAGTGTGTAATTCAGAGTTTTCACTCTGCATATTTATGTGTCTGTCCTTTTATTATGTGGTAAAGAGTGATTCACTTTGACAGAGACAGCTAGAAGCCAGTGTGTTAATTCTTGCTTATTCAGATACACAGCCTCCAAGAGGTATATGGAAATAACACTCCCCAATCAATTTTTCATATCAACATGTTTTGAGAACACAGGGTAACTATACACACACACTTTTGGAATTATACTGAAGGATATAACTGACCCTTACTATTTGAGCACCCTTAGTTCGGTTGTATTAATGGTATGCTAAACACTGAAGTCAAAGATGGCAAAATTTTCCCGTGTATTTTATTAGTATTCATGAACATAGTCTCCAGACTCAGTACGTGGCACAAACAAGTCTTCATTAATATTTGCTACTGGGATGTGTTGGGCTCCAGAAATGGACACAGCTGACTAAGATGAATGAGAGAAGCATTTCAATGAAAAATAAAGCATAGTTCTTGCATGTATCAAGATAATGTTCTGTTCTTGATTCCCATAGTGGCCTGGGACAATGACCTTTATAAAAAGATCAAAACCAAACCAAAACAAACCAACAATAAACAAAAAACACCCCACAACACAACCATAACCACACCAAAATAGCTCATGTAGGTACAAGTTCCACTTTTAACTATCTCAGTACAAGATAACTGATATCAACTTAACAGCACTAACTTAACTTGATCCCTTATGCAGAATTTTTAAACTTCTCCTTCCCAATCCTTTCCTCTGAACACTACAAGCTTTGGCATCATTTAGTGGTAGCTTAGCTTCAGCACATGGACAAACCCTCAGAGCAAAAAGATTTCTCTTGTTCAGGTTAGAAGTTGACAGTAACCTTGAATTTGATTCACATTATTTGTCTTATCATCTACCCTTTCTCCTTTCCATCTCTTGAGACCCTTAATCTCTTTAGAAGACAAGACTATTTTACTCATTTTCTAGACATGTTCAAAACCCGTTGTTTTCTAGTTTTAATCTAGTCACTAAATGTACGGTCAACAGCAATCTTTTTGATGGCTAAATGTGATCCAAGGACTACTAAAAAAAAGATCTCAAATATATCATTCAGATATATTATTCTATTTGTAAGTAGCAACAGAATGTGTAATTATAGGAGCAGCACTTGCCAACAGAAGTTCTACACAATCCGGATTGTTTGGTTTTGTTTTATCTTGTGTTTTACAGGACTATTGACCCAAAAATGCTGCATACCAGTATTTTGTTCTAACATACACCACCACAAAATCAACAAATAAAAATTCTGTTCAATTCTGCCATTTTGAAATGCTCTAATCTTTAACAGTACCAGGTTTTTTTGGATAGGGAATAAACTCATGTAATAGCAACTAGAATGGAAAAAAGAGATATGTAATCCAGTTGTACAGTAGGATGAACACAGTTAAAAATGAAGGGTTAGACCGTCTTTCCTCTGGAACAGAGCAGTTCACTAAGAAGTGGCAAGAAAGATCAAAGTACCAGGGTGGGGACAGTTGGTTTGGTGTCTCTCCATTGTATGATTTGGTTGAGTTCCCTGTCCTCTCAAGAAAAAAAAAAAAACAAAAACAAAAAACAAAACCTGGGCCAGAACTCCCAAAGACACATCTGGTTTTCCCTCACTAAAATTAAAACTAGATGCCACTTCAAAGCTTCTCTCATGCCCTTTCTTTGTAGACTTTATTTATGTGTTCCTAAATGCTAAGGCTTTCTCATTTGCTCATTCTCAACTTGACCATCAAAGCAAAGGCTGAGTTCTGCTTCACTGAAAGAACACAAACAAAATCATAAACCACGACACAACTTTCAACAGGCCTCCATATCTTTAATTTAGAAAAACTGTTCCTTTTGACAAGAGAACTCTGAAGAATACATTTCAGAAGAATGCTACACCAAGTATCTGCCTCCTCACATTTAGTCTGCATCTTAGATAAGATTCACAGTCTGACAACCTAATCTCTATTATGCAAATATGCAATCCCTATATATCACAAATATACTCAGAGTACATAGAGATATGAGTAGCAGTTTTATACATTTTCAATATCCTCTTCATGACAAAGTACTTTAAAAGATTACAGATAAGGTAAGAAGACCAAAATTACCAGGGCGATAAAGTAATCTTCTCTACATTAATGCTGAATTTTTGCACTGACATTTAAAGGTAACGTTCAACTGGAGACAAACATAAGACAAGTCTAGGCCAGCTTTATTCTGCTTCTGTGATGCATTTAATTTCTGAACTAGGGAAAAAAAAATAATTAAATCACATCAGCAATTTTTACCCTGTGTGCTTACCTTCTAGTATAAGAGTGTCTCATTTTTAATTGAAATAGAGTAACTTATAGTTATCTAACAAAGTTGTCTGAATTTGGAAAAAAATTCAGTAAATGCAGTCTCTACAAAACTGTTAGCAAGGATGTGGTCTGTGGCTGTACCAACTCTTCTATTTTACTAAATCTGCAGTGCCACATTGTACAGTAAATAGCAAATGCAAGCACTTTTTTGTCAGTGCTATCATACCCTACAATTACGACCTTTTTTTCAATTAAGCTTTTTAAACATCAGCTTTGGAAACCAGGGTGCATGGCTCCACTGGAAAACATATGAGTATAGTAACATCAGGGAGTCTGAACAAAAAGGAGGGTGTAAAGAGACAGCAAGTTTCAAAGCAAAGTGCTGACAGACCTGTATAACATCACATATGTTGCTAAAAGCAAAGTGCTTATAATCCTTTGTGTGTGCACCCCCTTGGGAAGATGCATACAAAATTCTACTAGTTTTCTTGGCAGACAATTCAACACCTAAACTATAGTTGCTGCTGACACCATTTTTTGGTCTACTATGAATTTATTTTTTCAGGCAACATGTCAGTTCTGTTGACTTTCCTTTTAAACCCTGCACAGTTACTGTTATGGGAGTTCTGGTATCCTCGTCACTGTTGTAATGAAAAAGCACCTGGACATTTCTATACAGCTGACTGTACTCCAGATTTTCATTTACTATTGATATTTATTTTCCAAAAGATTAAGCACTATTTCCCTGAAACTAAATCTTTCTTTCAATGGGACCATTTCGAAAGCAGATTTATATTCCAATTAAAATATTTATGTAAAAAGAAAGCCTTTTCTCACTTGAGCACATATGATTAACATGCTCTCATGACATACTTCCAATGTACAACTAGGTTTATGTAATTAAGTGCAAATATTAAAAACTCTTTCAAAATGCTAGGATGAAATACTTTCTAAAATAGCCTATACTGTACTACAGATTGAGGAGCTTTCAATAAGTAACTGTTCTTTCTAATCAAGAACTGCGTTTTCATAAAAATAGTGTTATTGTTTTCAGTTTTCCCAAAACTATGTGGAAGCATGTCTTTCACTGTGTAGATAACATATTTGGGAATTTGTAAGATACTGAGTCATGATAAAGGCCATAAAAGCCAGACACCTTTAAACAGAAGTGTGGCAATTTACAGTATGTACTTGCCACGTGTCATCAATTTATATAACTAATACATTTTAAGCCCTGGGCACAGTGTCAGATATAGAAACTTGATAATAGTACTGCAGATGAAGAAAAATTTCAATTCTGTAAGTATTCGTCTGTAGTAAAAATGATTAATACGTCATTTTCTGTTTAAGTTTGAGAAAATAGTGAGATAGGTGTTAGAAGGCAGAACTATCTGTAAATCTCACATTTGATAGTTGAAATCCAAGCATCCCTTAATGGTTAACTACTTGGAAAGCTTCCAAGAACTGGAGTAACATAACAATTCTGCAGTGAAAACCCACAATCTGTTTTCTAAAGAAAAATGGGATATGAAGTAGCATGCTTTAGCAGGTGGCTTGTGGACCAGAAGTGGCACTGGATGCTCCAATCTGGCTGCTACTGCCTCTTCCTGTTGAAAACTGACAGCAGATGTCTGATCAGCTAATGCTGCCCAAAAGCTCGCTTCCCTGATGTGGGAGGGACACTGCAGCCTCTCCTGAAGGGGTAGAGAGATGGAAGAAGTAAAAGGGAACTTGTGGAGAGGTCAACAAAAAGCCACAGTCAACAGCTGTTCTGACACAAAGAACAAGCTCTCTTTGCTGTTGAAGCTAGACCACTCAGATTAACAGGCTAATAAATTGCTGCATTTCATTAAGATGAGCTAATTAGGAACCATTAATTGATATTTTCTTATACATGATATCAAAGGTTTTCAGAACCAGAAACAAACCTGACATGAATTTACAAAGGACAAATGCACTTGGGCTGTGTAACTGCATGATCAC
This sequence comes from Tyto alba, assembly GCF_018691265.1. Taxonomy (NCBI): domain Eukaryota; kingdom Metazoa; phylum Chordata; class Aves; order Strigiformes; family Tytonidae; genus Tyto; species Tyto alba. The sequence goes on from NW_024881295.1 coordinate 12,976,107, forward strand.
AATTTTACCATGCTACCTATTACGCTAGTTGTCTTAGTAACCCTCCACAACTCTGGGCATCAATTTCAGTAAAAACTTTTAGCAAATGCTTTGAGAGCTGAATACCAATTTTAAATATTTTCAAAACTCACTAGACAGAAAATGATCTCCAACACATATCACTAAACTCAGTTCTGCAAGCCTTGGCCTTCGTGATCTATTACAGTGTTAGAAGTCTAAGTGAAATGGGCTCTTGAGCAACTGTTAGAAATGGAAGTACAAATTCAAAAGGCAATTTTGACTTATGCTTCTCTTTCACTGTAAGAAATCTAGAGACATTTTGCAAGAGAAGCCTACTCCAGTAACAGTTACTTTTACCAATTTTTACATGTTTTTCATTAATTATGGTTTGAAAAAGAATTGCTAAAGATAACTATAAGAAAAGTGACTGCAGACAAATTAAACAGCTTAATACTCACATATGTGTATATATATTTTAAAATGCATTGATATATGGTCTATGCAAAAAAACAACACTGCTGTCAAAACTATTTCCAAATGAAGACTGACTTGGGTCAGTCTTCTCTGCAAACTCACGTGGTTTCAAGAGCTCAAGATGTCTCCAATTAGCATACCCTGAAAAACATCAAAGCTGTGCTGAAATGTCTTAATTTCCATTCAGCTTGAAGAGCCTGCATCACTGTCACTTCTCTGCACCTCTCAAGCAGTGACAACCTTGACTGTTCTGTCACTCAATCCAGCCCCTTCTCCACTAAATTCAAAAGTGATCTCAATGGATTCCGTAATCACAGGACATAGGAAAGGCAAAAAAACAAAACAAAACAAAACAACAACAACAACAAAACAACCAACCAAACAAAAAAACATAAAACCCCACCAAAACAAAACAAAGAAAAACCCCCAAACCCCAACTTTACATTTCATTTGGAAACAGTTGTGTATCTGCTAACAGGAACAATAGATCGTACAAGCGCTTTCATCATTTTTTTCAACCAGTTCGAAGCATTCTGGGATACAGAACAAGCATTTCATCAGACAGTAATTGCCCTCCATAGGATCTAGGTATTTAGTTAATTGCTATAGTTGCCCCCTATTTATAGTTCTCTTATTAATGATCTCTTTTGCCCCACATAATATTATGTATCAAATTTCATCCCAGTTTTTACCATATTGTTTGGTGCTTGGATGTTTTGTTTTGTTTGTTTGGTTGGGTTTTTTTCTTGCTTAAGGTGCAGAATGTATGTTCATCAGCTACTGCATGATGCTTTCATTTTCAGTATTCAGCATTTAGAAGCCTTGTCTCTCCCTCTCCCCCAGTTAACAAACCAGAGGACCACAAAATGATGTAGTTCCTTCCACAACTTTCCATTCTTTTTGTGCAATGATTTCAATGTTTCACCATCATGCCTTCTTCCTCTCCCTACTTTCCACTCTTCAGTAACAACATACAATTACCTATTACTAAAATAACCCCAATTTTGTGGATTCTCATTCTCTCAAAACTCACATTCCACTGCATCCTTTGTTGGTCTCCTTAGATCTCAGCTGTCAGTTATCTTTACTCAAGACAGCTTGCTCGTTTGTTAAAAGATATGACTTCTTTAGCATTTTTTTTTTACACTTGTATTTTATAACTCAGAATCTTGTTTAGTTTAGTCTCAAACTAATTACAGCAGTGACAGCCTTTAAATAATAATTGCAGGAAGTACAGCATAAGTCAATTGTTCAATTAAACTGTGGTAAAACTGCAAAGAAGTAAAGCTGCTTAATTTTATTGAGTTACAAATGAAATATATACATATATATGCATATATAAATATATAAAAAAAATATCATTTCAGTAAATTGCTACCTTAGATTCAACAGCAGACTTCCAAGAGACTCTTGGTGAAATCACACTGTGTTGCTTTGAAAATACAGCTAAGCACATCAGGATCAAAATTTGATATGCATTAACGGAAGTAGTTAAATACCTTATTTCTCTTAAAAGCTTTCTACCTCTGCCAAGATTTCTAGAGATATCTTTCCCTTATGCCATCTCCTATTATTTATAATTACTCTGTTTTGGGAGTTTGGCTTTTTTTTTTTTTTTGGTGTTTTTTTTTTTTTTTTTTTTTGTTTGTTTGGGGGGGGAAGAGGGTGGGGTTGGTGGTGGGTTTTTTTGTTTGTTTCTTTTGGTGGCTTTTTTTTGTTGTTGTTGTTGTTGTTATTTTGTTTTTTTTTTTTTTAAAGATTATGTGAATCACAGTATTAGCTGTCTATGAAGCAAATCCCTTTATCTTAGCCAAGGTTACATCGAAGTGTAACAACATAACACGGTCTTCAGATAGCTACATGACTTCCATGATTTCTTGATCGATTTTCCAATGCCTTAGGAGTTGGCATACTTCCACAACCACATCTTCAGTAAACAGCCTTTTTTATTAAATAACAACACACTTAATTAATAACCCAGTAGAACTTTCAAAAGAAAACCATGCTTATTGAGCACTTATATCAGAATATACTACATCGTAATTATGCACTTCCTCAGTCCACTGAGAGAGGAAAATGGACTGGCAAGCTTCTGCAAAGTAAGTGCATTATGATCTGGGAAATGGTTTAGACACATTTGTTTTAACAATTTGACAGAAGAAAGCAGCTGAAATGTTGGGGCATCCACTTGTGTATGAGTTTTAATTGTGGTACCAATTCAGACACATCCTATATTTCAAGCTTTCCCTCAGAACAGATCTTATTTTGCAAGAAATGAGGGTAGACATTGAAATTTATAAAAATTGAAATTTATAAAAATAATTATTTTATAAATGAACAGTCATCACTAATGCTTTAATCACTGGCCTCCTTAAAGCCATTGTAAGGATTTAATTGAATAATCTTGGTGGTCCACTGACAGAGCATATGCAAATATGTGCACCAGACCCCAGAGGATAATTAATTGAAGCTTACACCATGTGTGGGCCTGCATTCATCTCTGACAAAAGAGTACAAACTCTATTAAAAATATTCATTGCTTATGACGTAAAGTTCAAGTGCAGAGACACCCGGGGTATAAAGCGTGGCACTGAACTGGAACGCTGAACGTGTCAGCTGTCATCTCCAAGGTCCGAGGGCACAGCTCAGCCTCACTCGGCTCTCTTGTTTCTTTCAGTCCATTCAGGGTCAGCTTCAGGAGCTGATCATTTTAGAAAAATAATAAGATTGTTGCCTTATAAGAATCACGGCAAGTTGTTTTAGAAGGCGCCAAAAGACTGAAACATTAGCAACAAATAACATTGGCTTGGGATTTGTTTGAAATCACAAGTAGATCAGAAATGATCTCAGGGTTTTCTCTGCACACTCACATCCTTTAAAAAAAACTACAGTATTTTCTTGAAATGTCCACACGTAACATTCATGTTTGCACTTACTGTTCATTTGCTCATATTAAAAATCCTGGTGGAGATACAGCATACTTTAATCTAGGGGTGTGGATGCCAGTCAGGCTCAGGGGAAACCTTGAACACTGATCTAACTGCAAAGAGGCCACATTTCCTCTCTTTTCTTTGGTTTTAAATTCATCATTCCCTACTATTCATTTTGTTAGCTTCAAGTATTTCTAAAAAAATCTAAAAATGTCTCCAACACTTCATGAAATACTGCTTTTCAGAAAACCCATCATTACCCACAAAAAAACCATGGAAGATTATCACAATTTGACGAGGTGTTAATTCCTCTCACACCTTCGCCTTAAACATGGGCACAAGTCCTCACCAGGGAGAGAATGCCAGGCCAGATGGACCCACCGGCTGATCTATGGTGAGGCTCTTATGCTCCTATGGCAAGTTTAACTCTGACTGTCAGAGTTAAGTGACTGTCTATGCCTAATTGTTGGTGCTAAGAATACCTGTCAGCAATTAGTAAAACCAGCCCTTTACAGTGTTGAATCTATCTTCCACGCTGCTTAATGCTATTAGCCTGCAACATTAATCCCATGCTTTGATGCGTATGATCAAAAAGCAATGGAAGCCCACAGTTTTATGCAACAAGAAAAGGGCTGAGAAATATGGCAAGGTAACAGGCAGAGTGAAATTCTGGCTGGGAACTGGAGATTGGCACCCTCCCTCTATTGCCAGGCACAAAATGGAAGAGTAGGAACATTCAGAGGCAGTGGTCTAAAGGAAAATGTCCAAGGTTAGGTGACAGGTGGTTATGTCACATTCATACAAAAAAACAAAACAAAACAAAACCTAAAAAAAAATGAACCCTCTTTCAAATACAGTTTTGGTTTGCTCTCTCTTGATCTGTTATTACATGCATCATCACAACTGGCAGGAGCTGCAGAGACTGCAATGTCTTTTTGTTAGTTCAGAATGCATGCAGAAAAAGTAACATTATAGTAGTGTTATCAAACGTCATTGATACTTAAGATTCCTGGCTGTGTAGAATCTTTTACATCATTCAAACATCTTTCCCCAAATGGCCTCAAAAATGCCAACTTAGTTAAAAAAAGTAATACTAAGAAAGAAAAAGCAGTTAAAAGGATACTTCCATAAAATACTATTCGCAGTAAAAATTACAACAAAATCAATTGATTTTAGAACCAGCCTATTTACAAATACCAAAAAAAGCAAATCAATCTGAACAAAAGATTAAGTACTATTTCCTTTACATAGTGCTTTAGCTACTTTTTCCCATCTCAGTGTTAAGTTTCTTAGAAAATAAATGAACACAACAATTTAGACAGACTGCTGAAGTAGCAGCAACAAATTATGACAACTTCAGGAACACTGCTATTCACTGTTAGATAAGGATGTGGAACAGATGAAGAGTATGTGCAAAACAGTTTCTCTGTAGATTAAAGCAATTTGGCCTTTTTAAATAAAGAAAAAAATACTGTATGATGAGTAAACACGATTGAACTATGTAAGGTATTTTCTTTTACAAAATGGCCGCACTATATTGAACAAAATATTTACTTTTTAGAATGTGTTTTAATGCATACAGGTATTTTAAAAGGTGAATTAGCCAAATTAAGTACCATAAGAACAAGGTCATTTATGTAGTAGACTACACCGTTATTTACCAGATGAAATTTTAGCACCCCATCTGATCAAGACTTTACCATCTACCACCCAGTGCTTATATGTAGATTGTCAATCACTTTGAAGCCTGCTGGTCTCATATAATCAAACCATTGGCTCTAGAAGTTTAGAAATTTCCATTTGACAAACGTATTTCTTGGCTGACACCCCTTGTATTTTCACATCTTCAGTTTCAACACCTACACAGATTGTTCTGCATTATCCATTTCTTTCATAAATGAAAAGGAACAACTACAGTTTATTTACAAAATGAACTGTCAGCAGATTTGATAGCTATGCAGGAAACATACACAGCAAAAAAAATATTATCATTCAGTTTTAGTTTTATATCCTGACCCTCACAACTATATCCTTATCCAATACTGAAACAACAGTTAATTTTTATTAAAAACTACTGCTGACCCAGCAACACATACCCCTCCAGAAAACAGTACACCAGGTTGTTTCTTCCAAGTACAATCATAGGTTAACTGCACCAATAAAAAAAGCTTCAGGCCAATACCGCCTCTTGAAGAGATATGATGCCTCTGATGACCTCACCGGCATTTTCATGCATTGAATTCATACCTCAGTGAGAGCCAAAAGCTGGGAGCTGTCTTCTTTCACAGGTGGTTTTTTCAAGCTGTTGTGAGACTCCAAGCTGCTGGAATTGTGGCATGCCATTCAAAGTCTACACACAAGCCATCTTTGGCCAACTCTGGTACGCTGCTCTCTCACAGGTTGAGTAATAAAATGCTAACAGTGTCATTGACGACTTCTGGAGTTTTAATCCCAACAGATAGAATTTTCTGATGTGAAGCACACACACTTGCACACCTGCCACAAACCACTGAAACTAATATAACACAAAGGCAGCTGCAACACTTAAGTATTTTGATACTGTATGCAAAATACAGCCCGCAACCTGCAACTGGGATAGAAGCAACACGGGCTCCAGCTTCAGTGCCACAGTGAGGCAGGCACATGTGTGGCCGTTGCCTTCGAAGTGCGTACGCCTGGCTCACCCGAGCAACTGAGACAAGCTGCCATCCCTGTGCAGGTCCACTCCTCCTGCTTGAAGCCACGTCTTGGGGCTACACTCTTACAACCACTTAGGGAAAATGGCTAGCTGCTCTAGAACGACAAGCCCACTCCAGCCTTTGCTCTTGTGCTGGCGCCGGTGCCCAAGCAGTCACACAGTGATCCGGATCACACAACTGAAAATGAGTTGGTTTTCATGGCACTAACCTTCCTGCGGGCTCACAGCACAGCATGCAGCGAGGGGAGATGGAACTGGCCTTTCTGACAACCGCTGACTATTGCATTGGTGTAACTACATCCTCAGCCTCAAGCTGGTAAAAGTGATGTTTTTAATGTCAGAGCAGTGCATTTGTACTAGCTATTTCTAAGGGTGTATACAGTAATGAAAAAAATCCTGGTGAAGACTCTTTTCATAAAGAAACACCTTATGTAAAAGTGACAGATCAGTTTGCTTCATTTGTGTCAGAGCAAGACCTCAGGGACAAAGGGACACTTGGATGGCAGACATCACACTCAACATGCAAGTCATTTAAACGGAATTTTTAAATGAGAAAGAAAATCCAATATCACCCTCTGTATTGGGTGGGAACACCATTTTCTATCAACTTTAGGAACTTGTTTAAGTTTTTCTCATGTTTAATCTGACTTTAGACAGAATTTTAAAGGACTAGTAAAATCATATCCAAGAAGATAAATTAATTGCAGTTTACCATATGGAGTATTACTCATTTCTCATTTTACCACTAGAAAACATGAACATAAGGAATACATTTGCGAGGCAGTGAATTTTCATACGAAACCCAGAAGTGAAAACTCCTTCCCTCATTTTTTTTTTTCTTTCTAGATTACACATTCTATCAGAAAGGCAGATTTTAGGCCACATTTCAAGAATATAAAACAAAGTATTTGTAAAAAAAGATGTTTTTACAGTATCTCTCACCTTATAGAACATTTCTAGAATTAGCAATTTTAGAGATATTCCAGATCTATAAAGTAGCCACGCTATGCAGAATTTTTACAGATCCCCAGATACTCAATACAGTTCTACATGTTGTGTGCCTTCTGACATTAAATTGTTTCAGAATAGTTTTCTTCTGGTATCCACAATTTCCTAGCATTCTTTATGGGTAACCAGCCTCTATACAGGTGTACCCCCTTCTCCTAGCTACGAAGTGTGTGGGGGGTTGATATATATTTACAGCCAGTGGTTTACAATAGGACAATAATTTATCATTGTTATAAAAGAAAAAAACAACTCCTAGATGTTGCTCTAAAAAGACCCCTGGGTTCCTCCTGGCAGAAAAGAGCATCGTTTGTGTGTGTTTGCTTTAAACTCAGATTCCAGGTGTCCACTAAAGTTTCAGGCACAGTGTAGACCGCAGAACAGGTATCGCAGACAAGGTCTAACTCCTTATCAGGCTTTTATTGTGTGTGCTGCCCTGATCAACATAGTAATGAAATCTCTAAAACAGGATACTGTCTAGAACTGTATTTACAATAATGTTTCTCTTTAACGGTGGACATTACAATTAAAAAGTCATTTGAAGACAGAGCCTTTGAAAATCTTTCTGTATCATGTTTAGGACTGACCGTTCAATAAGACTTGAGAGATCACAAAGCAACACCAACTTTAAAGACAGGGACTCCACAACCAAGGTCTTCACTGGGTAGAATTGACTACTATTTGTGAATATTATTAATTTTCCTTCTATCTCATATAAGTCTCATAAAGCAAGGGTCAGGAATGTTAACAGTGAAAGTTGGGGGCAGGGAGCAGGGGGGGCAGTGGAAGACAATCCACCAGCAATTTCTCATTCCACATGAAGAATGAGCACAAAAGTAATTCTCGCATGTTGAAAACAAAACGCCACTTGAATATCTGCTCCATAGAGTATGAATATAGGAAGCTTGGCTATATTATTGCCTTAAGCTGGGAAGGTTCCAGATGTCCATTGACTGCAGGGTGTGCTAACATTTAATTTGCTCCTGTACCCTGGCTGCCTCGGGCAGAAGTCTGAAAATGCTCTGCCAATGACAAGTCAGCAAAAAAGCTTGCCATCATCTCCTCCCTCTTCATGCCCTCTCCTTGGTGGTAACTGAGGCAAAAACATTCTAATCAAACAAGTTAACCCACTTCATGCATTTTAAAGGAGCAGAAATGCACAAGCCAATATATATATTGGTAGACCAACCTCAGACAAAATTTATTTTCCCTTTTATTTGGATAGCTCCAACCTTGAAAATGATTGGCATTGCTACATAACTAAGTTTTTATTGATTTAATGCTAAGCTATAAGTTTGATCCCGTAGTATGTATTTTATAGAGGCAAACATGGTCTTCACAAAATAATAACTTTCAGTATTTTGAAAAAAAAAAAAAAAAAAAAAAAGAGAACATTCTAGAAGATGAAAACAGATCAATGTATGAGGCAAATCAAATAAAATGTTAAGGCCAAGGAACAAATCCATCAGCTTCAACAAAAGCAAGTGTGAACAAGTGGTAATGCCTTGCCATGAATGCTGTTCATACTTTTCCTCATTAGGTGGAAGGTATTTTGAGGTAAAGAATTATAGAATTTGCTCAGTGAACATTGCTCTGGACTATTTTACTGCTCAGGTGAAATTAGAAATTTGCCCCTTCCCCTCTCCACTCCCCAAAATAAACACCACACTTTAAGCCTTTGAAAATTTCTGGCAGAATGATAGCTTTCACTCTTCTCATGAAGGAAATTTGTTTCTAAATTCAGATAAGGGAAAATATAGATCACACTGAATGTTCACAGTTTGTGTCCCTTTAGGGGTCCTATTATTTAGGTAAAATAGGAGTTTCTATACTGGAAGAAACACATTTAACCCCGCTCCCTGGTCCCTCTTTCCCCCCATAAAATAGGCAGACTAATACAACTGACCCAGTTTAGAAGCAAAGCCAGAAGTTTCTTTCAATCACTTGGCTTGGTGACATACACTTTTAAATACATCCATATATTCCTCTTTTAGCTTATATATTAGGTGACCACACATTTCAATCAAGATAAGATATACTTTGAGGTTTCAAAAACACTTGCTCATATTTAAACTGTATCCTTTTCCCCTTTAAAAAAATCTAATCCTGCAAGAGAATGGGAAACTTATAAGCAAGGTTTACAAGTAACTGGAAAATTCCAGCCATCACCACACTAACTCAGACTAACTATGGCTCTATTCAGTTAACCAACAAAACCAGAAAATTTCATATTAACAATTATGTGATAAAGCTAGCTGATGTAATAAGTATCTTTAGACCTATATTTAAGAAAGGCCTCTCTCATTCCACTTTTTTTTTTTTTTTTTTTCCTGGAAAGGAATTAAGGAAATTGCTCTGATTAATTTAAAAGTATAGCTGCATATTTCCTTTTGGTAAAGAAAAGCAGCAAACTAGAAGTTTACGCACAATCCTAAATTCCAGTCAACAGAACAGGATAATAGCTACTTGTGTCATTCAACATATACAACTCCTAACCTAAAATGCTACCAGCACCTCATCTTTGTGTGTAACTTCTCTATTCTGTTCCATTTTATAGTACATCCAATAGGGTTTATATATCTCAAAAAAGCAGAACACAGTTTAAACATCTTTGAAGACAGTCTGATATAACTGCCTATAAAAACCTATTTCAGCTAAGCTCAAATTATACTAAAAAAAAACAGTGATAAAACCGGTAATAAAACTTATCAAGCTTAAAAAAAAAAAGCCAAGTAGGTATGATAAACATCTCACTAAAATGAAGCATTAAAATTTATCTAAATTCGACATTAAAATTTATTTGGAAAGTATAATAACATAGAAAATAGTTCTATTCATGACAATATAATTTGAAAAGCATTTTCCACAGCTCATTGCTTTTTAGTTCTGGGTTGGAAGTCAACCAGCCACATGAAGAGTCAGAGCTACAGACGAACTCTTATGCTAATAGTAATCTACCAAATCACATAAATCATAAATATTATATCAATTCTGTATCTGCAATAGATCATCACCACACTACTGTACGATAAAAATTGTCAGTCGACACGATAATGAAATTATCCTAAGCACAGGCTTCTGAAAGCTAAAATATTACATCCACGTAGCTAGCTACAGCTCTGATTCAGACCATCTAAATTCCATCTGGAAATTATTTCCTACTGAAAATCAATATCTAACTTTTACTAAGATGAGTTTCACTACTCCCCAGAATCTTCAAACAGATGAATAAGAAATTTTTGCATGTATTCATCCATCAAGACTTGTCATCCTTAAAGAAAACACCAAAAGAAACCAAAAGCAAAGTAAAACAGCAAAACCCTGGGCTTCCCTTGCAAAATACCTCTGTGTAGATAGGTGTGCTGTAATCTCCAGCTATAATATGGAAGATTATCTGTATATTAAAAAAAAAACTGTTTCAAAATTGGAATCTGCAAAGATTTCTAAATGTCATAGTACTACAGCACTTTTACAATTAGACCTTTAAGTGATAGGGAGGAGAAAAGAAGGCATATATTTTATATTTATTCTGTGATGAGAAAACAGTTACCATGAAGTGGAAACTAAAGTGTAGTTCAGTTATTTAAAACTTAAGCTACAACAAGATACAGTTTTGTGGGTTGTTCCTTCCTTCCCCCCTTCCCCCCCCCAAATTTTTATGCTGACAGATTTTGCAGCGCAATATATGACATTTATATAGAAATAGACATACAGCTTGGCAGATGACATACATACGGATACATACAGTGACTGGAAATGCATCTGTTTTTCCATTTGGTCCCCCCTACATCCAAATACAACCCCCAAAATAACATTTGAAAGATGGTCATCTATGGTCATCTATTAACATTTCCACACGAGCTGTATGTTAAAACAAGGTAACTTACAAGTGTCTATTTGGAAAGTACTTCCCATTCAGTGTTGCAGGCTAATTAAAAAAGCTCAAATTCCTGCTACATTCAATCTCTTAGACATGTGACCTAGTAGACAAGCATGTCTGAATAAAAATCTTAGAAGTTATACACAGTTACAGTAAGTAATAAATCAGTAAACACTTAATTTCTACTTAAAATTAGGTTTTTATTTAAAAACTTAACTTGAATGCTATAAATGATGTGTGCTACTTTGCATATATTGCGAATTAATAAATACTGGATTTAAAAAAAAAAAAACAAAAAAACCCCAAAAACCACAGAAGTTATTTTCCAAACGAAATGCTTTAAGTCTAAAGAAAAACAGTTGTTAAAATGTTTAAGAATCACTCACCAGTCTCCGGGGAAATTCATTCTTTACCAAAAGCTTGACACACAAACAACAAAATACACATAAGGATGTAAAGTACAGCCCTTTTCTCTTGGAAGCTGTTCCCCAATGAGTACTGCACAACCCTGACCCAGAGAAAAAGCAACTTAGCTGTCAGAATTGCTAGCCTCCGAGAAAGTTGATACCACAGTGATGTCACATACTTCTGAAATGTTACTGCAGCTCCAAATTATTGACTCTCTTCTACCAATAAAAACTCTACCTCTAATGACAAAATATTTAACAGCAGGATTAAGTTTCAACAGGAGCTAATAGTAAAGAATTTTAAGAGCATATCACAGGGTTAGACAAAATGTTACAGTCAGAAAAAGTGAAGATGAACAGCTGCTGGCTATGTTATCTAAATATGCTCCTTTAGTTTACCTTCAGCCTGCAAAGTTTTTATTTGTTGCAGTGATATTCATAGAACTGTTGCTGAGTCGGAGGTGAGGAGCAAAAACTAGCACAGACCACCACAGCACGGGGCTCCTCTCTACAAGACTCCAGGTAATCCAGCTGAGAAGTTCTTGACTCCACAGGGTGGCCCTCAGCCGGGCCATCTTTCTCACTTTCTTGACCTCCTTCTGACCCAACATTTTCCCCACTATCCTTTCTCTTGTCCTGCATGCCCTGCCCCAGTCACAGGGAGTACTTAGAAGCACAATGGACTTTAATTGCTACTGAAATCGATGCATCCAAACTACTAATGCAGTTAGTGAAGAACACCATGGAAAGGAATGATTGTCACCGAGGTACTGAAAGAAATTTCTGTAGAGGAAAGAAAAACCATGGACTAACATTCTGCTTTAAAAGCATAAAGCAAAAAGGAGATGAACAGTGTGAATAAGTTATGTGGTACATAAAATTCACTTTTGTAAAAGTGTAAACTAGACTTGCAGTTGCAGGGATGGCTGGGGTCTTCTACAAATCCCCAAACTTAGACTAGAGTATGGACAAAGATCTTTCATATTAAAACCCAAAACATCGAAGATGATCTTCATGAATATTTTCAGATTAACGTCACAAATCCTTAAATATGACAGCCCCCAGATTTTCAACAGTCTTGAACCAACAGTATGCTAATTTAGAGCTGGTGAGTAATCAACTGGGGCACTGTGTGGGAAAATACTGCCTTTAGTCAACCAAGCTGAGGGCAGCGCAAGCCTTTCTGTACAGAAGAGGCCTGAATTTTTTTGATGTTATAATTAGTGAAATTATCTGCAAAAACAGATAATAGCCAAAACAGCCCCATGCTAGCTACTATGAAGATAATTAACTCTATCCCAGCCAAAACCAGCACACCTATAAAGAGAAGAATCTTGCAGCAAAAGGTTCCAAATTCACAAGATAAATCACTACTTTTAAAAAATGATCCAGCATGAGTAAGATGAAAAATTCTAAGAGAAAATATTACAGGCATAAGCCTCACCTGTCCAAGCAGTATGAAGTAGGACAGGACTACACTATATACAGATGATACTAAGCTGTATGGATAAAACACTATGGAAGGTAAATAATGCCTGAGGCTAAAACATACAGATAAAAGTTGTCTGAGTTATGTAAATTGGAAATAAAGAGTTTTAAAATGAGGCTGGTCTTGTTAATGGGTGAGATTTATAGAGCTTTTCTCTGTCAGAAAGAGGTTGGCTTGAAAATCCGTAAGTGCTAACCCTTAAGGCAAATGACCTATTTTGAAACAATTTCACCTGTTATACTTAGAATGGCAAAAGTCTGGACTGCAAAACCTGATCATAGGGGTTTCCAGAAAGGTACAGAATATGAGACTTGAAGCCAAAAATTAACAATCCAGAAATCAGTTGGAAAATTGAAGAGTTTTACCATCAGTCACGTGTTAAGTAGTCAGTACTAGAGACTATGCTTTCCTCTGTCACTTGCTTGAATGTTTCATATAAACAATTGATCCACTACTTGCAACCAAGTTGGCAATCTTTTCCTCCTCTTTTGTTAGCATACAATAAGCTTTATAGAAGTAATTAATCTCCTGTTAGTTCCACGGCATTAATGTTTCTCTTTGTAAAAGCTCTGCTATTTCCAGAAGAACCTAAGTTTTGTTAATAACCTCCAGCTCTGATTTCAGGGTTAATATATGATAAAGCATTAGCCAATGATGTTTGAAGACAACGACAAGCAGGACCAAGGCAGCTGGAGGAGAAAAGCATGATCAGGTTTGAGACATGGTAGTTTACCATCAGGTAAGGGCTAATTTTTGAATGAGAGAAAAACTTAGTATTAAATTTCACCAAGTTTCTGCTATTTTCCAGTTTTTGATTTCAGTAAAAAATGAAAATACTTATTTCGTAGCAAAAAGCTAACTCCCTACTTCTGAATGGCCTGCAAACTGAGATGGTATCCAGTGCTGAAGCATTATAATTTAAGCAAATAGTTTAATATCATAAAAAGGTAAGATATCTGAGATTAATCCTGAAAAATCTAAATTAGTGTAGGACAGTTGGTCACAATTTGTCACTGTTGAGCATGCTATCCTAGAAAGTCATGAACTGTTCCAGTAAACATAATTTGCTATTTTCAAATAAGAAGAAAAATTATTTTGTTTTTCAGTCAAGCCAATATAAAGACAAAACAACATAACTGGGTCAATGGAGCAGGGAAAAATAAATAGCTCTGGGCACATACGTACAGAAGACCACATGGCAACCCTACCTATATTTTCCACAGAATTTAGGGTTTTATGTTCATGTTATTATCAAGGTCTTTAGACATCTGGCTCAGAGAATGTGCTTCTGATGAATGCAACAGGCTGTGTTACGGACAGTCTCAGGATAAGTGTGAGGCTATATAAAAACCTTGAGTCAAAAAGATTTTCCATGTAAATGAGACTCGTACAAAAATGTAAGTTGGACAAGACCCCTTGGTGGTCATGAAGATCAACCCCATGCTCAGAGAGAAATTCAGTATCAAAGCAGGTTACAAAGGCCCTTGTCCTGTTGAGTTTCAAAAATCTTCAAGAATGATGATTCCATAGCCTCTCCGTGCTCAACAGTTTTGCGTTTGTTTTTTCACTTTTTTTTTTTTTTTTTTTTTTTTAAATCTTTGTGCACTTCTGAGGAGAGTCTCTATCCTCTATAAAGCTCTTGTAGGTAATGAAAGACTACGATTATGTCCCTGCTTCTGCCTTCTCTTCTTCAGGCCAAAGACGCTAATCCCCTTCAGCCTCTTCTTGTCCATCATATGTCCTGGCCCCATAACCATGCTAGTGCTGGACTCACTCATGTTTGTCTGTCTGTCTCATACTGATGTGGCCAAAACTGGACATATTATTCCAGAGATAGTCTCAAAAGTGATGAATATAGAGGAATAATCGCTGCTCTCACTAAGGCAGCTCAATATGCGGTCAGCCTTCACCACCATTACACCGTAACACTGACTTTCAGCTTGCCATCCACCAGGACCCACAGGCCATTCTCCAGGATGCTGCTCCTCCACCTGCACATTTGCCTTTGCAGAGCTGCAGCATTTTCCAAGTCTACTTCACTCCTCCAGTTTGCTGAGGTCCCAGTGAGTGACTGCCCTGCCCTCCCCTCCAGCACACCAATTCCTCCTCCCAAGGGTGGTGTTATCCAGAAACTTGCTGATGGTGCATTCTGCCTCACTGACCAACTTGCTGACGACTGTTAAAAACAGTTTCAGCCTCAGTCTCAACTCCAAAAAAGACTTCTTGTAAACAGCCACTCATTTAAAATGTCAAACTATTGATTCCTACTCCTCAAACCCAATAGCGCAAACTGTTTCTCACCCACTTTGTAGGCTATTCATGCAATCCATACCCCCTCCTTTGGATACAAGGATACTACATGAAACTACATCAAAGGCCTTGATAAAAGGTGTCTTCCACTGGTTTTCCTGTCACTTGAAGATGCAGTCATCACAGAAAGCAGTCAGGTGGGTCAAGCAAGATTCTTCCTCAATAAACACATTCTGGCCATTTCCAATAACCTTCCAGTCCTTCACAAGACTAGAAATAGTTTCTATGATAATTAGTTCCATAATATTCCCAGGGAAAGAGGTGAAGCTGACCAGTGTTTAGTTCCCTGGATTCTCTTTCTTGCTTTTCTTTTGAGAACAGTAATGTTTGACTTTTTCTAGTCATCTTGGTTATCCATGCTGATAAAAACAGTCTCATTAGTGACATCTGCCAGCTCACTCAGTGCTCTCAGATGGTTTTGTTTCTAGAATAAGAACCAATAGCTGTTTCAAACACCAGTCAGGAAATAACATATAACTGAATATCCTATTTAAAAAAAAAAAAAAAACAAACGAGGTGAAGGGCCTTGAGGCAGCTTATATCTATCTTATATCTATCAAAACAAGAAAGAAGAGGTGGAAGAACAAATGACCCCATAGGAAAGACATCACTGGTCCTGGTTGCAGTCAAACTCATCTTGCTGGTATGCTTCAGGACCTACTGGGTGTATTCTACTATATTCATGAAATTGCTTTAAATTTAGCACTGAAAGCACTGATGTGTTGCTCCAGAATTTCTTTAAGCTTGCTCTGCTTAGTGTAAGTTCTATACACCATGAACAAAAACACTAGTGAATTTTCAAGTAGGAAATCTGACTGCTTGCTATTGACAGAACAGACAGAACAAGTTTTTTCCAAAGTCCAACCATGCCTTGTAACTAGAATGTCTTGTTCTGCCCCAAATGTCAAACAGGTTAAAGATTCGTAATAGAATCTGCATGCAGCATGAATATCACCAGCCCAGCAACCTTAGCAGGGAAGACAGCCTCAACAGCCTGTGGGACACTTTCTCAATTACAGTGACATATAAACACTGACAGAGAAACTTAAATAAACTTGGGAATAAACAGTCAGCATTTAAAGTTGTTAGTCTTTCTAGAATAATGTCTATAGTACCTCTACATGTATACAGCTTTTGATTCTTATGCATTTACAATTAAAAGAAACAATGAAAGTTATTCTTTCTTTCCAATGCTTCTGGAAGAAGGAAACGGTATTTTTAGATTTTCTTCTGGAAGACCAGGAACAAAGCAAATGTCTAGTTAAAGCAACAGCCATGCACATGTTAATCTAAAAAAATATGTACATTTCTCAGCTACAGCATCTTCTGTTAAAGCAAACTGCACCCCAATCCAAGTGATGTAGTAACTTACATTGCACTCTCATGCTAAGAGGGAGCTTGCCATGAGGCACAGCTGCAACAAAAAGTTTAAGAATTTTAGCATTCTACTTAAGCCAATACCAGTCACAATCTACTCTTTATGCTACTTATATTGTAGAGGATATTTTCTTCCCTTTCTTTTCTAAAATATGCTTCATATTTAATCCAGTCCAAATTCAAAATGTAACTCCTCAGAAAAAAAGCTATCATGAAACCTGAATCTTGAGGAATTTTATTCACTACAGAACAGATCTTCAAGCATGTGCCAGACATGAAGGACCCACAGTCTCCCACAGCTCAGCACTAAGACCCTAATCTTCTGAAATAGAAGATAAAGGCTCTTATTACATTCCCTGAAGCCTGTGACAGTCTTCTGCTCCCCCCAGTGGCAAAAAAAATTAACCCAGGAGGTGGCCATTAAAGAAGCATCACTTGCCCATACAGTACTGTTCCTGAATGTTCTTCAAAATGAAAATTTCTAGTACTTAAAGGAGATTTTGTTCTACAAAAAAATAAACAGTCTAAACCAATATTCATCTTGAATCCACACTTATGCAAACAGTTTTAGGTACTGATAAAGTAGTCAATAATGAAAACAAATATTCAACTGATCTATAATCCTAAAGTTAACAGCCATTTTCTCAGGTTATGATAAAGGAAAAAGGCCATCTTTAAAAATAAAAATACTTTTGATAGAAGTATTAGTAGCAATCTTCTGGTTAAAGAAAAAAAAAACCTCACAGAAAGCTGCTGCAACACAGATATCACTTGCCTACTCTTATCAGTATTCTGATGTATCCTTTCTCATAAGCTTCAAAAAGTTTTAAAAGAAGTGAGCATAGTAAGAATAGTATTTTTCTGAAAGGTGAACCAAATGAGTATTTTAAAAAGAATTC
The DNA here is from genome assembly GCF_018691265.1 of Tyto alba. Classification (NCBI taxonomy): domain Eukaryota; kingdom Metazoa; phylum Chordata; class Aves; order Strigiformes; family Tytonidae; genus Tyto; species Tyto alba. The sequence continues at coordinate 12,993,576 of NW_024881295.1, forward strand.
TGACATTTAGTGTAACTTGGAGGATATACCTTAAATACTGTAAACACTTATGTAAGTAGCAATCTTCTATATTCAAAGATTGATTACAAAATTATGTTATTTAAAATATTTTTGGCTTATATTAGTGGCATTTATTATGCAATTTAGTCTCATCTAATAACTAACTGACTTCTGTTTAAAATGTGTACACCATTTATGAAAAGTGACTTTTAATCTAACAGTTTTAGAAATATGAATTCAATACAAGGAAGCTGACAGCCATGGAAAATCATGAGTGTGAGGTATGAAGTCTTGCAACTGTTTAAGAAAACTAGAAAATTTAGCAATTGTGTAACAGAGGAATGCAACAACAGTATCCACTAACATTAACACTGTAACATTTCAAAATTTCTGACTGGGCTATTGATGTCTTACTGACGAGGTTGATGGAAAGTGTCATGTGGTATTTGCTAACAAAGCAAACACCTGTGTGTTATCAGATGTTAATAAGAAACACGGTAGATACTCTGCTGTGGCAACCCTTTGACAAACTCATTTTCAATCTAGTAACAAAAACGTGGAAGGAGTGTTGTTTTGGTCACGGTAGGATTTCGTTCAAAGTACACACTCCAGGGAAGGCTCAGCAGCAAGCAAGCAGATGGCACAAACCCAGATAAATCACAGGGAATGACATCGAAGCCAACGTCCAATGTGATGACTAAAGATTTCAGTGGAGACTATGATCTGGCTGGATTAACACTAAGAGATGGCCAAGTAGTCTAGATGAGTTCAAGTATGCAATAAGTAAAAGTTCAAATGGGGTACAGAGAGGAGGACACAAGCCTTCAAGAAAATGGCGAAGGTAGGTGGATTGGATAAAGTTTGCAGATGGTGACAGTTTGCAGGGCAGGGGCTGCTGTACAGAAGGACCCAGACAGGCGGAGGGAAGGGGCCACCCGGAGCCCAGTGACACTGAGCAGGGCCGAAGGCAGAGCCCTGCCCCGGGGGGAGGACGAGCCCCGGCAGCCACAGAGGCTGGGCCCTGCCTGCCTGGGGAGCAGCTCTGCCGAAAGGCCCCGGGGCCTGGGGGGCAGCGACGGCCAGCGGCCTCCCGGGCCGTCCCGACGGGGACACGGCCAGGAGCTCAGCGCTTGCTAGGCCGTATCTGGAAGACTCTTCAGTTTTGTTGCTCCCTAATAGAAGAAAGAGATCGACAAACTGTCAGAAGTTCAGCAGAGGTGCCACCGAGATGGTCAGGGGCCGGAGCACCCGCCCTGTGAGGAGAGGCTGAGGGAGCTGGGCTGGTTCAGCCTTGGGAGCCCTATCAGCAGCCCACCTGTACTTACAGGGAGGGTATCAAGAGAATGAAGCCAAGCTGTTCACGGCGGAGCATGACTAGAGGTTGAGAAACAACAGACATGAATGGAAAAGAGATTTTCAGACTGAACTTCTTCATGCAGGACAGTGAGGTGGTGGAACAGGTTGCCTAGAGAGGCTGTGGAATCTCCATCCTTGGGGGCTCTCAGGACCACACAGGATAAATCTCTCAGCATCCACGGCTGAGCTCAGAGCTGACCCTGCTTTGGGCAGGAGGTTGGACAAGCGACCTCCTGTGTAATTTTCAAACTGAATAATCCTGTGCTTATTTAATTATTTACCACCCACTTTCAGTAACCTTAAGGAACAAAACCCAGGGCCTTTTTGTTTTATGCACTGAATGACATGAGATACTGAACCCACATTTCAAGGTCTGAAACATTAACACAAGACTTCAAACACTGTATTTAAGAAAAACAATTATCAAATCTCACTAGTCCAAACTGAACCCAACTTCAGGTACGTACAACTTAAAGTTAACTTAAAACTTAATTCATAAATTTACCAGATGTTTCAAGCAACCCAAAAATTCTCTAACACAGGTATTGAAAACCATCTATATGCTGCACTTCTTTTCAATATAATATACTTAAACGTTCAGTGTTTACTCAAATTCAAAGCTAATAGGTTAGAGTATCCCCAAAGGATGTTACAATAAATGTAGTTTAAACTACATCTAAACAACTTCTAGTTTGGAGTTTTCCCTCTTATTTCCAAGGATTCCTGTAGAACCTCTTTACTTCCAACACAGAGAAATAAACACCGTCATTATTTTCACATATTTCAAGGTTCTTATGTGCTATTAAGTCAAAACCACTGGACTGTCATAAAGTGGTTCTAGCCAGTCTTCACATCCCTCATTTATTCTGAGGAACACATCAATAAAGTGACCAACCCATCCAGAACTGTGTGTTCTGTCAGTAAAATGAATGCTCTCCAGATGGACTAGTCATGTCAAATGTTGATATCAGCATTACTACAAGCAGCACTGAAGCCAGTAAGGCAAGGTTTAGACAAGGATCAGTGTCTTTTGTTATATCTACTGACAAGCTGGAAACCAGTTACAAGCTTACATAGCAAAAGCCATTGTTCAAGCTTGAAACAAAGGCAGCAGTTCTCACTGAAAACCATCACTCTGAGTTGAAATTAGGTATGTTTATCAGGCCAGCTGAGAAGAAAAGTCCCACAGAGGGATGCACGATTTCTTAATAACCTTTTATTAGTACTCCTTCTTTTCTCCCCATAAAGGGGAGGGTGCTAAAACGGTGGGATTAGCTGAAGTGGACAAGAAAATTACGTGGTATAAACCCACTGAGCTCATAAGTTTTAAAATCAAATAGACTTCTGAATTTCATTCCCATGCTTGTATTTCAAATGCATTTTGCAGATGTCCCTTGAGGATTAGGACAACGGTGCAAGAAGTAGCTTTGTAAGAATTTTTTTCTCACTCTCTTTTAATGATTCTGAAAGTGTTCATACCAGTGCACAATGGTGGTTTAGGCTCACTGGCATGGTTTCCATGAGTGTGTTCTACTGAGGTACAGCAAACAAAATACTGTTAGATCAGTCATTTTGATAATAATCAAGATACCAAATATTCAATACTCAAGACTGAGAAGACAATTTTTTTTTTCCCAACAATTATAGTAAGATTCACATTCTGAACAGTTCAGCTCTGTGAAGAATAAATTCTGATGATCCACATCTACTGGTTATACAAGTGAATACTACGTGCCAGAAAACATGAATTTAATGTTTTGACAGAAACAGAATTACTGGTAACTATCTCCAGAGTCATAAAAGATTTGGCACACTCTGAAAAACCACCTAGTTAAAAGTTATAAGCTTCTTTATTCTACACATTTGGGTTCTGTTTCTAACACAGATGACATGCTAGAGTTATTTGTCAGTAACTTTAAACCATAACGTCTGTAAATTATAATTTCTCCTCCAGAGTAACAACCACGATGTCAACAGAATCAGCAAAGGAATCTACTGTATTCAACTAATTTAATTTCTAGATCAAGAGCAGCAGGGCCTTTTTGATTATTATTGCTTGTTACTGTAATTCTTCAATTAAACTTCTATGTTCATTCTGTATGAGAAAGCTGTAGAGTATATTCACCACTCACAAAGCCTAGATTTTTAGCAGTAAGTATGCTATCAGTGTATGCAAGAGGTCCCACAAGTTAAAAAAGCCCCTATACACTACTTCAACAGACTGAAATGCTTTTCACTAAAAAAGGGTCCAATCTTTTAAATTGTAAACTTTTTCTCAATGCCACAGGGCTAGCAGAAATTTGCAGAGAACCAGCTGGAAACATTTTAAAACTATTAAGAATATTTTTCTTCTAACATTTTTCAACAAAATGGCTCTACCATTTTCATTTATAAATAAAACTATGGAGGTAGCAAGAGAAAAAAAATCAGTCTGGGAAGGTGAAGTGTTTTCTGGACAAGAAAGTCTAGAAGTGTTAGAGAAACTACAACATGGTGGCAGTTAATGCAAAGTCCTAGCTAGACTTACATATACACATATGTGCACACCCCCATGCACTCACACTGCAGTAACACTGACATTTCTGAGCTTCTATTCCCTTGACTGCTGTGTTATTACTCTTCCATACACTTCTCATACTTTGTTCCAGCTTTACACTGGTGCAGTAGAAGTTTTCAGATATTTTTTATGTGAAAATGGAGGAAGGGACTTCAGTCAGAATCTCTAAACATCACTTCAATACAGTTGTCAGAAGATGACATATTGATGCTCTAATAAATATGTCACTTTAATAAAAAAATGAAGAAATTAAATAAATCTAATTTTGCTGAAATCCCACACTGATTAATATACTTAATAGCTATGTTTAAACAAAATCGAAACTGTTCCTACTTGATTTCAACACAAACATGCTTATGAAATAAAAAGACACATTCAATGGATCAAATTATCAACCTGAATATATCCTGCAAATGAGAATCCTTACAAGGACACAAAGAGGACAAGAATACCTTAGTACTCAGGATCCCAAGTTGATGAAGTAAGGACCTTAAACTTACCATATTACAGGGCAGTGCCATGTTAAGATACCAGAATGGGCTGTGAGTGATCTGGAATTTCTAGATGGGATAATGCAAAGCTGGCAGCTAAAATCTTAAAACCAGTTCAGCCTCATGAACAAAAAGTTTCTCTGGGGCTATTTGGCTTTTCTTTCTATGGGGCCAGGTGCAGCTTTGCACAGACTTGCATCTCAGTACCTAAGGTATTTCACTGACAGGCACTGATCACAACATCAATCTCACTGCATCAGGGATATGCCCTTTGGGTTCACTTTCTGCTTCATTAGACTTTCTATGTGACTTTGGTGAAGTAAACCTCTGTTTCCATTTCCAATTTATACTATCATGGTATAAAATACTCCCCATCATTAAAGCAACTAAATGCAACTGAAACTGTGAGATACTGATACTATAATGGAAGGCTGTGGGGAATGTTCTCAACCTATTCTGATCATTGATGCAGTTAGAAATTAAGTTCAGCCTAAACCTATCAAGTACCAGTTTTAAAAATCAAACTGACCAGGTCTAGAAAACAGTTAAGGTCTCAACTTCATGTCAGGAGTACTCCAAAGGGCTCAAGTAAGCCATTCAATAGTTGTTTTTTTCTTTTCCTCTGGACCAGTGCCAATCTGTAACCAACTACACATTACAGATGTTTCTGTAAGATACATTTTAGGATATAATTTAAAGGCTTTGGTGAAATTGTATCACTCAATTATTTTATTTGATTCATACCTCCTCCTCTTGCCCCCATCCTCTGTGCAAATCCTGCCTCCCACTGGCATTGCTGTGATCCACTGAGCAGCAGCCAGACTTTACCAAACACGTAACTGAAGCTGCCTCTGCAGGAAACACATTATGGCTAGAACCACACTGTACTTTGAGATACTTTCAAAGGCAGCACTAAAGTACCTATTTTGACAGCTTCAACATGAGGGCTACTAAAGATATCTGTCTTTTCTTTGCTCATAGAGAAAACAAATATACTGGGCAGTGTGGGATGAAACAGATGGTATTACAGAAAATGGCATTGTTTAAGTCATGCCTTTTCATTCTCTGTTAGGATATGACTACCTTGATGTCTCAGTCTATTTTCTCCAGGACAAAAAAAAAAATGTTTCCTACTAGTTCTCTGAACAGTGAAAAAACAAAGAAAAAGTCTATTTTATATTTCCCAGGTAAGAAACAATGTCTCATATCAGACAAATTTCTATTTGGTGAAATTGTTCAAAATTGTACTGCTCTCTCATTTTTCAATGACAGTTCCGAAAACCTTTATGCATTTCTTGATTCTCAAAACATTTTTCCCTCAAAAATCTCCATCACAAGCTGTGGCAGGTGCAGTCGCCCAATGAAAATGTGGCTTCCTAGGTGTTGAACCTTTCCTGTGCCCTTGTTCTCAGGGTTTTACAGTAGTTGGGGTCCTTGGCCAATAGCAGCTGGTATTGACCACAGATCAGATTCAGCTTGGGTATAAATGGAGCCCCTTGAGGGAGCCCTTTGGAGTTAGTTCCTCCCGGAGCCACATGCTGCAGGTAAGGACTTTCCCTTTGGGTTGAGACACCACCCAAAGAAACTCCTCTGGGCTCCTAAAAAGTTCCTCAAGGTTGAGAGTCCTTTTTTTTTATTAGGTGAGTGATTGAGCATTTTGGGTTATTGTTAAACCTCTGAAGAGCTTTTTGTGTTGACATTAAACCCCAGGAGTTTGTGTGGTTTGTTCCCCTATCATAGACATCCGAACCTGCTGTTTGTATGCTTGCAGTGTGTTGATTAATTGTGCTGAAAAGTAAATTTTATTTTTATTGTTATTTGTTTATCTGAGAGTTTCTGCAACATAAGCTGAACACATCTTGTCAGAAAGAACTGGTACAATTTAAAATAATGCAATACAACCCTTTCACTTTTTTGCTTTAACTTAATCATGGGTCACAATTAATATGGCTTAAGGAAAAAAAAGACCTCTGCAAAAAGACTCCATAGCAAATATTGTTCTATCAAAACCTTGAACGTCATTCCACTATGGGTGTTATCATGTTTTCACTGATTAAAAAGTCTTTATTTAATTGCCCATATGTTAATTTCCATGTAAATGACAGATTATCTACCAACATGGTTATGTTATAATGACTATGCAATTCCCAGAAAAAACTGGCCACATCATTATATATAAAGGCAAAACTGCAAAGGGAGCATCTGAAATATAAACAGACAGATTTGTGAATAAACTTTAAGTACTGAAATACTGGTTAAGTGAAATATTTATATATAAATGGAAAAGTATAGAACATGGAAATCTTTTGGTATTTGTGGTTTTTGGACAAGATATATATTTTATGTAAGCCCCTTCAAATGGCCCAAAGTACATAAAAATTAAGCTTTCATTTTTTTTTTTCTCAATAGACATGCTTTGGAAGAACATAAATTTGTGATTGGCTTAGAAACAAATAAGACACTGTATGGCACATATTGGAGTAAACTCAGATTAGTTTTAAAAATGCACAATGCAATTCTAGTTATCTTAAAGCCACTGAGATGTTGAAAGACTGAGCTATTGTGTCCCTACCACAGTGCTGAAACATTCATAAGACTGACCATTCTAAAAATATCTGAAATGTTGATGATCTCTGGTGCATAAAATATTATTCCACATTGTCTTAAAAATATGGATCCATGTATATACATAATGCAAGTGATGTTGAATTGTGCTGAAAACGCATTGAAAAAATTAAAACTTATATACTATTTTGAGAAACATTCTTGTACCACTCTTTTTTTTCTTCTTTTCCCCCCTTTTCTGTTCCCTAGGCTTTTTTGGTGGGGCTAGAAATTCTGATTACAAAAGAGAAAGGTTTACTCTTGGTCATCTTTTAGGAAATGTAAAGCTCCCAACACTGACTTTATACAAAATCATTTTCTAAGTTTTTAGTGATACACATTCCTGCTAAATACCTATTCATTATTGAATTGCAGTTATCTAGTATGTGAATGTCTAAAATCTGCCAAAATTCACAGGACTATCTAATACCCATTTTAAACCTCCATGTACTGAAAAAAAGCACAGACAATTCTCAGCTCATTCAGCAAGGACTTATCTCCTTACCATTTCCACTCTCTCTGTACAAACAAGCTAAGGATTTTTTTAGAAATAAAACATGTTTATTGAAGTGAAAACCTAAAATGTTTTAAACTTGTTTGTCAGACCCAAAGCTGACATTACAGTCAATTATTTTAAATGAGTACTGGTGTGCACTTTCAGAAAAGTAAATTTAGATCATGCTTGTGAAACATAGCTCCACTGCTTCTTCCACTCTATAAGAAAGAACCTAAAAAATGGCATTATACTCTTGAAATTATCAGAATGTAGCATACAGTCTAAAATGGGTCAAGACTTGATGCAGAATGCTGACAAGGTATTTAGACACAACCTTCAGACTAAAATTGTCACAGGCTCTCCATCTGGCACATGAACTGAATATGTGCAATTGTCAGCAGTAGTAAAATCTTTCATTTAGAAGACAATGTGAATGAAAAAAGACTGAGCCTTCGCTGTCTAAAAGATTTTAATCATTCAAAAAATAGTTGGCAGGCAGCTTAAGTGATATATATATATATATACACACACACAAGAGGTTCCCCTTCACCTCACAGCCCTAACTTCCACATCCTTTTCCGATTTTCTTTTTCCCCTTAGTTATGTGCAAACATTTATATTTAAAAAAAATCAAGCAGCACAAAGTTTATTTAAACATCATTTCATCAGTGGTGCTTCCTCAACATGACTAAAGTCACTACCACATTCTTATGGGTATACTGCCCTCCTAGTGAAAAAGCACTACACAGGTCAGTAATTTCTTATTTGAGTGGTAAACAGAATACATTTTTTCATCCTCTTCAAAAAATAACAGAACAGGGTGACAAAATAAGACATGTAATTCCGTCACATGAATGGGCACCTCAAAGATCCTTCCAGAGGCCTACAGTTTCTGAAAATCTGAAAAATAGGTCCACATAGCAGAGTTTTAAGAACTTAAACTTGACACTCCAGTATTTTATTGCAAGTAACAAATATATTGATCCACAATAAAATAAAATAAAATAAAATCCTACTGATGACTGGCATGGGTAAAATGGCTGAATCATAACATTCTTTGAATAAAATTATCTTTTTTCATTTTAGTTCTCACTTCAGTGCAATTTAAGTGCATTCTGAATAAGCTTGTATAACCAGTAGCCCTTACACACATTCACTCTCTCTTTGCATATTCTGATATGCAGATATATAGATATATAAAGACAGATATATAAAAAAATTAACAAAACTAACAGAGTAAAATTACAGCAAAATAAAAGGTAACATATGGGTGTCATGTTCTCAGAGATTTCAAATTCACCTGTTTATGCACAATCACCATTAAGTTCATAAACAAAAGGCAAATTTTTCTGCATGATACCCATGACCAAAAGTGTACTTATATGCTAAATAAAATAAGTATAGACAAGAGTAGCACTGCAGAGTAGACAGTGTCTTGCCTGTAAAACTTCAGTTAAACTTTATAAGTATAATATAAGAATTCTTCCTTTTGGAAAACTAACCAGAGTCAGCATTTACTTCAAAGGAAATGATAAACATTATTCTGAAAAGTAAAATAGACAAGATCATTGTTATAAAAATAACTTAGCTTGATATGTTTAACACTGCAAATTTATGCTTTCCTTGAGACTAACAATTGTTCCCTGACAAGACCTGTAAAATACAACTTTTTATACTCTTAATCTTAGTTGTTTCAAAGGGATATCTCAGTAGAATCATACTAAATTCAAACTTCTTCAGCAATCCAAACCAGAAATCTCACATCTTTGCATGCTCACAGTGACAAGGGAACACTGCCAGAAGAGTTAAGCGCTATTTTCTTTGCACATGTTTACCTTTTATAACTCTGGTCCTCTCATGTTGCCATTCCCACTGCCTGCTCTGCAGCCACTGATGCAACCCTTCACCTTTCTCATCTCTTTGTTTCCTTCCTAAAAGGTCTCAAGTTTCTGAGGTTTGCTGTTCATCCAGAAACCGTCCTATGGCAAACCTGTATGGCTTTGCAGCATTTTTGAGATCTCTGAGACACAAAGCTCATGGCACCTGAAGGCACCACCATTATGAAGCAACATATTCTAGTTATAAAAGCAACAATTTAGTATTAGAAGTAACGGGCTTTGAAGATAAGAAGTCAGTATAGTAATATATTTTGCACAACACAGGTTTGCACTTACCCCTCGCTGTCTCTCTTTCATCATTTGTCAGAGCTGCATGCTAGAATCCTGCTTTGGCAGCCAAAGTGCAGGTTTTCTGATGGGTTAAACAGCCCTTTGCCACAGCAAGGCCTCAATTAAATGCATTATCCTCAGGCTTTAACAAAAATCTTAAGTATTATACCCATTTAGATCATTTCCCCTGAGAACCCTGTACCAGTGGGTCAAGCAAACTATTTTTCAAGTAGTCAAGATTCACACACACCACTGTCTGTCCTGTCTCCCTTCCAACTGGGACTGTCAAGTCAATGATGAAGCTTACGGGTTTATTGATTTAACTCCTATGAATCAGGTCAATTGGAATCATAACAGGGGTTATGTTTAGCAAGAATCTCTTTTGTCAGGCTCAGTGAATTCACTGACAAGCAGTTTTTCCCATTGTAATTCAAATCTGTTACCCAGAAGGCCATATAAAGTATATATGTGCAATCACAACAGGATAAAGAATATCTGCTTGTGAAAACAAACAACCCTCCCAACTCAAAAGTATATGTGACTATTATTAAGGCGTCCAATCTCAATTGAGTGATGAACTGTATTTCAGGAAGTAACCCCAGTGTGTGACAACTGAAACCTTAAAACACACGTGAAGTTCAATCGTGATATTAAATAATCTTTATTGATTGGGAGAGAGTGTAATTAGGAACCAACTTTTTTTTTTGGAGGGGGGGTGTGGGGGGTGTGGGGTGCGTGTCAGAGTTTATCAGTTCACTCACTGCCTTTTACAATCCCGGTTCAGATGTTTTAAAAATACACTGTCAACTGATTTATTGCTACAAGTTAAATGCATTGCATCAAAGAATTTAAAAGTCATATTTTGCAGATGTTCTTGGAGGAAAATAAGATTTTAAATCAAGGGCGAAAACTAAGCTTTGATAATACTTTGAATCATAAATCCTGTCTTCCCACAGTTAATTAAAGGTTAATTAAATGTTAAATTGTATCAAACATTCACTTTAGCTATAAAGACTACAAATTTGTTCAGAAATTCCTATTATATACTAACAAAGTACGTAATCTCAGTCATAACAAAGAACTAGCAGATGCCTTTTTCTATTTCTTAGCCAGTTAAAGAAGGAAATACATGCACATCTATCAGCAAAACTAACAGATGACAACAGTTAACTTACCCTATTTAGCAATTTGTGTTGAAACCAAGTACTGTAAATATCCTTCAGCATTTTCTTACATAAATTTCTTTCGCAAGACTACTCAAACTCCCTCTAAAATATGAGATACAACAAAACAATCCAGGTTTTAAACCAATTTACTAAGAACATAAAGAAAATTAAATATGACTGAGAAGTGACAGCTGAAGAACTGTTGCTATATTTAGACTAGCTAATTTGAAGTCAGAAAAAAAAAAAAAAAAGATATATGCCCATTTTTTGGACTTCTGAGTGAAACAGCCTAGCATTGCTATTAAAAAAAAAGCAATTCTTCTCCAGTAAAAAAATTAATATATACGTACCAGATTTTACTGAAGTGAGCAACAGCAGAGACATTTCAAATAGGTATCATCATTAGAGAATAGAGACAAGTATGAAGCTGAGTTTTATCTGAAATATCTAAAGGCATTAGAGAGGAAAGAGATGAATAACAACTCACCAAAAACACTGGCGATCTAACAGCAAGGCTTGTCTCACATCTCAAGTTTCCAGTTCCAAGAGAAATCATATGTGCACTGATAGAAAGATGACAAAAGGGCATGCTGGGCTCTCCTCTACTTCAGTTGAATGACAGCTCTACTAACAGGGAACTGAGACACACTGCAAAAATCTAAAGGAGTGGGTACTTGATATGAGCATGCTCAGTATCTAATTTAAAATGCCCTGATGCTTCATCTCAGCATGAGATGGCCTACTTCCAAACAATTTCAGAACTTTAAGTCAAACCTAAAATCATTAATTAGAAGATGCAAAACTCAGCCACCAAGCAGTATTGATTTTTATTTTTTTATTATTATTATTTAAATCTGGATTGATGCACAGATAATTATTTGCACTTCTCTGCAAGGCATTCTGAGGCTTAAATGCTATCATCATGTGCTTCAATATAATTACATGATGCCACTGTAATAGATTGAAAACCTTTTCAGGATAGCATATGATTTGAACACTAAGCACCAGAATTCATAAAGCAGACAAAGACAACAAATCAGTTAAATATTCTCCAAATCAATTTAAGAATTATCCTACCTGTCAATTTCTGGGCACCATTTTTTATTTTTACTTTTAGGGTGGGGGAGGCAGAAAGGAAGACTGGAGAACTGCCTAAAAAGTGATTTATGTTCCAAAGCAGTTTGCCTCCACTTAAAATCTCTTTATACATAAAGAAACGATTTAGCTTCTTAATGAAATAATTCATTTTAATATCAAAAGCCAGGTTATTCACATGCAAAAATCCTTTGTCAAAGAAAACCAATATTCAAGCCCTTTCCCTTTAGAGATTAACATCTTTTAATTCACCCACAGTCAGACACAACTAGTATAGAAGCCCTACATGTTTCAGGTTTCTCTCACAGGCCTCTTTCCATACTTATTGTATATTCATATTTCCAAATGAGTAAATGACGTCTCTCCCCTCTTGTGGGAAGACAAGAGCTATGCCCCAGGCACTTCTGTTTTGTTTTTAAATGCCTTCCTGCTTATCATTCAAGCTGAAACCAAAGCCAGGCAGACTACCTTATAAATGCTATGTTTTAAAAGATACTACATAAAAACCAGCACAGCCCATCTCCCGGTCTCTACCACAGCTGGGCATGGAAAAACTGAACAGAATTTGGAATAAATTACCACCTGGAAGGCATGTATCCTCTACTTCTAGTAGGTGGATAAATGTTAATACAATGTTCAGCAGAGAAGCAAGATATTATTCATAGAATCACAGAACACAGGGTTGAAGGGGACCTCAAGGATTATCTGGTCCAACCTTTTGGGCAAAAGCACAGTTTAAACAAGATGCCCCAGCACCTTGTCCAGCTGAATCTTAAGTGTCCAATGTTGGGGAATCCATCACTTCTGGGGAGATTATTTCAGTGGCTCACTGTTCTCACTGTGAAAAATCTTCCTCTTGTGACCAGTCGGAATGTCCCCAGGTGTAACTTGTACCCATTGTATTACATGATAAATTCTTCTTAAGCTTTATTAATATTTTTAGATAACTTAAAAATTACGTTTTCATATCTATGCAAAAATGCTTGTATTTAGTATGAGAATATGCAGCTTCACCCACAGTGATCTGAAGTCTAAGACTCACACACTGCACTCCCTTTCTGTGAAAATCTTCGTGGCATGAAAACAAAATATTTACTAAGGTAATTATTTTAACATTCATCTTTGCCTTTTGCCTTTGAACTCAAACAAAACAATAGGAAGTACTTTTACTTCAGAAATGCCTTCCAGGCATAAACCCAGAAGTCAAGATGCACAATAGAGCCATGGCACAGTTAAACCTCATTTGCCTAAACAAACAGAAATATTCCATTTCATATTACATAGATAATACACATCACTATGAAAAGAAGTTTATTTATAATCATGCAACACTAACTGCATTCATTTGACTTTTAATCGCTTAATACCTTGGTAGTTAAGTTTTCTTACACCAATACACACAGAACCCCCACGCTTGCTACAAGATCTGTCCAGATTGCAAAATTCAAATGAATTCTACAGGTGGCATTAGGCGATGAAAAGTATGCTTCTTGATAAGAATTTCAGTATTTCTTTGCCAGCTAATGAACTCTTAAAAGGAAATTAGTATTAAATTATATTTCAAATTTTTTCTAAGCTTATCTTCTCTCATCACCTAACTTTTCATCATTTACTCTGTTATTGCTCTTCAAACTTCCGCAGAAATTCAGACTGGTGAAATACATCATATTTTTAAATGCAAGATGTCATTAACATAAGAATTGCCTCCTGAGTGAGAAATGTTTTAATCCAGGCAGATTTGATCTAGCTTCATTCTTAAAAAAAAAAAAAAAAGCCATCAAAGAAAGATTAATTGTACACATCTATTTCTACCTAATCAGTAGTTTGTATTTTCCACATATAGAAGATGAAGGGGAAAAAGAAGTCACTAATAAAATCCATTAAAATTGAAGTAAACACTGTTCTCTTGTTTCAGATTTATTTGTCTTTGCTTCCTAAATTTTCTCCAAGCTAGACAACAATTTATGAGTTCAAAAGGTCTGCTCTGAAATTAAATTTTTGTGGGTATGTTCTCCTCCAGAAGATGAATTTTCATGGCAAAAACCCCCTCTGCATTTCTAACTTCTTAGAGGAGCTTAAGGAAATTTCAGGACAGTTTTTGTTTCTTCTTTTGATTAATCTGTATTGCATTCTCTAAATGACCTACAAATTGTAGCTACAATAATAAAATGCAAAGGGGCTATGAATAGCACATAAGAACAAAATACTTTGATTCCACAACTAATGCAAAACGTTACTTGCAAAGAAGTCTCACTGAACTTTAAAGGATTCCTTTAAAATGACATAAATTTGAGTTTCAAGATCTGTATATTTGATAAGAAAATTTCATAAAACGTGAGAATAAATTTACCTATTTGCAATCTAATAAACATCCCTTGAAATAAAATAAAATGAAATTAATACCTAAGTAAGAAAACATACCCTTTACATAGGACTTCCAGAACATAATTAATTCTTCTGAACCTGACAAAGCTGGTATTAGATTAAAATCAAACTTCAGGCCTGGAAGCTGAAACATTTTTATAAATTTTCTGCATTGATATCCAAACTAAAGCCTTGTTATTGCACAGCACACTAAAACTATCCCAGACTACTGTGTGTTGCTATAAAAACTGAATTCAATGAGTCCTAGGAGAGTATTACAGGAATAAGATTCATTTCAGTAAAATCAGCACACAGGTAGAAGACTCAATAGAAAATGTTTAATGACTGAGCTGGTGGTGAGTATTTTTTTTTTAATATATTTAAAGAAATCAAGTGGCTAATACTTAAGAAATCTTTGTTCCTTTCTAATAGCTTCTTAGCAAGAGTTCACACACAAATACCTTGGATCACCTTTTCTAATAGCAGAGCAGCTCATTCTAGTAAGACTGGTGTCTTGCATTATGTTTAGGCTCATTTTAAGTCTCAATATCAAACTCGTCACTATTTCAGAGAATGAAGTATGATTCACTTTTAAGTTCGTAACTACCCTTTATATTGATGTTATTAAAAGGTTTGCTTATGCAACTAGTGTTTTTAACTAAACATGGTAAATTATTCAGTAGATTACATACAGCTGAGTGTCAGAAGACTTTCTGGCATTCTAAAAAGAATTCCACAGTCCTGTCTCTTACATGTAAACTCTTTCAGCTCTTCTTGGCTTTAGCATGATCACACAAGCAGGTTTTCTGGATTTGGTCTACTCTAAGTAATACCTCAAAATGCCTCTCTCAAAGACTACATCACAAATATCTAAAATTTCTTCCTTTTCTATACAGTTTAAAGCTACGTTCTCCAAAATGTGTAGCAATTTAAAATCTGTTTGCCATTGTGTTTTCACATCTTATTTACCAGCTAATCTACCCAAGTAGAAAGACTATTTTTCAAACACAGAAAAAGTATATATCCAGGTCCAGACAACTACAAGAGAAAAACTACATATGCAAAGTTCAAAAGATGAGTCATTTTTCTTTTATTTACATAATATAATTTACAATGTTTCTATTCACAGTTTTTCCAGTGTTACACATTTCTAATGCACCTACAGTATAATAATTAAGCCTTCCTATACTAGTAAGTATAGTTCTCTGGGTTTTTTTTTTTTCTTTTGTGATTATTTTTGCATCTCATTTGAAAATATTCTCAGTTTACAGCTTTCCTTTCCAACCCACTTGTTATTTTTGCCTTGTTCAACTTTCTTCTTTTATTTTTCCCCTGTTGTTAACACATCTCTCTGTGTCTTCAGTACCAAAAGCAAATTAAATGGATGTTCAATATTACTCATGGTTAGCAACTTTGACCAATCAGGAATAAAAATAGTTGAGAAAAAGGAACATGCAAGTCTTCTGAACTTTTAGTAAGGCACATATCATATGGCTAACAGCATCAGGAACTGATTAATACCAACATCAGGACTAGCTCATAAAAACACCACAGAAAGATAGCGTTTAATATCATCTGCAGTGTTTGTTTTACTTCTGTCACTATCTACATTTTCACAGTTTATCTGAGTAGTTAACTCCAGACTTTCAGAGAAGCAACAAGTCTCTTATTCTACCTGAGTTTAGCACACTCAACACACCTGCAGCAAACCTAAAAAGAACAGGTAGTCATCAACTATCTTGCAGAGCTTGCACTACCCACCAAAAGGACATTACCATTACTGAATCAAACAACCTTCTCCAGTGGATGTCCTCCTCACCTCATCTCTTCATATGAAGGCTTCATGACAGAGGATTTGACAATGACATGACACGGCATGTGAGGGCAAATGAGGTATCAAAGGATGGAAAATACATGTACTATATCATCTGAGAAAAGACCTGTATTCTATTCCTTATCAAGTTATTGCAAGACCCTGGTAAGTCTGTCTTTTCATAGTCTTTCACTCTTCATATGCCCACAATTAGACTGAATAGTCAACTATGAGTTTGTGCTTTACCATTTATATTGTCATTTCCTTCCTAAATATAGGTATACTAAATGTTACAGATATAACAGTTTGTGCTTGTGCTCTTGAATAAGTATAATGGAAAAATAACGTTTATCTGCTGTTCACAGCTTACAAAAGCAGACTGCGTGTTGGTCTTTAATATATGACCATAGATGAATCATCTGGAAAATTGTATCAGACAATGTGCCAGAACATGTAAAACTGCCACTGCTGCCCAGATTGTTAGTGCTGTTTTCCAAGTTTATATATATTTATATTACAGGATGTCTGAGAATAAAACCAGGTCTGATCCAAACACTTTTCATAAATACAAGCTACATGTGCTATTCTGATGACAAACTTGAGCTATACGGAGATAGACAACCCACTACCTATCCTCAGAGCAGACAGAATTCCCCTCACCCGTTATTCTCTTAACAAATTCACTTTTCTTTTTAAAATACTCATTAGCTTTAGGAACACATTCAACATGGGCAAGAGAACAGCCTGACAAAGGAACTGTACTAAGTAAGGCAAATTCTTGACTGTTGCTAAAATTCAATCCACTAGTGCCATTCCTTTTTATGTTCCCAGAACTGCCATTAAACAAATAATCTAGTAAGTGATTCCATATAGGAGTATGTTTATTTCTGCTCAAAACCAACAATCTCAGGAATCTAATCTGAATACTTCCTAATGACCAATGCAATAGATTTTTCTGCAAATTTCTTATACTGCAAAAATCATACAAATCCAAGAAATTTTTTTAGGGCAATATCACTACAGACCTGGTCAGCTAATAACAAATCATTAGCATCATAACAATTCATTAGCATCTATAAAAGCAGCATAAAATATTTTTCAGTTTTGGATGCAACACAGAACATAAGTGAAACAAGCCATAAAATTCAAGTTTCTGTGTATGAAACATGGAAGCTCAGCAGTCCTTTTGTGCTGCAAGACCTATAGTCATTTTCAAATCCTTAGTCAACAACTGTCATACAGAATGAATCCCTTTTATCAACTGATAAAGGCAGAGTTAAAACTGCTGACATCCCATCTGGAAAATATCTGATTTCTTCTCTTTAACTTACTAACCAGTCTTTGAAAGGTTCTTGAACTCATTCTGAATCAGTCACACACGCGCCCAGTTAAACTGTTGCTTTATATAAATGGAAGGAATTCTAAGGTAAAAATTTATAGAGTTATCACTTCATATTTATAAAACCAATAAAATCATTTACTTAATTTAAAGCTAACAATTTAGCAAAACATGCTACTCTGACAACTTGCTGTGTACCTGATACAGAATTACAGACATGAGCACTGGCTGAACCAATCCGAACAAGCACTAAGATCTCTGTCTCATCTCCCAAGTCTCTTGATATGCAAAAATTAAGTTGATGAAATATCCGCAGTGAAAGAGAGGCAACAAACTCTTCTGCATTATAGAAAATGTAATATGTTGCAAAGAAAATGTGTATCACTTATTTAAAAATTATTAAAAGCAAAAGACAGATTAGCATCACTAAATAGCAAGGTAAAAGAAGTTTACTGAAAGAAAGTAAAATTCTGGAAGTGTTCAAATGGGAAAAATAATAGTAGGTTCAGTGATAACTCACAAACAGGGAAATTAAAAAAATAAATACATTGCAGGCTCTGAGGAACCACCTGCAAATGTGTAAGAGTGAAAGAGGGAGAGGGACCCTATATCTCAAGCCTAATATAGCTCCTCTTTCAAACTTCAGAATCAGGAAGCTTTTCAACCAAAAAAAATTAAAAAAAAAAAAAAAAAAAAAGAAAGAAAAATTCCAGAAAGCTGATAAAAGGTAAGGTCACAGCAGAAAGCTCAGCTACATTATTTTTCTGTATTTGTTTTCACAGTTGGTGAAGCCTTTATGACACCCTTGTTCGCCTAATTGACTCAAGGCAAACTGTCCAATGAATTAAAGTGTTGGTTGAACAGGATGAAGCAACCAGATGGTGTTCAGTAACCACAGACCTTATCTATTGTCCAAGGTATACAGATTGCCTCAGTTCCACAGAACTGGAATGTCCCTGACTCTACATCAAGTTTTACAGAGCTTCTTGGGTCAACTAGAGGATTACAGACCTGGTAAACCCTATGGTTTGTACCAGGCAAAGCATTAAGAACTATTCTAAATAACTGAATTAACAGGTATGAAATCTGTTGCAGCAGGGAAGAGTCACCACGGCTTTTATAAAGGAAAGCCATACCTCAGAGATCTATCAGACTTATTAGCAGTAAATAAACAAGCTAACAATAACTAAAAAGCCTCAAACAAACACACAAACCACCAAAAAACCCCAACCAACAGAAAAAAGCCAACAGGTCTTTCAGCTCACAGAGAACCTGGTTTTCCTAAAAGCATCCAATAACATCACTCATCAAAGCTGCTCAAAGAAACTAAGCTGCCAGAGGGTAAGAAGGAAGGTTGTTACATAGATGGTAACTGGTTCAAATGAAAGGATACGAATTAAGATGACCTGCAAGGGCTTGAGCTCACATATACTCTTCATCCTGATTTCAAAAAGGGGATGAATATAGAAGTAAAGCTTTACTAGAGCGTATCTCATATTGAGGATGCTATTCAGGATAACAGGGGCCCAATGGAAGAATTACAAAGGAACTATACAAGATTAGGAACACAAGCCAATAAAATAGCAAGTGATATTTAATAGTGGTAATATAATATGATGCAAATGAAAAAAACCTTTATTTTACATATTCAATAATGGGCTCTGAGCTGAGCATTTCTACTAATGAACAAAACCTCAGTATTATATAATACCTTTTCATAGACTGGTCATCTCACAGAGAATTCACAGAAAGTTTTGTGTGGAGATTGATCCTTACACACATACAAAACAAAAAAAAACCCACAGAAGTTCTAAAAAGTGGCAACAAAGATGACTAAAGAGTGTAGAACACTTTCCACATGTAAAGAACAAAAATAGATCAATAGGCCTCTGACTGGGCATGTGATAAAAATCCTTTTATCACTCAGGCTTTTATGGTAAACAATGCACCACTGCACCTACACGAAAAGCAGGACACGTCAAATGAAATTAGGTGGTAGCAATTCAAAACTAAAAAGACAATAGTCCTTCAGACATGAAGTTGCAGCAGAGAGCTCTGTTTAGCCTCTAAAACAGCTCATGGAAAGTATGCATTGGTTCAGGAATGAATATAGAGGCCCATCAGGTATAGGTAAAGACAAAGACATTGCCTTTGCTTCTGGAAGTCACTGAACCACAGACTGCTGTTGGCTGGTAATTCTTGTGTAGGTCCTCCAAAAAATGAAACACAAAACCTCATCTCTGGCTATCTCAGCTTCTGGCAAATGATGCAAAAACTGCAAATGCAGTCTGTTAGAAACCTTGAAGATAGGACACATCAACAACAGGATAATTACTCCTATATTTGGCTGCTTTTCTCAGATACTGTAAAGAATAGTACAAATGGTATTATAGTATAAACTTATTATTAATCCAGGGGTTTTTTTCAAATTTAAAGTGCTACAAACATTTTTTTCTATTCCAACATCCTTTTCGATAAGACAAGGAATGATCCACCAACTTGCAGCATGGAGTTGACTTTCACTTCACATTATACTAGCTTGCCAAATATGAACATCTTCCTCTGTCAGGCCAGAACTTACAGACTGTTCCCTATTTCCCTAGAAATTGATGTAGCATGGATTGTGGGAGAGGAGAGTAATTCTCAGGCCGCAGACATGGAAAGATTATTAAACCAGTGAACAGGATAATTAAACTCTGAATGATCCACAGCTAATTTGCAGTTGAACTTTACTATAAAACACAGGTGTGTAATTATAATTTTCAATCCGATACTTGATATAAGAGTCCTTGTTAAGGGGTTCCCACAGACAGATGCCTAAAACAGGGATCCTATTTAATATACTTGGACAACAAATTCACAAGCCACTGTGTAGCTGTGTAATTTTATTCTCAACTGAATCACCAGATCCAGCACAGTGCCGGATTAGCTGCTAATATCATAGGCTTTTCTTCTGTACAAGCTGCCACCAATTCAGCAGAGCTATCCTCACCAAGAGCTCCCACTGTCAGATACCAACTGCTTAAACCTGCTGAAAGCAAATCTAATCAAAGTGACAGTTAAAATAAAACCAGTGCAGATGAAAATCATCATATTATGGCTTTCCCTTTCATTGAAGTAAATTTAACTGATCTAATGAGTTTTATATTCCTCAATATGAAAAAGCCTACATGCATCAATAAAAACTAGGGGGAGAAACACTGTAAATGCTTTTTTAATTGACTTTTGTTTTCAGGCCAACAGCCCAGGGATCAAGTTTCATTATTACTTCAATATTTCAAGTCCTTCAAAGAGTATACAATTTTTACTCAGGATATCATTCAAACACGATTCACAGAAAATAAGCTAAAACCAAAACTACAAGAAAATCAATAATTAAATTGAATTACATGACTAATAAAAATCACCTCAATTTTGCATCCTACAGTAAAATTTTAGTTAAGATAGCAAACACCAATAATATTTTGCAAGCTGTTCATATTTCCTAACAAAGCTCATCTTTAAAATTAAGATGTCATGGGAATAATGTGCATTTACAGTACCTTTAAGAACAGAAAAGTAAACAGTGCATATAAAAGACTCATAATCAGTCAAAGCAATTAAAAAAAAAAAAAAAAACCAAAAAAAAACAGGTAATTTGAGTGGTAAAGTGTGTGGTGTATAACATGCTGAAACCAAATTCCAAAAGCCCAATTAGTCCAAAAAGGAAAAAGAAAAATTAATGAGCAAAATAGTCAATGTGTGGCTTCAATGCAAGACAGAAGAAATTAATTCAGAGCTTCACTTAAACTTCTCTTTCAAGTAGACTCTGATAGACTTTTTTTTAAGGCTAAGGTATTACTTAGAAATATATATACACACACACATTGATATACAGTCATAAAGCAGCATTGAACAGAAAAATGTAAAAAAATTGTTTTGACATCTTAATAGAAAACAGAAAAATAGAAGAAAGGTTAAATGCTTCATTCTCCATTGATTATGTGAGAACATTATTACTTTAATCCACTGTTGAGGAAATGAGAAGAACAAGTAGAAATTTGCTTGTGTTTAAAGACTGCTGATGATTTTGCACCATTTAAGCCACTTGTGACTCAATATTTCAAATCAAACTGCTAAAATAACTGCATAACTTGAAATAATAAGCAAAAGAAAAGATGGCAAACTGTTGTTGGTCTTAACTCAAAATGAAAAATAAAAGAAAAAAAGAAAAATATAAAAAAAGACTAAATTACTTGTAGCAATTCAATGTTTGAAAAACAATCTTGGCACAGTATAGTATGAGTCCAGGCACACTAGTAGTGTGCAAACAGCATAAATCTGAGAAAGTGTTTATGACAACTTGTCTGCAAGTTTCTTTTCCCAATAGCAGCTCTGTCTACTACTGTGTATTATACACAGAGAAGTTTATCATTGCGATGTGCAGCTTTACAGTAAGTGATTTTGTAGACAAAACTCACAATATTCATTTGACATGCAGAACTCAACCTTGCACAGAGCAAACCCTACTGGACCATCCCTACATCACGTCCAGCTACAAAATTCTCAGGAAACCATCTGCAGGCAAACAGAAGTTTAACATTTTTATCACATGAATGTCTCCATCTAAAATAAACAGACCATTAAGTGCTTTAAAAACAATTTATGTAGAGCTACAGGTTTCCATACAATAGCCTATGCTGCACCTCAAACAAACTATATTATGTTTGAAAATTCTTGAAACAATGATCTAGTTTACTCTGTATATACACATGTAGTATTGTCACAATAATTATTAAACAACATTTACAGATTATTGGTAAATCCTTAACTGCTAAGACTATAGTGCTCAGATATTACAGCAGCAAAAAATGTGTTACTTCACTCTCAGTTGTAGAGCGATGCCAGACACATGTCAATGAGTTGGCAGCATTCTGCCACTAGTGAAAAATAAGACTTTGTTATATTTCCTTAGCAAAGGGTGTATTACAGGTGTTTACTTCTGGCAATATCTTGGTCTTTTATTTTTAGAAGCTACAGAAGGGCAGTTCATGAGGCATATACTTGTAGCCTCCATCTCACCGGAAGTCACACCACAGACCAACAAGGCGTTCTAGAATACACACGATTGTACAGCAGTGCCTAAAGAGGATTCAGTGTCATTACATGTATACAGGTATTTTAGTGCCATCATTGTACCATCATTCAAAACTAGTATCACCACATTTCAAACATTATCTACTAAAGAACATCAAGCCAAAGGTGGTGTTCTTAGATACAGAGGCATTTTGATTCTTTAATGCTACTTTGTGGCATATTACCTTTTTCCTTTTCTTTTTAATCTCTTTTGACAAACTGTTTCAGACTTGTGTGCTTGAGAAGTGACTTGTGTAAGTTGACTGACAGGCACTTGAATTTACTATTGAGTCTGAAGACAGAAGTTACCTTTGTTGATTATAAAATTTATTCCTTCTGGATATGAATTTTAAAACCTAAATATTTATTTTAAAGACAAAGCATTTCTGCTCTTTGAAGCCTTGGTAAGAAATACTCAAAAGTGAAGTGTCAGCATTTATGTTTGCTCGTAACATTCATTTTACTCCAAAGCTTTCAATTTTATTAACACAAAAGCAGCATTAACACTCAAGTATTTTATCCAAGTTTTAAAGTGTAGAAGTGGGTTTAGAAAGCCCAACTGACTACTATACTGGTGTCCGCTCCTGGCAACTTTCTGCTTTCAAACCATGTATAGAACATTTGTGCCTCTTCATGTATGAATGTAGGTTAATGTGGCAACAGGTCCCAATAATGGTCTAAAAGTCACTCCCTGTCGTGGTTTGAGCCTGGTCAGCAGCCAACCACCACGCAGCCACTCTCTCCCCCTTCTCTTCCAGCAATAAGAAGGGACAGAGAGCCAGGCTTGGGGTTTGTGATAGGACTGGGATGGGGAAAAAAAATCACCCTTTATGGGCATGAGCAAAAAGCAGACTCATTAGGGGAACTAAAAAAGATCATACATTTATTGCAGACACTAACAATACATAACAGAGTAGGACAGTGCATTGCCACATCTTGAGAACACCTTCCCCCCACCCCTCCTTTCCTCCCAGGCTCAGCTCTGCTCCTGATATCTCTACCTCCTCCCCCAGTGGTGCAGGGGCAGGGAATGGGGGGTGCAGTCAGTGCTGCCACTTCCTTCATCTTCGGTGGGGAGAGCTTCTGGAACTTCTTCCCCCTGCTCCATCATGCTCCCCCTCTCACAGGAGACAGTCCTCCACAAACCTTCTCTGACATGAGTTCCTCCCATGGGCCGCAGCGTTCCCCACACTGCTCCGTCATGGGTCACTAACTTCCTCCGACTGGATTCCCTCCCATGGCTGCAGCCCTTCCCGAGCTGCTCCGGTGTGGGACACCCCCACATGCTGAAATCCTCCCAGTGCTGAACTACAACAGTGGGGCTACCTTTTCACACAAGACCCCGGCCTTCTTCGGGCACAGCACCTTGATCAACCAGGAGGAAGCCACAGGCCATAAATCAGTGTCTGCTCCACTGTAGACCTTCATGGGTGACAAGGGGGGCTGCCCTGCCATCTCACCACAGGATACAGGGGGGTCTCTGCTCCGGCACACCTCCCCCCTCCTTTCTCCCTCCGTTCCTCCATTGACCTTGGCGTTCATGCAGCTGAAGCAACTCCTCTTCACAAGTCCGACTGCTTGTCACCACGTCCCTTCTTAAATACGTTATCGCAGAGGCACAGCTGATTGGCTCAGTTTTCAAACGGAAATGGAGTTGACTTGGAGCTGAGGGAGCTTCGAGAAGCTTCTCACAGGGGGCCGCCCCTATAGCCCCCTCCCCTGCCACCAAAATAAACACACCACTCACTCAACCCATGACACTCCCCTATTCCTCTTTGCTCTTGAATACATCAAGAAATTATACTCAGGTGTCAACTAACTTCCTCAGAATCCTTACCAGTATCCCAGAACAATCCTCATTCACATGATTCATATAAGCATAACCTAAAGTGTTGGAAAAACTGACTGTTTACAAGTTTATTCCTGATGGGAAGCGCAATGCAATAATTAATTGTATGAAGTACATCTGAGAATAATTACACATAAGCTAGTTCTTTTCTTTGGCACTGCAGTACTTGGCATGGCTTTTGCAGCCACAAGTCACTTCACCTGGAAAATCTTATTCTTGTGCCAAGGAATCAAATACATCCTCCATTAATATTTTAATGTGGAAGTATCTGAAAGAAGTAAGTTGATCTGCACTGTAAATTACTATACAAATGCAACTTAAAAAAAACCCCAACACTCCCTCTGCCTGCAAACAAAAACTAAATCCCATCCAAACATTTGGCTTATCCTTAAAAGGCAAAGTTCATAACATAAGATAGTCTGCATTTATTAAGATGAGGCTCTAATGTTCTTCCTGACTCAAACAGCAAGAGCAGGAAGGTTGCCACAGAGTCAGCTCTGACCCTAACCACATGCATCTTTAGTGGAATGGACAGAAGGTAAATTTATTCAGAAAAAAATAGTCTCCCATTTGTTTGCCCATGACTTCATCTGAAATTTCAAAAATGAAAAAAGACTTACGTAAATCTTTATACAAAGAACAGAATTTGCATTCAGAGTGTGGAAAAGCAGAGTAAGTTTCCTATGAAAAAATACTTTCTTTCCTCTGGGCTATCTACTCAAGGCTGGGACAGAGGGGAAGGAGAAGGAAAGAGAGGGCAAGAATAGATTAAACAGAGTCACAAATTTCCACTCCTAGCAATAATAGAATTAGCTTGTATATCAAATCTTTTATAATGATAAAAGTCACCCTTTCCTCTTCTGAATCAGTGATTTGTTTTATTTACACTGAGATACTCCTAAACCACCAGTGATCTTTGCCTTCAAGACACATAAGGATTTGGTCAGTTCCAGTAGATTTATAGCCCAAAAGAAGTGCAACATGTTAGAGATATTCTTTAGGAAAGCAACACATGATTTAACATTTGCAATGCAGGTATTATAAAGTTCTTCCATAAAGGCTAATGCTTTTACCAGTCAGTGAATTATAAATTCTTCAGGAGGTTTTCCATATATGTTCTGATGATTTTGTAAGTGCCTTTGATATGATTAGCAAAAAACATCCAAATGATTTTGTTAATGGGAATAACATAATGAACAAATTTTAAATTTTCATTATGTTCCTTGAATTGATTTGGAGAGAAAAGTCAGCACTTCCATAATGCAATGAACTATTTTTATTCCCTCCCCTAACATTCAATCATTTCAAGGACATAAAAAGCAACAGTCAAAAATATTTTGCCACTTTTTGCCCCCTCACATATACTAACTTTAAAGCATGGCTACCCAATAAAGTCAAGTATGCTTGTTTTTAAAGGAAGGATGAAAACACTGAACATCATAATTCACTTCACCCTTGACATTCCTACTTTTCCCCCTACATCATCCTACTCTGACATTACTTTTTTGTCATCATAGTCCATTTCTAAGCTTAAGTCAAAGTAAAATACTAGACTGGACATTGACTGTGTTATTGTAACAGGTTTGCAAAGAGGAAGAAATACCGAGACCTTGAAATAAAGATTGAAAACACCACCTGCTTTAAACAGGATAATCTCTGCTATTAAAACAGGGCAATACTAAATACAGATTTCTTTCTAGAAGAATCCTAGTCTTTATGTTCAAATTCAAAGCCTTGCCTGAATTTAATTAATCTTAAACACACACTATTTACATATACTGTATTTACAGTATATATATACTTCAGTCAGCATTTAGACTTGTGTAACAGACTAGCATCACCTCTTACGCAGAGGCTGAGATACTCAGTCTCCTCCAAGAGATAGCACACAAACCAGGATATGAAAAAGAAAATTGGCTCCTCAGCCGAGGTGCTCAGAGTAAGCAATGCTAATGCTTCCAAAAAGAAAAAGGCAGATCGCCACAGTCAGTATCACACCCTCAGCAGTGCTCACTCCAGGTCTGAGAGAAAGTTGACAAGAATCTTCCCCTCTTCCCTCTTGCTTTAACATGTTCATCCTACATGAGCACATATTAACTGAAGCTAGCCATCCAGCGCCTCCCGTGAAGCAGTCATAGGCAGGAGAACAGGCAGTAAATGCTGCCATCTACCAGAAAGTTGAGAATTTTCCATTTCAGCTGGCAGTAAGCAAGTGGGGAGGTGGGAGGGAGGCAGAGGAGCTGCTGGGTAAACGCGGCAGCCAACTCTTAACCAGTCATAATCTTTAAAGCATAAAAGACATTAAATAAAACACCCAGGAAAAAAAAAGACCTTTCAAAAAGCAGAACTCACATCCAAGTACAAAAGTAAAAATGTGAAGTCACAATTCATCAGGCCAAGAAAAATCACCTCTGTTGTGTGGCACAAAAATCTTCCAGAGACTACCTCCAAACAGACAAAAATCTTCCAGAATCTGAAGAAGTAATTTGATTTGAAGATGCAAAAGAAGCACTCAAGACAGACAAAACCACAGCAAAAGAGCTAGCTACATTTTTCACACTGGAGAAACCAAGTTCCCCTTAAAAGTGCCAAATTGTTTCTTTATAGGCAAGAGAGTTTTATAAATTCTCTCAAAGCAGCGTCAGTACAAGAGATTTATTTTACAGAGCTGATATAAGTGAACTGCAATAAAACCACCAGGTCAAATTACTATTTCTTTAATAATTCTAAGGAAAAAAAAAATGACTAGTATGACATAACAGCATACCGCTCGTATAAACTGACTTTAGTACTGGAAGAACAAAGATGCCAAATGGTGATCCTATGTGCTATAAAGTTTCAAGTTTAGCTTCTGTATTGGGTGTTACCAGGTATTATAATGAAGAACATAATTAACAAATATTTGAATATATACCAGTACACTGCAAAAAGAGTCAACATCACCTTTGTAGGGGAAAGCTTCACCCTACACAATTACTGCAATGGAATCATACTAATCAGAGCCATATGCTTATCTCAAGAAAAATTCTTTCATTCAGACCTCTTAAAGAAGACTAGTTGCCATGAAACAAAACAGAGTCCTCTGTATGTACAGGTAGGAAGATGCAAAATACAAGAACCCATTATACTCAAGATATTCATAAGCTATCTGAAAAAGCAAGTTAATAGCACAGGAATAATTTGCAATTGATATGAAATTATTCAGGACAGTCAAAATAAGATTGAAGAGAGTTCTCGAGAAAACCCTTAATAGCCTGTGCCTTGGATACAAGATAGCACTTGAAACCAAATGCATTAATTGCAAAGTGATTCTTACAGGAAAGAGAAGCACAGAGACAAAGATCAGGCTTGAATTAGGTGCCGTCCCTCAGAACAGTTCTGGAGATCTACCTGGTGGTTTCCAAAAGTGCCAGTTCAGTGGCAATCAAAAGGCAAACACGTTAGAGGAACTGATAACAGTAAACAACCACATCACCATTGAATTCTATGGGGCATGGAGATCCAGTCTTGTCCCCACCTCTGAACGTATACTGAAGGATTCCATAAGGGACAATCACAAACATGGAATAGTCTGAAAGAGCTGAGGTTCAGCTGAGCAGTACTAAAGCTTAGAGAGCGGGAGGAGACACACATGAAAAGCGGTGCAGATAAACCAGAAAGCGGAATTCACAAATGATACCGAAAACGGTTACTGAAAATTACTTCTACACTGGAAACATTCATCATTTCTCAAGATGCAAGAAGTGGTGCTAATAGTAACTCCACTGAAAAGTTCTGTTTAATGAAAGAAACAGAGCTTTAAAAAATTCTGGATCTCCTTATCACTAGGTATTCTGGAGAGCAAAACACACACGTGCATATGCAGAATGAAGCACTAGTGAATACCACAACGCAGTTTGGAGCAGTTTTTAGCTGTACCCATGGTCTTCATAGCTACCCTATTTTTATTATATTCTTTCCTAAAAGTCTTAACATTCATCACAAACAAATATCTTCGGTCTGCCTAGTACACCCAATTCAAAGTTATACTCTAGATGACCACTGATTAAAAAAATAACTTCCATTTACTAGACAACTAAGATTGAGCTATAAAATAACACCACTTGGACCAAATGTCCCTAAGGCAGCCTTAATTTTTTTTCCACCATAGGAACATGGGTATCAGTGTAATAATAAAACAGAACATTTAAGACTACAATAAAATCCTACCCCTGAATATGCATTTAGGGAACGCACTAGAATTGTTTTGAAACTAGTATATAATTCTTTATGAGAGTAAACTGATACTTGTGAAGTTTTTCTCCCCTCCACCTATTAAAAAATAATATGTTAAATTGATATTCTTGTCATAGCATTGAAACTGCACTCCCAATTCACTAGTTTATTAACAAACAAAAAAATAAAGAAATCTATTCTTCCCAACAGGAATATTTCCACACTACAACACAAAGTTTAATTACTAATGGCACTTCAGACTTCAAACTTCCAAAAAAAAGCAAAAGATGTGATTCATCCTACAGAACATGCTTTAAAACTGCATGGGCTTACATTCCTACATTACATCACATCAAGATTAATACTGTACTTCAGGTGAATTGACTGTGCTTCCCATCAAGAATTTTGCCAACAGCAATCACAGAAAACAACATTTGGGTAGGACATAGCACTAGAAGACTTTTGACTTGTTTCACAGGCTGCCTACTCAGCCATTACTACACGTGTATTTATAAGAAAAACAGCATTAAATCCCAAAAGCCAAAAATTAATTTCCTTGCAGAAGGAGCATTTACATATAAAAACTGTATAACCAGATGAACAAAGGGAAATCAGAAATTCAGCTCCCTGAAGAATGCTGAAAACACTTGTTCCAGCATGCAAAGCAAAGCTGATTCCTAAATATGCCACAGTAAATTACATTATACTAGTTCCAGTCTTTAATAACCACTGAATAGATACCATATAACACAGCTGTTTTGATACCCTGATATCATTACAAATGTATGCAGGCTACCAACTGTATGACAGTTTTTACTTAGAAGACCTCCTTCTTGTCCCAGAAACTAAGTGGTATTTTGCATTGTACACTACACAAGATATAGGAAAACAAAGGATCTTAGTCAAGGACTAATACCATACCTTACCTTATGTATAAGCACAAAATAAAAGCTCTTACTTCAAAGACATTAAATTCACATATGGCAAGAGGAAAGTCAGACCAAAAAAACAGATAATATGCAACAGAATGCAACTGATGAATTTATTTAAGGAAAACAAACAAACAAAAAGATCCCTCCTGAAAGCAGTATGCATTTATAAAGTTTTTTCAAAATGCAGAGAGCAGCATAAAAAAACCCAAACCCAAACAAATAAAAACCAGCTCAACAAACAATGATTTAGAAAGTTTAACATGGCTAAAGTGACATATTAATTTGACAGTGGGAACAATAGTGCTCATGCGCAGTGTATTCTTGGTCAAGAAATACAGGCTATAGCTATGTTTAATAAACAAAACAACAACTAGCAGATATGTTAGCATCAGGAATGTATACAAATACAGAATGTCATTCTAGTCGGTCCCATCAAGGTTTACGAAACTATTAGGGACATTCTTCCCTTTAGACTGTTTTTCCCCAGCTCAAGACCATTACTACTTGTCTTAACTACAAAGACACAGAAAACCAATTACTCCCATTTTGCTGTAGCTGTTAATGTATTTCTGGACTTAGGTTCCCTTTCAGCTTTCCCTTCTGCAGGCTTTCTCCTTACAGGGTATGTTTCCCTAACTGACTCTCCAATTGCCTTGCACTGTCTTTGGTATCTCAAAGTCTGCATTCTGCACTGGATGTGATTTCTCACGTGCACCTGATTATTCTTCCTTAAATATAGTACACACATGAACTTACAATCACGTCACTAGTTTCTACAGTACATTTGAGATGATCAGTGAAGAGAGCAGAAATTTGCATATTCTGAAATCCACTAGTGCCTTTAACAAGGGTCTAAAATTCACCCTGATCATGTTACACAGGCTCCCGCTCTGATAAACTGGATTGGAGACAACTGGCTTTCATAGTCCAAGATTCCTAGCACTGAAATCACTGGCATGTCTCATCCTTAACAGGCACATACCATGTTTTTAATATTAGGGTTTCATTTCCATTCACCTCTCCCAGTTACAAATATACTTAGAAAACAAATTTTAAAGAATTTTATAAGCCAGGCAAGATTTAAACAGTTACAACCCTCAGATATTACACAACTGACATACAATCGCAGATACACATATAAACACAGCTATACAATAATTTCCGGGAAGAGAAGTTGAATAATACTCAGTATTTGCTACATAACACAGGACCTACTGTGTACTTCAACCAACAATCTTATAGTGGAAACTTCCACCACACATTACTAAATGCAAAGGAATTCTGCTCTATTTTTAGATCGTCTCCAACAAAAGGGTCTACAGCTGAGGATGCACCTACGCAGAGCTCTCACAATAAGACAAATCAATTGTATCGCAATCTCTATGATTCAGTTACAAGTCTTATCCAGGATGATCAATTCCTGGCAAGAAAGAATACTAACAAGATTGTCCTCCAGCAAGGACACAAAAATTAGCAAATTATTATTATAAAGCTACTGCACTGTTGACAAGGAAGTCAAGATGCTTTTGAAAGTCAATTAATTACAGATAGGCCTGAAAGTGTTCTTATAGCAAGGAAAGCTTACTGGACAGTATACAGTAGGATAATCTGTTAATCTTAGAATAATATCAACAGTTTCTTTTAAATGAAAATATGTGTCACTGAAATATTTACAACTTGTCAATACACTTCCATTTTGTGGAAAAATGCTTACTCTACCCTACAAGACCCAAAAATCTGCTTCAGAATTTCTTTCCAAAGCAACAACCATCGTATGAACATTCAAAACATTTTCTTGTTCCGCATCACTTATGTAACTGCTCTGACTTTTCCTGAAAGAGGCAAATGGTGGGTTTTTTGAGGTTTCTTCCTTGCTGTTTTCTGAGAATGAAGAAGCCTGCAGTGGTAGGAGAAACCACAAACAAACCACCATGCTGCTGGTGGGCATGATGGGTTGGGAATCGCCCACAGACAAACGTGGTTTTAACTTCTACACAGAAGTATTGCTTCGTAACTATAGGCATCACAAACATAATTGGATCTAATATCCAACAATATATATCTCTACTCATCCTATATATTTTCTTAATAAGAATTTATGTTAAGTATTTTATTTAAATACTGAACAACTTCCTCCCTGTAACTACTGATAATCCCAGCCTAAGTAACTCTAACAACCCTAACAAGTACTAAATGAGCCAAGCTTTTACAAGATTTAATTTTCAGGTACAGCATTTTTCCAAACATGCAACAGTGGTACTTATACAACTTGTATATTTTAGACTTACTTGTACATCAATACTGGAAAAAAAAAAAAAAAAATACAGGAAAGATCAGTTTGCCCATGGAGAGAGCACTAATTCAGGATCAATTTATACATTAATATAGAAATTATTAACAAAAGATTGCAATTTCCCTAAATGAAGACTTATTCCTCTTTATTATATTATTTTAGAAGTCACCTAAGTATACTTGCATTTTTATGCGAGTTCTCCATCATTCCAGAAAATATGACATGGAAATCTTACTGGCAGTACCAATCTCTGAAGCATTCAAAGCCCTTTCTGCCAAAAGCGCCTCTGAGATGATTTGTTTTAATAGACTCGAGCATTAGTCAACTAGATATCAATTTGCATAGTAACTGAGGTTGACCAGAGATGTCAATCTCCAGGATGCTCCTAAGAATGAGAGGAGTGGCTTCAGCAATGAAGCAGACTCAAAAGTCTCCCAAAAGGACAACAGCATGGCCCTACTGAAATTTAAGCAATTCACTGCATCTGCAGTCTTTATTGCCCTTCTCCTGCCCACAATGTGATAAGAGTGAGAGCAAGAAGAGAATAAAACGAATAAAAGAGAAGAATGAGTTGAGTGCCAGCCTGTACACCAGTGGCAAGCCTGGCTTTATCATTAATTCCAAGTTGAAAGATCAAATCTCATAACAAGAATGCACAGAGATTGAAGGAGGAAATCATCAAGTATCAAGACATGTAAGAAATGATCCAGTATTTATGAAGGAATAAACTGAATGTAATCTGGGGAAACCCCAAGAAGACATACAGGCACAGAAGAAAATTCAGCCAATGCCAGTCCTTCCTCTCAAATCACTGTAGGCAATCCTCTAGCTCAAGGTTACAAAGCTAAATAGAAACTCTAGAACAAAAGTCCAGCTCATACACTACCAATTAGTTCAGCCTATAGTAGACTACTGAAACACTTTGAGGCTACTCTAGCCAAACTAACCAATTATTTTATTCTTCAAAGACCCTTCCCAGATTTATAGACTCTTTTTCCAGGTTTCCCCTTCCAATATTACATTAGATAAGAGGTATTTATTTTATATATATATATATATATATATATATATATATATATATATATCGTGTAAGAGCTACCTCAACAAAAGAATGCTTATTCCTATTTCCTTTCTGTTTTTCTCTACTTTTCTTATATGCTGACTTATATATTCTTCTTATATGCTGACTTATATATTCTTCTTATATGCTGACTTCTCACTTTACTTTCCATTTCACACATCTACAACTGCCCTAACTTCTCCAAGTTAGAACATCCCTTTCTGTGTCAGACTTATCTCATGCATCAATTCACGTCATCTTATTTTACTCCTTTTTATAGTAGATTCAGTCCTCTTGATACCACCCTAATATTAAAAATTAAGAAACCAGTCTCTACAGGTTTCTTGAAAGGAAAATAAAGATTAGAGCAAAATACTGCATTTAAAGGTAGCTTCTTCCTTGGAGTACATCCAAAACTGTCTCTCATTTCACACAGATTAAGACTATTACTCCTCATGCACTACAGAGATTGTGTTTATTACTGACTTTAGAAATAAATTCTAATTCCCTTCATAAACATCATTCTCCACCCCTTTTCTGACATTAAAGGAAGATTTGACATATTTTTTTGTGGGACCTCAAAAACAAAGCAAAAAAAAATCTGACACCCAACCATAAGTCAGTTACAAGTTCTTTCTTCATATGGAACAAATCCAACACAACAGCCTAAAGGCATTGTTAGAAACTTCCTAAAGGCACTGTTTTTATTTCAAAAGCCAGTTTGGACACATTTAGGCAATGTGGAAACATGCTTTTGTTTATACACAGTTGCACAAGAGGGCCACAGGGATCCAAATAACAGATGCAAACAGAGGCCTGAAGCCAGTGGTGATTCCAGTGCTGATGTGAAGAGATTCCTCACCTCCTGAACTGAAATGTTCAGTGTATGTTTAAAGCAGGGACACAACCACACACTGCACTTAACACTGCAAGTCAGTTTAGTAAAGAATACTCTATCTAATGAGGATATTACACACTCAGCTGTTAAGATGATGAGGTCTACGGTTTCCAGCCAGCTGCTATAGTGAACTCAAGGCATTCAACATTTCTATAAATTAATCTACTCCCTAAAATGGTGTCACCCAGGTAGCAACTGAAAGTCTTACAGTTTAGGTTATGCCTCTCATCACTGATACATGGTGGTAAGCAGGAACAAGAGACAAACAGAAATTCTCATCACAAGAAGCTCCTTGAGTAACAGCACCTTTAGGAAGCAGCTGGTATTAAACTAGAGAAACTACATGAATGAGATGATTTAATTTACAGTTCCACTTCACAAAACGCAAAGTAATCTTGTTAAAAATACAGGAGCATTTAAAATTGAGCGTAAAGTAATACACAGTTACAGACTTAAAGGAATGAAGGAGCTGCCAAATATTCCTGAAATTATGAGTTTCACCATAACATCAACAGCACAGAAGGGCCATATATGCCCTTTCTGAAAGCTGGCACAATAGAATGTACTTGAAGTAACACAGGTGAAACTATGAAAACAGAGGAGTCACTAGTGAGGGATTGCAAAGGGAGTTTTAAGGTATAAGCAGAGCCAAGGCATTGTGAAAACATTGCGAAGAAAGCTCAAAAACATGTCAAGTTCTATGTTTCACTATGGTTTAACTGCTTTTGGTGTGTAAGCTAACTCTTTAAAAGCCAGCCCAGGAATATCTACACTACAGTGTAAGTGGCAGCACAGGCATCCCTTTTATAATAATTTTTGAGGTGTCTGAAGCTACAAGATTATATCCCTTAGAAATTCTAACTCAAAACACTATCCCATTTACAATAACAACTTGAGTGTTGTTGATGTGGAGGTTCCAGCAGAATATGCTGGCAGGCAAACCACCTCAAGCTTAACATACTGCTCAGTTATGTCACCTTAATTGAGTAAAAAGCAACTTAAGTTCTCCTGGCTGCTGAGACACAAAGACTAATGTGTAGGCACATTTCAAAAACTCACCTGTTGTCTGAGGTGATGTGATTTATTCTTGGCTCTGAAATGAGGACAGAGCTCCTGAGCTGGTAGAGCAATAAACTGAGAATCAGAACATAAACATTCTGGTTCTCATCACAACTGATTGCAGCAACGTGACAAGGTCAAAAAAGCATTCTTTAGAAGGCAGCTTTTTCACTGCTGTTTTTCTGATTGTTTCTCAAATAATTTCCCAGCTAAATAACCCAACATGGAGGTGCCAAATATGCAAACTTTTACTGTCATGTTTTCACCTAATA
Source organism: Tyto alba (assembly GCF_018691265.1). Classification (NCBI taxonomy): domain Eukaryota; kingdom Metazoa; phylum Chordata; class Aves; order Strigiformes; family Tytonidae; genus Tyto; species Tyto alba. The sequence continues at coordinate 13,028,718 of NW_024881295.1, forward strand.
AAAGACATTCATCCAGACAGTGGTATACAGCCTATAGCATTCCAGCTACATGAGTGGTCTCCCGGAGTGTTTGAGAGGAACTTGTGTAAAGCCTTTCTGGAACACATAGAGCTTTCTGGCAAGATTAAATGAGCACCCATTGTGCTAACTGCACTTGGAAGCAGGGATAAAGATGCGACTTCATTTCAGATTTGTCCATTAGGTAAAGTTGAAGAGTTGGAGGTCAAGAGGCCAACAAAAGAGGTCGTCTTTTAATGTTAAGAAGATCACTGTCATGCTATGCCTTAGCCTGAAGCTTGAAATAATAGTATTCAAAACCTCTATATGCTATATTTAGTAGTAGATTGTTATGTTTTCAGTGACAACTAGAAAGAAAAATGATTGTTGATTCCAAGACCAAAAAAAAAAAAAAAACCAAACCCCACCAAAACATCTAAGGCAACTTTTTTTTTTCATTCCTAAAAATACTACTAATTTCTCCTCTCTGCTAATGGTTTACTAACAAACAGAGTGAACACTAACCCTAACTGAACACAGGGGTAAACTTTTAGCCTACAAGCTGCAGTATTTTTTTCTGCAAAAAGATACCTTAAGTTTCAGAAGGTACATGGTAGCAGTCAAAATATGGAGCTACAAATTAACTCTAAACCTGGTCATTTTGAGTTAATTGCCATGTTTGATTCACACAGTATTGATCATTTCACTAAACATGATGCAAGCTCCTTAAAGAAGCCAGTACTGCAATCTTAAATTTGTATTATGCAATTTGTGTTAATTAGCCTGTTCACTGTACAGAATGACTCTACCAGCTGCAATCTCTCCTGTAGTCACACAAAGGAGTAAATTGTATCTCAAGTTTTTAAAAATTAAATGTTATTGCTTTAAAATAGAAAGCATTTTATGAAAAAACAACTTCCTGAAATTATTTATTGAGATGTTTTTTGACCATTTTTATATGCCATGCAGCTAAAGTGTCATAAAGAAATGCTCAGTATTAAAACTCTTTAAATGAAATTCTATATGAATTAGTTTACAGCCAGCTTCTAAGCTACCATTTTGGGGTTATTACTACTTATGTATCAAAGTCATGTAACACTTCAGAGGCTTTTGCAAGGCCCTGTTATTTCCAAGAGCAAGATAAAGTAACTAATAGAATTCTTTATTATTTTTATTTTGTTAAAAAATCAAAGGTCTTATTCAGGAAGAACATATGGAAGGAGCTCATTTGAAACAAAAGGGTAAATAAAACCAGCAAAAAGAAGAGTAAATAACAGCAGTTAGGCTGGGAGCCGTAGTGCAGCTCAATTCCACATGGGGGACCCAAGTCTAACACTTAACAGCTCTGACACCAAAAATAATTGAGGCAAGATATCAAAGCTCTGGAAGAAGTGTAAAGTCTTTCTAAACTGTTATGTGCAGTCAGATGACCTTTTAGATTGTCACAGGAGTAAGAATTACAGGTACATGAACATACCTGATAAAAGGACTGACAGTTCAGAACTGGGGAGAAGAAGAGCAAGCATACATGAACCAGAGCAGCTGACCGATGCACAGGGACAGGATAAAGTGGAGGCTCATCCAGTCTACTAACTCAAAAGTTCATATTTGTTCCTTGAGTAACTGACTTATTACACAGGGCTGGGGGGCAGACTACAGTAACTGACCCTTCTTCAGTGTTTTGAAGTTGTGCCATAAAAGCCTATATTGCCAAAATAACCAGGCCTCAAATGGATTCTTGAATACTAAGGAATTTTCTTGACACTTCTTCATTGGTTGTCACATTAGATATACCAAAATAGTTTCTCATTACTTCTCCCCAGAGTCATTTCCTTTTTAAATAGTGACTACTTAAAAGCAAAGACGACACCCAAGAAGCATTTTAATATCGAAGAAAATTACTTCAAGTTGAAGCACCATGGCAACTAGAAGTTGCTGTGCATTTTAAGTTTATCACTTCTGAATTTCCATTTATAACAAACCAGAGTTGTTTCTTTAACACATAGATAATCCAACCCTTCAAACAATGACATTTTTAAGCATGGTTCTCCATCAGTCAACAGTCAAAGCAAGAAAAAATTTAAGAGGAAGTTGATACTTGTGATTGTGTTTTATTGGCAAGAATAAATATTGAAGGGGGGGGTGTCCTTCATAAATTGCTTATTGCCATAAGAACTGTTAACATTCTTGACAGTCTTTTCATATGGAAACATAGGGGGCCACAGAGGAGCTAGTAAGCTCACACAAGGAGAGATAAGTGTCAAAAAAGCTTAGAAAAATGCGTGAGACACCATAGTAGGATAACTGATGGTATCAAGGAGAGATGAACACCTAGCAGGAATAACCAAATTTAAAAAAAGAAGTGTTCTACAATTGGTTTTAGAATGTCTACATCTCTATTTAAAAATATCTTTCAAGTATAAAAATGTTAAAATCTGCACAAGTGTAGTTAATCTTAAAAGTATGATCAGTTTTAATACTGAGCATTTCTTTCTGACACTTCAGCTGCATGGCATATAAAAAAAGCTTTTTTTTTAAAGGAACAATTTTTCAGGAAAAGTGAAAATCCATCACTACGGATTCTATAAATTTACAAAGTACTTTCCATGTTTTAGGTAAGAAATAGTTATTTAAGAGATCTCCACAAGTGAACATCTATCCTAACAAACTTTACATTTAAGCAGTTTAAGATCTGCTCCAACTCCTGTGCAGAAAAAACTAAAGCACATATCCCCAGTTAACACAGTAGGTTGGATTCAGTTGTTGTGATCATGTACTTGAACAAATTTTTAGCAAAACATATTTTTTTAAATATACCTGTTTATTTTTAAGCTCTCATATATGTTTTAGCCTTCCAATGAGTATGGAATACTGCACTGTTCTCATATTAGAACAGTTACTGAATCCAAATGTTTAAAGGGGAAAATTTAAACACAAAATAATTGTTAAGTACATGGTATAAGCAAAACTTCAGTAAAAATGCACTATTTCAGCTGTAAGATAGAAGCTTACCTTCTGGATTTATTTCAATCCAATTTGTGTGTTGAGAAAACTGGTTGAAACCAGAACTACCTGCTCATTTACAAAATTGTAAGGCTCAAGTAAATGAATAAATATGTTCTACTGTGAAACATATATTTCATGAGTTTGACGCAAGATGTAATTGTGCATTCCTCTTGCATGTAACAGTCTTCCAGTAATATATAACTGGACAAGGATTCTGTGTCCAGGATCCAAAACATATTTCAGTTCAGTCATTCTACTTTAGCATAAAGCAGATTTTAAAAATTCATATCAATCGTTAACTCTGTGACAGCTATAACTTATGCCAGGGGTCCGTTTCATACCTGAAGGGACCCCTTTTTCTTTATGGCAATTCAGCTGAACCCTTTCTGCTAGTACATAGTGCTTTGGGGCTCGGAGCATAATCTTCTAAGGAACAGAGTTGCCAGTTTGTGTTTCCACCTCTGTTTAAATGCAACTCCTTTGTATGAAGTAAGTTCTTTAAAAAAAAAAAGTCAGTTTCTTTTGTGAAAACAGTTCATATTTAAAACGACGTATTTCAGTAATTTGTTCTATCATATCACAAGGAAAAATACTACATATTTCATACTTTTGTTCTGCATTTTTACAGCTGAGTGTTCTACAGTAGTTACTTTTTCTAAGAAGGCCACAGTTAAAACTAGCATTGGCAGTCTTTATGCATTTAAATGTTTTTAAGATAATGAATTACTTCTCCGTTTCTACCTCAAGTATTCAAACAAAGCATGTACCTCCAGTTACAGGCTATATAAAATTTATGGATTCTGGATAGTAAGTGCTCAATATAATACTTGTGTAACTGTAATACATCCTGTGTAACCATCTCTGCTGAAAAGGCCTCTAGCATTCACTAAGCTAAACTAGGGAAGAGAAAAAAGTAGGCCTTAATGAAAATTCTTAGTCAACAAGCTAAAGTGTTTAACAAATTAAGAATTATTACTTTGCTGTCTTAATTGGCACTGACATTTCAAAACTAGGAAATGTATGAACAGAAAGCAGCAGCAAAAGATCACAAAAATGGCATAATGGAAGGCTCTCAAAGTCTTACAAGACCTAAAACTACCCAAATTTTGTAAAATGAAAGAAGTCCAAATTATCTGAAAGGTATGCTAAATTAGAAAGATTCACTAGTTTAAAAAAGGCTCATAACTTCACAAAATGTTTAAAATCCTGAACAGTCGCAATTCATGAAAACTTTTGAACAGAAAGGACAATAAGGAGGGAAATACATCAGAAACTTTTTATATTATTTTGCCGATTGTATATTCTCTGCTGATAAGTAAGGAACAGGGATATTTTAAAAGCTTGTGTGAAATACAAAGAGCATAACATACACATTTAATAGTAACTGACTACAGTAGTAAGTAGAGGAAACAAATAGAAGCGGCTCTTTAAAGCAAAAACTTGTTGCCAAGGACTGGTAATCACTACACATTTCAGTTAGGTTTGGTTTTGTTTTCAAATACTTCAGAGTAGCTATAGATTAGTTCCACTGAATACCTGCAACAGAGTAGGGAAATAAGGAAAACTTAAGCCACCAACTACTTCTTTCAGTGGTCCAGCCTGGCTGACAAGTGTAGAGCTGAAGGTCCACATTTCCTGGGGGTAAAAATCTGTGCAGGAAACACACCGGGGAAATAGTGCTACAGCTCATAGAGACAATCAGCCTGCCACAGAATGGAAATCCTATGAGTTTCCAACAGAGGGAGCTGGCCAAACTTTCATGGTAGTTTTACTGTTCTCAAAATAAAATTAAGAAGTAAAGCAACCACACAGAATAACTTATTTAACTTATTCACACTTTTGTAGGAAGCTGAATTTAATCATGCCAGCAGTCAAGCTATTTAAAAATGGGGAAACGTCACATTATTTTACAAAAAGATTTCACAGCAAATTTAGTTTATTTGGGATATTTTAGTTGAATATGATGACCACAATTAAAAAAATAAATAAATAGTTATTTTTTGTCTACATCCTCTCTTTTTCTGTTTTTGCCTACAAATGAGTAAAGCATGCTCTACGAATGTCTCAAACAGCCTTGCAGATGGTTGTGTTTTGTTCCAGCAAACAATTGGTATGGAAATTAGCGAAAGTTTTTAAGGGTCTACAATTCTAATTCTATAACCTTTTCCAATTAGTAGAGCTGCTTACAGGCCAATAACAGGCCAACAGACAGGGCACCTTTATCACTCAGTGGGCAACAAAGGCAGCACTGAAAATTAAGGCATGCTCCCAATGATCTGACAGGTAGTCTTCATTAAACGGGACTCAATGTGTAACCGTGACTGCAACACTAAAAAAGGAACAAAGTTTAGAAGATTTATTTGTTCATGTAAAAAACCACAAAAAATCCAAAGAATGACTACTATATCTTATCTTTTTCAATAATTCCACAAGAAGCTTTGATAACAGTTACTCATTAGCATAAGCATGAATGTAAAGTGGTGACCATGCTGACTCCGGACAACCTGAAAAAACTCTTTGATGTGGATTTAAATTAAAAGGGCTCTTCCCCTTGTCCCTAAGGTGCAGTAAATCTCAGATGACAACTTTAGTATTTTTGGCTTCACTTATAAACTACTTTTTGACTGACAGAAGACTTCTAAGACATTCTTTTTAATGTAGACAGGAAGAAGGTGGCTGTTAGTCATATCCATAACATACATGCATATTTCAGCTATCAGACAGTCTTAAAATTACCAGGATTTTAAATATATTTTTAGCACTTAAAATTACTGCAGAAGCAAAATTATATGCCTAACATTTCTCAGAACAAAAAGCAAGACAATTCAGTATTTTCAGATGTGACAGCTACTACCATTAAGAGTTGATAAGGATCTATAACTAATTAGTGAAGATCCCAGTTGGTACCTATTAAAGATAAAATGCAAATGAGCAAAACCTCCTCACATGTTATATATGCAATCCTTGTCTACTTTTTTTTTTCTGCACATAGTACTTGAAAAAAATGAAAATATTAGTTCCATCAGGTTACTTGAGGTTATGAGAAGACTTCCAAATACACGTCTATACATCCCTTTCCTCCCCGCCCCCCCCAAGAATACCTAGAAATTTGTAACCTGACAGCTCAGGGATGCACTCTGGCAATTCAAGACCTAAAACAGGTCAAAAGACAGCCAGCTGACCCACCTCAATCCTAGGAGTTTCCATGCTTGCAGCAGGGGACGCGGAATCCTTAAACACAATAATTTTGACTGCAATGGACCTCTGGAAATCATTTAGATCAGTTCCTCACTCAGAACAGGGCCAACATGGATCAAGTTGCTCAGGATCTTGTCCTATTGAGTCCTATTGAGATTCAACAGTCTCTCTGGACACCTCATCTCAATGTGTGATTACCTCCATAGTATTTTCTTTTTTTTCTTAATTCCATTTTCCCTCTCTACAACTTGTGTCTGTTGGCTTTCATCCTATCACTACGTACCTCCAAGAAGACTGTGCTTTACCAGCAACTCAGCCATCAATATACATGCTAATTTATGAACCATAAGCCATGGAGTTTCTTTATGTTCTCTCTGCTATAAATAACAGACACATCTCGTTAGTTCTTTCTAAAAGGATGACACAAAAAAAATCTTTGGGAAAAGAGTGGGGAAGTAATCACTTAAACTTTAACATCCAAGTGAGGTAAACTGTTAATTAAACCACCATGAATTGCTTAAGTCTTCCTGAAGGTAGCCTCATTAAGGGATCAACTCAGCTTCCTTTATCTTGCAAATTTCCAATCTTTATCACCCTATAGTGTTTTTTTACTCTTATTTATGTAGCATATTACTGTAGCCCACTTTCTGCCATATTCAGATTAGAGACTTCCTTCAGAAAACCACCAAGTATTTTGGGCTGTATCTGCCACTTTAAGTACCTTCTCACCCAGAATACTGACTTAAAAAAGTAGTTCTGAACTACCTACCACTTTTCAACTTCAATATTTCATGAGCTCAAATGTTAATTTCACTGGTACTCGTGAATTCTAACTACTTCAGGTAAAATACCTTAAAAACAATTGAAGGGGGACAGTGGACCTCATACAAATGACAGTCTGATACCAGCCCAAACATTAAGAACACTGAAAAATTTTACCAGTTTCATATTTATCATACCGTTCTACACACAGTTTTTGAATTCTTAATTCTCAAATTGTTACCTTTATCTCCTCCCACCCCAGCCACTCCTACCCCCAGATAACCTCCTGAAGAAAAAAAAAGACTGTAATTTTATAAATTGGGATTTGGTGTTTGTTTCTTTGTGTTTTTTTGGGGGGGTTTGGTGTTTTGTTCTTTTTTTTGTTTTTTTTTGTTTTTTTTGTTTTTTTTTTTTTTTTGTTTGTTTGTGTTTTTCCCTTGGGGGGGAGGGAATGTGTTTTTAGTTGGGTTTTTTGGATATTTTTTTTTTTTCTCTTTTGGTGTTTTTTTTTTTTTTTTGTGTTTTTTTTTTTTTTTAGGAATGGTCTTGTTAACATGTATACATCTAGACTTTTAGAGAGTTAAAGCAGACTGATGTATACAAATTACCCTTTGTGGTATGTACTGAAAGAGAAAGCATTGCATCACCAACATTACTACTAACATAAGCATCCAGCTATAAAGTGCAAGACTGCAAAATGTACATCTTCCAGGAGTCATACTGCTGCCTGAAAATGCTTGACCTTTCCCCCTTGCACAAAGAATATAAAAATCTCAAAATCCTGAAAGCTAAACAACTTTTATAAGCACTATGTTGAGCCAAACATTCCTTCTGCACTTGTTTTTGTTGTTGTTTGGTTTTACATTTTCTTCTTGCTGTTTATTTAATTTATGAGTAGTCATGTGATAAATTCTATTTACCCTAATTTTGCTGGCAGGTACCAATGTGATATACCATTTTCCATGTTAAGAATCAAAACACACATACATTCATGAAACAACTTCCTGCCTTGAGGGACTTTTCTTGTATCTTCTTACAAAAAGATTAAACTTTAATCTCACTAAATCAAATTTATTTAAATATTTTGGTCTGAAAACTTATAAAACCCAGTTATACAAAGCAGTGTTTATGAAGTCATACAATTTTCACTCATTCCTTCTTTCACACCAGCATAATACATTATTTCTCAAGAAAGCAGAAAAGTCAACACCAGCATAAAAGTTTGCATAATTCCAAATGATTTAAAAAGAGAGGAAAAACAAAATAAAAAAAGAAAACAGAAAACCCCATAAGAGCTTCACAGCAGCTATCAGGTACTTGCCCTGAGGCCGAAAACAAGTTTTTCCTGTTGACCACACCAACCATAAAGTTCATCATTTAGAGAAGAACACCACACTCCAATTAAGCAGTGGAGTACAGAAAGGATGTTTACTTTTTCCTTCTGTGCTAGTCCTGGTCCATTTATAGATTGAGGTAAGCTAATTCATTGCCAAGACTCCTCCACCCCAGCATTACTCATGTGTTTTAAGTGAGAAGTGGAACAAAACAGCAAAAAGCTTAAGAGACACTGTGTTTGAATCAAAGCAACACAAACAGCAAAGCTAGCATTTTATTGCTATTACCTATTAAAGTACACACTGTCATACACTTGAAATACAAGGTCCTAAACTGTTTGTAAATTGCTGTAAACTGTGAGTTCATCACCTGCACCACCTCCCAGGAAAGCTACAATCGTATGTACATGGCATTGTGCAATATGCTAATCATCTTAGAACAAATCTCACTAAACTTTACATTCATCACAGCTTCATTATGCAATATATAATTGCTACAATATTGTTGCTCTTAAAGCAATAAATGTAACTTTGCTGGTGAATGCTCTCCATTGTCTGACTGACTTCAGGTAAAATGAATCACACAAAAGCAACTATTTTTCTTGCTCCCAAAGATGAGGGGTTTTTATTTAATCAAATACTCATCGAAAGGGATGCTAAACACCTACTGAGTAAGTTTTACAAGTACTTCCTATTTCATGATGTCAAATGAGAAAGATACTGAAGTTTTGGAGACAGGACAGCTAATTTTTGAAGATGCCTAAGAAAAACATGGGGTGAATTTGGTCTTAATTTGGAAAGCTGATTAAACATTCAGGCCATTGAAAAAAATAAAAGTATTAAAATCAAAGTAAAGAGAGGAAAAATATTATAAAATAGCTCTCTGAAGCTCAAAAAAACAGACACCTTCACACATCCCCACAACAGACATAATAACAGGACTCTTCTCAGAGATGAAAACAAGCAAGTCTTACTTTATGCTTTGAAGCATATTATTAGTCTAAAATACAAATGTTTATTCTGCTTCATCCTAACTTATGTTGTGCCTTATGAGAGACAAGGTAAGGGCTACAGTTTAATATTTGGGTAATTTCAACAAGAAGTTTAGAGTCTATTTCTCATCTGCTTCCACTAGTCAAAAAACAATCTATGTCTTAAACTGTCAAATTAATCTTTTTCAGATTTCTAAACTACTATCCTGGCAAATTACTCTCTTAAGTAATCAAGCTGCAAAGTTAATCTTAATTTATAGGTAAACAAACCCAAAACAATACATTCAGAAGTGGAACACTCCCGTTAGAACAAGGACAGGACTCCTACGAGGTACAATATGCATAATCTCATTTTATAAATTCTGTGCCTAGAAGTAAGGTCCTGAGACCACTAAGCCTCCTCAACAGCCTTGTATAATTTGCAGCCTTTAAACATAGTATTTACAGTTTGCTTGTCCTCTGGCAATTTTTTCCTAAATAACAGCATTTCTAATAGGAAAGCACTATTTGAATACTCAGAAATAACCCACCACAAAAAACACCCACCCCAAACCCCCACAACACATGTACACCGATTTTACTTCAAAAACCACCATCAAAAAAATTAGTGTGAGTTAGATAAAAGATCAAAGCCTTTCATATTAGGTGACAGAACTGCAATCATGACTCACATTCATTCAGTTGCTGAAACAAACAGGTTTGACCAAGTGAAAAAGTTGCAGACTCAACAGGTTAGGAGTTCTTAATATCCTGCTCCATAAACGAGCTGCTTATAGTATTCTTGTTCTTACAAATAGTTTGCCTTGTCCATATGACACTATTAAATTAAAAAAAAAAAAAATCCCAACTTCTTTTTCTTTGGTAGTTGGGGGGAGGGAAGGGATAATTCACTTATTTCCCCCCTACATTATTCAGAGCAGCTACTGCTACCATGGTATTGGCAGCTGGGGTTGCTTGCACCAAAATGCCAAACTTTACTCCATGCACACTAAAAATTACGCAGAATTTCCTCCTGCCTATTCTTCATTGTACCACTTTTTCATCTATGCTTCCAATTTTTTTCCAGAAGCATGAACTAAAATTAACATGCAGTGGTGATCTCATCAACACAGATTCTCTCTAGGAGGTGCCACAAAGTTGACACTTGCTCTATTTTCTGAATGCTGGTGAGCATGCTTTGGGAGAGGTTTATCAGACAGCCTTTACTGTGCTCTACTAGTGAATATTAAGAACTTTAGGACATGTTAAAGTTGTGAAAGCACAATGGAAATCTCTAACACCGATCAAACTGGAAACACTAGCACACAGCACAGAACTATGCAATAATGAAGCTTTGGTCTGGAACTAGTATGGAAGCATGCCAGGGACTAAAACCAAACAAACCAAAACCTAAACACATCCTCTTTAGGCTCCAGAAAAATCACTCAGGAGGTGCTTCTTGATTAAGTTGTGGATTCTCTAACATCTCACGTATGAATTAATTTTTGAGGCTCTCATTTTTCCCATACAGAATAGATCCTTCTACCTGTTTTCACAAAACTTGATAGGAATTCATCGCCTTTGAGCTCTAACCCACACCAGGCATGCCTGAAATTACTTACTGTACTCAAGTGTCATTAGATATGCATATCAGTTCATCTCTCCATGGCCACATTTGCCCCTTCCTAACAGCCTTTTAGCCTGGCTTCCCTTTGGTTGACAATCAAGACAGAGGACAACAACATACGAGACAACAAGTCATTTTAGTTCAAGTCCTTCAGTAACAGCCTTCATGTGCCCAAGCTGATGCAGGACCAAACCAGAAATGAGGCAACTGTCAATACTATTCTGCAGCTTCACTGTATGGTTCCATTTTGAAATGCATCACAAAATGCTCTCCGGAAGGTGTGCAAAGTGTTGGAATTTTTTGTTTGGTTGTTGTTGGTTTTAAATTATGCATTTAAAGACGCTAACATTAGCAAGCACCTTTTGCTGTTATATTTACTCCCAAATTATCAGTTAAAGTACAAGACCAGGAAAAATGCCTTGTCCTAGACAGGTGTGGGTCCTTAAAGAAGAAATTATCTTAATGATTAAGACTTTTTTTAACATGGTTTTTATAAGTTTAAAAGTTCTAAATTCCAACTTCAATGCAGTATGGAGAGGATTTTTATTGTTACTGAAAAATGTGAACCTACAAACATATTAAAAACACTATAAATACTACAGAATGAAAAAGCACCTTAAATTTCTCCTCCTCAGATCACCACATTCAGGAAGAGTTGGTGCCTTAGCCCATCTCATTTGAACTATTATTCATTGACCTTTCATCATATCCACTCAGATATGAAGGGGTCTTCCCCCCCAAGACACATTTTAAGTAGTCTCTTAACATCATACAAAACTCCAATACTGTGAACAAACTCAAACTACAGCTTTTACTAGAAGCCTGGGGGATGTTGCTTGTTTACAGTATTCACCCCAATCCAGACTGCATCACATCAGTCGGCTTTGAACCAAGTTTGAGCCAACCACCTCAGTTTAAGCTTCAGTTCCCTCCCACATACACACAGACAAACCTTTTAATTTCTACATTTAATGTCTGTCTTGATTTTTTTTTAGCTCAGGACGACTAGACTGAAAATTCACCTTTCCTTGGCACTGTGATCCATGAAGGTGGGCAGTTTCCATCATTACTGAACAAATTGCAATTTCAGAGACATTTATAATTCTCTGTAAACTACAACTGTATTGGTAGACAAAAAAGCAGCAGAAGACCAACCTCCACTCAACCTGATATCAAGCACTACTCAGAAAATAAATCTTTGTATGTAGTTACTTTTTTGTTTAGTAGTCCCCCTTCCACATTTGAGCCAAAAGCTGATACCCCTGGAAAAAACAGCCACTACAATATTATCTTCTTATAGAAGATCCTCTGTTTCACTCACAAAAATCACCCAATGATTTAGGCTGGGAAGTACCTCTGGAGTTCCTTTGGTCCGATGCCCTGCTCCAAGCAGGGCTAGCTTCAAAGCTAGTTCAGGTTCGTTAGAGCCTCGTGCAGACAAGTTTTGACAATCAGTTCAAAGGCAGACACCCCATAGCCTCTCTGGGCAAGAACCGAGATGAGGTGAAGTCACAGATTATGCACTTCTCTAGGATATTTACATTTTCTTATCATCAAGAGCTGGCAAAAGCCCCTACCACTACTGACAAAATGATATTGCTATGTCAAATAGCACATAAAAAGTTAGTAGCAGCAGTTGTCAATTCCTCATAGTAGTTTCTGCACTGAAAACTTGTTTTTGACAGTATTTTTCAAGGCAGAACCATTTCCTTAAGTCATCTTGCCAAAAACTAACAAAACTGATATTCAGTCAGAAATATTTCCTTTATTTCTGGGCATATAAATCCATGTTTTTAATGCTATGCTATGCTAACAGGTGGAGCAAATAGGGCATATGTTCTCTGCCTTTAAAACCTACAGAAGTATCAAATAATCTGTGGAAAAAAAAAACAGTGTTTACAAACAAGTCGGATAAATTAACAGTCCTGTCCTTTATTTTATCAATGTGATGAATGAGTTGCACTTCTGAAGTCAACTTCTTTTGTTGCTTGTTTTTTTTTAAATTATAGTAATGAGCACAATGACAACCTAATAAGTCAATTTCCCCCAGCAATTTGTAGCCACGGTAAACATTCCTTTTACCATTATTTTATATTGGTGCCTCTCTCCTCACCTTCTATTCTACCTTCATTGCCCACTTTACCATAGAAACATTAGCGATGGTAAATCAATTATTTTCTGGCTTTGCTGCAATTTTAGAGATCTCAAACATTAATAATTTTATCTAAATACACTTCTACTTTTTTTTCCATAGTTATTCATTAGAGATTGGTGATTAAAACTAAATTATTAACCTGGAGATTGAAAAAGAAAATCTTTACCTGTTCAGTCAGCTTGGCATCCATTTTCTTATGTTAACTTCAACAGTCCTCTAGCTTTCATCTACAAGTCCAACAGAGGACCTGATTTTTTAACATAGAAACTAGCAGAAAATGATACAAATCTCAGATGTTGTTTCATATATGTACACACACGTGTGCACACACAATAGCCAGGAAAAACACATGCAGGGGAAATTGCCTTCCCCCATTCCCAAAGTCACTTTTAAAAGGTCATAAAAGTTTAGACTTGTAAATACAAATGTAATCAAAGGGTTTATATTCATCTCAAATAATTCTAGCTGTTAAAGATCTCAACACACACTGCTAAACCAGAACAGTTAATTTTATTATTCTAATCAATTCCTGTCAGTACCATTACATTTTAACTCATCTACCTTTTCAAATTTCTGTGAACAGACAAGCAAGTTGTTCAATTCAATAAATAGCATTAACAATTTTGCTGGATTCTAAAGCTTCTGCTGATTTTGGAGGCAGTCATAAAAGCAGACTTCAAAGAATATTTTTACATTTCTATTTCAATATGCCTTCTATGCTAGAAATAGCACCTACTTACTGTTTTAGCTAATCAAAGAAAACTAAGTATAAATAGAAATATGAGTGAGTTGCAGGGAAATACTGAGCTGGCATTACTTAAGTATGCACATAAGAACATTGCATAAAAACTATAAGCAAAGCTACATAGCAGATTTTTCCCCCCATACAGCAGTACCATGCAGCAAGCTATTTAGTGAGAAACATTTCAGCATTAACAAACCCTCTTCAGACAGATGGAGCTATGCCAACATAAAAGTTTTTTCTCTGTATAGCTGATACTGCCTGATAAACTGGTATTTGCAGAAGCACTTCTTGGAAGTGATACAGGTTCAAGTCAGCTCACACATTTGACTGAAAACTATCCCTACAATAGACAAATTTTCAGTTTGATTTGACTTTCCCTACAATTGCATGATTGCAAAAAAAAAAAAAAAAAAAAGCCACTGTAAGAGAGGAACGACTACGTAACTAGAGGGAAAGGAGTATGTGGGACTGATCTTTTCTAAATAGTTTCATATCAATTTAAGCTAAGATGAACCTATCCTGGGAAAGTGATCCACAGCTACACTTAACAAAAAAGATAATTAAAAAAACAGCCTTTCTCCTTGGAGTGAGCTGTTACCTTTGGATTTGGTAAACCTACATCCATAGTAGTAGTAGTGTAGTAGTAGTTCTTTGACCACAGTTATGAAAAAGTAACCAATTTCATGGGTGCTTCAGAAAGAATGTACAAAGCATGAAGTAATTGTTTCACACAGCACTCCCACTCTCTTAAAATGGTTATGATTAACAAATGGTAACTTCCACTGCCAATTGCACACACAGAGATTTTTGTTACAAAATTCACTTTGCTGAGTTTATTTTTTTTCTGTTTACAAACTTTATATTGTTATCACTTGAAGAAGCCTCAATTCATCATTGCTTTGAGCCTGCTTAAGAAGTATACATCAAACAGCAAAGAGCAAATGCTACTGTGGCAGTCTTTGACATAATTTCTAAGATAATTCCTCATGTTATTTCCTGTATTCCAATTCCTACATCTATTACAAAGAGTTTTGCAAGAATTAGGTCCTAAGAGTTTTTTGTAAGGACTGAAAATTAGAAACAGATGTACCTGCATGCCAATAATTTATAATTTTTTATGTGGAAGTGCCTTCACATGGATTAAAGAGTAGGTGTAAGTAATTATCAAGAGCTAATTAACATCTAAAGAAAACAGAACCTATTTTCAGGTAAAAATATTTTTCAAGTCTCATTATTTTATACAAAAGAATGTTAAAGAAATTGCATAGAAAGATGTAGTCTCTCTAAAGTTGAGTCCATTTTCCATTTAGACTTATGTGTGGAAGACTGGACATTTTTTTTTTTCCCCCCCAATGTTCTGTTACATGCTTTTGCTGTCAGCAACCTGGCTCAAAAAGCTGAAGACAGTGCCAAGACACTAGTTGCTGACTTCTCTGCCAAACAATTCTTCTATTGTTTTTCAGGATTTGAACTGATATCTCTGAGTAAAGCAGTAGTCACAAAACAGTCCGAACTGAAAAGCCTGAAAATTGGGAAAGCATGGCAAGATCTTTATCAATATTTGGCATATAACTCAGTTATTCTATAGTTCTGTTATTTTCTTACTCTCTCTTCAGAAATGGATAAGCCATGCAAAAAAAGTCATCAAATGTCTTTAAAAGCTTGGCTGAATTCCTGGTAGGATTGAATTTAAGCAATGTTGGTAGAACACTTCACAACCTAATTCATGGTGATGAGTAGCTTAAATGAACAAATTTGATTTATAAATTACCAGTCTCCAATATTCTTGTTACTCAGTTCTCTTTTATTTATTTACGAAATAAAATGAGAACCCAGGTTTGTAGTATTATGATACACTTATTCCTAATCTCGTTCCTCCCAACCCATATAAAAAAATAATTAAATGCAGATAAATCCTAGAGTAGGAAACCAGGTGGTGTTACAGTAAGCAGCTTTTACCAGCTAAATTCTCTTTATAGCATTCTCTTTGTATGTTAAAGGTATTCCAGAGCCACATCTAGCAAATTTAAGAATTGATTCCTATCCATTGAGACAGGTTACATGTCTATTCCCACAAATTTAGTTTAACAGCAAAAACTATCATTTGTATCATCCAGGAAGTCTGTATTCCTACTCCTCAAAGTATCTGAAAAGGAACAACACAGGCTTTCTCTTTTTTTTTTTGTAACACAAGATAATAATAATTCCAAAAAACGAAACCCTTCACAGAGCCTTCTAATAGAGAATTCTTGTACTGCAGTACAAAAACTTGGAGTTTTGTGTATACAACCTACAGTGATTTTGTATTAGCAATAGTAAGGTAACTCATTGTCTTTCAGATTTTATGAATATGCCTGTTATTTTACAAGTCTAAATTCTGACATCAGTTACGGGCCACACGCAGAAAAACAAAATTTAATTTTCAGAGTTGACCAACTTTGAGATCTGTATGTAAGCGAGCTTCCAGATTCATTGCTCAAATGAATTCCTACAGTTTCACTAGTAACAATTTAAGAAAAATCAAATTTATAACTTCAGTGAAAAAAAGTTGTATAAATTTTGATTAAATTTATACAACAATTTACTTCTTGAGAGAGTAATATAGAAAGGATAGTTATTTCCTTGTAAACTAAGTACTGATTTAGAGTTGGAGAAAAATAATTCAAATGCCAATGTGGTTAGATAGCACAGCCATGTCTTTTGGGAAGAAAGTGAGAAAAGACAAAAATATAATTTTTTATTTTTGTGCAAATACGTAATCAGTCTGTCATTTAGATTGTTGAAAATATCTCACTACCCTCCCCAAGCCTGTATCATCTAAGTTAAATCTTCAACAATCTCCAAAATGATCTCATAGGATTTCTGAAAGCAGGTACAAATTTAAACAATTCAATTCCATTTACAATCTGAAAAACAATTCAGCTTTAAAAATCTCTTTGCCAGGTACCACCTCACTCACACAAACTTCTTCATGCAAAAAAGTTGTCAGTTACATGAGTCTAAATCAATACTCAACTAGCAGACAGCATCTAATGATTTCGTAAGATTTATCTTCCCCTCATTAAAGCTCTGTGAGTAGTAAAGCTTAAGTAGGAAGATCAGTAGCATTTTCATGTTCACATAGTTTATTTTCAAAATAAGTTAAGACCAACACGTTACTATAGAGAGAATATTAAGTCTTACCATACAGCAATGTTTTGTGCACACACAGCATCCATCAAAGCTTTAGTGATAAGATACCAGAGATACTCTGCAAGACCATTCCTAAGAATCTGCACAACCATAATTAGAACAACATTTCTCTCATTTACTACAAGTAAATTAATATTTATAACTTGGTGATTAGTGTTGTACTTAAGAGCAGCTGAATTAGGTCAGATTAAAAACTCGTGTAACACAGGGCCCTGTTCTCACTCACAATTAGTAGCAAACGTCCTGGAGAGCCCATCAGAACAGGAGAGACACAGAGCAATACCTTGCTTCGGCAATGATGAGCCTCAGAGGTGGAATACTAAATGGAAGAGGTGACCACACAGTCTTCCATGAATGCAGACTTACACCCTACACTACCCCAAGCCATACTTTCTCCGTGTTTTCAGTCACTTTCCTCAATTACATAGGTGTTTCTTTCAGACCTTTTGAACATCAGCCACAAGGGTCAACTCCTCTTGATTCAGAATCCCTTCTGCCAGTTTTTTATTGGAATATATAGCAAATGTGTTGTCTACTCTACTTTTGACCATGTATAATTTTATAGACTTGCACTCTCCTCATCACCCCTCAGTGAAGTATTATAGGCGTTCTTCAAATGAAGGGCTTCCATCTTTGATCACCCTTGTCAAACTCCTCTGTACCTTTTCTAGTTCTATTATATCATTTTCCTGTTAAACTAGTACTACTTTAGCATAAAACTACGATCATATTTCCAGACACGCTTAACTGGAACAACATTATTTCAGATCTCAAGCCTTTATAGTCATGTGAATTTTTCAACTGGATTCTGATTTTAAGAAGCCTGTTTTGCCTACACCATGGATCAAGGTCACAGCTTCCAATTTTTTTCCTAAATGAAAGTGATAAAATATAATCTGAGTATCAATAGATTATATTTTTTTATATCCTGAGGGCATGCAATTCTGTCAACTCATAAGCCTAACATCATGAAGATGTCAATTAAATTTTATACATTAGTGCTGCCTTTCAAATAGAAAATCGTGCTAAAAAAAAAGCTAGAAATCCTTGCATGAAAAGGTCTGCCAAAAGCAGTGGCATCATGGAAAAAAAACCCCACACACTTAAGAATCAAAAAGAATTATCTCCTTTTTACTTTCCAAATTAAATTATTTAAACAAACACTTCCCTGAAAGGCTTAGGATTCTCTCAGCACTTCCAGAAAATTATATCAATTGGCAAAAAGCAGAAACAATCCCTGCTTGTCTCCCATAAACAAACTATTATTGTGTATATCTGGACAACACTGGCCATACACCTCATGACAACAAAATGCTAGTTATATATAGATGCTCTATCTCTACTCATCTGCCACTGCAGTAGGAAGGCTCATCATTGCTTGGTTAGTTCTCATCACTTTCTGGAAATACTAGGAAGAGAGCAAACTGATATAGTTGCATTAAAAGTTTTTTTAAACACATGTAGCTCTTCCTTGCTAAAAAATGCAAGAGTATTTCATTCTATGAACAGACATTTGCTCTAAATTTATTTTAACAAAGGGGAAATAAAATATTAAATTAAGATATTAGCTCAAAAGGAGATAGAAAGAAAAAACAACAAAAAACTTAGCCAGCTTTAGAAAGATATCACTAAAATTTAGGACCTGATGCCTCCATAGACTGAAGGGATAAAATAGCATCTATCATCTGCAGATTGCCTGTGTAGATGTTCAAATCACATCAGGGAACAAAAGTGCTATTATCTAACTGCTTCTGGGAAACAATACTCATACCTTAACTTTAGTGTCCACAAAATCTATACTGCTATTCACAACAATTGGGATTTATATGGAAATCTTTGAAAGACAGTCTGAAAGAACATGGAGCTTACATGCAGTACAGAGGAGAGTGTTACTGCTGAATTAAGTATTCAACATGGCGCATTTAGAGCAACAGGGCAATTTTCTTCCTAGCTACTTTCAGTAAGAAACAGATTATCACACTTTTTTTTTTTTTCTTAAAGAAGTCAGTGGTAGAATCTGCAAAGAAAGGGATTTCAGTTTTCAAATCACTACCTAAAGAATGAACACAAGTCAGCTAAAAAAAACTTTGAACCAGTATTAACACTACACAGATAGGGTTTTTTTGGTTATTATTTTATTTTGGGAAAGTTCCTCTCCCCAGGTAAATACAAAAAAACACAAAACAAAACAACCAACCAAAACCCAAACCAAAACCAAACAAACAACCCTCCCAAAAAGAGAAAGTCAATTAAGTAGTCATAATCAACAAGTGTATAAAGAGGAAGAAACATTCACCAAAAGAAGTTATCTATAAAATGTCATTACAGACGTCATCATAAGTTGTTTTTTTTCTGCTTTTTGGGTGTTTTGTTTGTTTTGTTTTCTTGTTTGTTTTCTTTTTTGTTGTTGTGGTTTTTTTTTTTTAAATGCTAAACTAATTATACAGTGTAAACAAGAAAATATTTTAACTGGCTTCTAGTTTCATATTCTTCCACATATTAATATTGTACCACAATGAAAACTTTTAACCTCTTTTTATAACAAAAAGATCTTCTACAAGGAGATAGTTAACTTCGGTTAGATAAAAAAATTCTTCAAAATGGAGAGCTGAGCCATGTAAAATATTTAATATGAACCACTTCAGCTGTCTCAAAACAGGTTGTAAAGATACATAACATTTTGATGAATTCACACTATTCAGTTCATCTACTGCCCAAACAGGTCATATCTTGAAAACATAGCTGTTTCCTTTAAGCTCAAGAGAACATCAATTGTATGTAAATTCCTGTCCTAACTTCATGTAGGATATTAATCATTCTATCCTCAGCTGCTGGGTCTATACATCAATCCTGTTCCCAAGTATTTGTAGAAGCACAAAGCTATCTACCTTGTAGATTTTATTTTTCTCCATTAAAAGCTTTTATTCTGAAGAAAGCAGTCCATTCAGAGGCATGCTGCCTCTCCCCACTCAGCTCCCTGCCTATTTACTGGTGTAATTCACAAAAGATTTCTATCACTCAATAGGTTGCTAACAGTTACTGATGCACATCAAATAATATCCTGATACCGTTACCTTTTTTGGGACTTGTATCTCATCAACTTTCCATGAGTCAGTTTTTCTCAAATTATCCTGGCCATTACTATGCTACCAGGTGAATCATAATAGCATAAAGTACTAACACTGGAAGATGAGCACAGCTAATTACTGAAAATAAAAATCACAGCTTCAAAGATTATTCCACACACAATATTAATATACTCTTCTTTACTACAACTTGAGCAAGTAAACATATATTAATTTATTAAATATCTGAGTATAGCTTACAGACTAGTGATGGTCTTGCATAATTTCTTGTGGCCCAGAGAACTATCAGAATACCAAAGAAAGATCTGAACATATACAGAAATAGCTCAAAACAGTATCACCAGAGAACTCCAGAACAAGCATTTCCATGATATTTTGTGCACTACAAAATGATCTAAAAGCATGAAAAGCTGGGCTGCTTTGAAAAATGAAGAAATAAGAACAATGGGTTTAGATGCAAATTAAAAAAATAAAAATCAAGTATTTAAACACATATTTGAAACCCAAGTTGCTAAGTTATGGAAATGTATTATGAAATTAGATTCTTCTCCCTTCCCATCTCTTTTATTTGAGTGCTGAGTGCTAAGTATGTACCATTATATGAAATTAAGTCAAGCAACTTTTTTTGTTTTTAACATTTCAATACATAACTTGAAATGCAACTAACGAAATAGCATAATTTATCTCTAAAAATAAGACCAGAGAGTTTAGTGGTTCTCGATTATGTTTTCCTTACAAGGATCCTTTGCAGAAAAGTACATGTTTCAGTTTAGAACAATGATAATTAGTGCCTGTGAGAATAACACAAACTAATTTTTCCCCAGCAATATAATTTCCTGTAACTTTAATTTTTAAATTATGATACTCCAGTAGTTGATCAGATACATTTTACTATCTACAGTGTGATCAGGATTTGAAACAATTAGCTGTTTTCAGTTTAATTCCCCTTTCTCCCCCCATTGAAAATTAAGCTAGTTTTACTCATTTGTTACAGAAAATCCTGTATATGAAAAAAGAGAACTTGACAATAAGCTCCACATATTTTTAAGGATGCTAACAAAAACCTCTAGCATTGGATTAAATTGTTTAAAATGACAAAATCAAACAGATGCAACTTGTAAGTGCAGCTGGAGTACAGGCACTGTGGCTGTCATCTTCTCGGTATTGCAATGGAACTCATTTTCAGAACTCCAGGAATTCATCTTCACTGACTAGGAAGAGTAATATTTAATCTACATAAAAGGGGGCATAGCCAAATTGCTTAAATACAGATATAAGAGCTGACAATGGCTTGCAGAGAAACAACACTACAGAGGATACACTCCAATGTCCAATGTCAGTCCCAGAGTACGCTTAATGGAAACAGTTCATATGGGGAGGAAGCTACAGTTGTCCTTAGAGCCCTCAAACAGTTATTTTTCATTCAGCAACTGTAAGAAACTGTGTTTTAATGGGAATGTAGATGCACAAAAGACAGCAAATGCAACCAAATTTGAGAGAATAGACTTTCATCCTTTACTATTGAAATGAAAAATAAATATCAGCACTTTCTTTTTAAGTTTTAATGATGCACAGGGAACTATGTTTAATCATCACACCTCATGAGGAGGATTCATTAAATACTTCAAAAGAAGTTTCTAAAAAAGACCAATATTCTATTTATAGAAAAAAACCCCCTACATTCCCTTGTAGACTTCTCAGCAAGCAATATTGGATCTTTCCCAAAATAAATCCTGGGGTTACAGAATTAGATCATGAAAAGAAATGATGCAACAGTGAGTTGAACAGACATTGTGTCATTCACTTAGGCAGTTCCAGAAGCCAAAACAGAGTCCATCCATATGATGAAGTTATGCATGTATTAGTATTTACAACATCCTTATTCCCTGTGTATTTCTTGTAATCCTGCTGATGCAATTCCCATCATTTTCAAATAGAAATGAGAAATGACTACTACATCATTTCATAAGTAACAACAAGAACCCTCGCATTCTTTTGATTAAGTAACAAAAATAGCTTTTTATTTTGTTTTAAAGGAAATCACAGAACTGGTAGATTAACTGTTCCTACCACTTCATAGCCATTAACCTGAATTTTTTACTTGACTATTCTAAGCATTGTCTAACCAGCACACATATTTATGCTTTTCATTTTTAGAAAGAAATGGTATGTAAAGTTGATCTCCAAATAAATAATTTCAAGTATAGTAAAAAATGGTGTTCAGTGGCACAAAACTTAGCATTAACAAAACCATTCAAGAAATGTATTTGAGTACCTTTCTTCAAAGACAGCTTTACACTCCTTAATACATTTATCCTTGCATCAGAATGAGCCATTTCATGATGCATTAATTCAAACTTAACATTACTTTACTTACAAGACAGTTACAAATGCTATCCATTTTAAAATCTCGTTTATTCTCAGTTCAGCATTGTACTTTTTCATCAATACCTCTAAGAGTTAATTTCAATATCCACTTTAATCCACTAAGGAAATCAAAGCATAGCATTCAATAATCAAATATTTCTTCATCTGAGTATCATGAAAGCCTCCCACACAAAACCACAGGTATGTTGGTAAAAACTTTACTAGGAACATTACAAAAGCACTGTAAAGCAGTTTGGATTTATCTAATAACCGCAACGCTATTTTTCTCCTCAAAAAACCAAAACAGCTTTGATGAAAAGAAAGCAAAAATTCCCTGACTACAAGTCATATTTTTATGTTGTCATTTCACAGTGACATTATCATGACATCTCAGAGACCTGGATATAAAATGGAGACTGAATCTGTCTTTTCATGGTATGTCCAACAGAATACAGCAAAGAAAAATTCAACCCTGACTTGTCCATTATCATTTGGAGGTTATTTTCTTCTAGTTTCATCAATTAGATGGATTCCTTCACCAAAACTAAGAGCAGCCAATTTTTCCATAAACAACAGTTCAAAAGACAAATATGCCTAAAGTACACCAATCTCCTGACAGCACTACAAAGCAAAAAAACCTCAAGTTCTATCACTAATCTATAATTTCATTCCTTGTAAAATGCAAAGTGCTGAATCAAGTCCTTAGCAGCACATAGATGCAAGTAATTCAAACTATCATATGGCCAATTAAAGAGGATCACTGATCTAAAATAAACACACTGAGTATTTCTCCCTCAAAATAATAACTAGCACATCTGTATGAAGTACAGCAGAAAGCCATAAAAACCAATTTGGTTTTGCTCTGATGCATGAGTTTACCACAGTTCTCTCCCCACCATTCTTTTCTGGGGAGAAAGGGAGGCGGGGGAAGCGGTGAGGGGAAACATGGAGGAACGGGCAGGCAAAAGATTTTATTTGCTACCAAAAGCACATTAGGCCAATGCTTATGTATCACTGTTTAAATATGTTGCAGGTGAGCATGCACACATACCCACCTTTTCCTCTGGTTCACAACCTTAAAGAAATATAACAAGTAATCCATCAGTATATAGAGAGGTTTTTAAGCATATCTGTTAATTATTATGATTATAGTGAGTTGCCCATAGTGCTCCCTCTTTTGCTTTTAGTTTAGGGAAAAAAAAAAAAAAAAAGTTTAAAGTAAAAAAAAAAAAAAATCTGTAAACATAACATATAAAGTTTTGACTTTTCAATATTTAGCACCGTATCCTGAGCAGGTCCTAATTTTGACTGAATAGCAGAAGACCCTGCAGGGTTCATTTCAGGCTGCAGGCATTTGATACTGAACTGACCTCACAGTATTTACATTCCCCTTAGGAAAATTTGGCATGCAGTCCAACTGGGCAAGATCACATCTAACACTACTTGAGCTACCAGTGCTAGAAGCACCCAGAATAACAGTGAGAAGAGTAGGGTGCACAAGAAGTACACATATATAGAAATAAAATAAAAATAAAGAGGAGAAATAAAAGGTCAAACAGCAGAAGAAAAGAAGAATTGAAGAAACAAGAGTTGTAGATAGTTGTTCTTCTCATATAAATAAGTTCCTAATTTTTTTTTTAAACTACTAGTACAGACAAGTTTTTCAACTAGTAAAAAGCAAATTACTTCAACTCAATGAAAATAAACTGATCAGAAGACTTAAAATATTTGTGTCTGCTCAAAAAAAATTAACAGCTGCCAACTACAGCTTTATCTGCATTGCATTTGATTTCTTGTGGTAGCCATACCTATGTCAAATTTGGACAGACAATACCCAAAACCATAAAAGTGCCCCATAAAAACTGCTTTTGACCATCCCTACTATAGTTGTAATAGACATATCTGTTGAATCCAGCAGTTTAATCTAAAGCATATTCACCTCCCTTCATTACAATTTAAGTCCTTACTGCTACAAAGAAATTAGATAGGAACACAAGAGCCAGTCAGCAAATCCTACTCCCATTTTCCCTAGAAGTGTTTATCCCATCTTCAAGCAAGTGAAAAATTATGTCAGTTCTTTACAGATTTACTCTGCCAGTTGCATAATCTCCTATATACCAGGCCTGGTGAAACTGTACAGAAGACATAGGTTTGGAACCAACTCCAGATTAATTTCTTCACCTCCTTGAAAAATTAAATAAAAAAGTTAAATTAACAAAATTTATTTGAAAACACTATTTCTAATTGCACAAGGCAATTTTAAAACAAAGTAATAACATAATTGAAATGCAAGAGTTGTCATACAAATTAATGTTGATTGTAATACCTGTCTAAAATGACAGTACCTTCAATCCTCATTAAAAGTTTGAGAAGTTTCTGCCTGCTTTAATAACTTAGAAGTAGCATCACTTTCAATAAGAAAAAAACAACTCCATTACTGAACAATGACTGCAAAAGACCCTCTCCCCCTCTTATTTAAAACCAGGATGCTAACAAATCCAACTCCTCAGCCTGATGCAGTCTGCCAGGTAGCCCAAGCTCAAATCATCAAGGGCTGTGAACAAAACCACTTACAAACTAATAGGACGTCACTGCTTGCTTTCATCAACAGATTTTTTTCTACTTATGTCTTATTTCATGTAGTTCTTTTTCATCCACAAAATTGCAAGATTTTCACATAACTTACATATTTGAGCTCAAAAAAATCTTTTGAAGCAGCAGGCACCCAAACAAAATATTATAATGAAGAGGATAAAGCACTGGTGTTTGAATTGACTGCTGGATTTGATAGCACATTTGTTGTTTTAAACCACAAAGTGAGCAATAATAGGCAACAGAAATCCCGAATTTCTTGTTAGACTGGTTTGGCACTCTCACCTGAAGTTGAACAAAAACCACAACAGAGCAAGCTCTATTCTGAATTGTATTGCAAAACCTCTTTCGTGTTTAGCTTAGGATTCAAGAATAAAGAGCACTTCAGGAAAAAATTCAGATTTTTCCTGATGTCTAGAAATCTTTTTATATTTTGAAAGTGATGCAAAATGCAAGCGATTATGCTTCTTTCAAGAACATGAAAGAACAATGTGTCTTATACACATACACACACACACACATATATATATTTACAAATAAAACCCCACTACTGGAAGTGAGAGGGCCAGATGGATACTGTTTCATTTCATTTATATTTAAACAGAAGTCACTTTACCCATAACACTAGGTATCACTTGACTAAATAATTCAAAGACTTCACCTTTAATGCTGTTTACTATGTACTATGTGTTGCACTCGGCTAAAAAATACAGATTGAATGGTTTTGTTGTCAGTTTATCTGCTTTTAAGAGAGAAACTTTTCTTAAACACTATTTGTGGAACCGAAAGTTTTAACCTGGGAAAGTTTTTAATTCAATTTCCAGGAAAAAAACCCTTTAGTTTAGTAATTTAATTATCAGACAGACAGGAGTTACAGAAAAATAAATACAAGACTCAGTACAAAATGATATAGAAGTCAAACCACCTTTTCCAACAGTATTACCACAATTCCCACTCTACTTCCTTCTAATGTCATCCCCACACTACTTCAGGGCAAGGTTTATTAAGTGACTTTGCCAAATGTCACTTCATTTTTATCTGAAGTTGAGCAAAAGGAGGGACAGAAGCAGGAGACTGACTGTATGACAGAGAGCAGAACGTACTAGCCTGCCAAGGTTCATCAGCCTGGTGTAGTCCCTAGGTATGCAAGTATACAGAGATAAAAAACACTAAGTCAGGATTTTTTACTGACCACCAGACAGATGGCCCATGACTCCCAGTGATGAGTGTAAGCATTTAGGCTCCTAAACTCATCAGATTTATTGTAGAACAATTTTAATAACTACCTCCCGCCCGATCGAAGACAACTTTAGTGATCCACACTCTAAATTCACTATATTAGATATATTCTTCTTAGGTGTTCAATTCGGCCAACTAAAAATTTATTGGTTCAAAAGTCAAATGTTTTTAACTCTGCAGATATAATAAAGAACATGGATCAATTAGTAAAAGCTAAAGTTTTATTAATTGAAAAAAAATTTAGTAACATTTGTGTGCTTTATTGACTGAAAACATCTCAGTGTTTCAGACCAGGTAAGCAACCAATACCCACATCAAGCACAGAAGATAGAGACTGTACCATAAAAGATACTGAAGATCTGAACGGATTATATGAATTTCTAATGAGGATGAACTTGCATCATTATTCTGATTAAAATAAATTGTTAAAATAAACATTTGATGTTATGACACTGATTGCTCAAACACATATTTTTGTTTGTATTTTGCCCTTTCAAGCTTTATCAAATATTTCCACCAAGAAGTTCTTAATTTATATAGAGGATTTTCTTCATAAGTGGAAAAAAACCAGAAGAAAGTAGCATTACAAAATGGTGTGGCCAGCATGTAAAAACAACCAACCAAATCCCAGCAGTCTTAGACAGCTTTATTCTCTCCATCAAGAAACCAAAGTTATCCTTTTCAACATTCAGATTACAAGGTTTTTTTCTTCTCCATAAGTATTTGGGAGCACCACTTATATATTATTGTTGCTACAACATTTTATTTCAAAGTGAGCTGTCTTTCCTTCTTATAAACCAGGTTCATTGAAAAACATTAAAGATAACATATCACCTGTTTTCCACATCCCAAAAGATACTCCCAAAAATGGTAAATATTAGACATTGGACAGCAGCTGCCTAATCTGTACAATTTATCACAAAATTAGAGAGTAAAAAAAATATAAAATAACAGAATTTTGCCAGTAGTAGAACATAGATAAAAGCATAAAAAGCTGTATTTTTTGCAGGATTTCTACAATTTCAGTAGTCTTACTCAGTGTGTAGTAAAGAATATACAAGTTTCCATGAAATACTGGGATTGAAATATGGCAAATATGGCATTTTTAAATCAAAACTTTCACTGGTTATTCTCCTTTCAAACACTTTTGTTCACTAGTATCCTCTTACCTGGTCTGACACACTGAAACATTACAAATTAATATAATCACAAAATTAGTTCTTTAAGTATTTGTTTCTACTACACATAATTTGTAATAGAGTCTACAAGAGAAAAAACAGGAAGCTAATTTTAAAGGGTAAGTTGCTTGGCAATATACCTTTCCTTATAAACAGTGGTTCTTACTAAGTCACTGTGGAGAAAGCCATGAAGAACTAAGTTTCTGAAGCCTCCTGACTAGGCAAGTGTTTTTTGTTTATATGAAGCTTTACGACCATCACAGGCCACGAAGGCATTCAAAACACAGTCTAAAAGCTTTTTTTCCACTTCACAGATTTCAAACAATTATTCAACTTGAGTTTTATAGGCCTGGAACAGAAAGATGCAACTTCACAAACAACTACTTAAGCAGACCTCCCTGTCCTACCCAGTTCTGGGAGGCAGGAGACTTTCTCAACTAATTTTACTGGACTGCCTGTGCTATCAAGTTCCCATTCCCAAACTCCTACTTCTGAAGGTGGCTAGTGATGCAATTTCTCCCCCGCCAACATCACTGTCAGAGAATGCCTTCCCTTCAACAAAATGCAAGATCAAGTGAAGTGAACAGAGAGAAACAGCTACCTTCCACATTCAAAAGAAAAGGCAAGGGAAGGAAAGAGAAGGGGGAAGTGTTTAAATTTAGGTATTTACTTACTGAAACCCAGAAAAAACACCCATACAGGCACCACATTGGCAGAAATCCCAGCAGTCAGAGCTGTGGAGCTTTGCTTCCAGCCAGCATTTGCCTCAAGCTTCACAGGAGTTTTCTCCCTCTCTCACATGCGCACAGAAGCGTACTGAAGATCGCTCTGAACTGCCAACCAAAGTGTATCTCAGGTTTAATGAAAGTGTAACTCATTATAATAAGAGTCAATATAACATAAACATATGCAGGAAAAACAGGCTTAGCGCAGCACCACAACAGACGCTAGTTTTGATCCAGTACAACAAACACTTGCAGACCACAGAAAAAAAGCGCGTGCAATTCCTTTAAATACAAGCAAAATGTAATGTGTACCAGGTAAAAACTGGACCCATAAAAGTTCTACCAAATAGTGGCTACACCAAGTAGACTTCACTGTTGAAAAAGTACCTGCCTGCCAGTTCAAGAGTTTTTGGAAGTGTCCCCCAGTTCCAGGTACTGCAGGACATCGGTACCGAGACAGGGAACAGAAAAAGAACCTGTGCAACACCCTGACACAACAGGAAGAGGAAATACTGGTACAGGTCCCCAAATAATTCTTAGAGTGCACTTCAGTTCAGTTACCTTTTTTTCCAAAGGAGGGAGGGGTAGGGAGAAAAAATGCATCACTATATTTGTAAAATAATACAGCAGTCACCTACATAAAAAGTTATGATCAGTCAGCATTTCCTGTGTTTCTCACCACCTGGAAGAATTCACTTAACAGTAATAACATCATAAAGTACATAATAGTTTTACCTGCTATTAACAACCCCATCACCAATTAAGTTGAAAGGGAAGAAGTAATACTTCCAAAGCCAAGGATCTGAAACTGGGGAAGTTAACTTACTAATTTGTTAACAAATGTCAAAAAGCTTAAATGTCTTACAGATTTCAAGATTTCATGTAACAACTTGCATATAGATTTGTTTGCATTTTAAAAATAATTATCCATCAATTCTTACATGTATTTTAAAAACTTGGTCATGCTTTAATAAAAAAATAATCAGTAAGTTTCCTCGTGGTTTCAAGTCTATCTTAGTAAGACTAAAGCATTCAAGGTACTACTCAATTTAGAAACACTCTTCAGGAAAGAGCCAGCTCAAAATATCAGCCACAGACGTCACAGTCAAAAAGAGACTTTATAAGCACAGCAATTCCTATCGTTCACATTTAATGTTCTACCTGCCAGACTAACTACGAAACAGGTTCATAAGCCAGGGGTAATAGGCCCTGTCAGAGTCAGACAACATGTTTTCACAGGGTGAACTTTTGCCACCCTTCCCTCTGGGAGAAATTCCATCGAGTTTGCTCCTAGGAAGCCAGCTCCCACCCCTATTCCTTTTACTGACTTCCCACTGACATCGCTCCTTTCTGCCTGGTTTAGTCTCCACTCCTCCCCCTTCTCCAACTACTCCCTTCTGTTCAGCCTTCCCCTTCAGTGCAGCAATACCTTCATCCTCTTCCCACTGCACCCTCCTCTCCCCCCCCACCCCTGCCCATAAACTGCCTTTTGGATGCAGTCCCACCTTTCTTCCTCTGACCCACACTCATTTCTTTCTGTGTCTAGAATCCTTCCACCTCCACACCCAGTTTTGGCATTGCAGTATTATTGGTTCTTGAAATATTTCAGTGGAATAAAGAAGTGTGAAAATAGATAATAAATTTGCAGGCATTCCTAAAAAGTTCTTTTCTGAACAGCTTTGCTCACTACAAAGTTAAAAGGTAGAGGTCAGTTCATTGTAATGTTATGTCCCAGTTCACCCACCCAGCCATACACCATTATTTGACCTAGAGGTTTTGCCATGTAAGAATGAACCAAATGAAGGTCAAGAATAAACTTTAGTCTTTCCCTGATTTTAATAAAATAAAGGTAACAAGGAAAGAACTAAACTTCTGTGAGGAATGCTGTAATTCTTTCTCACTGTTGGAGGAAAGCAACCTGATCTGTTGTTATTTTTTTCAAATTCCATTTTTCCTTTCAAGAAAGGGCTTTTCTCTGCAAACATAACTAGTTCTTATTTTTCTGGAGAAAGTCTCAGGTGAATGGGAGAGGATCTTTAGAATGCACATGAAAGACAAAGGTTCAAACAAAAGCTGAATTCCCAATGAGCACAGATTTATTTTAGTAAACAACAGAAATGCAAGGCTGAAAAAGATCTTATCCCTTTTAATCACTTAATAAATTTTTCTTACCTTCCCAATTTTCAAGCTACATGCCTACAATAAGCAAACCTACATTGGTAAAAGTCTCTATAAAAGCATACAAAACCTCTGTTTGATGCAACAGTGAACTCATCTTGGCTTTGGTCTGGGTTTGCCAATGACTTGCTTCAGCAAGCATCAAGCAAAAATTGTTTTGGTAAATAGAGAAAAAGGTAAACTTCAACACAAAATGCTAAAAATTAAACTTTAACCTTCTTAATTCTTTAAGTTTTTAAGAACTTTTTCAGTCTACTTTTGTACTGATCCAAAAGTATCCATCCTACAGCAAAGTTAACAAATCAAATTCTAAAACCCAAACAGCTTATCTAAGAGTAATTTTGTAAAGCCAAACTAGATAGACTGATGCAAAATTCTTCAAATATCATCCTTGGATTGATTTGTAAAACAACTTTATTTGGTAAATTAATAAGCAAAATAATAATACTGTGGTTTTAAAAATAAATCAGTACAAAAATCCTAAAATCTGTTCAGAACTATTGAAATGGAAAAGGAAAAAAGGCAGGAAAAATAAGCAAATGCCAGAGTTTAGTCAGTCAGGTGGTTTCACCAGCAATAAGGGTTTCTTAAACACATGCATACGAGTAAATACACACACACATATACATACACATGGAGAAAGACATATTTATGTAATTTTATAGCACTCAAAACCAGTCCTTTGGTGCCTAATGACTATGTAGTCATCATGAAGTACTAAATACATCAAGTTAAAAATTCTCATTGATCTTAATAGGTGAGGAGTCAGAAGCCCATGACCAGGTATGTCTTCTCTTATTGACAGGTATTGAGATTGTCCCATGGGTCTATTTCCTTATGCACTTATAAGTGAGGTAACTTAAGCTTCCCATACTACTATCCAGCATGCTGTTCCACCATTTTCAAACTGAGCAGTTTTCCCATATGTTTTACTTCATAATAAAAAAAGATTCAATAGGCAAGTGGTAACAAACTAATTATTAAAGATTATATTTGAATGTGTTGATTCTACAGTCATACAGCCCTATATTCCAGGTAGAAATTTAGTTGTTGTATAAATAAAGATTACACCCAAACCAAGGATTAAATCAGAAAAGTTTACCATCGAGTGATGAAGAAGGGGTATCTGTGCACATTTCTAACATGAAGTAAACAAAACCAGACTTTCTCACTCCCAAAGAGACAAAACACTTAAACAATGTAACCACATCTCAGGAGAACATATACAATATATTATTGCAGTACGTAATTTTTTACTCCAAATAACACCTTTTGTCATTTGCATTTACAAGGAATGGGGAGGATGTGAGGCAAGGATTCTGTTATTAGCAAGTATCAGAAGTCCTCTACTAATTAAAAATAAAAAAATGCAAAAAAGGTCAAAGTCCTAGCTACCTTCAACTTACTAATACAACCCTATTCAAAAACAAAACTGTGCACCTTATGCAACTGAAACAATTCCCTATCTATCCCTGTTTCAGAATATCTTTACTTCTTAAAGCTAGAACGAATTTGATGTCATGAGGGGAAAAAAAAGAAAAAAGGTGTGTAAAATAGTCACCATTTAGTATTTACTTATTCTGAAAACGAGTGTACACATCCCAAGAAAAATACAGTGTCCTTTAAAAATAATCACATTTCAATGCAGTCTGTATCTTGAGTCATTTGTTTGAAATGCCAGTCCAAAGAATGTTAAGATTTAGCTGACGATTATCTTCTCGACATTATCCCAATTTGATTATACAGTGTTTACTACATCAAAGCCAGAAAAAGCACAGTAATAGATTCAGCGACACACCCACTTGGAACACTGAAGACCTATTATTAAAGAACCATAAGAATAATTTTCAAAAGGTTTTTGTTTTCAAACACAGTCTAGCATAAGAGCTTACCATAAAGCAAGGTTGTTAAATATTTTTATTCAACCCACATATTTGGAGCCGTGCCTCAGAAGTTAGATGAAATTATTTATGTGATCAGGAAACTTGACTGTCCTTCTTGTCTAACTATCTTATGGGACACATTACAGAAATCCAACAGCCAAGAATGCATCAATAGCATGACATTAACTTTCATTGTAACTTTGTAACTCATACTGGAATATAAAGCAACATATTTCTCTCAGACCTGACCATACACAAGTTCTCAATATTTTTAGTTTTATTATGCTATAATCAACATACTTAATATTTAGCAAATCAGTACACTTAAATGAGCAGGCTACAGCTAAAAATCCACACATTGGGGTGTCTGTACAGCACAAGGTCACAACAACCTGTGCTGTTTCCCACTCATGTGGGAGCACCACAGTAGTTTAGATTCAGACAACTAGAATTATTATAATCAACACATCATCTAGAGTTACACTGCCTAGGATTATAAGATAGTGATTATAATGTTGTCACCCTGTCTACGTTAGCTCTCAGATCTTCTCTAGCACTGGTAGGGCTGAATGCTAGACAGCTTTACAAGGAGAAGCTATCATTGGGCAGCACTTTAAATTCAGCCGGAGAGGCTACACAACAAACACATATTTAACTAAGGATGCCAAACTGGTCATACTATGTGAACCTTTCAGCAGGCTTGACAGCACTATCCCTGCTATCCTCCTACATCTATCAAATCACAGAGAAGTGTTGTTTGTGCAACATGTTTTTCAAAGATGCAGCACAACTTTCAAATACAAACTGAGGTATTTAGTGTCGGCTATCAGCAAAACAATCAGCTTAATGTACATCTAACAGTTATGATAACACCTTGAACACAAGATCTTATAAGGACAATAGTACACAAACAATATACCACTTGGTAAGTTTGAGCATAAGCACATCAGTTGTTTTACAATAGCTGTCCACATACTTATTCTAAGAAAAATCAAGTTGCTATTTTCCAGTTACTATAGCTAACACATTGTTCATTGGTTTATTCTATGAGAACAAGTTCCACCTGCAAGTCCAGAAGAATTTCTTTTTATATTATATACACACACAAATAGAGCTTTCTTTAATTTTCACTTGTCTTCATTTAGTAATCGGAACAGAACACCAGAGGTGAAATCCTGAGTACATTCCTGTCTTCAGCTCAGTGTAGTTCTTGCCAGCTGCTACCCAACACTAGTGTAATGTAAATTACAAGCAGGCAGAATAGAACAGTAAAACAAATGTGTCACCTATTAACAAGAAGTCCTCTTCTAGAGAGTGCAGCACCAGTTCTGACCAGATTTTTGAAGCATTATCCTTCAGTATTTTTTTTAATTTTGTTTAGAATCAAATCCAACATGTTCCTATATAAAATAAACCATGCAACACACACATAACACCCATCCCACAACGCCTACAACAACTTAGAGCAGCTACCTTTTGCTCAGCACTAAGACACAGAAAAACCTACCTACAGCCTATAACCTCTGTGACTATTAATAACCTTCACTCACAGAAGCTATCCCACTGATGACACTATTCATCTAAAGATGGCAAGCCAAGCACACAGTGCGGTGAGTAAAAACTCCTGAACAAATCAAGAAAAGTCTGCAAATTGTTAAATAACACAAAAAAAAAAGCATATTAACCTGACAAATACACAAGGGGCCATTTTAAATTTTTCCAGATATGGATGGCTTGACTATCTGGAGAGGAAAAGCTTGTAAGAAGTTCATACAGATCTGATCAACATGACCTCCGGACTTCATAACAACTCTTATTTCCATGCCTCTCATTCAAAAAGACAATACATACACAGCAAGTCTACTACAGTGGACTACACTCCTCAAAACATACTAAAACCTAAAGAAAAAAATAAAGAAAAATCAATGCTAGAAGCAGAAACAGGAGGTCTGCAAATAACACAGTCACATTAAACCTTCAGAGTTGCTTTAAACAATATAATTACTAGAGAATCAAGGCTCTTCTCCCAGTGACGAAGATCTTGCCTTTCCAAAAGCATTTATGGCATGACAGTGTATACACTCAAGTGTCAAACAGACAGACAAACTCAAGGTACTCTCAACTTGCAAGGACATTTATTGCTAAATGGTTACACTCACAGCAGAAATTTCATTTGAATCTGCATCCTGAAGCATCTTTAATTAAAGGTATTAACACAAAAACTCAAGAAATTTACTTTGCTGTGTAAAATTCAGTAAGAAAAGGACTACATACACAACGTCAGGCTTGAATACAACATTTAGATTTATAGCATAACATTTAGATTCAGTTTGGAATACATTCAAGATTACAGTGACATTTAGACCAACTAATTGAAAATTATAGTATTGTGACAGATAAACATTCAACTTACTTTACATAGTATCTTGCACCTTCAAAAGTATAAGCTTCCTCCCAACCTGTGGGTAAATCTGGAAAACACATAGCAAAACATTTCAGTTAACTTTTGAAATTATGCTAGCCATACTGGTCTACTCCCTAAAACTAGTTAAAATATTGTGTCTGATTCCACATGTCAAACGTTTTAGTCCTATAAACAAATATTTTAGAATTCACTCACAATATTGCATCAGTCTAAATTCTATAATCCAAGAGAAGCTACACTCATGAAAATCTGATTTGGATTTCTCAAATAATAACAAAGGTTTAAGTGTGCCCCTATTTAACAATGTTTCTTCCTTTGACCAGTAACTAGAACTCACGGTCATCGTCAGATCTTTCTGCCTTGAACTTCAGTAGCATCAAATTACCTGACAGGCAGAGATCTAAACAAAAAAAATCAATTTACTGAGTTTGCATTACATGCAAGTCACAAGCACCTTAACAGGCATGATATCAACTACACCATAGAGCATTAGCATTATATTAGCATAATTCCACCACTGTTGTGACCAACAACTGTTCCTGCAGTGTTTACTGCTCTATTCAATTTTACATAAAGATAATTTTCAATGTAAATCTAGTGGAGGAAGTGGTGCATCTTTTCCTTCTCTGTTATCACTCTTAGGAGTCAGGAGCCCACATAGTTAAAAACAAACAAACAAACAAAACAAACAAAAAACCAAAACAAACAAACAAAAACAAACAGAAAAAAATAAACAAAAAAAAAGTAAAAAAAAAAAACAAGCAAACAAACAAAAAAGCCACAAACCCCAAATCACCATTACTGGTCAATTTTTTTAAGTAACAACTTCCTGATGTAATGGAAGCTCTGAAGATGTTAGGCACCTCTATGCAATTCTAGATACATCACTACCCTTAAAAGTTTGCTCCAGTTAATAATTGATATGTAAGACTCGCTCACTGAATTATAAAAGCAAGAATACATTTCCTAATTAAAAGAACATTTTATATTCAGTTTGGGTCATGTGATTTTTTTTATTTTCCCCTCAGTTTACTTATTTGCTCTGGCTGACTTTTCTTGTTCACTTCTGTCTTCTCTAGAACAAAAATCAAGGTGTCTTTCAATAACAGCACAGGGCAAAGTACAGCGAACAGGAAGTCTGTCTAGCAGAAGTATTTATGGCTGCTATAACAGCTTTGCAAAAAATACCCTTCCAGTACTGCGTATCTCAAGGAATAAAAAGTACTTCAATTCATAACAGAGGACAAAGCTTTCTTCATCATCTAGTAAATATCTCACAGTGCTATTTAATAAGGAGCTTTACAATAATATACACTTCCAAAAGAAGTGTTATTCGCTCAAAAATTGTTTCTTAGTAGAAGACATACTTTAAACATATTTTGACTAGGTTACAAAACAGTGGTCAGGACAAAACAAGATATAAACCCCAGAATTAATCTGTTTGATTTTATCTATGTGTGGAGAGATTCATTAATGAATAAGGAAAACTACAGAAACAGGTTTGTTTTGCAGACACTTCAGTATCTGACTGATAAATCATGATCAGTATATCCAAGGTCATGCCTCACTCTTGTGTTCAGAAAGAAGTCTAATTTACCTGATAATAACTCTGCTATATTACATGCAATACTCCAGATACTCAAAAGCAAAATGCATTTCCTTTAGAAGGCACTTAATGGCAGAAAAAAATAAAACACTGAAAAATTACTAGGAAATCACCATCAGTCAGAGACACAGGAAATAGTTAAAAAAAAAAAAAAATAATACTCAGCTAATGTTAGTGTCCACACAGGAAAGCACTTCACATACATCTGCCCCCATGTACATTGCTGTAGATGAAGGCCAGTTTCTCAATTGATCTGACTGCTGAAAGCAGGGGGAAAGAGGAGCCTGATAGCAATCAGTAGTTCTATTTCCCAGCATTAAATGACTTCTTGCAAACAACAGACCTTCATTGCAAATCAAACCGCAGTAGCCAGAAACCTGTGCTTTTTAAACTATTCCCAACTCAAAAAAAAAAAAAAAAAAAAAAAAAAAGCTGCTCAGTTTTCTAAAAGGCTGATTCCGGTTTCTTAATGTGTAAGTATTAACCAAACATAAAAAGCAAATAATCTGATATAGTCCAATTCACTTGCAGATTTTCCTGCGATTATCCAAGTGATTACATACATAAAACCAACTGCACTTATTACTACACTCCACCACCTCCCAGTGGCTTATGCAGCCTGTGTGCAATTCCAGCAGTCAGAGTTTGGCTCTGGGTCTCCAGAGCGTCTGCTGTAAATCCTCCTCCTCCAGCACCTCCTGCTGCTACTTCTCCAGAGTGGAACAAACAGCAGTAGCGAAGACAACCGATTCCACCCTCCTCCCTCCAAGTTATTCCTAATGTTTCAGTCCCTTTTCCTCCTACCTATTCCACCTCTCTCAGTCACTTAGAAACCACCCACACTCTCAGCCTAGATGGAAATGAAGACAGGAAAAGGGTTTCTAGGTGACTAGTGAAATCAGCCTCTACATTTCTAGTATACCTATCGTGGTTATATCTAGGTACTGCTAGAAACAGAAATAAGATGAGTGGTTTAATGCTAAACTGAGAAAGGATGCTGTGCAGGTGAATAACGGGGGTAGCCTGTAAGGAGCATGAGAGGAATAAGGCCATCTCTAATGGTAACTATGCAATATTATAGGGGTGATACAAGGCAACAGGAGGGGGGAAAAAAAAAAAAAAAGGCAGAGAGAAATTACACAGACACGGAGGGAAAACACGGGTGCAAAGGAAAGCGTTTCAAGAAAAAGATGAGGAGCACACTGACGGCAAGCTGGACAGAGGAGGCTGTACTGGAGTGCCATCCTTCCTCAACCTGGGGGCAAACAACTGCGAGAAGTGAGGGGAGAGTGGAAAGCACGGGATGAGGAGTTGTCGCGGGTGGCTGCGGCGGCACCGAGGCGGCTTCTAGGACCGGGCGGCTTTGGGGGGCAACGGGGGGGAGCCGGGAGGTGGGGGGGAGGAAGGGGCCGCGGGGCTGAGCCCGCCCGGGGGCGGCCGCGGGAGCCGAGGGGAGCCGGGCTCGGCGAGACCCCGGAGCGGGGAGGGGAGGGGAAGGGAGGGGGCGGCGCTCGCCGGGCGGCCGGGCGGGGGCGGCCGTGCCGAGGAAGGGCTGGGGGGGCCCCCGGCCGCCCCCCGGCCCTCGGGCGGGGCTCTTACCTGCGCTGCGGCGGTGCCCGGTGATCACGGCCTCTCCGGTGAGCGGGTGCAGCCAGGTCGTGCTCTTCGCCTCCTCGCTGCGGGGACGGACACACGGACCGAGTCAGGCAGGCGCGGCCCCGCCGCCTTCTCCCCCCCCCCCCCCCCCCCCCCCCCCCCCCCCAAAGCCGCCCGCCCCTCACAGCCCCCCGCCCGCCCAGCCCAGCCCCCGCTCCCCTCCTCGTCGGCCCCTCGCTCACTTGATGAAGAAGACGCGGCCGCCCTGGCTGATCCCGTAACTCCAGCTGCCGGGCAGCGCCCGCAGCCGCTCCGCGCTCAGCTCCGCCGGGGCCGCCATGGCCGAGCCGCCGCCGCCACCAGCGCAGCCGGGGAGAGCGGAGGGGAGCGGGGAAGGGGGAGGAGGGGGGGGGTGTGAGGGGGGGGGGGGGGGGGGCGGCGCGGGCACGAGCGAGCGCGTCCCCGCCGCCGCCAACACCTTGGGGAGGGGGGAGGGCGCAGCGCGAGGGGGGAGGGAGGGGGCGGAGCGGCACGCCCCGCCCCGCCCCGCCCCGCGCGGGCCCGCCCCTCCCGCCGCGGGGGCGCGCGCGCGGCGCCCCGGTGGTTGGCCCGCCCGCGGGGGGAGCGCCGCCTGACCCCGCCGCGGCCGTTGGGGCGGGGCGGGGCGGGGGCGCGCAGCGGGTTCCGGCGGGGGGGGGGGGGGGGGGATGCCCCGCGGGGAGGTGTCGCGCCCCGACCCGGGTGTGCGGCGGCCGTACGGGCTGGGGGCGGGGAGGGGGCCTCGCCCGGGGCAGAGTCCGGTAACGGTGCGGGGCGCGCGGGGGCTGAGGCGGTCGCGTGCCGCAGCCGCGCAGCCGGACGCGGCGCGGTTCACCCCGCCGGGGGGCGAGTCCCGCGCTTGTTGCGCGGGGGCGGTGTCTGCCCCAGCCGTGGGGCCACCGGCGGGCACCGCCTCTGGTCAGCTCGCCGCGGGCCGTTAGCGGCGCGCGTTCCTACAGGAAATTAAAACTTTGGCCGAATTCCCTCCAGGGGTGTATACGCGCTTCTCATACCCTCAACTTTCGGCTTTTTAAAAATGCCTTCTGTATAAAGGGGCAGCCTTCAGAAGCGAGAGTAAAGAGGTGCCATGTTTTTTGCTTGGCGTGAACACCGCTCTCTGCACTGTGTGCCCGTCCTCCAGGAGCGACCCGGGGCATGGCACGCGTGGGGTGTTTTCAGAGTTGAGGGAAGTGGTAGCAATTCAGGTAAAATCCAGGTTTGCAAAAAGGAAAGCCTCTGTGTGCGTGCTTTTATTCCCATGCATAATCCGATGGCATGTGCATTTATACATAGCAATGCGCAGCTTCGGTTTAAGTTGTACGTGACAAATGTAAACTACTGAAACTGTGTTGTGGCCATGATGTTTCTAAGAGAATCTTGCCTTACAATACTACTTTCTGAATGAGGACTAAGTCTGGGAAGTCTGATAGTATTCCCATATCCACAAAAACATTTGAAATTCACAGTTGACCGCATTCTGCATAGCAGCTTTCTGCCCTCTCCCACTCTGAACACCTTGGGAAAGATAAAATTTGACAGGACATGTTGCTGTGTGGTGTGGCCCCGCCATGCTCTGTGGTCAAAGCCTTAAAACCCAGTTTCCCCACACAAGATATTCCAGACCTGAAAAGCAGTGGACATGGGAGCAGATCTTAAGTTATCTTTAAGTAACTGGATACGAGATAAGAATTCCTCCCTGTCCAACAATACCTTTAATTTCCACTCACCACTGGCAGCATCTGAGATTTATAGACTACCAGAAAAAAAAAAAAGATACACTGGAGAAAACACAAGTTATTCTATAAATAGTTCCCTTCTCTCCTAAGAGCGAGAGCCCTTGGATGACAAATAAAAGTGAATAATGACTCTTCCTCTAACGGGCCGTGGAAAGCTGCCTGGCAACAGCATGGGGGAAATCACCTGCGTCTTGGGCTCCTTAGGTGGCAGTGGTCCTACCCTGATACTTCCTCACACAGCCTAACTAAAGCAAAGAGCAAGTGCTTTTGATCTCCAGAACACTGGATACCTTCTACCATGCAATTCTCTTCTCTATCAGAGGAGGACACACAGCACAGCTAGACTGATATTGGCCCAGATCAAGAAGCTGGGTATTTAGGTAGGATTTAGGTGCATAAATCCTGCCTAGTCCCTGCATGGGCTTTGCCAAACACCTTCTTTAGGCAACCAGATTTTGCCGATACTTTGCCTTGCAGACTTCTTTCTGCTTTGCAGATGTTTAGAATTGCTGCCATCTTGGTAAAACCAAGAGCGTGGTACCAAAAATATGCCAGAGCCTGGCTGAATTCTCAGACAAGGCATTCCTTCAAGTGGCGCAGAGGCCTGATAAATCAGCTGCATTCAGGCCACGCCTAAGAAGGACTTAAAAGGTTAGTTTCTGTATAACTCATAGCAAACAGGTTGGTGGCAGAGTCACCACCACGGACACTACAGAAAACCTCTTCATCCTGAAGGATGAAGGGCATTTTAAACCATGTCACTTTCTTCCCAGGAAAATGCCTTTGCTCCAAGCTATAAGCTGTTCTGAAGCTGAGACTATGAGTACACTGAAGGTGCTCCTCCTCCCCCTTTGAAGTCACATTATTTTTCAAATATAATTATTGGGCTATAGAGTGGTGACATGACTTTCTGGTCTCATGAATAGGAAGCTCATCCAGGGAGTGATGGAAAACCTTGGTTCTACTTTATTGCTCAGGGACTCTTACGTATTCTATGTTAAACAGTCATCAAATAAAATTCAGTATCAGTTCTGGAACACGTAAAAGGCACATTACAACTGTCTTTTCAGATACTAATGGTGCCAAGGTGCCATGCACCATGAACTCACAGTGATTTCTGGGAGCCCAGAATTTTACTTTTTTGTGGAACAGAGTTCATGAACTCCAGAATAGGAGGGAAACCACACCTGCATGGTTTGTGCAGGCTGCTGCTGGCAGTTTTTCTTTCTGAAGGCTGCTGTTGGTTACATAGTTAAAACTTTTGTTTCAAAGTTAGTCTCAAACTTTGGTAAAAACAAATCACACATTGAGTTTTCACAAATTTCAGTGAGCGCATGTCTTGTCTACGGTCAGATAAGTGTTTGAATGTTCTTGAAAGAGGGACTCAAGAATAATATTTTTTAAAAAGCTACATCACTAAACGGAATAAAAATCTCATTTAAAAGCAGTTTATATCAATGTAACAACCCCATGCATAATTTAAGATTCTACCTATTGTACCTTTCACATCATTCTCTTTTACAGTAAAAATGTGCTAATGATTCCAAATGTGAAGTTGATCAGTCTGATACTGAGCTTTTTCCGATGGTTCTCCGTTTTGACCCCACCTTTTTTCCTTCCTTTTCCACCTCTCCATGACAGTAACTTTCCTAGCAACTCCCTCAGGGTCAGGGAGTACCAAGGGAGCAGTAAGTTTATTGATGTTTAAAGAAAAATAATTTGGGCTCAATAATGTATTCATAATCAAAATATTTAAAATTCCCAAGGCAAAAGAACCCTGCCCACAAAACAATGAATCCCTTTAGATGGGATTAATTAAAAACCAGCATTGGGACAACATTCACTGAATAAGAGTCAGAAAAATCCGCCCACACCTCACCCAACAGGTATAAAGTGACAATGAGCGTACGATGAGCCAAAGAAAAAAGACTACATGTAAGCATAACATCTGACAAAGCCAGCAGCCTCTGAAGCAAGGAGAGGGTTGCAGTCCTGATGCTCCACCTAAAACCTCTTCACAGAATTGTGTTTGTCAGTGTTGATTCTGTTTATTCTGTCAATATGAATCAAATTGGATGAGGTTATTTCATGGAGTCTTGACTTTACATTTTTTATGCTGTTTAACTAGCAAGACATTATAGCACTTAACATGGCAAGAGAAGACTGATGCGGGTGGCGCAGTTTTACGTTACAGGTGGTGCAGTTTTATGTTACACATTCTTAGGAGGGAGCTGCTTCTGGAGGGTGGGTTCCTTTTTGCCCCATCCCTAAACGTGAGGTTTTCTTGCCTCTGTACCAATATTGCGCCCATAGTGAACTAGATCATTTTGCAGATATGGCAGAGAATAAATCACAAATCCTCTCAGAGAATTTGTTTCCCATCAGATCAATAAGCTGACCCAACTTGTCCTGAGGTCACTTGATAACTAGATCCAACACAGGGGGTGGGAAGAGAAGAA
Source organism: Tyto alba (assembly GCF_018691265.1). Classification (NCBI taxonomy): domain Eukaryota; kingdom Metazoa; phylum Chordata; class Aves; order Strigiformes; family Tytonidae; genus Tyto; species Tyto alba. Next base: position 13,070,814 of record NW_024881295.1, read on the forward strand.
CCACTCCTTTTAGACTACATTCCTCAATGACAGAGTGAGGGGAAAATCAACAAATACACTGATTGACGTTCTCTGGAGTCAGGGTATCTCTGTGTAACTGAAAGAACAATTAGCCTAGGTCAGAGGAAATAAGAAAGAGGAAAAAAGCTGTCTAACACAGCGTCTGCAGATGGCTCTGTTGGTAGAATGGAGCCTCTCCTTTGCTCTAAATAAAGAGCATGATAAGAGTTCAGGACTGCTGTCCAGTAGCTCTGAAGGCTGCAAGTTTTTCTAAGGGTCATTGGTACAAGTGGCACAGCAGTCCTCTTCTGGGTTAGTGTAAAGCATCAATCTGACTGAACAAGCACTGGGTCATTAGCCTCCCTGTCATCAGTAGGAGATATCCTACTAAACTGTTTTCACAGGCTGTGCGATACAGAAGTAAAGCCTGCTTTTATTCAGGCAGTAGAAACAAAGTGTTATTTCACAGTTTAAGAAGTTTTTCAATCTGTGCTTGATAGAAAAAGCAGTTTTACTCATTTCAAAACCTTTTTTCAGCTGTAATAAATGATTTCCAGGTCTAGATAAGTTGTGTGAAAATTTTGTTGTCTTTGGGACAGTGAATACTCATATGAGGCCGATTTCTTTTAAAAATCCTGACAGACTAATATAAAACAAACTCCAAAGCCAGAGCATGAGAGTTGCTTTTCTTTGGCAGGCAACACCAGAAAACCGAAAGGGCTTATATCTCTCCAAACCAGCATTATCTTGTCAGAATCATCTTGACCATTTGGTGCAATTTTGAACAGAGAACACTCTTTTTGTAACAAGTCTCTTTTCAGAGACTTGTTTACCTTGCTGTCCATGTCATGCATATACCATGATGAGCTTCTTGCCCAGTCTTCCATCCTGACATGATGGATGCCATAATCGGGACCTTCATGTTTCTTTTACTGATTGTGTAATATTCAATACCCCAAAAAAGATTGAACCCTCAAGATCAAGAACTGCTTTGCTGGAACTTTCTTTTCTTCCTTTTCACACCATTTCACAGCCTTTTTGTTTAGGAAGCCCTCCAAGCCTAGCATAACAATGCTTGTCTGTGACTTTCACACAACAGTCAAATGACATTTTTTATTCATGTTTATTACCAGGATTAGTTTAAAATAATATTAGGAAAGAAAGGATTTGTGGAGGGAAATACAATGATCTCAATATCCCACTTGTCCTCTCACTCTCATAAGCCTCTCATTTGAATCATCCAGAAGAAAATCATATACAGTGCAACACAAATAAATTCTTTGTCTCTCAGCTGGCTCCTCTGCTTCACAGATCTCTTCAGGATCTGGTAGACTTCAGCATCTGCTTTTCTTCACACAGTTCTCTTCATTGCTGCTGTCCAACTCCTCAAAAACCTGCTCTGTTTCAAACTCTAGGAGATGCAGAATATTTCTTTGTTCTGAAAGAAGCAGATGACCTGTGTTTCTACTAAGAATTGTCTTTGTCCAGTAACCACTGGAACAAATAAAGAGAAACTTCATGTGCAATATCTGGAAGGACTTCACCTGTGGTTTGTGTTATGTAAGATATACAGAGCCCTGTGGCTGCAAGGGCTTTCACTTCTGTGATCTTTTCTCATGTGCATTTCCCATGCCCTTTTTTTTTTTTTTTTTTTTTTCTTTTTTTCCCCCCTTAACGGGGCTAGTAAGGATTTTCAGTATCTGTGTATTTAATCATAGCAACTATATAATGAATTTTAAGCTATCCTCATTAAACTTTCACAAGCTGATAGTCTGTTTTCAGAGTAAGGTGAAATAATAGTGTATTTCACCCTTGAGATTTTTGTAGACACCCTTGTTGCAATCTTGATGACATTTTCCATAAAACCATTATGTTATGGATATCTTGGTAATGAAGTGCTTTAAGTGATACTATTTTTACAAGATATTTAACATAATTAAATTATGATCCATTCTCTGTAATTACCGCAGTTGGTATAATATGTATGTCAGTATTTATAGACTAGACATAGGATCACCAGTGTAGCAGTGATAGTCTTTAATAGTGTTATAGCAGAATAGCAAGAAAAGTAATCTATTTTTAGTAGTTTTCCCAACATCACAGTCAAATCCAGGCTACCTTTCAACTTGTTGATCTAAATTTTCCTTGAGTATATTTAGATACAAGCTAGTATCTGTTCCAACACTCGTTATGTGTTAACAGCACTCACCTTTTATCATCTTAGCACTTCCTTTCTAGCCTGGGCTGTTTACTAGAAGTTTTATTCCTATTTTGCTATATTTTCATGTACTTCAGCTTTCCTATGCACATCTTTTTCCTTTTATCTTCATGAACTCCTGTTCTTCCTTAGTTTCAGCTCTCCCAGTGGGTGGTAAGACAGTTTTGTTCTTTCACATTTGTTTCCTTTACATCCGATTTACATTTTACTCACAGTAAGAATATTTTTTTCACTGCATGACATGAGTTTTACCTATTCATGCTGGATAGATACATAACTGGAAAAAAAAAAAAGTTATTGAAACTTTACTTGCAAAACTGTGTGCAGCTCATATTCATTGTATTTCAGGCACAGAGATTGGACTTTTCTGACAAAATGAAGGTGTCTCCCAAGACCTCTTTTACAGCAGCAGTGGGCTAGTCAATATAGTCTATGGTGCAGTTCTTATTCTGATGTAGGCACCTGTATCCTCCCAATTGAATCACACCTTAAACTTGTTCTGACTACGTTGACTAGCACTCTGTTAACAACAATGGGATTCTTCCCCAGGCAGAAGTAGAGACCTATATCATAAACTGCTGGCTATAGTCAGAGGAGACAAATCCCATCTGAAACATAACTATCATTTGAACAGTTCCCACAAAGAACCCTCCATATAGAATATTTATTTAAAGACACTTGTAGTCACTGATGGGAAGGTTTTGCAAGATGTTTTTGCTTCTTATGAATATAGCTGTGCATTTTCTTCAAATCAGTCTCTTCCATTATTTTCTTGAAAATTCGCTCTGGTTGTTTGCATTTCTTAGACTTCACCTCTGAATTTTCAGATCTATTCTGCTTCTTCATTTTGTGATGTGGTTCTGTAGCATCATTTTGAAAGACTTCTCTTACAAAACTTGTAATCAGATCTAGCTCTGTTCTGCAGCCAAGTTAATTCTCACAGTCGTTACTAAGCTAAACCTGTGTTCTTCTGGAAGGCTTTTTCCGAGTTTTGGGCCTCTTGATCCCTGTAGCATTCTGATCTCCAATCTGATTTTGAAAATTACGTGAATGACAGTACTTTCAAAGATTATAACTATCTTGAAATATTACTTTTTCGTTTCAGTTATACAACTACTGTGTCTCAAATATTTCAGGCTTTCCAAGAGCACAAAATTTTTTCAAATCTCTATAGCACAGGATTTCTCATTTGCAATCTGGTGCTTCTGGTCCTGCAGTACTCAGAAAGAGAGTTACCTTAATTCATCTTCCTTTTCATCAGTCCTATCTCCTTTTTAAAGAAAAATTGTGTTATTTGATTGAATCTCCTCCAACCATATCCTCCATTTCTAGAGAATTTAATCTGCTTTGAACTTTTTAAGTTTCTGCTCCACAGTGTTCTCCACTTATCACTTCTTCTAGTCTGTTATTTCTCTGTGCCATCTTTTGTTTTTACCTCTGCTAGTGCTCACATGTAAGGCTTTTAAGGTGCATTAAAGAAAATTCTACATTAGTGATGAAAGAGGCATCTTTAATACAAAAAAAAGGGTAACATAAATATAAGTAAAAGTAATAAAGATACAAAAGAGAAAGGTAGCTGTGAAGGAGAAACTAAAAATGTTCCGGTAAGCCAGTTGCTGGCACCAAGTATTACTGACAATAGTTGCTGTATTGGAGAGCATTCCATCCTCTAAGGCAACGGGTCGCTCGGCTACAACCAGAAACCCACCATCATTTGTCTCACTAGTTCTTGCATAATCTCAGTTGCTAATCTGTACATTAAGTTTTATGCTCATATAGTTCTGTCATACTTGGTATATTCTCATTTACTATTGTCATTCAAATGGTTTTCAACCTTTTATGATTTGTGGAGCTCTCTTTTCCAGGGGATGCAGGAGCCCTGTGTGGCAGGGTTATATTCACAGAAAACAGGGTTATCTTTCATTCAGCATTTAGTAGTTCATGGTTCACACACAGTCTGTAGCTCCCTGGTTAAATACCTCTGTTAATATATATCTTTTTTCCAGCTATTTCTGTTTGTCCCAGCTTGTAGGAAAAGTTAACCCAGTTTGATTTGTAGTAGTTTCCTTTTATCCTTATAATTTCAGGTTTCTGAAATTAAGTTTTCTTTATTGAGCAATATTTATATCATTTTTCTTTTCTACAGATTTCTGTATATTTAAAATATCTTGTCTGAAGTATTTATTCACTTAGAGTTAGCACCCCTGCAGTCCCTGTGTGTTTCCCCTCCTCCCCGCCCCCCCCTTCATTATTTGTCATTAAATACCCAAAAGCTTCTGGCGTGTTTTTTGACTTAAGAATTATTGTTGTCTCCTGCATCAGCTTCCCTAAATTCTTTAATTCAGTTACCTCACCAGTCAACTTCCTTACCACTAGAAAAATCTTACAGAAAAATAGCACTGTATTCTGTTTGTTCGGTATTTTAAGTACTGTTTTTCCCTAGCACATCAGTTTTATTTCCCTCTATTTCCTTTCTGCCTCTCTGCTCCACTGCTTCTACTAGCTTTTACTTTCTCATTTTGCCTCCCTTTCCCAAATAGCTTTTTCTACCTCTGAAGGCTGACACCCATTCTGCCTTGAACCCTACTTCCTCCTCATCATCTTTGCCTCTCCCAGTATGCGCCTTTATCTCGACCGTTCTCTCCCTCCATTTATACTTCTAGTCTTTCTAAAGAGGACAAGCATAACACAGAAACAGGTAAAAGCTGTGACAGAATGACTTTTCTGCTCTTCCTTTTCCCCAAAGGCTGCATCTTCTCTCCAACACTGGCTGTGCACCTGTCGTCTCCGGTGATAATTTCTGCAAAACTGTGCACCTCCAGCTGGTCCCAGAGGAGTCAGATTGGTTCTGTGAATAATGAGGCTTCCCTCCCTCCAGTCTGTTCTGGCTATCACTTCTTTTTTTCTACCTGCCCACTCGTTTTCTATGTTTAATATCCACGTGACACCATTCTTCTCTCTCTCCTGTACTGTCTTCAGTTACAACTGGCTTCTGGATTTCCATTTTGCTCTTTCTGTAGCTGGTGATTTAATTTTCTACACAGAGATATGTGCTCCTCTGTAAGTCTAGATCAGCTGCTTTATTTCTCCAGATAAGCACTCTGTTTTGGTTTCCTCATGCCACTTCAGCATGCTCTTGTTCCTTCCATCAGCCAAGCCACTGAAAACATTAAATTCTACTGTAACTTTTTAATGTTTCAGGTTTTAGAGAGGGCAAGAAGGCGTATGGCAGACTTGCAAATTGAAGAGATTAACTTCTTGAAGCTTTGCCACCATGCATTATGATTCCTAAAACATTGTGAGAAAGAAACAGATACTATTTTCATAACTTGAGAATACTTGAGAAGAACACAAGAAAATCTCAGTGAGATCAGACTGCTGGGAAAAGCTTGAAAGAAAGACAAGAGAACTCTTGGGAAACTGAAAGAAATTAAGTAATCCTGAATCTTAGGAAATGACAGAAAAAGAAATTCAGAATTCCTTCAGTAAGTGCTGGGGGAAGGGCATTTAAATAGATCCTATAACAAAGACAACTGCAGAGGGGATTGCAAAAGCACAGAAAAATGAAGCAACCCTGCTCAACAGAAAACAGGAGTAAGCAGCAGTATGCCAGAGGCCCCGAAGACTGCTGGTGTTTCACAGCAAGCTGCAACAGCAGAGCTCCCTGCCACATGGCCACCGTGTTAGAGAAGTTATGTAAAAGCCAAGTGGGAATATTAAACTGCAATCAAAGAAGCCACAAGAGTAACAAATAAATGTCCTAATATTTGTGGTAGGAGATGGGACGATGCAGTTGTTATCATCAATGTGTCCCTTTACTAATCTTGACAGGAAAGGAGAAAGTTTGCAGAGGAAAGGACATACTTGATTCTTTCTTGATAATAGACAGATTTTGTTTCTAGCGCTACTTACAAAGATTGACTGTTGCAACAAAAAACAAGCAGAGAAATAATATATTATTTTAGCAAGAGTTGTTCAGTGTGATTTACATGATTATGAAAAAAAAAAAAAAAAAAAAAAGAAGTTTTATTAGTTCAGCTATCCCACGAAACAATTTCTTAAATTTTGTTGACCACTAGTGAAAATATCATGTAAACCAGCAGCACTGTTTATGTCATGAGCAGAATATACAGCAATTCTAGTAACACTATGAAGTCAAACAAAAGAAACATGAGAGAAATGAGAAAGCCAGATTTTCAGCATACCAATATTAGTTCCATAGAAATGCTCACACCAGAACACCTTTACAAAAGAGAATACCACCAATAAACTGTGGAAAAGGCCATGGTTGTAGGCTACAGGTGACAAGAAGAAAGAAAGGCAATGGTATGTAACAACATCACAGCGACATGCAAATAGCTAAAAATACTAGAAACCACCCAAAGGGCTGAGATCAGAAGATGCTTCCACTTTTCTATGGGAGATAACTTAATGGGATAGACAACACCATATTACACAAAAGATAAATCTAAATGTATGCGATTTCAAATTGATTCTGGAATGCTTGTGCAAGTGACAATTGTGCCAAAAGAGTAGAAATGTTTTAGCCATATAGCTGAAAAGACTATAGATTCTATGTTCACCCAGTAAAGCTATGTTAGGTGTTATGGACACTTCCTAGGGGACCGCTAGAACCACAAAACAAAAGAATGAATGTAAGTGGAAGAAAGATAAAATTGGTTTTGGAGCAATTGTCACTGGGAAAAAAGATACAAAACAAAACAAAACAAACCCCCAAGCCTGTTCAGTTGCTGAGCTGAAAGAGACGTGATTCAATTCTGTACATGTGCAGTATTACTATACTGCATATATATATATATAAGTTGTTTATAGCCAGTTCCTAAGGAAACTAGAGAAAGGGAAGAAAATGTTCCAAGAAAAACATGAGAAATTATCAGCTACTTTTACTGTGATTTCCAGGAATGAAAGAGTTAGATGTAGAAGGAAAGCTTGGTTACACTGGTGATAGAGAGGAATCTATAAATAAATGCATTTCACAGGTCTTCACAGGGTTGAATAAAAGGAACAAAATAAGAGTGAGACAATTTGCCACTTCCTTTGGTGTCATAGTTTCTCATTGCTTTTCAATACCAAGACACTGCAGTTATTTCCAAGACAGGAAGTACTGGATAAGTACGTTTTGAGTAAAAACCCAATGACTTCCATAGACATCACAAAACTTAATATAAGTATGGTTTTGGAATGATACGTGCTTCATTCATTATGTCAGATATTTTTTAGGTTATTCAAAGTGAAAATACTATTAGAAATAAGTGACACAAGAAGCCTTTGACAAATGCTTTGCTGTGAAGGAATCAATGCTAACTACAGCCCCTGTGTTTACAGCCTCATCCCTTAAATATTTCTGCAGTGTTCTGTTAGTCTTCAGAAAGAATCAGCCTTATGGGGATCAGGTTACTAGTGTAATATCTGACTGGTAAAGTTGACAGAGAACACAAAGCTTAAAAAAATGTATACCACATGTAGGTCTAACAAGACAACCTTGCCTTGCATAGAAGGAAATATAGAACTAGGAAATCTAAAAAGGAAATGAGAAGTGTTTCAAGCCTTAACATACACAACTTTTAAACAGGACCATAAGAATTACTTTTATTTTTTTTTTTTTTTAATTATTTTTAACAGATTATGTATGTACCAAAATCTGTTGGGAATCTCAAATGAAGGTAATTCATAGAATCTGATTTGCTCACCAAAAAGGTCCATTCACTGTGTGCTTCAGCATCTGTAGAAAACTGTGTGTCTTTGTAACATTTAACAACTGTGTTTAAGAAGTAAGAACAAATGAAGAGGAAAGCCAGGAGCCTATCACGTACTTCAAGCATTGCAAACATACAAACAAACCCAACACAGCATTATGTCCCAGTGGAAATGAAAGTCTTAGTAATGACACAGACATTTGAACGGCTTACTGAGTATTTGGTATGGTTTGTTTCTGTTGTAAAAATGCTTCTTTAAGCCTTTAGGCACGGTTGAATCCAAAATCATTAAATGAATATTTGCCCAGAATACAAATGCTGTTACTGCTACTTGGCAACTTTCTTTTCAAACTAAGCACTTCCCAGAGAGCGGAGTCTTAGGAACACGTGTTTTGTCAAGAGCTCCAGTTACGCAAGAACACAACAGGAAAGAGGTTAGAATCAATAAAAAAAAAAAAAAAAAACAACAAAAACCAAACCAACAAACAAAACCCGAGGCCTTTGCTGACCTTACAGCAACAGCAATTTCAGCATCAGCCAGCTGACTTGAGCCAGTAAGAGATGCACAGTTGAAAAGCGTGCTGGAAACTTGTGCAAAGCTGGGTGGAGCTGAAGGAACAAGCCCCTGCCACGTTTGCTCTCATCTTGGCAATGACCTCCCTAGAGCTGACAAAGTGTTTCTGAAAGAATAGCATATTTTTACAATTTCAGTTATTTGGAAGTAAGTGCTTTATGATATCCACAAGGGATGCTGAGACAAACAAATGTAGGACAAAAATACAGGTGGATGGCCTTGACCACACAGACAGACTCGTACTCTATCACACAGCTGTAAAATACATAACATAAAGAGAAAAAACCTCTTTTTCCACCCTGCAGAGTCACTTAATGGATTTCAGCAGTGAGTAGGCCACAAAGCTGTTTTTCTGGAATGGAAACGTTGTAGCTATTTCCTTCTCTAAATATACAGAGCATGCAATAATGCTTAAAGAATCTCATCCATAAAGAAATATAAATCAGTATTGCAATACATGATAGTCGTGAAGCCCTGTTTTGGCTAAAAACTCTTAATTTCCAGTATAGTCCTTCATGGCATTTGTGCTGCTGGCAGGAAGCTACCCAGCAGTGATTTATCAGAAGGGAAAATAAATATCTGAAGCTGGGCTCCTATGTCCATACTTAGTTACCAAAATAAATTGCCTGATTTTCAAGCTTGCCAAGAACCAGAAGCTCCCAGGAGCACACGTGTGATAGAGAAGGAACAATTACATAGCAGATCAAAGCTAAAGCAGACTAACCACAGTCCACTAAATTACAGAGGAAACCAAGCCTTTAGTGCCACTTGGAACATATTTTATTTCTTTTTGCTTTTCAGTTCCAGGTCTCCACTCTGTGACCCACTGAGAAAGCTACTAACTTCAGAATCACCAACTGGTGACCAAATTTGACAAACTAGAGACCAATTCAGGGAGTTTTCACCTGACATTTTAGGACAGGTTTCTAAATCTGTGCTGGATCACTTATATGTTTAAATACCTTCTAATCCAGGATAATGTAATGACTTCTAAATCACGGTCTCCAGATGTCTAACACAGAATAGTTTAAGAGACCTTAAACTCATTTAGATCTGCTTTCTGTGAAAGAGAACAAAACATTTTGATATTCATGCATTATCTGCAATGTTTCTGCTTGATCTAAGCATAAAATTAAAGGTCTGTCTTCAGAAAGTGTCTGATATTTTCAGAGCTCCATGTTACTACTTATAGCTCCAAGTGGCAGGAAGTGAAATCAGATTACCTTGGGCAGATGCTATTGACCCTAATTGGTATCACTCACGCAGAAGAAAATGGCCCCAAAACACCACAATAAATCAGGATATGAAAAATAATTTATTCACAAGTAAAGCTTCAGGCTCCTGTGGACTACAAATATATCATGTTTCCGGACATAATTGAGAAAAATAGTGTCTAATAAATTCAAGCCTGTTTGTTGCAAAATAAGTTTTTCAGTTTGCTTCAAAGAAATCCAGTTGGAAATTACTTAGTGTATGTCCAGAAAACAAAACCCAAATGTTTCATCTTTATCACACATCACCAGCTACATAAATGGACCCAGACTATAACCATAATGAGTTCAGTCATGGCCCAGTGTCATTAGAGGGTAGGGATGCTACTAGAATAAAAATAATCTCAGTAATATTTACTACATTAGAACCAAAATGCAATTTAAGCTCAGAATAATAAACCTAGTGTTCTAAATTTATTCTGACATATCAGAAAGAAAAAATACTGTTGCCAGTTTCAGCTACATCTGATCCAACATTGATTAAAAGTAGTGTTAGAAGCACATGTGTAGCATTTAGTTCAAACTGTGCTAGTCAAATAGAGTCATGAGAGGTTAGTCATAAGAAAATTACATAGTAAATCTGTTTTAGTAGAAGAACAAAAAGAATTTTCCTCATTTTATCCCGTTTTTGTTGTGTATTAAGCTTAGTTCTCCTGTTCCACTAAAACTTTTCATCTTGATACAGGTATGACTGATTATAGGAAGACAGGAAGTTAAAATGCTCAGTCTCAAGTGGGCCTACACTAACTTGCAGCATACAGGTTAAATGCTATTCAAGTCATATTACAGGCAAGTGGATTAGACCTGTAGATCTTGTAATACTGATTATATCTGGTGTGACTTGACTATATTTTCGGTTCAAATTAGTGGTGAGGAACATGCAAGGTTTCTTCAGTAAGAGATTTGCTGTTGTTGAAGAATGACCTAGAATTTTTACATGTAAATCTATTTCTTCATTACCATAAGCTTATGATTTTTTTGGGTGGTTCTCTTTAAATTTGCATATCTGTATGTAGGGCTCAGCCGTAGTCTCATCAGTCTGTTCTCCTATTCCTTGCACACTGTTGACACTGTAAGGTTCTCAGCTCTTGCAAAAACATGACTCATATGGAAAAAAGTTTCCTTTTGGGAAGCTCCACTTTGTTAGTTCTTGTATGAGCCAGCCTCTTCTGACCATTCCAGCTCAAATATTGGGACACCTTTGTTGAAAGACTTCAGCTCTCTAATTCTCTGACAACTCCTTCTCATGAAGGAAACTAGACTCATAGTTTCTCTAGGAAGCCTCAGCCACAGCCTTCTGCTTCTCTCTTTAATTCCTAGACTTGCAACTTTTATTCTGTTTAGGGACTCTGCCACAACCCTCTTTGATTAACTTCTTCAGAATGCAAACAGCACTCTTAAAGCTCATCGGTGCCCAAGTCCTTGTTCATGCCCTACAGACTGAGTGGATCCATTTAAGACCCATCTGAAGACCCTTCTCCTTGCCCTGGGCCTATGACATTTGGACTAACCACCTAATGCACATTCTCATCTTGTCTAACCATTATAAAAACCTGTGATCAAATCCTACACCAAAGGTTGTATTGTACAAATGGTCAGGTACTCATCTGATTACTCAAGTTAAGAATGTTAGCATTTGCACATCGCAGATTTCAGTGTGAAACTTGCAGGCTGCCAGTGAAAGCCCTCAAATCCATTCTGCACATTTTCTTCTTAGAAATCTGTGCTGAACATGCAAACCAAGTATTCTAGTATACTTGGAAAAACACACAATGGAACAAGCCATTTGAGTCTAAAACTTGATCCTGTTTTATTTTAATGAACATGCTGAAGAACAGGAATCATGAGTTTATTTTGTCATTTGTGCAGCCCCAGTATTTGTTGTCCAAATATCTGTGAGCAAGAATTGAATATTCTCAAAAATAATCACACATCTTAAGGTTCTTAAATTTCTTTCCCCCAATTCTTATTCATTAGCACCATTTTCTAATTTTGTTAGATACAAATTCTTTCTCTGCTCTTGTGGCATTGAGTGTTTGTGCAAAAAAAAAAAAAAACAAACCCTTATGAATATTCAACTTCAGTGTTTCCAGCAAATCCAAATGCTTAAATTAATTCTCATGAATGAGTTGAAAAACATTTATATTGATATTCATATTAACCTAGAAATGCCCAAATAAAAACTCCAGCACTTACAGGAGAGTAGCATAAGAGACCACAATGTAAAAAAAACACCACCAGAAACACAGAAACAAGCAGACAAAAACCCCAGCAACCTTACAGTATAATATTTTGATATAATAAGACAGCAGAGAGAGATGGATCAGATTTCCCATTTCCTGTGCACATAACTCATAATGATATTTGCTTCTTAGTAATGTTGCTTTAAAGATATACACTGTAGCATATCAACAACAAATGTACTTGAAGAAATCAGGATCAGTTAAGAAATGATTCATGAGCATGGAGAATGGCTGCATTTGTAACAAATATTCAGCCATCTCTGCACATTTTCTGTTCTCACCTCCTGCTTACCAAGTAGCTTCTGTTTGAGTGTTTGCAGTATTCCCTGTGGAAGTGGAAGTGCTAGTCGAGTCACCAACCACACCTTTTTATTTTTAAATACATATATTTGCACCAGGTGACTAAGGCTTTTCTTTCCAAGTTAAACAAAATGTTTTCCTACATGATGACTACCCTGTATTTTTGTTTCCCACTTTAAAGCTTTGTGGAGACAGCAAAGTCTTATTTTACTGTGAAACATAGCAGGTGGAGTCACTTACAGGCATATGATGTAGTGTTGACCTCACTCTGCTACCTCTCAGTGGAAGTATAAGGGTTTCTCACCACTGGGATTTTAAAGCAAGATAACCACTGTGACACACTTATCTCTGTGTATGAGATACAGCAGTGGAGAATAAACTTGAAGTGTGAATTAATTTTTTACTCATCAGCAAGTACGTAAAGCCTCTAGACCTTGTCATATGTAATTGCTGAACGTGTTGCACAACAGAGCCACAGAAACTCATACACCTATCACGAGGGAGTCTTGTCTCCCCAAGCATTTCCACAATGTCATCAGTGTTGAAGAGGAGGTGTCAGTAAAAAGATTTTTTTGTAACAAAACCAGTGAGGGTAGGCAAGTCATAGACCAGGGTAGGAAGTGTAGTTGTGATTTGCTGAGATCAGATCCTTGGAGTGTATTAAGCCTATGATACAGTAACACTTTAATACAAAAGCAGAAAGCACCCTCAAGTTATAATCTAATTAGAGACATTAAGATTCATTTGCATGTTATGGGACATATTTTAGGGACAAGCTTCTTTGATCTTTAAAAAAAGGTCGATAAATGGTTGTCCTCTACTGTATCTAAATAGGTAACTCGAAGTTAATATGAACTGAGTTTCAGTATACTAGAATTTACATAGAGATGATTAACATTTCAAATGGAACAGAGCAAACATTAAATGCAGACATGTTATGTGTTTATGACTGGCAGGAGGGTTGGTTTATTGCTGTCCTACGAGAGGAGTCCTAGGTGACTTCATAAGCTTTCAAAAAGAGTAGACAATATTCAATTGGATTCAAGTACCCCAAAAATCGGTTATAAAAAGAACTACATGCTGGATATAAGTACTCAAGAGAGAGGGAGAGGGAGAGAGATTATAGTCTCTAATGGAGACTATTTTCCTGAAATACGATCATGGTTTTTCATTCAACTCTTTCCCTAGGTTATTATAATCAGGTAATTCTTCTAATCCGTATTCAGGACATTTGAGCCAGTAATAATTTAAGAATGAGAAAAAATATTCAGATTTCTCTTCACCTTTGTAGAGTCTGGAAACTGACTGCAGACTGTGGGTCCAAATGCTTCATGTTTTATCTGGGAACAAGTTACAATCAATCCCCTGGTTTAGTGTACTTGTTTATGTGAGTGAGATTATTACAGATCATATATAACAGGGTAGTTTATTTGTGACTCTCTGTGAAGCACCAGTAAAAATAAAAGAGGTGTATGGCATACAGCTCTCTCCTCTACAGCTGCATTTAAGAGAGAGGAAATTCCCCTTTTTCTACTTATCTTGCTGAACAGTTTTCACACTAAGCTCTGCCTCTGTCTTGGCCAGTGCACTGATATTTATTTTTTCTGTTTCTATACCTCTCTTTTCCCTCTGTACACCATCAGCAGTCTGCAGTCCTCACTCTTGACAGCCTAAATTATTTTCCTATTAGTAATTTTTCTTTTGTAACTGTGATGTCTGTCTTCCTGCTTCCTGCCTGATGGCATTAGCTGTCACTGCATCTACAGTATGCATAACAGGCTTTTCTTATATGAGCCAGTTGCTGCACTAACATAGAAACTGTGCTGTGCTGGAGATACAGGTGGTTTGGGGTAAATGTGGGCCCTTTCTTATATGGAAAACATGCCCCTAGCTGTCATTCATTTCTGCTCACATTTTGTACTTGCATTCAGAGAACTGAGTGAGATAGTATAGAATAATACCAGCATCTCTTCTCATGCATGTTTACTTTCACCAAAGAAGATTTAATAGATTCCTTGTGTTTTGAGAAGGGCTCTGCATATAAGCACATAAGGGAGATGGGTAGACAGACTAGAAAAAATGGAGAGAAGGGAAAGATTATAGTAGAAAATATAAGTAAAATCTACTCATGTATTTTTTTTTTTTTTTTTTAGTACTGTATTATCTATTTAGCATGTAAAACTCAGTGTCACAACTGCTCTGTAAGATTATCCCGGTTAAGAAAGATTGTTTCCCTTTGACATTCCATTGCACTAGTGGCCTTCTCTGTTGTTTTTAGTTTTGTACATGGGCAACTAGTCATTTGAGCCTTCCTTGCTTTTTTGAATTCCTACTACTATTAATAATTATAGACAAATTATATGAGCCATAACAAGTGAAAGGCCAACTGTCTAGATTATGAAGAGGTGAAAACCGGGTCACTGCTAAGGTTATCTTTTTCTCAAGAATCCACAGATTTAGATTCTGTTGTATGGCTTTGAGAAGGTGCTTAGCTGTATCTTATCTCAAATTGTATCTGTAAGCACAATAATAATTAAAACCAATACTGTATGACTATTGCAAATATTAACTGCTTTGGGAGCCTCAAATGAACAGTGTTAGGTAAGGACATGGCTTTATTATTAAATACAAGTATTGTCTGTAGCACTAAATACGCATTCATATGTTCATTCATTCATTCATTCCATATTCACCCAGAAAACATATTGGACAGAATCCTGAGATCTCCATCCAGGTTTTAACTTAAGTTTTACTGAGAATAGCCCTAGGTAAAAAGCAAAGTAAGCAAAAATTACTAATAATGTTAACTAAATCAAGACATTAAATGAGTCAAGAGATGCTTCTTGGCTGTGCTGGCCTGTTCATTACAAAGGAGATCAGGAAAGGAATACAAATAGCACCCTCCTCACACTGTTTTATTCCTTAACGAAAAGTAAGGAGGGTCTTAAACTTTGTTTTGTTTCTTTTTCTGCTGTGCTTTTTACACCAGAAGTTCATATTCTTTTTAAACTGCCAGACCAGTGAAAAAAATCACAACATGATAATAAAAGGCCTAGAACTGAGGACAAAGGTGTTCAGTCAATATTATATTGAAATATTTTTGCCAGTTACCCTTACCTATTCCAGACATGCTGGAATAAGTTTATTTAATAATGTCTAATAATGTTAATAAGTTTATTTAATAATGCTGTTTAACTTATCCAAAGGAGCTAAAAAAATACCTGTCTCTGGCAAGGTGGCAGTTCTCCTTCCAGATAACTGGTTTCAGCAGTCGGAGCATTGCCATCCCGGTGTCCTGCACCGTTCCTCCTCTTAGCTCCCAAAGGAGGGAGGGCTGAGGCTTGCCACTGGAGCACACAGACCTCTCCCCAGCTGGTGCACTTTCCCTCTGCGAGCACTACCAGTTGGTGTAGGTTAGAACAGCCCTCGGGCTTCTTATCGATTGCTTTCCCTTCACTGAACCGACCGAAAAATCTGCCAACGTGGGGTTTCATTTTGAGAACAGGTGTGTGTGACAAGCGTGGGGGTGATCCTGGGTGATGTGTAATAGTTTGGAAAAGGCTGTCACTCGTGTGGCGTGTTTGCATTATCAGCAGGATATATATCTCGCTCCGAGAGGTCTATCTAGTTAGCAGAACTACGCATCTAGACAGAAGGAAATTGTCCTTTTACCTCAATACAAGAAGGGTCTTTAAGGTGCAGACCAGAGGGGTGCAGGGGAGGGAGCCACAGCAGGCAGGTACAAGCAGGCTGGTTAGTGGGGTGCGTGCTTGGGCCTGTCCCCGTGCTTTGCTCAGAAAGCTGGGTGGGCAGAGTTTGCCGGCAAATGAAGGACTAGATGAGCTTCAACATACTTGGAATGTGGCTGCTCATTTTGAATCTTTCTTTCTCTAGCACATTATTCCAGTTACTAAATAAAAAATTATTCATTATAATAATGTGTCGGTCTATATGTGTATGCCTATGCCATATTATGCATGTTCCAATCTTGGCTTGAGTTTTGGGAGCCAAGCAGTGTGATCCAATTGCACCTGTACAGACCGTGAAGTAGAGCATGAACATGAGCTGGTGCCTGTACCTTCCATGGCAGGATAGTAAAAAATAACTTGCATCACCGTGTCCTGTTCCCTGAGAACAATGAGAGATGTCTTCCCGGGTAAAGGGTGGATTATCAAGTGTGAAAGGCAAGGACCAATGCAAAACTTTCAGGGTAAGACTGGAAGAATGACAGCATTAAACACGGGGAGAAGTGCATCGTTGTCCACAACCTAAGAAAAGGCAGAATCAGAGCAGAGTAGAGCTGCCCGTTACCATGACAATAGGCAACAGTGTATCTGTGTGTGGAACAAAAAGATTAGCAGTCATCCAAGAAAGATTCTCATCAAAACCCTATCTTTCCTACAGCCTAAAGAATGGAAATTTAACCTTTTATTTGAGTGACTGTCAATTTATTGGAGTCTCACCTTGCTATACCACCAGCAACTAATACATCCTGTAGCAATTACAAATTTTGTGTATCATAACATTTTTCACATTCATCTGAAGGAATATTAGAATTTGATGATAGCCATATGACAAGAATGTGAGGAAGAACTTTTCCTGAAAAAAGAATCTCTCTGTAGTTTAAAATTTTGCTCTATCACTCTAGTGAATCCTAAATAAATCTGTATTTTTACCCTTAATGCTACTGTGTGGTTGGTCCATTAAATCATTATTGCTTTTCACATATGCAATCATTTGCATAAGTATGAAATGGTTGTAAAATACTATCACACTGATGAGGTGATATTTTACCTCCACTTTGCATTGTTATAGTAATGATTCCTGGTTCAGGGCCCTGGTTAATAAAATTTAATAGATTTTTCCACTGGAGCTGTTTTTGTGATCTTTCAGCTATCTCTGCTCTCATGGGGTGAAGAGAATGATATATCCAAGACTGACATGTTCTAAGGCCTCAAACTGTCTACCATATGCTTAATGAGAAATCTGAGCTTAAAGTTAAGCAATGGTAGAGTAACTTGTGTGATGAGTTAAGCTTGATAAAGGGACCAGCTAATTAAAAAAAATTTGAAGGTGAACAAATTACTCTTAAGTATAATGTTTTACTGGATATTAATACTATATACTCTAAATTAATTGCTTATTCTTATGTAGTAAGTAATTTTGTTTAATTCACATTTGTCCAGCACACAGGGCCATATGCATGTTATGAAACAAATAAAAGGAATGAAAATGCACTGATCTAGATGTACAGACACACACTAAAGAGCAGGTTAATTTGAGTGGCTTTATACAAATACCTAGGAAGGCTTGTTTGGAATATTCATGCTAAGCTATTAGTCAACTTCACAAATATTCATTTAGATTTTGTTAGGCTCTTAGAGGAGATATAATCAAATATTTGTGAAGCCTGAATGCAGCAATGCTGGTGGAATTGTGTTTTGGATCCTCTAACATGAGGGCAGATTTACGTGAGTTGCTGCTGTGCACTCTCTAGCAGGCTTTGCAAAGCCTTCTAATTTGAAAGACAGCTTTTATTTCCCCAAAGCCTGACACACTGAGTGTTCATGTCCTGATTTTCATTACTTTCATTTTTGGTGACTGAAAGCCTCAGTCTGTGTGCTGCAGAGGTTTCATTCTAATCAGACTTCTTTTTTTAACTTTACTCAGCTACTGTTTGCATTAGAAGCAAAAGAAAGGCATAAGGATTGTACTTTCCAGTCCAGTTCTTTTTACATATGTAACATATCCAGGTCTCATTACTTTCTCTTCATACGTGACATCATTCATAAGACACATTTGTTGATGACTTTTAGGAAGTTTCCTAGTAGTTTCAGAAAGATACTGTTCTGCCTCACTTGCAGTCTGTTTATCTTAATCATTTTAATCAGCCTGTTTCTTGAAGCTTTAACAAGGTTTTATTGTAATAAATGTTGTAAATAGATGTTTTATTTCACAATGCTCTGCTTGTGCTGGATACAATAAAAGAATTAAACCCCTACATATTAGTATATATGTTCTGTATAAAAATCTAAAAAACTACATGAATTATCATAAGAAAGAAGTAATCATTCAGTTTTTCAGACATAATAATCTTTAAGTACCAGTAGGAGGACTGTAAACTACATATAAGGGGCAATTCCTGCAATGTAAAAATTGACAGATACAAAATTTGCCTAGAGATGCTAATAATTTGCCACTTATGATCCATGTAGTATTATATAACTGATTCTTTGTACACTGAAGAGAGGTCCTTGTGTAATAACGGTTGTTATTGTACAAGGCTCACGTATGCATGTAAACATTTTCAAACACTTCTGTATGTCTTGGAAATTCAAAATGCTTTGACATGAAAATCAACATTATAGCAAATTCAGAATCCTGACGCAGTCAAACACAAAATAGAATCAATTAATGTTTCATTCAAGAACTTAATGTCTTTTTAAATATTGGACACTACTTCGACTAAACTTAAAGCTGAGTATTGAGGTGAATACAAGAAAACCATCAAAAATTTTGTCAATGTTTTAGAATCTCTTCTTTCTGACTCTGTTTAAGCCATAATTCAGAACACAGAAATATGGAAAGAGAATTAACAAATCACAAACCCCAACTTCTAAGGCACTGTCTTAACTCCCACTTACTTAAACAGTCTATGTTGGTTCCATGGCTTCATGGACATTGCCCATATCCCAGGTCCAGGTGCATATTCAGCCATGTCCAAATTCCTCTCCAAGATGAGACCTGGGTATGCACCTACAAATGGGCCAGGAGACAGCTGCAGTGCTCTGAAAAAGTTCAAGGTAACTGATGGACCAGGAGTGTAAAACATGCCATGAAGTGTAACTAGCCCGTGGTCTAGACAATGTCAATAAAACTTAGGTGCTTAAATTCTCCAATTCCTCTTGAAATTCCTTTGCTGGTGGCTAGAAAGAGGAAATCACAGATCTCAGGTATTTTTTTAGCTTTGTTTCTGGTGACATTTAGCTATGTTGTCTTTGCTAGGGATCCTTAAATCTCAGTTTATCTTATTGCAAAAAGACAATAATGAAATGCACTTGTAAAATTAATATTTAAGATAGCTAAATCACTTTTATCCAAAACATTAAAATATGTAAAACACTACTGCTGTGTGAGCTGCACAAATGTGCCCCGTTGCTCAGGGAATGGCTGGTGCTTGCTATTGCAACCCTGCTCTAATGAGCTGATCTTGTAGTTCAAGATAGAAAATGTAAAGCATAATGAGCTGGGATCTTGATTACCTTTGCCCATGTTATAATAAGACCTTTGTGATAAAACAGAAAGTTCTGAACAAAGCATCTGCATCACTGTCAAAAACCAAGATTAAAATGTTCAGTTATGTTTGGGAAAGTTTGATGGCCTGATTTTCCAAAACACTGAGTGTCTGGAAGCAACCTTTGCATTCAAGGTGCAAACGATAGAGAAAGATAAAAGTAAGGTATTTACTTGTAAAGAGTAGTCAAATTGGAAGAAGTTAGAAATTGACTTTTACAAAATGGGTTCTTCAATAAGCCATGGTCAATAACAACTTTAGCAGAAGGGAGACTACATTTACTAGCATATATGGAATGACTGATTTAATCTATTGCTGAATGACTGCCAGTGCTGGGGTGGAATACAGCAGATGTTTTTCATGGAAACGTTAAACACAATTTTCCAATAGAAAGTGAAGCATAATATTGTCTCTAATTGAAATAGTAGGAAAAACTTCAGTGGGTCCAGTAACTACTGTTTTCCTCATAGTAATATCATTTACAGCCCTCTTTCTCATTTCAATTTTAATATTTTTTCTGCTAAAGAATCAAGATGTTTATGAATAAAGTAAACAAACTATCATAGTAAGCAAAAGTGGAATTAATTTTGCAGAGTAGCTACGGAATTAGCTAGTCTGAGGTGAGTAATCTTGTGTACTATGCAAAGCCTACATATTTAGACCTCGTTACTTATCTCAGCTGGTACATAGATGGGAGAACAAACACTTGAAAAAGCTACTCCACAATTGCAGCACCAGGTATTAGAGGCAGAACAACAGTGTACAATTTAGATAATTATCAAATATAAGACTCTGCATTTAGTAAAAACAGGGAAATACCAAATGAGGCACTGGAAATTGTGACCTCTGATGCTGCTGTTCTCATCACTTCTGCAGAGAATCCCTTTGGGGTATTCCCAAGATGGTCTCTGTCCCTAGGGCTGTGCAATGCCAATGCAAATCCTCTGAAAAATTCAGTGATTAACTTAGAAATATCTATGATAAGATGCACAATCAGAGAATACAAAGGATCTTGACCCATAAAGGTCTTGTTTTACCTAAAGTTTCCTAGGATTAGACAAAAGAAGAAATATTTAGTACTATACAAAATTATGGGGAAAGATTTCAAAGGATATGTGTGTCCATGGGGAATCTACATCATGAAATGCTTTCAGGAGTGAGCCAAAAGTTTTAAATTAACATTTATATTATATGATCCCAGGAAACAGAAGAAAGACAAAGAGCAGTACATTAATCCTGTTGGTAATCTTATTATTTGGGATAAATATCTATACAGGTTTTAAAAGTCAAATACATTAATGTGTTGGTATGGATTATCCCACATTTCATGCCACAGAGATATAAGGAGAGCATGCTTGATTAGAAAGAGAGAGAGGAACCATAAGCCAGTCCACAGCCCCCACACTGTTGTTCATTGTAGAGCTATTCCAGCTCATTTAAAATGGCTCGGTGATGAGGTTTTCATGACTTCCTCTGGGACATTACTCTACAGAATTGCAAATCTCAGAAATGGGAAGTGTAAATATTCCCTCAGTTAATTTAATTAAACTACTCTCCATTCTTGCCCTTTCACAAACTAGCAATTTCTCTCTTTTCTTACTTTACATATTCCTCTAAAACAATATGCTTGAATGGCCATTAATCTGGCTGGGGATAGGGAGAAATTTTTCTTTCTCTTGTTTCTCCATGTTTGATCCACTGCTTGACTTGTGCTTGGAAGGAAGTTTGAAAGTCAGGCAGTGCATCGGGAGGCCAGAGGAATGCCCGTGTTCACTGAGGGGGCAGCTCATCTTGTACCACCCACAGAAGGACACTGGTGGGGTTTTGCATGCCTTCATTCACCATGCTGAGTACTTCAGTAACACGCGTGACTTTGTCCCTGTAGCGCTCCTGTAAGGAGGAATAACCCCATTTTAAGGTACTGGAAGTGGAAACCAAGTCATTCACAGAAGTTGTTAAGCAAGTGATAATATGCCTCCACCACACAGTGCAGTACCAAGCTGAGATACTCAAGATACTCCTAACAGATTAGGCGGGGTGCTGCAAGCAGCATCTGCTGGTGTGCTCTGCACAGAATAATTTGTGCTGTAAAGAAGCTAACTTGAGTATCTTTACACTGCACTAAGTGTAAGCATGGTATCTGTGACAGATGTTAAATGAGCTCAGCTCAGTTAGGCAGCTAAGAAAGGAAAGACTAAGAGGCTCTGGTGAAGTCCTGGTGAGAAAGCTGCTGACTGGCGTGAAAATCACAAAAAATGATAGTGATACAGGACCTTTCTTGGCAAAAGCCTGGGGTAATGTAATCTTAGCTCTGTAAATTTAGGGTAAAAATCAGTGCATATTAAAGCTAAGGTTTTCATAGTAGTAATGTCTTGCCTCTGTTGCTTGGTTACTTATTAGGCTGCTAATTTTCTACTTTTTTATATTCAATAGGGCACAATCTGCTGCCTTCATAATAATTGGAATCAGATCACCTCCTTGATCCAGTAGAACTATTGAAAATTTACTCCAGTTTCACTGAAAGAGAGGTTTAGTCTTTATCTGTAAGGGGACATTAGTGTTTACAGGATCTGTCCACATATGAATATGCTCAGCTATCTATCTCACTAGTGTTGAGAAAATGGTATGAGACTAACATGGTAAGAGTACATGAAGGGATTCGACCCTCTCTCTCTGTGTCTTTAGTCAGAGCAATCAAGATTAATAGATGTCCAACAGCTTTTGCCCTAAAGCCCCTTTTTCTTTTTTCTTTTTCTGTTTGTTTGTTTGTTTGTTAAAATACATGCTCTTTTGCACTTCCTGACTTTCTGCTTATGGCTAAAATCCAATTCAGATTATCAGTAGATCTGATGGTTTGAAATAGGAATCATTGGCTCTATTAAAAAGAAAAAATTAAGGTCAGATGATGAAGGTTGTTATAGTTAAGTTAGTAGAGTTACATCAATGTTAAGCAACTATAAGTGAAAGAAGAATCAGACTCTAAATACATGCTGTAGGATTTGACATTTAATGCGCAGCTGTTAATTCTTCAGCTCTACTCTTTGTACTTCTCAGATCTCCACTCATGCTTATTGTCTTCAGTTCCTTCTTCTACTTGGCCCCGACATGTTAAAATCTTAATATTTATTCAATGACCTTCTCTATCCACAAAAGTTTTTTTCTTTTTTGCTCTCTCTTCATTAACTCTTTCTTAAATTTACTAGATATCAAAATCTTGTCAAATATTCTCCTTTCTGTCCTTTACTACCTTCAAACCTCCTTCCCACCTTCTTTAAAACTCTGCTGTTCCTCTCTGCCTGTCTCCTGATGGCACTAGTACATGTACTCAGTAACTTAGAGGAGGCAGTTCTACATCTTTAAGTTCAGTAAGTGAATCAGCTCAGCACAGGTCAGGAGAATAGCATGGCAGTGACAAGGACATGCTTTTAAAACTCTTCAGTAAGGAATGGAAGAATGAGCATCTAATGGTCAAGTAATAGAGGGTAAAATCAAGTGGCAAATCTCTCCTGGATTTGCTTTATTATATTTAGAATACATCCTTGTGACAAGTGATTTGTAATATTTTCTAACAAACTACTTCTCATGTTCAGCATTTTACCATTCATGCCTGCAAGGCAAGTTTTGTGTTTTTGTTTTTTTTTTTTTTTTTTTTTTTTTAATTGGACTTGTGACTTTTCTGATTCATTAAACATAAAAATAGAAAGTTCTTATAGTTTTTTTTGTTTTTGTTTTTTTGTTTTTTTTTTTTTTTCCTGGTAGTGTTGAATTTTTAAAACATATTAATATTATGAAGATTTTTCTTTGGAAGTTACAAGAAGTGCTTACTCTGAGACTTTGTAAAGGGGTATTCTATTCTCATGACAGCATTTTCTTCAAAACATTAAGTAACAGAAATTTTTAAAATTATAACTGCCAACCTTGTGTTTAGGTATATGTTCAGATTTTGGTTTTGCTGTGATGCTCACCATCTCTTCTTTTTTTTTTTTTTTTTTTTTTCATGTATTGATCATCTTTACAAAGAATGCAGCTTTGCATAAAATGAACAGTGCTGTTTTCAGGTTTGTGGGAAATGTGATTTTGCTCTCAAGTGAGGTGAGATTCATGTAGGAAAGTCTGCTGCTCAGCAATCCTGAAAGCAGTTGCACACTTCTTTCTTCCTAGGCAGGATAAGCAGATGCTCTCTACGCGCCTGCCTAGGAGGAAGTGTGGCTACCCACTCTTAGTCAAGACTATTGTTGGGATGCCAGTTAGTCCTTTTCACAAAGACTTATTGCACATTAGAGTAGTGGTATCAAACAAAATGCTCTCATGTACTTACACAGATTACAATATAGCCCTCAACATTTTATACTTAGCCTCCTGAAAGACTTTAATCAATTTATCTGCACTATGTTTCTGGGGTATAAATCCAAAAGTAAAAATTACAGAAGTTCCTCAGAGGGCACAGATTCATCGTAACATGTTCAAAACCAGCCTGTAGCAAAAAGAGGGTACAATCTCATCAAGCTGTTGGCTACCCCATTTTCTAAACCTTTTGGAGAATATCTCTATCCGAAATGCTGATAAGGTTGAATAGGAATTTCAAAGAAGAAATTGCTATGAGCCTTCTAACATGTTAGCCATCAAGTATCTGAGTGAAGTGCAGAGGCTCCGTTACCTCTCCTGCTCACACCAAGGGCTTTGGCTGCCCACGTTCAAAGCCCACACTGGTAGGGTTATTTACAAGGGGTTACAACACTACAAAAATATAGTATGATTTTAGTTGCAAAGTTATTTTTAAATTGTCAGATTACTTCTAATACTTACATGTTTTTCCTGTATTTAGACAGCAGTAACCAGTGCTGATGTAGTCCCTGATCTGTTAGAGATTTAACATATACTTAAGTTTTTACAGTATGAGCATTCCTGTTAGCTTTGATAGGACTAGTCATGGGGCATAAGCACGTGTAAAAGTCTTAGTGAGAGCTGATGCCAAGTCCTTTGCTGTCTAACTCTTGGCAGGAGAATGACCCCAGGCTGGATTGCAATACTACGAAAAAAAAAAGAAGTATATAGATGTTACTATTCTCCTGAGTCATACAGACTCTAAAAATATTTTAAAAGCTGTACACTTGAAAATTAAAGAGTGCATTAAAACCTTCAAATTATTTGTTTTAATAGAGCATGTGTAAATATATACCTCTAACTTTGTTTTTCTAAATTTATTGAAAGGTATTGTTCCCTAAATTAAAGACATTTTTGTGGTTAACCTTAAAGGAGAATATCTGTTTAAAGGAGAATCTTTGTTTATTAACTAATAGAAAAACTGTAGTGCTCGATGGCAGCAGGAACAGCATCATATTTCAGTTTGAACAGCTGCTATCACCATGACCAGACCTGGCAATCCCTTTTGAATATACACACAGAATAGGCCCAAAGAAGATGATGTGATTCAGCAGCGTCCCTAGAAAGTCTTTTATGACCTATACTGATGGCACACCTATGTGACTACATATGAGTCAGCACATCAGAAATTAAATTTTCAATGAGTCTAGTGAATTCAGCAAGCAAATAGAACTCGTCGTTTCCTGGTAATTCAGCTCCCCATTGTGTCACTGACCTTGGGCAAGTTATTCAGCTTTCCAATATTTCTTCTTCTATGTAAAATGAATTTAACAAGACCTAATCATCACACAGTATTCTGTAGACCTCAGTGGAACTGCAGCCATATAAATGAAGACAGAATTTAGCACACAGCTCTGCCACAGTATTTTGGGGTTCTCAGATGACTTTTGACCAAAATGAAATATAAATTATGCAGGAACTAGCTAACATTTAATTAAGTGAAGCCTCTTGCTATTTCGAGAACAGTTTCTTAACAAGCAGAATTAGCAGAAATATTCTGCTGGTAGAAGCCAATAGCTTCTCCAGGCAGAGCTGGTTGCTTCCCATCCTGATAAGGCTGTAAACTCCTTCTGTGTTTTATGAATCATGTATCTCCCAATTTCTCATATTATGGATGCAATTTTTCCTTTGCCTAGCTCTGAAGAACCAGTGCAGCTAACAGGGTAAGATGATGGCTGTTATTTTTTGTACACGCATGAGCAGAATTGCCTAGTAGCGTAAGCCACTTTGCAACTGTACAAACACACTGTGAGCAGTAGGAATGCACTTATGTCCCCAAGGACCTAATTTGGCTTGCAAAACTTCCACTGGTGACACAGATGTGCAAAAAGCAAAAATCCAGATTCACTCTCTGGTTGCATGTGCAGAATGTGCATGTAGCTAGGAAATAATATATTAGCATTTCTACACTGATATTTATTCATATCCTCAAAGAATTTTATTTACATTGAGTGGTAAGAATGATATCAGTTTCTATTTCATATTTGGAAACTGAGCCAAAAAGTGACAAAGTGATTCCTTCATCCAGCAAGTCAGTCTTAGAGGAAAATGTGCCTGTTTTAATAGACCATATTGGTCTGTATATATGTTCTTATTTACGAACGGCTCTGACTATTAGAATCTATTATTTATATTTCCACTAAGCTTATTTCTCCCCCTGCAGTAGATATTCTACAAAGGCAGAACTATTGTCATTTTTCTGCAGGTACTGTGATTCACCAGAGTATTATGGACAATAATGAAGCAGCACTGCAGACACTGTTAAACAAGAATTTTTGTAAAGCCATTTAAAATTCATTACCTAAAACCAGTGTAGCACTTCAGAAAAGAATTAAAACAAAAATGTGTGGGTTGTGGGTTTTCAATGATAAAGTAACTCAGAAAAGGTTTGTTCTGTCTACATCATAGACTCCACACCATCAAATATTTTCAAACAGTGTCAGTGTTTATCCTCAGTGCTAGCAGTATGATTTACATGTGTACACTGTACTAGCAACACATACACTGAGAGCTGGTTACAACCTTAAATAGGGAGAATTTGTCACTTGTCCACAATAGTGGCCTGGGGTTTACACTGGTGACAAGGAAATTTCAAAAAGCCTAGAGGATTGGCTCCAGGCCCAGAATTTCAAATCATCAGAGGTTGGCACCCCACTAAAGAAAACAATAATAAAATGACAGAAATGGTCACTGCCAAGCTACAGATCTCCCTAGCACAGAATAGGAGTGTATAAGGCACTAGTGATGAGGGGATGTGATCAGTGGTGGAGCTGTGTTCTTAGGAGGTTGTGGCTGTGGGGAGATGGTAAAACAGGCTGTGTGAAGTGCATAAACTAACTAGCACTGACTGAAGATGCAGACATCTGATTTTAATTTACATGAAGCTGCTAATTTTTAAATGACGAATTAGCATATCTCTAATTTTAACTAGGTGGCTGTAATTAGTATTTTAAGAAATTGTGGTAGTTGCTGCAGACTTTACCAGAGCAAAACCCAGCCTCCAGTTCTGTGCTGGTCACCTGGAGGAGCAAGCCCCTTTGGCCAGTAGGAGTAGGCAAAACACAGGGACTATAGGACATTTGTTCAGTGGGAAAAACTTTGAAACACAGCCCTGCTTTTCCTCCTTCCCTCAGAAAACAACTTTATTTTCTCTCAGAGAGTGCAGCATTCTGATTTTTCCCCTGAGCAATAACAGATGGATTTAAAAGAAGTCTCCACTATTACAACAGTATTTCAGTCCCCCAATTGTTTCCTCCTCTTTAGAAAACTAGTAGCTGTTTTTATCCAAGACAGTTTGTTGTTCATAGTCATTTATAGCTCCAGACTCTATATCCTGTTTACTAAGCTCCTCTAGTTTATATTCCAGTTTTCTCAGCTTCAGGAGTCCGGTATCTCACTGTAGAGTCACCTTATAGACATCTTACAGCAGCCATCCCTGTCATATAGCAAGAGCTGAGGAACCATCTGAGCATTTCTGTGGTCTCCAGTGGCTGTAGGAGTAGGTTTGGAAGAGAGCACTTCCTTGTGATATTGAAATGTGAAATAACATCAGTTTAGTGCATTATCTGCCCCTGACAAACACTTGGAATACCTTCCCTTAGACTCTGGCAGCACTCCTCTAACTTGTCATGCCAGTAAGACATTTTTTAACTGAATTGGAACTGAAACATTAACTCAGTTCCCAGAGGGGATGGTTTAGTCGTATAGGCACCACATTTAAAATACCCAGATTCTTGCAGTCTTGCAAGATCTACTGAGCCATTCACTATTCTGAGAAACAGATGCTGAGTTTCATACAATTTAGTTGGTATGTTTTCTTTTCACATGAGATCTTGAAAACCAAGTAATGCCCCTTATGGTAATTTTCGGGTAAAGTTTTCTCCTTTTTATCTAAATACAAAAGGAACCTTAAAAACTACAACCATAATTTTCTCTGATCACCTATACTTTGTTTATTGGATCACACTGTACAGCGATAAACACTTTTTAGGTGGCACCTCTCAGCATTACATATAGTAGCAAACTGAACCTTTGTCACTCAAGGTATAGCCTCGGTTTTCCACCAGCTACATTTCCTCTGTCAGATCTTGACACTGGCTGAGCTTGTCCCCATCAGCAATTGTTTTTAAGTGGTTAAACCGGCTCTGTATATAATTTGTAATGTAATTTGTAATTCTTTGGAATGAAAAATGTAATATGTAATATCATGAGCCAGATACTCAGAATACTTCTATTGGCTTGAGACCTGTTCCAGATGAGGATTTGAGTGTTAAACATGCTCCTATGACATCCTATGACATGCTCTTCAAAACTGACTTTTCTTAATTTATAATAATTGAGTTTATTCTTGCCTACAGGATTTTTTATTTGTGAAGTTTTGCATTCCAAATCCTCACTGAACTAAATGGGGCAGCGCTTTCTCCCACATATGACTCTGTCAACACTATGAGATAAACAAGAGTGATACTTCCAAAGAACACTGGATTCTTGTATTGGGCTAACATCAGACAGATACCAACCTCTATTCCCATGCCACAATATTTCCATTTATCACACTGTTGTTTGTTTATAAAAGGAAGAAAGGCAGCTTAGAAGCCAGGACAGTCCTGATGGGAGGAAATGTGTGATTTCAATTTTGATTTAATGTCCAGATTGTGGCTTTTTTGTTAAAAAACATGGGAAGGAAAATTCTTAGAGTTGCCCTTAAATCCTTGCAGAGAAAGGCTAAAGCTAGAGCTGTGTGCCCAGCTTTGAAAAGCTGAGGGTTCCTTCTCTGCCTGCTGGGCATCCTGGAGACCTGCTGAAAGGCAGAGCACCTACTGTATTTTCCCACCTTCTGGCAATACACTTTCTTTAGAGCTATGTGAGTTAGCTAAGGGTCTTTTTCCTGGGTATATTGCTGACATCACAGCTGTTTTCTGGTGCAGGCTGTACTAGTTACCAAGCTTTGCTATAACCTTTCCACTGTTTCTCCCCTGGAGGATGAATCATAGATCACAGGGATGGATGGGGAGAAGGAAGAGCTGCACAGAGGTATCTGATATTCTGGAAGAAGAACAACAAATGCTCTCATGGGCATCTCTGTGTACTGAACTCAGACATAATGTCTGTGTTCCATTTTTAAACCAAATACCCCAAAACAAACAAAAAACAACAACAAAAAAAATAGTTTGGCAGCTCAGTTTTGCTTTCACCCCCTTGCTTTACCTACGCTTCCTTCCTTCTCTTCCTAGGCCCAACTATCATGACCTCCTCCGTTAGGTCTTCTTTTCATAACTTATAACCAGAAATCTACAGGTAGAAGTTAATAATGTCAGAATCCAGCCAAACTGGTAATGGGAGATACAGTCCACTAACTAATGCCACTTCAAGAGTGTCAGCTGTGTTTTTTAGTCGCAGCCTGGAATTTTCTATAATTGTTCATCCTCAGAAGAGAAAATCTCATCTTATATTGCATTTGTTAAGTTTTCTTTGCCTCCAACTTTTTACAGTATTCCTATATATGTAGGAAGCATGATTTCTGTTTTTTTTTTTTTTTTCTAATAACAATAACACACCAATTAGGTGAGCAATAGGGTAATACCTTTCAGAATCTTGATTTTAATTGTATGTGTATATATCGTGAAGCAACTAATATGGCTAGTTAAGCTTCCATGACATCTGGATTTTTCAGTTGGCAATGTTTTGATGTTTGACTGCCTGTCTTCACAGCAGAATGACAGTGAAAATATGATTAAACAAAAAAATGAAGAAAAAATATCTGGTTTAAATGTTTCCTTTTTTTTTTGTTTGTTTTTTGTTTATTGTTGTTGTCAAACAACACGAGCATGATAGTTATACTACAATCTTGGAGTATAATGAACTAATCCTCTGAAACCAAGGCTCTAAAGGCTCTGTGAGTATTTTCAAACTGCCTGCCAAATCCCAAAGTAGGATCATTAATGAACTTTAACATATGAGACAAAAATCTTAATTGAAGTAAGAGGGGTGTGGTACACATTAATGAAATGAAACTGATTTTTTAAAGTATCAGTTTTGAACCCTTCAATTTTATCTTTAATTATTAGTTTTAGGGGGAGCCTCCAGAGGTTCAGTGACATTCTTGGTTATGTAAGAGGCATTGTGGAGAACTGTGGAGAGAGACAATATCTCCTTAAGAGAGTTTTCAAAGAACTCACCAATCTTGCAAGTCTTCTCTATGTTTTTTGCAGACTCAGGGCTTAGAAAAAGAGAAATGGTGAAAAGCATTAGGAGATGAAACAGCTTGGGTGTACTTCAAAAACAGAGTAGGCAGGAGAAGCAGGAATAGGATCCAGCTGTTCTGATGCCTAAACCCAAGGCACTACCCTTCAGGCCTTACTGACTCTTACCCTTTCAGCACTCCCATTGATATTTACAATAGAAATGTGATTGCAACGGAGATCAAAACCGAGTTATTTTGGGCGAGTTAGAAAAAGACTAATCACAGAAATAAATAATAAAGAGTATGAATTGCATGAATATGGTTGTTTATTTTTTCTTTTCTTAATGTTTAGCATAGTCCAAACGTAAAAGAGAAACTTATAGAAGAAAAAACCCACTATTGATATGGCAAAAGAGAGTAGTTATCTTCTACAAACATTTCCTTATCTGCTCAAATTGTTGCTTATACTGATTTTGCACACCTATGTACTAGCTGACTGATTAAATGTATGCTGCATAACAAAATAAGGTTTTAGATTGTCTAGTGTATGGAGAATGCACCAGAAGGATGGTGCAGGAGTGAAGTAGGGGCCCAGTGAGGCTGTGGAGTCTCCATCCTTGGAGGCCTTCAAAATTCAGCTGCTCAAGGCCTCCATCAACTTGACTTACTTTCAGAGTTGATCTCACTTTGAGTGGGAGGTGGGAATAGAGGACTTCCAGAGGTCCTCTCCAACATGTGTTGTTCAGTGGGTTTACTCTGTGGAACTGGTGCTGCTGCATGTACCCTGAATCTGGATTCAGTTCCACCTAAGGGAAGTGGAATCCCTTAGGCAGAGTTTCATATTAATGGGGACACAATTGGCTGTATGTTTATGCTTGAGTCAGGAAACTGAAAAGTAATTTTGAAACAAAACTTCCCAGTTTCCTAATCGCCTTTCCCTTTTACATATTTGCTTAAATAAAACCTGAAGAAAAAAATGACCTTTACTGCTGTTTTTCATTTGCTTTCAATTAGAAAATGCAGTCCTTCCATTATGAAGAATTTGCTAATATTTAAAAGGATTCTAGACATAGTCCCTTAACTGAAGAAAAAATATTACAGTTTTTAAACAAGTCTGGAGAAAAATTAATTTTCTTGTACCTCATATTATTTTAGAAATCCTTAAAACCAAAAGGGAGATTTCCCTCAGAACCATTGCATTTATTAAAGATGAGAACAATGCAAATGTTTTGCTGTATGTCCTACCAACTGTCTCAGGCTGAAAATTAAAAATTCTATTTGCCTCTGAAAATATACATACTAAATTATACCTGAAATTATAACCTTCTTATTTTCAAGATTAAAGATTTCAAGTTTCTTTAGATTATTTTAGAAAATCAGAAAGCATGAGAGTGAAAAGAAAACCAAAAATGCAATGATGCACTAACAGTCATATTCCTTGGAAAAGAAGCAAATGAAACTATTAAAGAAAAGTCAAAAACAAAGGCAGAAAACAAGCCCAATTCTTTGGCATTCTTTTCCTGCCATCACTCACATTTTCTCCTGTGAGAGAGTTGAGTATGCAATTACTACTGCCATTTGTACTTGTCTAGTGCCTGAAGGTCTCAGTCAGGGACTGGGCCCTATTGTGTATGTGCTGTACAAACACATAGAAGAGCTCATTGTAAAACTCTTCTAAAGCAATAGCTAAGCAGAATATGAGAAACTACTGAAGAGCAAAGGAGGGGTGGTACACGGGTCGGAAGGAGGTGATTATGATCACAGCTGAAGCAGCAGTCAGTGCAGCCACCGACTAATCATTGCTGAAGGGTTTTTTGGCATTTAATCTATGTAGCCAACGTTGGCTTATATAGCCACCAGCACTGCAGTAAATGAACATCTTTAATATGTTTATCTTCACTCTCCCTCCCTGTGGTAGGAAAGCATTAGCCTCATTTAACACAGCGTTCACATGCTTAGCTTGGTTGGGGTACCCCACCCCTGGAGGAGCACCACAGGCAGATTCCCTCCCCCTTCCCTTTGCCCCAGCCCCGCAGGGCACTGGGGGTGTCCAGGAGCTCCCAGCCCACCTGCCAGAGGGGAAGCCTCTGCATGGCCCCACATGCCCAAGTGTTTCAACCCCAGATCTCCCCACCCCACCAGCACTTTTCCTTCAGGGTTGAGGAGGAGGGATCCTACCAGGATCTCAGACATGGAGCTCTGGCTCTGGCCCTGGGCACTGTGCACTGACTGTGGCAATGATAGAGCAGTCCTAACACCAGCAGCAGTGCTGATGGCTCACCGTCAACCAGACTAACCCCATCTATTTGCACATTATCACAATCATGCGGTATTTAGATAACAAAGGCAGTGATAAAACACTATGACTACCTGTATCTTCCCCCTCCCTTGTTCTGTCTCAGATTGCATTTGAGAAAGGTAAGTATATATAAATTCATATCAACAACTTCAAGTCTTGTGCTTTCTTTTTTTTTAATTTTTTTTGTGTGTTTGTTTTTTTTTTTTTTTTGTTTTGTTTTTTGTTTTGTTTTTTTTTTTCATTTGTTTGTTTTGTTTTGTTTTAAATAAATGGAAAAACCCTGGGAAGCTTGATAAATGTACATTGACAACAAAAGGAAGACTAGGGAAAATGTGAGCCCTCTCTGGAAGGAAACAGGACAACTGGTTATCTGGGATACGGAGAAGGCTGAGATACTCAATGACTTTTTTGCCTCAGTCTTCACCGGCAAGGGCTCCAGCCACACTGCCCAAGATGCAGATGGCAAAGGCGGAGACTGGGAGAATGAACTGCCCACTGTAGGAATAGATCAGGTTCAAGACCATCTAAACAACCTGAAGGTGTACAAGTCCATGGGATCTGATGAGATGCATCCACAGATCCTGAGGGAAGTGGTGGATGAAGTGGCTAAGCTATTATCCATCTTATCTGAGAAGCTGAGGCAGTCTGGTGAAGTTCCCACTGATTGGAAAAGGAGGAAGCATAAGCCCCACTTTTTAAAAGGGGAAAAAAGGAAGACCCTGAGGAACTACAGGCCAGTCACTCTCAACTCTGTGCCTGGCAAGATCATGGAGTGGGTCCTCCTGGAAACTGTGCTAGGGCACATGGGAAATAAGGAAGTGATTGGTCACAGCTAACATGGCTTCACTAAGTGCAAATCATGCCTGAGAAATTTGGTGGCCTTCTACGATGGGGTTACAGCATTGGTGGATGAGGGAACAACTGACATCATCCACCTGGACTTGTGCAAAGCACCTGACATTGTCCCACATGGCATACTTGTCTCAAAATTGGAGATGTGGATTTGATGGATGGATCACTTGGTGGGTAAGGAACTGGCTGGATGGTCGCACTCAGAGTTGTAGTCAACAGCTCGGTGTCTGGATGGAGATGAGTGACGTTCCACATGGGTTGGTACTGGGACTGTCACTGTTTAATATCTTTGTTGGCGACAGAGACAGAGTGGGATAGAGTACACTCACAGCAAGTTCACCAAGCTGTGTTGTACAGTGGACACACTGGAGGGAAGAGATGCTATCCAGAGAGATCCTGACAGCCTCGAGACATGAGCCCATGCAAACCTCATGAGGTTCAACAAGGCCAAGTGCAAGGCCCTGCACATGGGTTAGAGGAGTCCCAAGCACAGATACGGGCTGGGTGATGAGTGGATTGAGAGCAGCCCTGCGGAGAAGGACTTGGGGGTAATTAGTGGATGGAAAACTGACTGTGAGCCAGAAATGTGTGCTCACAGCCTAGAAAGCCAACCGTGTCCTGGGCTGCAGCAAGAGCAGTGTGGCCAGCAGGTCGAGGGGGGGGATTCTCCCCCTCTACTCTGCTCTCATGAGACCCCACCTGCAGTGCTGTGTCCAGCCCTGGGTCCCCAGCATCAGAAGGTCATGGACCTGCTCGAGTGGGTCCAGAGGAGGCCACAAAGATGATCAGAGGGCTGGAGCACCTCCCCTGTGAGGACAGGCTGAGAGAGTTTGGGTTGTTCAGCCTGGAGAAGAGAAGGCTCTGGGGAAACCTTATAGTGGCCTGCCAGTACTGAAAGGGGGCCTGCAGGAAAGGTGGGGAGGGACTCTTTGTCTGGGGGTGTAGTGATAGGGAGCAAGGGGCAATGGTTTTAAACTGAAAGAGGGTAGATTTAGATTAGATATATGGAAGAAATTATTTATTGTGAGGGTGGTGAGGCACTGGCACAGGTTGCCCAGAGAATCTGTGGCTGCCCCCTCCCTGGAAGGGTTCAAGGCCAGGTTGGACGGGGCTGGGAGCAATCTGGTCTAGTGGGAGGCAGAAGGATTGGAACTGGATGATCTTTAAGGTCCCTTCCAACCCAACCCATTCTATGGTTCCATGATTCTAAGCCTTTTGTTTTCCTGATTTGCAAGACAGGTAAAACATGGAACCAGCATCTCCTTAAGGTCCCCAATAGTTTCCAGTGCTTACTATTTTGAAACACAACCCTATGAAAATCTTTTGAATATATAGTAGATATGGACTCATTTACTGAAATACTCTTCGGATTAATTTTGTCTGACTCCTTACAATTTTAATAACTGATGATATTGCTAAATATACGATGCAAATTAATTGACTCTGTGGTTTAACTACAAAAAACAGAGGTGTAATCAATACCCTTTATCCAATTTATTAGGCCTGCATGACATTTAGGTAATTAGAAAGCAAAACCTAAGGATCAAAAGAGCAGAATAATATATTAACAGTAAAAGGGTCTCTGTTTCCTTTCCCAAGTGAAGTGATATTAAAATAGCTTAAAAGATGTAAAAATAGAAAGTTTGGAAGATGCATTTTGCCCTGTGTGTACCATTGAATCCCTGTGTTTTCAAGGCAATTTCAAATGTTTAATATAATTATTTAAGGCTCTTATTCCACACTGAGTAGGAAAACAAACACCAAAAATAATTGGAAAACTTCATGCTAATAAATAAAAGAAAGGATTCTTGCTCCTGCACTTTTTATCCAGACAATATTCCCACTGAAACTGAAAGTCCAAATGTACACATCTGGGGATTTTTGCCTTTACTCCAAACTCCTAACTGTCAGTTTAGAATTGTTATAACACCCGTTTCACGCACATGAGTATATTGAAAACCTACTGCCATTGGTTCCTAATGTGCTCCTTTTTCATTTCCCACCACTAATCTTTACCACAAACAAGTACAAAATTGCTATTGCTGCTGCACGTGAGTTGATGATTTGTTGAATTGCTCTGACAACTCCTTGTGCGACTCAGCCACTCATGCCTAATGTTGAAATGTAAAATACTACTAATGACAAAATAAAGAAAACTGTGCCCCTTAACTGGGCCTCCTTGTTTTTTCCATCTTGTCTTCCCATGCTCCTTTCCCATGTAGCCCACTCTACAGAGGGCTATTTTATGCAAAATAGACCACGGTGGTCTGATTATATAAAACTATGTGTGGCTGTCACCAGCCTTGTCGCTTGCATGTAGCACCTCCAAGTCTTTTAATTAGGGTTAGTGCAAATGTAGTGTGATCCTGCTCTCCAGCAGGACCAGACATTTCACCTGGTTGTTCATGTTCAATACTTGTACCTGGCACACAGACCCTCAGTTGAACAGCTCCGGAAAGCTGTTACTGCTGCATGTGGTTATATGAGTTTCAAGTCAGCTTTTGCCTATTAGCACATATAATTTTGAGCACTGCATTGCGTTTTATAATCTGGAAGACTACCAAAACTTTCTGCTTTATCTTGGCCAGAGAACTGGAGGCCAAGACACAAGTGTTGCTCTGTTCTACCTTGGCTCGATTTCTAGGAGTGATGTTTGTGTAAGGAAATACAGTGAAAATAATACGTATTTCACCGAAGAAGCATGGATCTACATTTTAGTTTCACTTTCTGCATTCTATGCAACAAATTAGGAGTTTTGTTTGGACTTGCTCAAAGCAGGAGGCGTAAATAACTCCTCTGCTTGTTGCTCCAGTTTATGTTTGCCAGAGAGGAAATATCCCTAACACCCAACATTTGTGTGTGCAAGCCTTCATATTGGCCCTAAGCATCTTGGCAGAGATACTACCAGCTTATGTCTGTGATATCTCTGCAAACACAGAACCTGCAAAAGTCTCTACATATTTGGCTTTATTTGGATTTGCTATCTTCATGAAGCTGGAGTAACTTGGCTTTATCTATTTCACCTCACTGCAGTTTGCACTCAAAATACTAGGCAAGGGTAGTAGTTAGGATAACTCCCCCCTCCCAATCACACAAACACACACATCTGCATTTATTGAGCAAGATTTGATGCCAGGGTATCAGCCAGACTACTAAAAGCAGGTAAACAAGCAGAGCAAACATAAATGCAATCCTAGATTCACTTGATAATCAGATACCTTTCTAATTGCCCAGTGTCTGTTAGCTAGAATACCTAAGGGACTCTCCAGGAGGTTTAAGATATCTGCTAACACTACTCAGAGACTGTGCAATCTGAAGGGCTTTCTTTGTGCCCTACTGTAACATCTTTGGAGATTCAATTTCAGGTGTAAATGTGGCTATTCCTGCCAGTTCTCTGGAGAATCCTGACCAAAACTCTGGAGTACTGGATAGTGATTTCCTCTCTGACATAATCATTTGGGCAGACGCGAGTTGTGCAAATTGTTACTAACGAGTCTGAGTGTGAAAGTTGAAAAGCTTTAGCTCCTTTAATTTTAGCTTGCTGAATACATGACTGCCTCCTGTCTGCACCTGGGTAGGGCCTTTTATCTAGTTTATTGATATGTTCATGGTAAGCAAACCAGGTACTAGTTACACAGACTCACTGCAACAAGAGACTGAGGCTGTACTGTAAGTTTTTTTGGTCCTTGTGACAGACTGAAGCCTAGTATGAGCTTTAAGGGTGCAAAGCCCTGTATAATATAGAGCCTTTATCATTTTCAGATGTTTTGAAAAATTGTGTTTTGCTTCTCTAGTACTTTTTTACTTCTGTCACATTGCCACCAGTGGCCAAATGTAATTTGTAACTACTGACTCATTTCTTTCAGGTTACTCTTTAATGTCTTTATTTTTCATCTGGTACTATTCTGTGAGTAAAATGCTATCTACTAGTTCAGAAGAAAAAAAAAAAAAAACAAGATTTTCAGATGAATGACAGATGAATTGACTTTCAAATTCTTGACTTAGAAGTGTAAATGATTTTTAAATAAGTCTAAATGCATTTTTCCTCTTCTACTTTCCATTCACTCTTTCTAGAATCAACCAGTTGCCCACATCATGTTCCTTGTTATTTTTTGTCTGCTTTTTACAAAGCTACAATCTTGAAGACTGGATGCATTACAAATATTGTAGGAATTACAGAGAGCAAAATAAAAATGGCCTGGTGAATGTGTTTAGCAGAGCTTAGAAGAAGCTTTAGTACCACACGTTGTATTTAGCATCCAGAACCAACACATCTGATCAATTCATTATTCATACTGAAATCTAACTGTATTCTAATTTTGAAGATGCAAGTCATCTGATACAACACAAGATTATAGATCTTCCAATGCAAGGCCTTGTCTAATCAAGTTGTATACTTTAATCAAATTATGGGCGCACCAAGGCACTTCATCTAACATAAAAATAATATTAGAGGTAGGCAGAATTCTGGCAATTCATTATTAAAAAATATTTAATCACAGTAAATATTCCTACTTGTGAGTCACAACCAAGTCTCTCCTCTTCCTCAAAGCCTCAAAAGTAAGATGAAGGTAATAACTTTAACTGATATACCAGCATGAGGTAATGGTGGCTCTTCTGCTTTTTTTAACACCTATACAAATGTGGTAAAAGCTCCTTACACTACAGAGCAGCTCAAAACTATTTTTCTTTTCAAGTTAAAGATATTGTAATTTTTTTCTGACGAGAAAACAAGTGCCATTGCAGTCTGATGGCACTAGATGCTAAAGCATCGTTTTGGCTATCCTTGACATTAGTGGGTTTCCTGTAGCAGAAAGTGATAGGCTGTGTCAGCCTAACGAGCCTAACCAGTCTTGGCAACCTCAGCTGCTTATTGATGTAACTCTATTGCTAGTCAAAGTAAGTTAAACTTGTTTGTGTCACACAGTGATGTTATGCTCCTAAATCACCTCTGGACTGTAATTCAGGTACTTATCTTCAGAGAAATACAGGACTTTTAAAAAATCAAGCCTTCTCTTGTGTGAAAGAAAACCACATTTTGCTACTTAGCTACTGGAACCAGACTGTACATGCACTCTCCTGTTTAGCTTGACGGTGGCAATAATTGGTTTTCTAAAACACATAGAAAATTCAGTTAAATTCATTTTAAGTATTAGTACAATTTGTTCCTGCTCTTTCTGGATCTTGCAATAGATTGTCTAAGGCTGTCAGAGAGACAAAATGTTCAGGCATGTCATAACGAGACTTTTTTGTTATCTAAGAGGTAGCACATTCTTAGTCATCTCTTTCATTCAGATATTTTATCAAGACTGAATATTGTATAGCTCAGCAAAAAGAAAAAGGAAAAAAAGTACCAGACACCTGATCTCAATTTAGCCTTAATTACATAGCCGTCCTTTATAACAGGTATTCCCTGAGACAGGTTGCTGCTTAACATGTACCAGACACTCTGGATGAAACATCACTGGTATTCATAAAAATATTTACTCACATTTCTCAGTCTGCAATGTCGTTTCTACATAGCAGTCATACAGGAACTTTCACTGTGCATAGACATTTTGGAGGATTGTGTCAATAATGACAGTGAGAAAGGAAATGCATTAGACTATTCTGTGGTCTGCTAATGATCTGCCTTCCAGTTTTTAAACATTGTTTGCAGTGTATCTTGTAAATGCAGGGATAGAACATTCTGATACAAGTTGGTGTTAAAATGCTAGATTCTAATTTCAGAATTATAAATGCTGAACAAATAAGTGTATTGTACAATCTAAGCACTTCCAGTGGCACACGTAGGTTTGAACTTGAGCTGCTTGTAGCTATCATGATTTTTTTCCATTTTTTTGTTGTATTTTCTTTGTTTTTAAGATTGTGTGGGTATGCAGAAAACAGTGATTTTTATGCTCAGATTTACTTTTGTTTCTTAACAGATTGGCGAATAGACCGTGACTTCAGGTAGAAATTTTAAATCTTTCTTATTTTTTGTTTTGATTAAACTAAAAATACAGTTAGCATTTTCAGCTACTCCAAAACATTATTTTGTTTGAAGATGTGTTATACAGCAGTTTTAAAAGTTGTATCTTTTCGTTTCATGGTCTGGATGACACTGAGTTACTGAAACTGGAGAATCTCTTTGGAATTTTTTTAGTCTGTCCTAGTCTGCTGTTGATTTTGCACAAAAGTGTTCCATCCCTTCTTGGAAAGGGAAAAGAAAATTCAAAGCAACCCCAATTTTTAACTTGAGATGAGAAGAATAACATTCTGTTCACTTAAATGTATGGGCATGCTGAGAGAAAACTTTGGATTTCCCAACCAACACCAAACAGGACTGTCATCTGATTTTCTAATGGCAGGTTTGGTTTGACTAGTTTTCAGGCAGTCAGAATCTCTGTGTGCTTTACAGAAAGTGCGTGATCCTTAGTAAGAAAAGACGAAAGGCAGTGTTCAAGCTTTGTGTCAGCTTGTTTCGTTTTGCATATATTTGTAGTTTGTTTTCCTAATAAGTAAATTTTGTTGTTCTTTTGGTTTTGCTTAAAGAAACACAGTTGGAAAAGCCCCTAATTTTATAGAGCAGGTTCTCTGCTTTATGGGATTTCCAGTTTCCTAGATGGTCTGTGTCTTTCTGAGTCAAATGTGTTATGGAAGCTCCAAAAGAATTGGTTACATACCAACAATTTATCCACTACCCTCCCCACCCCCACTCTCCCCCACCACCTATGTCCCCCCCTTCCCGTCTTTGTGCAGAATTCTTTCTTTTCATTTACAAGTGATCAGCAAGTCAGTATCCACAAATGGTGCCTGCTGAACAATTTACTTTGCATATGTGATTCTTACACTCTAAGGAAAGTTTCTACTTTTTCTGTTATCTTTTCTTAGATCTTTCTGCTTTTCTTTCCATGCTATCATTTTATTTCCTTCTAATTACAAAATATATATATTCTTCTAGATAGGAGTGATACTTGATAGGTCAAGTCTTTAAGGCAAGTGTTGTGTTGAACAGTGAAATCATAGTGTAAGGGTAGTGTAAGGTGGAGGGTTCCACACAGAGAACAGAAAAGTCTCTTTTCAAAAGAAAGGTGTTAGGTCAGCCCTTGTGCTGGACAAAGTCATTGTAGGCTCCTGGGCAGGGAACTGTGACTGTGAAATGGTGGCTGGCTGGCCCTAGTGCAGCCTCTGGTCATTTCAGGGGTTACTAAGTAATGGGGAGCAATTAGCATGTCAAAGTCATAGCACTGGCTTGAAACCACTTTGCCCTTTTAGCACTCCAGTCTTGTGTTGATCGTAGCACAGGAGGAATAGACCCTACCTCTAACTCTGTTTCTCTAGATATTATCAGATGATCTGTCAACATGCAGAGAAACTAACCAGTTTGTTTTTTACATAAGCTTGTTCAGGATGAAGAATTTCTCCCTAATATGAAATGATTTAAATGAATTTCATAATCCT
Source organism: Tyto alba (assembly GCF_018691265.1). Lineage (NCBI taxonomy): Eukaryota > Metazoa > Chordata > Aves > Strigiformes > Tytonidae > Tyto > Tyto alba. Next base: position 13,111,592 of record NW_024881295.1, read on the forward strand.
TGCCATTACTTAAAATACCAATTTCTGTAACTTATTCATTACAAAAAAAAAAAAAAAAGCAACTCTTGGTGACTAATGTTGATTGTACTGAGAGGTTCTCAGCAGATAGTTATATTTAAATATGTGGGTTTAAGAATAAATAATTGTAGCAAATTAATGCAAACTAATAAATTTGTTTCTAGATGTAAATAATTTCTTGAAGGAAGTACTGTGACAGTTGTTTCTTTGATTGTGTCTACTGTTTGCCTGAGAATGTATTTTAAATTGTGATGCTGAGTAAAACTAAATGAAAGAAAATGAGTGTGAAATTAAGACAGAGCTCATTTTTTGGAATTCAAGTGCAGTCTTCAACAGACTTACTTTAAACTAGTCCAAAAGAAGAATCAGGCCTTTTGTCTTCACATCAAAGCAGCTTTTGAACCTGATTTTTCACTTTGCAAAGGAGGTTTTGATATACCGTGTAGGATTACAAATAGAAAAAATGAATAGGTGTGCATCTAAGTCACTATAATTGCTATCTATGAACAAATGCATGTTCTGGAGCTGTAGTATTTTTGACAGTGACCGTATTAAACTTCTCCCCTCAGATTAGCCTCTCATAGAAGAACATAAATCACAAGTCAGCTATAATGGAATGATTAAGGACATGCAGAGCAGACTCTGTAAAATATGTTCAGCATCCACCCACCTCAAGACAACAATTCTGCTGTTTGCATCAGAGTTTTAAGTTCAACTGCATCTGAAAATGATGAAGAATTAATGTAATGAAGAACAAAAGAAACAGGCTCTTCTTCTTGTACTAAAGCATAGCAGCAAGTGGTAGGGAACACTCTGCCTTGTTTTAGCTGTCAGCAAAAATGGGCTCCTGATTGATCCTTCTCCAGATGAAGAAGGGAGAAAAGAATTGTTCAAGAAACTAAGAAAACTTTCCATTCACAGTTAATGATTTTTTTTGTTGTTGTTGTATTGTTAGTTATTCTTTGTCCTTCTTGTATACCTAAAGATACTTGAACCAAAACCCAAGAAAATCCTAACAAACTGCTCATGCTGTTTGGATTTGAAAAGTGAGTAAGTGAATACAATGTGTGTAAGATATAGATTTAACCCATGGAAACTCATGCATTTTAAGTTGTTCAGACTAATTATCTTTTCACAATGTCTCTGCTTCAGTTTATGCTTTAGCTACAAAGAATTTGGTGAACAAAATAAGAACATTTATGGTACTAATAAAACAGTGAAGCCAAAAAGAAAAAAAACACCCAGAAGCCAGTGGAAGAAAGTGCGAGGTAGTCTGGCAAATCTTTTACTCATACAATGAAATTGCAAATATAACAACCTGTGGCCACATTAGAAGAACAAATAGAAAAATCACCAACAATTGTTAAAAACAAAACAAAAGCTTGTGGAATTTGTGCAATTATGCCCAGAGTTAGTGAAAGCAAAGGCTTAGGCAATCTAGGCTAACCAACACTGAAGAGTTGCAGGTTGAATGTCAGTCAGACATTATGTATTAGTTCCAGTACATCTGCTCCAAGAGATGCATCCATCCAGACACCCTTCAAAAAGTGAGTGAAGATTTTAAGTTTTCCCTTCTGCAAAGAGAAAGGGAAGTTCCTTTTTTTTTTTTTTTTATTTCTTTTTTTTTATTATTTTTTTTTTCCCTAAAAGCTTTTTAAGTTTCTAAAGCTCCATGGATCTTTACAATCATTAACTCACACAAGATTCAATGGAGGCAGGCAGTATTATACAGTGTATAGAAAAATTGTGGCACACACTTGCAGGCTAAATTGTGGAATGGTTTGAACTTGTGACACTCTGTCTGTGTCTATAATAGTCCCATCAAAGTGCTTCTGGGTGACTTGCCTTGAAACCTGCCTTTCCCAGGATTCAGGAATCTTATCTGTCTTTGTAGCAGGTGCTATTAGGGCTCTTTTACAAAGAAAACCACAGTTCAGAGGGTAGATGGACAGCTCGAGGTCCAGAGCCCTTTCACACTGCAAGAGAGTGATTTATGTTTTGGATATTGCTGAAGAGTGCTCTATGTGTCAAGGTTTTCCATAATAATTATAGGAAATCCTCTCCAGAGCTGGTGCTGGGAGTGCTCTAGATCTCATCTACTGTGGCCAGGTACCAATTTTGGCTTTGACAGCATTCCTGGGGCATTACCTGCAGGAATGCAGATGTACCCATAAGGCTAGATTTTCCGAGAGAGCAAGCACAAAACATGTCAGGAACACCCAAAAAATTGGAGTGAAATTATATACTCCTGTCCAAACTGCTAAAAGACATCAAAGATAGAAAATAGAAAGCTCTCTTTTGGCACAGTTCTCAGAAAATGTAGTAATAAGAAATACAGTTAATAATTCTGTCTTAACTGAAATCCAATAGCTTTTCAAAATTGTGGTCGCACCAATGAGGTTTTCTGTTTTGCTGCCCTTAGCAAAGTTGGAGCAGTGACTAGTATGTAAATGAAGTGAAAAGTTTAATAAAAAGAAAGGAAAGCATTATGTTCTACTTGGAATAAAGGCTCATAATATTTTGTATTCCTCCCATTTTTTGCTTATGATCCTTATGGACATATAATTAACCTTACAGGGTTTTTTTATACCTCTTCAAATAGTAAATCTTCTCAAACGTGAGCTATGAGACTGAGATGGATATCCCCTGCATAAAAGCACAAACCTGATAGTTTTAGTGTTGTGTGGTAACATTTTACAGGGCTAATCAGTTTTATTATTTACTTTGGAAGGAAAATATACAGGTGTATTCAGTCCTAGGTGGGTTTTTGTTGTTTTGGTTTGGTTTGGTTTGTTTTTTTGTTGTTGTTGTTTGTTTGTTTGTTTGTTTGTTTGTTTTGGTTTGTTTTTTATTTCCATTTTACCAGTCTTGTTTGTCTTGGTTTTGGTTTTGTTTTGTTGTTTTTTTGTTTGTTTGTTTGTTTGTTTTTTTGGTTTTTTTTTTTTTTTTTTTTTACAAATGTTAAAACCTTTATTTTTAAAAAGATGTCCTCATGGAGCAGACTTCAGAGTAGTGCCATAGTTCAGACAGCAGAAAATTTCTTTAACATACAATAAACAGGCACTAGTTAAACTTTGGGGCGTGACAAGGTATGGCAATTCCTGGAAAATCTTCAAGCAGGAAATCTTTCCCCTGTTTGAATAGTGTGAAAGGTCAAAAGAAGAAGAGATTTTCACTGTGTATAAAACTGGATATTTAAAGCCTAAATAACTTGTTAAATTGCACTTGGTTGAGTCTAGCATAGGCAATGATGTTTTTCTTAAAATTAGGTTTGTCTGAAATAAGCAGTGCCCTAGAATGTAACTAAGCAATGAAATCATTATCTAAAAGCTTTTTTGAGTGATGCTCAGACTACTCTAAGCTTAGTTAAAACTCTCCATGGTGAGCATTTTAAAATGAAAAGCTAAAAATAACATGTGTCTAGCTAGTCCTTGAAAGAGGATTCCTCAAGATTTTCCTAAAAGCTTACCAGCCTAACCCCAGATGAATGCTAGCTATAACCATTCGTGAAATAACCTGAGTATTGTTGCCCTGTGATAAACAGGCCACGATAGATAAATAATTTCCTTTGCCTACTCTAACCTACATTCAGTTATGTTCATTTATTTTCCTTTGAACCTTTTTATTTTGCTTGAGTTTCCAAATTCTTTTAATAACAACAGAAGAGAACTCAGGTGTCCAATATTTAAGGTACTAGGGCGATCATAAATGGCTGAACAGTTCTCACAACATATTTGAGAGTTTAGAGAGAAGTCATGTTGCCAGTGTGACTTACTTGCTGGCTTACAATTTTTGGCAGAGCAGCAGGATTCTGTTGTGACAAGTGAAGTCTGAAACCATCTTGACATATACGTGATTCCTAATCAAACCTCTGCTGACTTGCAAGTACTCGTGTCAGAGGCAGATAAATCCCAGCTATTGCTCCCTCCTGAGAGAAGGGACAGAGGAGTAAATGTTGTGGACAAGGCTGGGCATGGATGAATACAGCTTGTCCACTTCTGACGGCAAGACCTATGTGTAGCCTTTTCTTAGGTGCAGCAAACACCTTCCTTCTGATTTGCTTTATATTGTCTGCTGCACCAGATGTAACAGATGTCTCTGGTGACAATGTTTTCTGTCTGTCTTAGTCTTCTATCATGCAGTAGAATGAATCTGATGACAGAGATAACTACTTCTCTCTCCCCTCTTTTTCTTAATGAACTATAGGAAGACTGAAGAGGAGAAGCTGTGAGGTGAAGCCTCCCTTGAAAATCCAGAGTAGGATCCGAAAAGTGGACCAAAATTGTCCCCCTTCTCTTCAGGCAATATTTCAGAATGGAAAAAAAAAAAAAAAAAAGAAAAAAGTTAGTCCTTGAAAGGAAAGAATCTACTTCCCAGCACCTCCACGGGGAAAGACTGATGACTATTCTTTTCCTACTGCTTGGCACTAGCTTGTGGCTTGTTATGTGTGCTGGTTTTAGATATACTGCTGATTTTTTGCATTCTAGTTGTTCTAAATCTTATTATGAAATACCTTATGTTCTCTATGCAATGTATTGTCAACTAGTATGCCTAACACAGTTTAGGCAGGGGCAAATGCTTAGAAGTTACAGACCTTTACTTCTGGCTAACAAGTCCTTTATTTGATAGGGACCCTTAATCTTACTGGCCCTCAGTTCCCAACTCTGTAAAGAAAGGATAAAACCAGCCTGTTAATATATGCTCACTAATATATGCAAACTATACCTTTCTGAATCCTATTCAAGACAAAGCTCCGCTAGAAAAATCACTACTGGCTTTGGAAGGTTAAATTACAGCCCTCACCGTAAGCATCATTATTGAACCAATGATTATGCCAGTAGTAGTCATAACCATTTAGGTATGAAGGCCTGTAGCCAAAATGTTGATGCTACTCTTATTGTTGTATGACCTTTCCTATGTTTCCAAGAAAGCTTTGCTGTGCTGAGAAGAATCTCCTGACCTAAGCTTTTAGAAAGATTGGCAGACTGTTCTGAGTGGGAGGCTGCATGAGAGCAAAGGATAAATATTTGCAATACAATGGAGATAAAGAGGAGGCTGGAAATGTTACTGCAGCATCAAGGATTTACTTTACTTTTGAATTTGGGTAAGTGCCAAAAGGACTAAATCAGCACACTGGAAAATGCAAGAATGAACTTTCTTAAAAGAAAAAGGTAAGTCACTAACATCAGGAGTACAAATTCTATTCCGAATATGACTCTTGGAATTTTTTCTCTTCTGAACCTGAAGTAATACTAATGGAAAAAAGTATTGTGTTTTGATTTCCAGCCCAAACATATCTGCCTTTATAATTTACAGAAGTATTGTAGTGGAATATTAACTTCCATTATTTATGAATCTATTGAACTTTGCAAGGATGTGCTGACAGTTGAGGGATTATAATTTTAGAGGCAGTTCAGTTCACATCATAAATATCCTAAAAGGTCACATACTTCCTTACAGTAACATCTGAAGGAGAAGGAACTTAAAGTCAGAGTTGTTTCTGTCAATTCAGAAAAAGTTTCACCAACACTATCATTCTAGAAATCAAAAAGTACCAATTCATTGCCCTGTGGGAATATTTTTATATATGTTTTTGTGAAGGGTATTGTGTTACTATGTGGAGTCCTTCCTCTTGTTTTTTACAGGGCTTCTTCACTCTGGGGTTACCAAAGAACAGAACTGTGATCACAGCATTCAAGCAACCTTCGTACAACATGTACATTGAAATATCAGAACCAAGTACATTATTAACATCTTTGTTTCTGATGTCTACCTACACTTGAAGTACCATAAATAAAGGCACTCAGCATTTTCTGTCAATTAGGTTGGCTTTACATTGTGTACAGTGAAGAATCCAAAATATGGAAGCAATGAAACTTAGTTTACCTGAAAACCTTATGCTGTGTGAATAATGATAAGCCTGTATGGCAGTTCATTCTAACTAGTTTAGATGTGAGTTGTTTCCTCTGAATAGAGATCACCACACTAGTGATCATCACACCAGTGTATCCCTGAAAAGTGTTTACTAGGCCATGGATAAAATATTCACAGGTAAAATTGGAAACAGTCTGTACAAGTTCACTGACTAGAGTAAGTAATATTATTTAATTTGTAGCAATTGTTCAGTTTTTCTCTTGATAATCTAATGGCAAATAGTGACTTATAATTTCCATTTACCTGTTTGCAACAGAGAGGGAAAAATAAAGCATTTATTAACTTGGTGTATTAAAATGGATTGAAAGATGATAGTGAAAAAATTGGAATATTTCACTGCATTAAAAAAGGGTGCCTGTAAAATTTCATGTAAACTCAATTTTACACGTTATCTTCCATAATAAAAACTACTAGCATAGATTTAGAAGCACTCTTCATTATAAAGATACGAAGGAGACTGACAAATATAAACTGATGTATTTTGGCTGGATTATTAAGTTTTCCTGAGAGAGTTTAAAACAGCATGCTACACACATTCATTGTCAGCAGCTAATAAAGCCCATCGTCTATGAGTCATATGCAGACGTATTTTTTTATTTAAGCAGTTCCTAAATGTGAAGCTCTTGCACTGTATCAGTATTTCATATAGTTTAAAGGACTGGTCTGCTGCTGCAGAACAAAGCAGTAAATCGGTCGTTTAGTAGCTGCTAGCAGTCTGTACGCTGCTGCTTAATGTGCGCTAACAGAGCAGGTGTCAAGCTGAGAGCCTGTGTTATACTGCCTGGCTTTGAGCAGACTCTCCTATTCAAATACGGGAAGCTGAAGTATCCCTATTCATAAAAAAAAGTTGGCAAAATTATTTTTTGAGATAAATTCTTTTATTATTTTAGTATTTTCATGCTAAAGAAAAATTCTTTTTGCTTTTTAACAGCAGAAAGCATGCACATCAGTTGCAAATTGCAAGATTTCTGGTTTGGGGTTAATTAAAATGCTATAAATTTAACAGAAAAAAAAAATAAAGGGAGAGAAAAGGAAAAAGAAAAGAAGCCCGTGGTTCTCTTCTTTTCCTTCCCATAACTGAAAATAAGCCCAAGTAACCAGTGGGTTCTGAGATGAGGGTATAAACTACTTGGGCTAAGGGAACATGAAAGAGAAATACAGGGCTGTCCAAGTGAAACTCCAAAGGAATTTAGGTAAATAAATTAATTCAAGAAATCAAGATGGGGACACAACATCAGATTACTATACTTAAACACTTTCCTTCCTTAGGAAACAATGTGTGATACAAACCCACAGTCCTTATTGAAAATGTGTACTTACTGACTCTTAACTATTTCAGAATCAGGATTACACCCACCAACGTCAATGGGACTACTTGTTAGATAAAGGATGACAAATCTGGTCCTAAAGTGGTAGACTCTCTTGATGAATGTGCATCCTAATTCTCAATGTCATTTAAGTGAGTGAAACATATGTACAGAGAGAAATAAATGCCAAAATGTGTTGCTTTGTCAAGTTGCCACAGTTGGAAGCTTTCAGTAAATTTCCATGTGTTTGTTGATAAATCCTCCATTTTGAATAAAACATTATTTCATTTTTAGAGTAGATTTAGAGTGACAAGCCCTCAAGGCTAAGCAATGCCTTGCTTTTTTTGAGACACCTGTGAAAGAATGATTTTTTCACTTTTGCCTAGATATCTGCAAGAAATCTGATTTTTCTGGTAGCTAGCATTTGCTATACAAATATTCAGTTTTAAAAGCTCAGAGGCAAATATCAGTTCAGAGGTCTTAAATGTTTATTTCTAGAAGTAGAAGTGAGCTTGGTTAATTGTTAAACAACAAGCAATTTCCTGAATGATTCAGTACATCACAGGAGATAGGTAACCCTGATGGGAACTCAAAAATAATTGAACAGGATGGATTACAAAAACAAGCTTAAAATACAAAGAATGTAAGAAAGGAATTCACTCTAATATAAAGACTGTTATCTGTATATTTCATTATAGGTTTTGTTTTAGTGCCATTCTACAGTGTGTTTCAAAGCTTGCCGAAGTTATTGAAAATACAGTGAGATGGCAGCTAATATTTGGGATTAAAATGTTATTATTTAATTATTTAACTTTACAGTGGTTGAGAGAAATCTATGCACTTTAATTAAAATGTAATACTGTGAAACAATAACAATTTTAATTAATGTTAGATTGCTTGATAATACTAGTTAACATAATACCAGCTCCTTGGCATCCTTAACAAGTGATTCTGTGATGCAGTTCACTTAGCACAGCAAGTCTTGAACTATTAATGCTGTAGCTGTTTCATCTGTCAGAAACCTTGTTTAAATCAGGAAGCTTTGTAATGGTTATACAAAGAGTCACAATATGTGGAAACCAACACTATACTTTTATCAGTTAAAAAATCCATTCCCATGTGCATCTATTAACCTCTCACCCTCTAAATCTGTGTCCTCTATCAACTCAACCTGCAAAATCAATCAGACAAGCACATAGGATGGTAAGGAGAGCCACAACAGCTCTCAGCAAGTGGCCGGGCTCTCTGACCACAGCTACTAGCAGATGCCCAGAGAAGATGTAAAGACATGGTAAATATACAGTTTATACCCCCAGAATATTATTTCAGTATCCACCACTGTGACTTAAGAGCTTCTTATTTATTAAAGTAAGCAGAATCCAAATTCACATCTGGATGGTGGCAGAATCTTATAGCAGTTTTTGTAAACATTCTTAATGTATTGCTCATTCCAAATAGTGAGTGGTGGAGCTCTCGGTGCTCTGAGGCAAAGCCCATTGCCCCCATGAATGACCACCTTTCCTTCTGTCACTGTGTTCTTAAAGTCACTCCTCTCTTTGCTTTTATGGACCAGTATGCATTGTTTGTGATTATTGGACTCTAACAACAGGTTCCTTCTCCTTTTCTCTAGCAATATTTCTAACAATAAGCAGTTGCTGTATTTTCTGTCCAGGAGATACCTTTATAGTACCTCAGTTTAGACACTGACTCTGCTACTTGATGAAAAGCCTTGAAGCTGCAAGGGAAATTACTGTAAAAAATTGGAAGGTTACAATGCTTTGCTTCCCAGTTGTTTGAAAATCTGCAGCATCTCAGACCAAGTGAAGGTTCAGTCCAATAGGAAGCTGAGTATTTTTATGCAGAACTTTATAGAAAAATAATAATTAAGTTACAGAAATAAAGTCAAAGCCTTTGAAATGTCACACTGGAAAAGCTTTTTTTTTTTTTTTTTTTTTTTTTTTAACGTAGCATGGCCACTATAGATAATATGCTATACATAGATAGGCATAGATTATAGGTCTATCTATATCTGTATCTGTCTGGCCATCTCTACTTCTAATCTCTATCTGTATGATATCATAGAAAATATTAAGAAAACAAGGAAATTAGAATATATAAAGCATTTGTGCTGCTCATGGTTACTATCAATCAACAAGCATATTAGGAAATCTCGTTTACTAAGAAAGGAAGAGGTGGTTGGTCCAAAAATCATGGGTTCTGTAGTGTTATTAATTGGATGGCACATATGGTCCTTACCTATGGCTAAATCCTCTGTGTCTCATCAGCAACAATTCTTCTCACCTGTTCCCCTGTAACATTTCCTCTTGCTCTTTATATTCCTACCACCTTTTTTCTCTCAATTTAGACTCAGGTCCCAGTCGGACTAACAGAGTCATTTTAACTCACAGCAACAGTTCTTGAACTGTGCTTGGATTGAGGTCAGTGGCTTCTGAATAATAACCTGGGTCCCTCAGAACTGGTATATCCAGATATATCACTGTGTATAAAGGTATCACCTTCTCTTCTAAGCCTTGTTCTTGTCCATTAATAAATCATTTGGGTAATTATGTAGGGCATTTCAAAAGCTCTTGTAAACTAGAAAATGGTTAAAATGTAAATAGTTTATTCACAGTTTCCAATTTGTCCAAATATCCCATTAAACGTGTTATTTTAAACAGATGTGATAACTTCTGAGCTCCACATGTATTTTCTTTTTGATATCTTTGCCAATATCAATCCTAATAGCATTTAATGCACCAATATGACTGCAGAAATCTGGATATTTTCATTACTGAAGATGTTAGTAGATGTAGTAGATCCAGAAGCTCCTTGCAAAATCTATGTAGTCAATGAGCACATGAAAGACAATTTTACCAAATACACATTAAATCATTAATCAAAATAAAGTTAAAACTACATGCTAACTTTTAATCCACATAATGAATGAAGAGTGATAGTGTTTAAGAAACTTCTTTTTAACATATATTATCTTCAAGGTACCAATCATATGGTAAACAGTAATACTTCTTGCTTTCATTTTGCTTTTGCTAGTTGGGTCAGCATCTAATTTTTACCACAGTGACAATCATGCTACCTAGCTGTTTGTGTTCATACCAACATCTCTGCTTTGGGGAAGGGTGACTTGTTATCTTGGCCGACAGTCTCATATGGCAACTTGAGCCGAGAAAACAGCGGCACTGGGGATGTTATCTGCAGAGGAACCAGCTAATGTCCCAGAGAGGACACTGCCCTCTCACTGTACAGACTAATCATACAAACACATGCCCCAGTGGATACACCTCCTTCAAGAAGCCTGGCCCTGGTAACTGACACAAGGCTACACATAGGATTGACTGATAAGGGATTAAATGTTTAAGAATTTTTTCTGGTTTGTTCCTAACCAGAGATGAAACTACTCTTGAATAACTGACTCTGAAATAAAACACATAATATAATATTGAGTATTTTGGTTTGCTCCACAGTAGCTTTATTTCTGTGCATAAGACCATGCTAGCTTTTAATTAATTTAAGGCTCAATTTGTAAAACACTAACACATGAAGAAATCTTTATCTGTTTATTTCTTGAAATTATCCCAAGTGGCAAAGAAGTTTTGATTCCAAATAAGGATTTTCACAAAGTTCAGGGTTGTCAGAATCAACAGTTTTAGTTCAAGCCATTCTAATAATAACTATTTACAGAAGAGATGGAGTGACTCACAAGAAGATTTTTCAAGCCAAACTGTATCAATAGATTTCTAGAGACTAGCTAGTTTCTTTGCAATTGTCAGCTTCTCACTATGATCAAAAAAGGTTCAACAGCAGTGATTTGCAGCACTCTTCATTTTCATCAGTGTTTCACAATTCATCAGTTTCAAACCTAAATAATACTGTATCCCACTGCAAATGTTCCTATAATCCTTTCCTCCTCCAGTGACCTGATCTGCAGAACTACAGGGGAAAAATCCCTACTGTTTAGCACTAAATATAAATCCTGCATGAAACAGATGTCTTCCCTTTATCTTTTCCATTGTTTTGTTATTGCATTTAATGATCTGCATATGATTTCCCTTATTTTATTTCTTTTCATAACTAAGGAAGGCCAGACAAATCCACTGCAATACACTCATTTATTTGAAGTCTCCCACTTGATAATTATAGATAAAATGATGCTAAAGAATAATACAAAAAAAAAAAAAAAACCAACCAAGTTTAAGGGAGAAAATGTGCAATGTATCTGTAATATTATACTCCATTGTACCTAGCTGTTTATTATAACCCTCCCTCTTTGAATGTCGTACGAGAAATCTGAGACAACAATTGGTGTCAAATTTTATTATTATCATTTTATGGCGTAATTTCTGTCTATTGCTGGAAATATTTTAAACATTGAATATTTTTTTGGTTTAAATTGTTATTTAAAGAAAAAAGAAATACAACCAATATGTTTAACTCTTTTCCTAGTACTCATCTCTTTAATACTTGATGGTTATACTCTATAGGTCTGATTTTCAAAAGAAATGAAAAATCAAGGCAGGGATCTGAATGTCCTACTTTCCTTGAAATACCTGTTATTTCCTTATTTTTGTTGAAATTCTCAGCATATCCTACAGAGTCTTTCAAGTTGTTGGCTTCCTTATCAATGTCAGAATTCATCATGTATCTGAAAACTGTATCCTACCTGCCCTTGGTCTGTGTCATTGGTGTGTTCCACAATATGGTATCAGACTTCATCCTTCAGAAAGGCCCTCAGCATGTATTACAGCTGGACTTCAAATATTTTTATTTCCTGCACAGAATTATGGCCAAGTAATGACTCCCTATGTTCTATAAGCTGTGGGTAAGCTGAGAGGGGACCGAATACAGAGGAGACTCACAAAATGTCTGGAACTGAAATCAATCCTCGCAGAAACCCCATGGACTTAGAGGGAACCTCATCACCCTCCCTAATCTCTCCTTTTGTTCAGGGAACAAGGCTGCTGCAGCAAGTCATTTGTAGGTCCTCGAACTTGTGTAGCTTAGTATAATTTAGATATGAATTCTATATCTATATAATTTAGAGAAACAAATGTTACTAGATAAGATCCTTTAGGGATCCCATTGTGATGATCTAACAGGCAAAGTCTGTTCTAGCTAGTAACAGAGGCCAGAGTCCACTGCCTGGCATCAGGTGATGTGGCCAATTTGCATTGGCATGCCCAAGCTTTATTGTCCCCAAAATAGAATGGTCACTTTCAAAATCCTGTTCTGAACAGTCTCTGGTGTATGGTAATTAAGTGTTCCCAGCACAAAGAGAGAGTGTTGGCAATTAGCATATACCACCCAAAAGTTAGACAGGAGGCATAAATTCAGTCAAATGAATTACATTGTCTCTGCTGTGGTTTTCCAGGTGCAGGGGAAATTATGCAGGGATGTTTAAAAAGTCTTAAAAATAAGAATTTCTCAAATATTATCCTAATGGGAGATAGAAAAATCAAAGGATCAAAGGATAATCCATGTTGGAAGGGACTACAGGAGGTCATTTTTCCAACCTCCTGCCCAAAGCAGGGTCAGCTTTTGGATCAGACTAAGTTGCTCAGAGTTGGGTTTTGTGTCGAGTTACGTTTTGACTACCCCCAAGGATGGAGAGTGCACAGCCTCCCTGGGCAGGCTGCTCCACTGCCTGGCTTCCTCACGGGGAAAAAGATTTTCCTCATGGCCAATCTGATCCTCTCTTGTTTCAGTTTAAGCCTGTTGTCTCCCTTACTCACACCCCTGTGAAGACCTTGCCTCTTCTTTCTTGATACCCTCCCTGCAGGGCTGAGCAGGCTGCTGTTAGGACCCCCGAAGCCACCTCTCCTCCAGGCTCTCAGCCTCTCCCCACAGGGCAAGGTGCTCCAGCCCCTGTCCCATCATGACGTCCCTCCATTGAACCCGCACCAGTTTGTCAATGGCTTTCTTGCACTGGGGATCTGAAAATGGACACGGCATTCTAGGTATGGTCTAACAAGTGGGATGTTCCTCCCTTCCCATGAGCTCCTGGCCGTGTCCCCGTCGGGACGGCCCGGGAGGCCGCTGGCCGTCGCTGCCCCCCAGGCCCCGGGGCCTTTCGGCAGAGCTGCTCCCCAGGCAGGCAGGGCCCAGCCTCTGTGGCTGCCGGGGCTCGTCCTCCCCCCAGGGCAGGGCTCTGCCTTCGGCCCTGCTCAGTGTCACTGGGCTCCGGGTGGCCCCTTCCCTCCGCCTGTCTGGGTCTCTGACCTAAGTGGACAGTGTGTGCTCTTCGCCCAGTGTTTCAGTTCATTTCCTTTTTGTCCTTTATATTCCTCTACCAATCTTTCTTCTTGTGTCCTTCTTCTCTCTTGTAGGCCTCTGTCATTCGTGACGTAAATCCAACAGATGACCGTTGTACTCCCCCAGATACTTTCCATCTTTCACTAGGCTTCATTGCCTGTGAGACTGTGTCTCCTGACATCTCTGAGGGTGTGAAGTATTTTCTGCTGTTTCAAAATGTTGTCTGAGCTATTTATTACAGTATGAAGGGGGATTCATTGGCACGATTTAATAGTTATTTAGATAAGAGGTAAAAAAAAAAAGTTATAATCTGTGGAAAACAGCCATCCAACTTTCAAAGGAAATTTTACTAAGAACAAATCTGGTCCTTATATCTAACATGAACATGCTTTTGGCACAATAGAAGCCCTGCCCTGCTACTGGCAATATCTGCTCCTACAAGATCTGAAATAAGCTACATCTTTCAAACTGGAAAACCAGTAGATTGGATTGGCAGTTTGTGAAAGCACAACATACAGAAGAAGGCAAGAGTTTGATATATTTACTGACATTTCATCTATGTTCTTGTATTTGTTAGACTGACAAATAACTGTGGAATGCAGATGCATAAGGAAATCTTTTTAAAGAAAGCAGTGAATCAGTGTTTGAAACTGATGTTACATATGATGACAATTTCCTGGCTCTCCATGGTATTTCTCCTCTCTGAAACACTGTTCTGTATGTCATTTCCCATAGCTTGTTTTCCTTTACCTCAAGTCCCCTCTTCTCTAGTTTTCTTATGTAATAAAGTACTCCAAAATATACTGCTTATACTGTTCTGTTCTGTTTTCTTACACTGTCACTAGTGTCCTTCCTCCCACACATATACATCTTTAACACACAAATTTTTGAAAGTGGGAGCAATAGCTTGGAGGTCAACTTGAAGCTATTCAATCTGCTTTCCTAAGGAGAGTCATTGCTAGCTACACAAATACAGATTCATGTGAATAAAGACACTAATGTTTCATTACCACTGCAACTTAATAATTAGTACTCTAATTTACATCGTCCCAACACTATCTATATGTCAAGATGTAATAAGGAATTTAACATGTTTTTACTCTATGTACACACATGTTTTATACATAATAATCTGTTATCTGTCAGCTTAAACCAGCACTGTACACTACAATTAGATTCTTTCCCCCGTAATTATCCTAACATATGTCTGAGCAACCCCACTAAAGTCAAGTAATATGCACTGGATATAAATCATGACAGAATAAGGCCATGAACTCTTTTTGGTATTTCATATTATTTCACTTTCTTGAAACTCCAGACACTTAAGAAAAATGGATTTTTAAAATGAAAAATCTAGCCATTCTTCTAAGCAGATGGTATAATACTTATAAATGCCTTCTTTACATTCTTATTCAAGAGGAATAAAATGAGCCATCCAACAGGACAGAATATGGATCAATATGTGTTTCCAATGGCTCCTGGTTTTATTTCTGCTGAAGCTAGAAGGTGTTTTGTCACTCATTTCCAAGATCAGGTCCAAGTAGTTACAAATCATATCAGTCCTGTTTACCTCCTCTTTAGGTGCACAAACACACCAGAAATCTTGACATTCCATTGTCTGTGAATGAACTGTACTCAGAAATGTGGAGTTCCTCCATACTCTGAAAGTTCTGCCATCACACAAAGTCCTTCCAGTTCTTCCATTCAAATGGTGGCTCTTGCAAATAATCTTTCTCAGTAAAATTAAAACAGTAGCTTTTTCCTTGTTCCTGATGATATTAGCATCTGTATTTTCATTGTCATATACAGTGAGAAATTTTCTGGCCTCTGTGCCTCTTTGGTACAAAGAACTGCAGTTAACAGAGTATGAGTATTTGTATACGTAATAGAGATGATGCATAATAACATCAGGGATGAATTATAATAGGTTATTTTCTTCAACTTCCCTGGCATCTCCTGTGTGAGCAGAAGGTATTTTCTGACATCAGGTAAGCACACCCATTTTCCAAAATGTCCTGTTACTTCAAATTCAAGAAACAGAAAAATGAAATTATTCAGATTAAAAGAGTGATGAATGTGCACTAATCTGAAAAATATTAGGTAGAAACAACCCCAACTGCACTGAGACTGATGGGACTGTTCCATTTCATAAACATGCTCTACATATTGTCAAAGTGATTTTGACCCTTACTTTACTATTGTTTCTCTTCCTTGAAAAGAAATCCTTATCCTATAGAGAACTTCTGATTTTATTATTTATTTTTTTTTTTAAATTAAACCAACCGTAGTTTAACTGGAGTGAAGAGAATCAAGTAAATCCAGTTCTGGATCTCTCATAATATCCATGCCTCTTAGCTGCTTAGATATCAGCAAATAACAATCAGTTATACAATTTTATTTTCTTAAAGAAACCCCTTATTCATAAATGTGATCTTTATAGAGATACTACTTTTGTATTTTCAAAGACTTCAGAGATAAATAATTTTTTAAATTAGACTTGTTCACAGTTTTAAAGTACTTCTGCTTTGCAGACAGTAGTAGTTGATACAACCTTGGATTCACTGTCAGCATGCAGCAACATTGAGATATGATTAGGCAAATACTCTAGAAATTAATGCCTATCCATTTGGCATTCCAGAGTTACATCTTAATTTCCTCTCCCTTCAGAAAATGTTAAATATATTTCCCTGTGTATTTGTCCAGTTAGCATAATGTGCTAGGGTGCGTCTTATATGTACAGAGGCTTTTCTGAAATATAGCAATCTGTAGCTATTTGATAAATAGGTCTGGATGCTTTCTTATAAAAACATTTCACTTTCATTTCCAATTTCAGATCACCATACTGGGACTCTATTTATTCTCCTACAGACAAGAACGTTTGACAGATCAGTCCTTTCTTCTATACAGTAAGTAATTTGGAACCGGCGCTATCAGTTACTCAATATTTGTATCATTCCCAAAATAATGTATTCTCAAATTGATTGAGTTCTAGTCGCTACTAAAATATGAATGTTAAAACAGGGTTACATTTCATATTATGGCAGATATTAGCCAGCACTCACGGAAAGGAAATTTAATACTGGATTGGATGAGTATCAGCACTACACAGTTCAAAGTTACAGTCATCAAATATCTGAAAGGAAGTATATCAAATACCTAACTGGGCAGACAAAACAACTCAAATTACAACTATCAGACACTTACAATGAATTGCTCATGAATAAGCAGCAGGCTAGGAGTTACTGACAGAAGCTATTCGGAGAGGAGTTTTGAAACAAATCTGGGAAAAAAAGCCCATGCTCTTTCAATGACAGTTCACAAACAGAGAGATGACATTTGGCAAACAGATAATTCAACATGAATTACTCACTCAAGACTAGTAATAATACCTAGCAATTATATAGTGCTTTACACATTCAGTGGATTGTACAAACTGACATTAATTAAGTTGAACTGCCTCTTCTTGTCTACTCTTTTCTTTAAAATACTCCTTAGTAAAAAACTTGGTTTGGCACACACAGATTTTCACACAGATCGGCTGTGTGACTAGCAAAATTTCCATCTTTATGTGTAAAAGCAGATACATAAAAAGAAACAAGGTTAAAGTCTGAAGTAAAAACACAAGGCTAGCTTGTCAGTTTATAGTACACCATAAATTAGGAATGATGTACAGTTGTTGTGACAAGTCAAAGGATGGACTTGTGATTTCTCAATTACTGTCCTTATTACTGGGAGGAGGAGGAGAAGGAAGGATTTGTCTGCTGAGTCCGTACCAGCTGAAGCCCTGACAGCTGACTCAGTGGAGCTGGCTGGTGCAGAGCCCATATGCCCTAGAGTGCTTATCTCCATTCCTGCATAAGAAAAAGCACCACCATCAATGCTGGAAATATTTACAGATTATTTAGCATGTGAAGTATGTGTCAAAACACTTCAGAGGGACAGGAGAGAAAAGGCCTTCCCATGGCCTTTTTTCTCCTTCTCTTCTCCTGGCTCCTTTCCCACTGTATATATAGAAGTTATTCAGGAGTGTATATGAAAAAACAAAAGCAGAATTGTACAGCTAAGACCTGAGTAAAAGCTGTTGGAAGAAAACAGAAAGGCAGTATTTTCTATAATTTCTCCTAAAACTTCTATCAAATAAATTTCATAAATATTGGCAAATAATCTAACCTCTCTGTTCAGATAGATGATGTAAACATGAAGTTGAATAGTCTGTAAGAAATATATACTGAAATAATATAGGGCACCCAGTACTAATATAATCCAAATTTTGGAGGATGTCTTGAAGAGATTAGACATTAGAAATTGCTCTTAATACACTTGAGAGACTGCTTTTCAATTTATAGAGATTCTATATTATACATATTCTAAAGAGAAAAAAAAAAATAAATTAGCCTCAGTTTTTTTAGTTGATGGGGTTAGGAGGCAAACTCATTAGCACATTCATAAGACATTTGCTTATCTGTACACCAGCCTTCTGCTGCTGAACAAACCTCCGGAGCATCCACTGGTTCATTTCTCCGTCATTGTCAACAGTGCCACATGTATAGAGTTCAATATTGCCCTAGTTATTCAGCACTGGTGAGTAATCAATGTGCCCAATAGCCACTCACTCATGTGTAAGAAAATCAAATGGTTCAGAGTCTTTGATCTCATTGCATTTCACTGGTTGTGTAATTTATAGGGCTGATAACTGAAAGTGGTACAGGTTCCCTGAGTTAAATTCTGTGCTCATTTTATAATGTACTTTGATAAATGAAGTAGGTTGGTAAGCATAATTGCAGTTCTAGTTTTCGTTATTTTTTTCTCTCTCTTTTTAGGATTATATTTAGATATAGTGGCAGTACAGTTTTTAAACCAGCTTTTCTTTAACTACCATATGCCGAGTCTCTCCCAAAGCTCAACTCTTAGGTACAAACTCTTAGAAAACGTGTAAGTTTCTGACAGACAACCACCTGTCATGTATTTGAATGTATGCATTATAAACTGCATGTCCCTTTTATGATTACAGAAAGTGAACACTCATACTAAACATCAAAAGTTCATTAATAATCAATAGCTCCATATTTTCCTGCAATTTTGGTATTCAGATAGAAGGGAATACACTCGTGATGATGTTCAAGACAAGTGCGAAGTATGTCTGGCTACATCTACAATACTAAACTCATCTGCCTCAGGAAGCAATTCCTGGCTCTGTGGCCCTGAGACATAACTGGAAAATTTTGTGTTTTCGAAGTGATAATAAAGTGAGATAATCGGGAAAAAAAAAAAAAAAAAATAGAAAAAGATGTGAAATCTGTAGCGCAGCCTACCAGAGCAGTGTCTCCAGAGCAGGATGCCACAAGCATGTGTTGCTTTGCCCTGCAGCCTGTCCTGAGGGTATGTGCTGGTCATTGCAAGGCACAGGGCCTGCTGGCAGTGTGTCAGAAGTCTGTCCCAGGCTGAAGAAGCCTGTTTTGGCACCATCTATTTCATGTTTTCTCCCTGGAGTGAAACCTGAAGAAAATTACTGTGACAACAGTGCCTCGGTTTCCTCCAGGAGGGAACAAGTGTACTCATTCAGAAAGGAGCCTGGAAAGGCCCTGGCATACCTGCACCATCAGTAGCCAGCAACCAAATCTGGGGAGTTTAACAGCACAGAAGCCCCTTACGGTATCGTGTGGTCTTGCTATACCGACTAAGGACTGGAAGTGTTACCACAGCCAAACAGCAAATTAAATAACACCCACAACACAATTTCCATGACTATACAAGCTTGCAGAGCTTCTTATCTTCATCTGTAAATTGTAAAGAGCAAGCTTTTTGTCACCTGTTGTGTAAGATGCTGGGTTTAATACGATTTTTATTGAAGGACACTGTGTTCACATTTCTTCCTATAACATGATTTTCCATTGCATATTAAATAAGTTCAGGAGAAAAATGGAGATAAGTGTTGAATAGCACTGGATGTCCACAAAGTGGCTGTCAAAGTCTAGATGGTCCCTAGAGATCCGCTTTCTCAACACTAACCAGGCACCATACCCTTTTCTGGATAGCTCTTTCAGCCTGCTGCTTTCATAGATATTAAGAGTAATTAAAATGACAAAAATAAAAACATTGACTCCTACACACCTGTTTTTTAAACTGTTGCTTAATATTTACTTAATTTTCATAACAGTATTTAGTGTATTCACTTTTTAGATGGATCTGTAACCATAGCAACAACACCATCTTCTCGTAACACATTCTTTAAAACCACATTCTGGAAACAGTGCATTGTTCCAACTTCTATTGTTTACTCTGATGCGTTGGATGAAAAATGACTGAACCTATTCTGCTGTTTCTCCAGTAACTCTGCAGTTCAGTAGCCCCTTGCAACCAAAGCACTTTTCACATATCATTAAGTGGTCCTCAAAACTTTTGTTAAAGCTAGTTTACATTCCCACTGAGGTAAGGAAACTAAGGCACACATATATTAGCTGACTTGTCTGCTGTAAGACAGGATGTATGGGCAAAAAGAGGCACCAGCACATATTTTCTACACTTTCAGTCACAACACTCACTGTTCATCAATTAAGCAATGAGATGTTCTCTAGATCCTAAGTGGGGAAAAAAAAAAGAATGAAAGGAAGGAAAAGAAAAAAGCTGAGATGTTTTCCTTTAAAAACCAGGCTGAAATAGAATAATTCCAGAGGTCTGAGTGCAATGCAGTTTGGGTAAAAATTCATTCCAACATCTAGGTCATTGGCCATAAAACACAGTCAGAAAGCCAGTGTGGGATTTCTCTTGCTTACACTGCTATTTGTTTACAGTAACTGTTGAATTTCAAATTTATGCTGATTTGAGAGCAGAACTTGACCTCTTGTTTTCATGCAAACATCCACAACATGAAAAAAAGAAAGAAGCAGTAAGAAAATCATAAAGAAGCCAAATAGTTTCTCAACAGCATGATTATCATAGTTCCTTGTGAGGCCTCTCTGAAGGGTGCAGCTGTGCTGCTTTTTGTGTAAAATGACATATTTTTGCCCTTACCCTTTTATTTCTCTTCCCATTAGAATAGGATGGTAAACATTTTTAACGATGATATGTTTTCACCGATTATTCAACAAATATACGCAATATCAAGTTAGAGGAAATGAGGCATGAAGTACTGCAGGCAGAGTTCATACAATGCACCACAGAGGCTTGAGAGCAGCTGCTGAAAGCCATTGTGTTAAAATTTCACTTTGAAAAAGCTACAGTTCTGTACAATAGGCTATAATATTTCTAAAGGAACTCTTTAAAGCCTTTTGTGAAAATCAGTTGCATTCCCATTGTGTAAATCATTTGATTTAAAAATATCTAGTCAGTTGAAATGTGACAAATATTTGTGTGATTGCATTTGGGCTTAAAAATGGGAAAATACAATTAAAATATCCATTGTAATGGCTGCAGATTGTCTTTGGTTCTCCCTGCTTTGGAAACAGAGCATATAGGATAAGATACTCAAAGTTGTCTAGCACAATAAAACACCTATTTAGTTTGAAGTAGGTACCAAGACACTTGTATTGGGTTTGTGTGGCAAGATTTTGATAGCGGGGGGGCTACAGAAGTGGCATCTGTCAGAAGCTGCCAGAAGCTTCCCCAATATCTGACAGAGCCACTGCAGCCAGCTCTGAGACAGACCCGCCACTGGCCCAGGGCAAGATCATGAGCGATGGTGGTAGTGCCTCTGGGATAAGGTGTTTAAGAAGGGGAAAACCCCTGCACAGTGGCAACTGCAGCAGGAGAGAGGAGTGAGAATATGTCAGAGAAATGGCCCTGCAGACACCAAGGTCAGTGCAGAAGGAGGGGTAGGAGGTGCTCCAGGTGCTGGAGCAGAGATTCCCCTGCAGCCTGTGATGAAGACCATGGTGAGGCAGGCTGTGCCCTGCAGCCCAAGGAGGTCCATGGTGGAGCAGATCTCCACCTGCAGCCTGTGAAGGACCCCACGCCAGAGCAGGTGGATGTGCCTGAAGGAGGTTGTGACTCTGGAGGAATCCTGTGCTCGATCAGGCTCCTGGCAGGACCTGTGGCCCCATGGAGAGAGGAGCCCATGCTGGAGCAGGTTTGCTGTGAGGACTTGTGACCCCACGGGGGACCAACGCTGAAACAGTCTGTTCCTGAAGGACTGCACCCCGTGGGAGGGAGCCATGATGGAGCAGCTCATGATGATCTGTAGCCCATGGGAAGGGCCCATGCTGGAGAAGTTCATGAAAGACTGTCTCCCATGGGAAGGGACCCCATGCTGGCTCAGGGGAAGAGTGTGAGGAGTCCTCCCCCTGAGGAGGATGGAGTGGCAGAAACAACAGGTGATGAACTGACCACAACCCTCATTCCACGTCCCCCTGCACCACTGTAGGGGTAGGAGGTAAAGAAAATTAGGAGTAAAGTTGAACCTGGGAAGAAAGGAGGGGTAGGGGGAAGGTGTTCTAAGATTTGGTATTATTTCTCATTATCCTACTCTGATTTGATTAGCAGTAAATTAAATTAATTTTCCCCAAGTCAAATGCTTTGCCTATGATGGTAATTGGTGAGTCATCTCTCCCTGTTCTTATCTCCACCCATGAGACATTCATTATATTTTCTCTCCCTTGTCCACTTGAGGAGGGGAGTGATAGAGTGGCTTTGGTGGGCACCTGACATCCAGCCAGGGTCAGCCCAGCAGAACACCTTAGTAGATCTCTTCCTTTCATGTAATTAATCCTTCTTTAATGCCATTAATTTTAATGGGACATGAGAAAGTGTTTATATTTTCATGTTACCAGGTTTAGAAAGTAGCACAACGATATAATTTTTATACTAATATACCTTTAGACAGTGCTGAGCATGGACTGTCAAATGCCATTTCTGATGACTCATGCACATAACTGTGGTCATTCTTTTGCTTTGCTTTTCCTTTGATGCTCCGGCCTTTCAACTTCTCCATGATGTCTCTGCTCTTCTGATCCACTCTGAGTCCCTGCCTGACCCTCACTGACTCCAACCTCTCTGCCTCTCATATTAGTTAACCTGCTTCCTATCACCTTATTTTTAAAATTAATTTATTTCTGCTTCTTTTTAAGCATGGGGCTTACCAGACTTCCTTGGGGCAAGGAGAGAAATCAGTTTTCTTTACTGACAAGAAGCACAGTTTTAGAGCTGTGGATGCCATGGTATTCATGAATGCTGAATAAAATAATAAGAATTCAACAGACCAGAATATGTGAATGAAGGACACACTACCTAAGTGAGAGTCAAGGGATGGAGAGAAATTCTATGAAATTTGCCCTCCCACACTTTTTTTTTTTTTTTTTTTTAATTTATTTAATTTAAATAGACTGAAAAAAAGGGAATTCCACTTAACTGAATCCTGCCATCACAGTCAACAAACAGTAATGCACTCCAGCACTTTCCACAAAGCTGGTCTGTATAAGGATGGGTCACTTGGTCTTTGGGTTTTATCTGCTGATGGCAGAAAAATGGGAAGACTCAGAAACAGCCCTAACTGCGCCCAGCCCTTTCCCAGCTCTTCCTCTGGGGTCCTTACCAGGTCAGCCTCTGGTCCATTGCCCCTAGCTTGTAGTACAGCTTGTTTCTCCCTTGTTCCCATGCTCTCCATGATACACTGTTCCCAGTCACACAGACCCTCTCTTTTGGCTTGCTGGGGACTTCCATTCCTTGTCCTCTGCCCCATGTATTTTCTCTTGTCTCTGCTAAATGTTCTCTGGCATCCAGTGCTATGTCAGGTTGAGAATTCACTGCAGCTTCCTGTCCCTGCATTACTTTACAGTCTCCTCATCCAGTGAAATTTCCCTCACGGCAGAACTACCCTGCACTGACAGTTACATTACTACTTTTCATTTTTCCAATGAGCCTAACTTGATAAAAAAAATTTTAATTATCCTTATTTGCTGCTACTGTTGGATCATGTGGCTCAGGCTGTAGTTAACATTTACACTGAGGCAGATATCTAGTATGGCAAATTTTAGCCCTTTCAGTAAAAGTTTGCAAGATTAAAAAACCCTGTATTATAATGGATAGTGTCTGGCAATCTTAATAATAAGCATAATAACTTTAATAATAATAATACCACCAGCAATCACTCATAATACATATATTTTCCTTGATTGTTATGGAAGGTTTCCCTGTAATATTCTTCTGAATTTATATTATCTTTTCTCTCTATGAGTAAATTATAATTGACATGACAATTTATCATTTGAGAACAGCACCATGATGTTACATTTTTAAAGGCTGCTTTTATTCAGATCACACAATGGGACAGAATCTAAACAGAAGAGAAGATCATGTAGTTTGTCTTTCAAGGTCAGTAAGATTACAGTGAAACAAGCAAATTTGGTCTACCATTGAGAGACTTATTACAGCTGTATGCCATAGCTCTGTTTAAAGACCTTCATTACATATTTAAATGTTCTCCTGTTTCAACCAACATCTCCTCTCTCTGTCTCACCCCTTTACAAGCCAAACATATTAGTAGATGAAAACAGTTTGTAACTGTTATTCACCACCTCAGAGAGAAAAAGTGAAGACAGAACATAAAATTTAAAAATGTATACTGCATTTAGTACTGAAATTAAATATAGGTGGATTTTGACTTTATGTTTTTGAGGGACTGACCAGAAAAGTGTTAGTGTGTGATCCAGGATATTAATATAGAGGCAATAATTTTCAGTATTTCTTACAGCTTAAGAGAGAGTTTCCCATAAGTGTGCAGGAATTTAGAGGCTGTGTTTACACTATGAAGGATCCCATCACTTAGATTACTGGAAGGGAAATAAGACAACTTCATCACTAGTAGTATAATTTAGATAATATATTTTTATCTTCAGTTTACCCACAGGTATATAGATGTTGGCAAAAATATCTACATAACAGAGGTATTATAAAGCTTTACTAATGCGCAATCAAAACCTTAGAGAATATATACCAAATGCTATAATGATTTCCCTTTCTTTTCCTCAGACATTTTTAGTCATAAAATCTTTTACATAGTTTCCCAAATCAAATTAATACCCCACAGTAATACTGAGCATGACATGTATGTTTTCCCTAAGTAAGTCTAATTTAGCACATAATGTGCAGAAAAGTTTTGCACTCTTCCTATAGGATATTTTGCTGAAATTACTCCACATAACTCAAAGAGAAGGTACCAAAATAACTTCAATGAGTCTCCTGTTTGCTTAATGTTTGCATGTTGGGCATAACTGATTGACTCTCTAATGTGCCCTGGAGAGTTGTGAAATCCAAAAGAGGAAGTGTTCTCTGTTGAAACAGCATAGTATTATTCATGAAAATAAAACTGCACTGGAAAAAACCCTAAGCCTACTAATTAACATGGGGCTACTGCAAGCAGATCTATTACTTCCTTATATTAAATAATTAGCATTTTTATTACTGTACCATTATATACATCATTGGTTTATTTATTAAAGAAGTGTAAGGGTTCTTAAACTTTCATGAATATGGTTTGGTGCAGTAGAGAATTGCTTTACTGGAACAAGCTATTCCTATCCTTTTTTCTCATTTTCATCACCCATTCTTAAAGGAATGAAAGGTGATAAGCCCAATAAAGCTGAACTTACTGTATCTTTCTATATACACATGTAACATTATCAAGACATTGCAGTGTGTTGCTCCTGTCATCTTTTCACATTTGTAGTTAATACAACTCAGAAATAAGCTAATTCCCTACAATTTCCCTACAAGAGTGTCTGAAGTTCATGGCAGTTTTATCTGGAAACCTATCTTCAAAAGATGCTTGATAGGAATCACATGTCCTCTAGTACCCCCATCCACTGACACGAGTCCATGCCCTGTGAAAGTGTTCTGAAAAAGGGCACAAAACAAAGTATGTACATCTTCCAGTTCTGTCTGAGGGACACAAAGTTCTTTAGGTCTGTATGTGACTGTCCTCCAGTGCCAAGGAGGAATGCTGCCGTTGTGTATTCTGTTTGTTGCTCGGCAAATATTTGATTGTTTTTAATAACTGTGTGTCAGTTCTCATTGCACAAAAAATGTCAGAACAATTGAATGAACTATGATCAGTGTCCAAATAGCACTTGGCAAACATGTCTGCATTATGGTATTTTGCCCACAATTGGGTTTGCTGATCAAACTAACAGCTATTTATTTATTACTGGTGGAAGTAGGATGATATTCTATTTATAAGTTATGGAATATTTCTGACTTATTGAACCTCACAATCACAATAGCAGCATCAACTAATTTCTACATTTGATTTTTATTGTTTTTCTTGGCTTATCTTTGCAAGCCTAATGCAGCAACGAAGTTGAACTAGTCACTGTTCTCTATAGTTATGTCTAGGCATGCTAATGCACTTACATGATTCCCTTCCAGGAATGGATTTTTCCCCCTTTGCAAGGGGAGTGAGTTGGCAAAGATTGTTATAGCTTTAGCCTAGCTTATTTAGACATAAATATTCTTGATAAAGAAGATTGGCTTACAAAATGGAAGAGTAACCCCTATCTCACAGGTAGACCGCAGAATCCACTCATAGGGGACAACCTCCTCTCAGGAATAAATGTGTACTTGATTTCCAAGTCATCATAAAGCTAAAAGTCATCATTATTTATGATCGCAAATAAAATTGAGTTTAAATGGTCTGTAGATACATATTCATTTCTTTCTGAAGATCCTTATCTAGAATAAAAGTGATAGAGTAGTTTGCAATAACAGAAAATTACTATCAAACTTTGAAATACAGAGCTATTCATGTCTTTCTCTTTGATATGTACTTAAAAATTATTATAGACATATGGTACAGGGCAGAATTGGACTTGGACAGAAAAGAAGACGTAATTTTGAATGACGGTTTCTTTTTCTTTTCTTTTCTTCTTTTCTTTTCTTTTCTTTTCTTTTTCTCCCATGGTGTTTTTTTAAATCGCGTCTGAACTTAATGACTAACCATATAAAAATAATAAGCCTAACTTATCTAATACAACTATTAGGTATTTGAATAGAGTACAGTAGAGTGCCATGAGCCGAGAAAGAATTTCAAGAGATTATGGACCAAAGATAAGAATCCCTGACAGATCCCTCTGGAGGTCAGGCAAGGAAAACAAACAAGATGCCATGTGGCCAAAAGATGATCCCTTAACAAACAATTAAAGGATATATGGGCCAGAAAAGGAGGAGAGAAGGAGGGAAAAATTGGAAATACTCAGTTCTACAAGATGATTGAGATGCTGATGGAAGCAAGTATTATATCCCCTCATGTTGCTGATGTCCCAGAAATTCAGCTAATGAAATGCCTTCTGTTTTTTTACAGGCAGTTGTACACTGGTCTGGTTGAACATTTTCCAGTGGTTCCCTCTGTGTAACACATTTATAGCTGATATGCACTACCTGTTTCATGTGCTGCATCAGCGATGCCCAGCCCTCCAGGTTAGGCTCCTCAAGCTACTGCAGAGGTGGGGGGAGCACTGTATGTGCTGGCCCTCCTCCTACCTCCTTGTGAGATCCAGCTGGCCACAGGATGCGAGCAGCTTCCTGAAATAGTGGACAGGCAATATGTGCAGTACTGGGCTCCACAAATGCACAACTGGCTCCCGGAAAGAGGCCATGGACCACATGAGTTTTCTGAAGGCAACATCCAGTTCTGTCTGATTTCCATTTCCATTAGCCTTAGGGGTCTCTCTTCTTGTATGGGCAGCAAATGATCTGAATTAGACTGTGGAAATGATCCCTCCGGTACCCAGGGTGTATTGCACATGGCTCAGCCTAAGAGCAGAGGAACTGAGTGGTTTCACTCCATATCATATTCCAAGTCACATATAATGTACAGTACACTCTGGGGTAATTATCCTATAAAGCATGACATCTTTTTTCAAAAAGTTCCAAGATAATGTTAGTGGTCTGACCACTCAAAGAAAGAACTCTCTCAGGAGGAAGAATGTAATTGGAAGGAGATGTATTGGTGTTGTAGCTTTGTGAAGAGCCTGTAGATATGGGACAAGGTGACTAAGGTTTGCT
The DNA here is from genome assembly GCF_018691265.1 of Tyto alba. NCBI lineage: Eukaryota > Metazoa > Chordata > Aves > Strigiformes > Tytonidae > Tyto > Tyto alba. The sequence continues at coordinate 13,139,110 of NW_024881295.1, forward strand.
CAAACAGGGCAGATTTATATAGTACAGGAAGAAACAACATTTGCTACTGAAGTCATGAGCTTATAGGAAAAGAAAAAAAATTTGCAGTATCCAGCTCTTGAGATTGTAACAAACGTGAATTCTGTCTGAAGACCTCAAATACGCTTAAATTATTGTTAAATTAGTTCTGTGAATAACCCCAGCTGAAGTTAGGAGGCTGGAGAGAATGAAAATGTTTGTGTTTTATTTTTACTTTCTGTGAAAGTACACTTGCTGAATTAGAACACTGAAGTAAGATGAATTCCACAGAATAAATTAGCAGTGTGATGGATTGAAGGTTGGAGCATGTTTCTGGTGGAAAGGGACTCAGAAAATAACAATGTCTATTTACAGAAGAGGAGTTTCCAAACAGGAAAATAAAATAATTAGGAAAAGGAAAGAAAACAACTGTGTTGAAGTGATACATCAAAGATGTATTTACTATTTATGTAACCTATATGCTGTTATAATATTTTCTGTTTCTCTGGCTTTTTCTTCCTTTGTCACAAATTATTTTTGTGTATCTGTGTGTTTTGATTTAGGGGTTTTCTCTTGACTCTGCAACACCTTGGTCAGCTGTCCTGTATGTAAGTGATGCTTTGATCATCATTCTTAGCACTATATTACTCAGAGGAAAAGATAACTGGAGAAGACTTTCTAAACTTTCCAAGTAATCCTACACTAGTCTGTAACAAAAAAAAGATATACTGAAAAGTGAGTTAGGAGTGAAAGCAAAAAAGGAAAAAAACAGAGAAAGAAATACCTAAACTGCAGAGAGCATCTTCACTTTCCTGGTAAATGCACAGGATTTTTGTCCAAACAAAAAGGATCACTGGCTATTCAAGATATAACAACTCATGAACTATAGAGGATATTGATGAATACCATCAGAAACACAGAATGTCAGTTGTTCATGGCTTTTTCCTACTCAGAATGTTGTTCAAAACCACTGGACTACTTACTAATTTGTCCTTTTTTACTCACACTTAATTTCATTTTCATTTGTTGTCATGCTGAGATCTATTAGGGTATTTAATGTAAAGCTAAACTGGATCCTACTGAAGGTAATTTTCTGTGGAAATAAATCATACAGAAAAACTAAAACCTTATTATTTCTGCTATGATAAAAGGAAGAAAGTTTTTTTGTTTTAAAAGGTATTTTTCTCTTGCACTCAAAATGTTTTTCATACTGGGAAATAAGACTTCTAACCATAATTGCCAAATCAACTCTGTAAGTACTACTAAACTAATTACACTAAATTTAGATTGAGTATTTCATAAGCTACTGTAGGTTTTCAGAACTGTTATCACTGTTGCATGCTAATTATGTGTCATATGTCACCAGTTTTTGCAAAACTTATTTTATCTCTTAGTTTCTTACCTTTTCCAAAGCCTCTACTAATGCAAGTGTTTTTAATTCATATTTCTAACTCATTCAGTAAGACTGGGTACGACATCTCAGTGAAATTCAGTGGAGAGAATAATGGAGCTGTGTAAAAGGGAGATAGGTACATAACCTGGGTAGTTATACCCACTCAGGATTTAAAACTTTTTTTTTTTCATGACTGTCTTGATTATCAGTCCTGGAAATGAAAGTGGAGTGTTTACACTGTTGGTTGCAAACACCTCCTGTAGCTGTGAATAGCAAGTGGAAAAATTGGTCTAAATGTAACTCCATTTTGTCACAGCTGGACTGTTTCTATTCTTGAGCTAACTTCTTTACATCTGGACTGGGCAAAATCTTCAGGGTAGACATAATCAAAAGAAAAACAGGAATATCTTAAATGCATCCCTGTGTGGCTAATGAAGGATCTTACTGACCTGGGAATTACAGCATTCATCACAAAATTTTGTGCCTGAGCTCTTATGAGGAGGAGGTGAGCACGTCTCCACCCTGGGAAGATTCGCTGATGCAATTCACTGTAGGAGCTCCACTTAGCCTACATAGACACATCTTACAAAACTTTGTTAATTAGTCTAGGCTTTATAACACAGTTCCCAGTATGCTATAATTAGAAGGACTGCTGGACAACAGGTATGTGATGTGAATCAGTGAGCCAGGTCCCCAAGCATGGAAAACTATGAACAACCTGGAAATATACCAAGAAAAGAAAGAGTACTACAAAGAAAATGCATTTGTATTCTGAAAGCACAGTCAGGATGCAGTAAGACAGAGTAGATCAGAAAATGACCACACAGAAGAAAAGCATCACTCAAGGAAATAGGAAATGAGCAGATTGTCGTGATGGAACTGGAAGAGACAGCTCTCTCAAGGGTTGTATGGAATATGTTTGTGAAAGAGCAGGAAGCATAAAAATGCAATGCTATGGAGGAGAGCCTAGATGCCAAGTGAAGAGACAGTGACAGGACAGATATGAGACTGAAAGTAACAGTAGACTGAAAGGGAAGGAATGGTAAAGGGAAAAAAGAAAAGAAAGTTATTAGAAGAAAGAGTAAAACTTGTGACTCAGCTGTTGCACAGACTCTTTACCTAAACTCACATGTGCTGGAAGGATGATGAAACCATTTTAAGTCACGCTTTTTTTGGATTCTGAAAAAGAGGATTTGTCGCATGGAAAGGGCAGCAGGTGGAGTACTCCAGTGTTGATCCCTGGTTGCTGAAATGACTCAGGCAGCTACCCATAATTGGGGTAACTGAGACTGCCCTAATCTGTGACCAGGGAGTGTTCAACTAGTTTATTGCTACCTCTCCACTTTCTCTTGAGATGCTTTACATACAGTTCTTGTTTGGCATAGTTATCTTCCTCAGTGAGAATTAAGATGAGCATCAGATTACTTACTGTATGGTAAAAAAGTTACTGGTGTCAGAACACTTCATTAGAAACTTTGAAGAACACATCTCTTAAAATAATTTCAATCACGTTATACACACAAACACATATATATGAGAATAACAAGCAGTATTTTATATGGGACAGTAAAAGGAGTTAAAAAAATCAATTAAGAAAGATCAGGACTCTTTATAGGACATAAAACTCCCAGAGTTTTGTGCTTACTGACTGCAAGGCACTGAGGAGAGCATGTAATGAGGAGCATTGCTAAAGCTCCTCATAATCTAGAAGTTTCAGTTGCTATGGTATGGAAAAGGTTGGTTGGATCATGCTTCTATTAAAGCATCATTGATGATATATCTTTGCCTGTATCAGGATTCATTCTCTGAAGATTATGCTAGTACATCCATACACATCATAATTGCCATAGGTGTCTTCAAATAGAGCAGGAACTACGCTCTAAGAAATGTGGTGGCTGGAGACAATAAGCACATACGCTAAATAAAGGGGGATCATTCCTGCCTGTCTGAAATTCATTCAGCTAGAAAGAAAATGAGAAAAAAAAAATCTGGAGAGGATGTAATTTCTCTATTTCTCTGTAATAAGAAATTGTTCTCATCAGTTTCTGAAACACATTACAGGCATTCTCTAAGTTAAAGACTGTGATTTCCACAATCTACCTGTGAAGAAAACAGAAAATTGGACTGTTGTGAAGGAGGAAAGAGCCTCCCACTGCCATTTTAGGGTATCTGTACAATGGAGGTGCCCTTTACTCTAACAGTGGACACTGAAAAATTTATTGCTTAAATTCCTACTGAACAGAGCTGTCTGCAGATATAGCTACAAGTTCAGTGATAGCTTTGCCAGTCAGAAGAGTTCTCCAGAAAAACATGTGAGATGACCAGGAATATGCAATCCAATTTCCAATAGTATGGGTCAACAGAAAATGTCCTCACCCTAAGTAAAGGTGAAAGAATGGTTGCTTCTAATTTAGGAATGGCTTGTTTAAATTTTCACATCATCCGTGTAAACACAGGCAGTGTATGGAACTGTAAACCTACAGCTGAATCTCAGACACTAAAATAAGTAGTACAGATAGAAAATAAAAAGAACAAGCTGACAGAACATGATTAGAATTGTGTCTAGTTTGCTTTGTTCAGTTTTTGCTTTAGCAGTTTAAATCACAGTTCTTAGTATTAAAACATACCGGTTCAGGCAGCTGTTAATATCCTCTGAGATTTAGAAGCAATTACATTTAAAAATGGAATTGCAGAAGATGTATAAACAGGAATGATGTTTTAAAGAAATTAAACAAAACCCTTAATTGCAAATCCAGTCATATGGTTGAGAACAGGAATAAAGCTTTGTCAAATAAAATCTCAGTGACATGAAGAAGTAATAATCTGATGTTTTATTGCATGAATTAGGTGTTTCTTTCTAACTACTAAATACTCGCCTGATGATCAGTTGCTGTCACATTCAGAACTGTAAATTTCACCAGAAAAATCGAGTGTGTCCAACGAGATGCATTGCTTATTATGTATCTAGGACAACGGCACCAGGGACTAACAGACTACGGTCCTAGCACAGACTGTGGCCATATCATGTCAGGTTCCTTTCAGTAATTTCATGGAAATAAGTAATGACAATAAACATTTGTAATTCTAAGTGAGGCTGAGAACAGTCTTGGTGTCTTTTTTGATCAGTTATTCTTCCATAGTAATCCATGATAAGAAAGATTATCTCACCCACTGTAAGTGAAACTGTCCAAGTTTTTTACTTTTATACTCCAGACAAAAATTGAATCCTGTTCAGTTTTGTTCCACTCTTTCCTTATAAATTCCTAAATGGTATGAAACTTACTTGGGTTAAGATTTTGTTACAATCCCCAAATTAAAACCATGTTCATTTTTGTAAGTTTAGCCAGAATTTTCAAGGAGGTTTGGGTGAAGCATAGAGCTTGCATTACACGTACAGAAAAATTTGGCTGATTGATTGTGTTGGCATTACAGAATGCTGATCTTACAGCACAGCAACATCTTGGCAGATACCACAATACTTTTTTTATCAATATTTATATTAATTTTTTATGAGACTTCTCATCAGTTGTATTTTCCCAATGATCATGTCTGTGTTTGAGAATCCTATAGGTCTTATTTAAGATGACATTATAGCCTGCAGCAAAACACAAGTACAAATATCTGCTGAAGCAAATGATGCAAATGGTGAGGATCATGAAACAAAATGACACAGAGAACATGAGCAGTTATATCACATGCACATATACTTTCCTGACCTTAATCCTTAAAGAATGACTTCACTTTTTGACATGTTACAGTAATTCTGTAGTTTGTAGTTCAGGAATATCATGTAAAATTGAGGAGAAGAAGGATCATTCTAGGTAACCTTTGTGTTCAGTAACAACCAAATAGCTCAAATATTAACAACTACTCAGAATAAATATTTGAAAACACTGCTGTGAAATGACTGACTTTCAAGAAAAAAGTTATGCAGCCATATAAAATTTCTAATTTGAAAAACGTGGAATTAAACAAATAATTTAACCTCATTTGTTTCCTCAGTTCTAACTGTAATCCAATATCAAAAGAACTGTATGGTGTTTATTTAACTCAGTGGTTGAGTTATATATCTTGGATTCTACATAGTTAAAGTTTAAATTTGGATAAAAAACATTTGTCTGAATTTATTGAACAAATAACTGGAATTTTAAAAAGTATTATTTGTCTTTATCAAAGTTTTCACTTGTTAGAAAGCAAATCCCTTCAAAATAGTTAAGACTATTTCTTGCTCTTTTTGTGATAGTACATTCTAGGTCTTGTATTTCACCTTTTATAAGAAGACATTTTCACAATTTTTGAGACTATTAAACAAATACTTTCTCAGCCAGAAACATGAATTATCACAGTGCTTACTTTTGTCTATGGAGGAACAGAAAGAAGAGCTTCAAAGTGGTCTGCCTAAGCAGTCTGATTCTTCTCTCAGTTACTGGTGTATATCTGCTGAACTTTCCCACTTAGAACCTGATCTTGCATAACTGAATACAATGAGAGATTTGCTGTTGACTTCGGAGAGATGTGTTAATGTCTTTAATGAAAAGTAAACCCCAAACTGTTCTCTTTCGGAGCTGAGCTAGACAGGACTGAAAGCTGAAATTACAGCTTCAGTGGAGTCATATTTCCAGTACTGTAAGAAGAGAAAAAGGTGACTGGGAAAAGGAGAGCAGCCTAATCACTGATCTCTATATTTATAGGCATCAGAAAAACAAAGAAATATTTAAAACTAATGAGTTATCCTTGCCTGCAATAATGATACATGTGAACAAACATCTGTTTAAATCCTTTGCATTTCACTTCTGAGAAGGTAGAATTGGATACCCTGCCCATGCTCCCCCAGGATAGCTGTACATATTTTGTCAACATTATGACAATACTTCGGGTATTTTGGAACATTTACTTTTACTGTCAAGCCTGTTCGTTGAATTTATACTACGTAGTATCAGCACAGATGCTTTGTCCCAGCAGCCTTTGAAGAGAAATGTTAATGAGGATTGTGCATGGATATGAACACCAGGATTAGAGCTCTAGGAAATACAGGGAAGCATGAAACTGCCTGAGAACTAGGCATAAAATGAGAGTTAATGATTGAGAAGCAACAAGTGCTTGGTGCTTACTGAATACATAGCTCTGGGGGTATTTCACAATGCAATTGAACAAAAGCCTACAAGAAGATAAGGAAAATGTACAATTTTTTTATACCAATATAGGTACAGACTTCCCCGTGAATATACCTGTATGTGTGGGCTTGATTATTTTATCTACAAAGGCAAATTCATGACTCTCTCAGTGGGATGAACTATATGTTGTATTATATCCTAGGAAAGGTAAACTATGAATGGTATTTGAAAGCTGAGTTGTACTCTCATATCATAACTAAAGTTCTGAGCTTGAACTGAACTTTCAGATGGGAGGTCAATATAGCTAATAATAAATCTAGAAGATCATCCTCTAGTCCAGTCACAATACAACTAATTCTTATCACTCTACAAATTTTAATTCTGTTGAAACCAAGTTAAGGCATACCAGTGTTGTAAGGCAATAACCTCAGATAGCTGTATTTGCAAAAGAGACATGTCCTTCCTGGCAAACTGGAAATAATTCATGACTTCTGCACACAGTGTTAAGAATTTCAAAGTTCAGACATATACTTGAGAGAGTTAGAAGCCTGGCAGATAAAGTGAAAGATTCTGAATGGGTTTTTTTGGTTAGGTGACCAAGAAGTTCCCTTTGATTGAAAGACAGCTGAACTGTTGTAGAATAGTAAATGGGCAATTGCATTCTTTGTTGAAGATTTTACATTAACATTTAATAAAGGGGAATAAAATCAGCTAATAGTACTGCACTTCTGCTTTCCCTTATACCATATATCACATGGAGAAAGCCTACAATGAAAGAAAATAAAGGCTGTAAAACTAAATACAGGAAAAAAATTGAATTATCATTACTTATATTTGAAGTTATCCTTCCCTTGTGTATATTAATTATTCTACAGTTTAATTACATGATCACACATTAATTTTTTCTCTAGACTCCACACTCAGTCACGCACAGAATGGGTGGTACTTAGTGCCTAAGGTTTTTTTAACATTTGTTTCAGTGTGCAGCCCCAGGCCTCACATATATTCAAACCACATCCTGAAAACATTTTTTTTTTTTTAATTTCCACATGGACTTATCTACTTACATTACAATATCTAAGTGCCTAACCAATATTAATTAAACTAGTTCCTAACACTTTTGTGAGCTAGATGGCCTTATGGCTTCCCATTTACAAAGGAAAAGTGAGCCACGGCAACATCTGCCTGCGTCAAGTAGTGCAGAAAATGTCAGCCAAAATGGCTAAATTCTGGTAATGTCATGAGTTGCTAATTAGATGATCTAGTGATAGAAAGCATAAACACAACCTGTAAGTGAAATTGTGCTCCGTAGTCACTCTAATAGTTTTTCAACATTTCTTTTACAGTTACTTGCATCATTCTAGGGTTTATTAGTAGTAATAACACTTTAGTCCAGCATTTCAAGAGTAATTATATAGTGCCTTCTTATAAAGTACTGGAGTAATAGAATCAATGACTAAAGTTGCTATAGCTTCTTTATTTGTGAGCTGTGATCTTCCAAACAGAACAAATACTTCAGAGTAACTTCAGGAGAGGTTTCCAAGGAAATTTTAGATGCCACAGGGAATTGTAGGAGCATGCTCATTCTTCAGTGAGTACCGCATAAAACTACACTTTCAATATGCTGAGTCCACATTTTTGTGAATTTTCCAAGAGAGGAAATGATCGTATAATGACTTTCATATTGGGCTTGTGGTGACATCTCTATACAGATCTCAAAGACCCCAAATTATTGTGCCACAAGCCGTGACATGTTACAACAACCAGAATTAATGAATCTGGCATACTTTGCCAAATAGAAAGCCATTTTCTTGTATATTTAAATGTGCTAAGGTAGGTGTGGAAGAGACATACTGCTGCACACTGGAGTTGACAGAGAAAACATGGAGATCATAGCTAGGTGAAAAATCCCTGTGTTTGTATAGACACTTCCAGAAGTGAGTATGTGAATAGGAGCTGATGCAAGAATGCAGGAGTTAGTTGTATTCTGAGTATGGCACTTGCTCTTTAGGTGTCAGTTACTGTTGCCTTTGCATTTCCATTGCCTAGATGAGGATAATATTATTGCACAAAGTTTCTGTGAAACTTACTATAAAAAAAACCACTTGGAAATGGCAGAAGGAAAGGTATTATATAAATATCATAAATACTGAAAACTCTAAGATGCTACTGATGGTTGGATACTTATTCCTGGGTAAGAATTATGAGTTTGTTCCTTTTCCTTGTATTGTTTATATTTCTCACAATATGTATGAGACACACGTTTTACCCATGGAGGATCTTGGATTTTTATTTATTGTAAGACATTTTTTTTTTGTTTTGTTTTAAAGAAATGTTGCATGTATTTATATGCATGCAAATTCTTATTCTATTCAGGTACCTAAAACCTTTGGTAATTGAAGTTGTAGTGTAGAATTTATGGTGTTATTTGTAAAGTAGCTTACTCGAAAGTAAACCAAAAAAATCTAGTATTCTCTGCCTTGAATCTAGAGAAAACAAAATTTAGTTTTCCTAGCTGTTAAACTTAAATCTACCTCCTAGGGTCTTACTGTAAATCTCACACACCTTATTAATAATACTGGCCTGAATTTGTAGGATAAAGACAGTTGTAAAGCTTATCTCCTGCTCCACAGTTATTAAGTTGTCAAATCAGGGCACTTAGGTTAAGATTAATTCTACTGAAATGTCTGCTCCAGTTAATTCCCAGAAACATTCTGCAATAGGACATATCAGACCAAACACCATAAATAGTTGTAGCGTAATATTATTTTAAGGTAAGACATATGTGCTGCTCAGTTTATGGCTGGTTTTATTTGTACCAACCTAGAGGAACAAGACATTCATGTCCTCAAAACCTCTCCCTAATGTCTAGCTGTTGCAGTTGTATCAATTAGAACATATATACACTCACAGCCTGCAAGAGTCATGATTAGGTCCCTATACCTGAAAAAATTACAATTCCTACAATGGCAGAATGATACAGACAGTCTTCTGATTATGCATTAAAACAAAAATATTTGAGAATTATAAGGTGAAAATTAGATGCCTAAACTGCCCCTGCAGTCCTCTTCTCTCCCCAAAGATATTAACTTCTGTTGATGAGGTTTTGACTAAAATTACTTCTCTGGCAAATTCTTTGTCATCAACGATAACTTGAGGAGATTCTGGCCCCCTGTACCTCTGTCTCCTCTTTTGAAAGGTATATTTAAGCCAGAAAATTTCAATGGATGGTTTTGAACCGCCCTTATCAAGAAACATACAAAAGTCTTTCTGAGATGAAACATAATCCAGTCAACAAAGGTTAGAACAGGGAAGTGGGGAAGACGGTTTCTTGCAACTGCTGTTGTTACACACTATGCATAATCGAGCTACTTAAAGAGCATTATGAGCTGGGCAGGACCTGCTCTATTCACACGTAAGTCCTTGACACTTAGAACATTAAGGAATCCACTACACAACATGCACCAAACTATAAAGGAGTTATGTGCATCTTTAATTTTGTTTCAATTTTATGTTAATTTAGGAATTCCTAGGCATGCATTTTTGTGATTATTTCATTACCATGATAGACTAATAGCATGTTCTAAGCACTGAAGGTCTAGTCCGATGGAGATTTGAAAATGCAGATGTCAATGACCTGGCAGAGTATTTATGCTAATGGTTTCCAATAATGGACCAGGGCTCAAGTTTTCTGTGAGTGCCAAAGGATCTCTGTATCTTATGGCACAGCAAACACAGTCTGTCGCTTTCTTGATCTGTATAGGTCTGATCCCAAGTGTGCAGTTTTTATTTGGAAACTGAACAGTTCTAATTGCTGTGACAACGGAACACCACAAATATAACATTTCAAGAACAGCTCTTTTTCTTTTTTTTTAGTTTTATTTTTAAAAAAGCAATAATGCAAAAAACCCCTAACTTTCCTAGACTTCTCTATCAATTACAAAACAAGATGCTCCAATCTCAAAAAACCCAAATGACATTTTAATTGACGAGCAGTTTAGCATTTTTGATTCATATACTATTTTATATGCTATAATTCATGACTACTGGGTTTGAATCAATTATAACTACTAAAACAATACAAGGGCATCAAAAACATATCTGTTTCAAAATACACCATTTTGGGACAGCTCCTGTATTCTGTTTAAGGATTATAAGATATATGTAAGTGCAGTTGGGTTTCTGGTCTTCCAAGTGACTGTATTTTGAACTGATTTATCAGAGGTACACTTACCCAAAGTTTTTCAAAGAAGCTTTTGGACTACTAAATCCTATTTTTCTAGTACTCCAAGGGAGTAGAATTTCAGAGGTGTTCTTTAATTTAATTTTTGTATTACGATACAAAGGTATCATAGAAGAACTGGTATGTATCAGAAAATCTAGAAACAGTGACCTTTCACTGTCACCTTTATATAAAAACTGAAGTCCATGACTGAACTTATCTCTTTAATCATTTGAACAGCGAAAGATGAGATATGAACAAGTGGAAAATAAGAAAGACCAAAATGGATTTCAAGAACACAGGGATATGCACCCAGAAGTCATTGCTGGAAACATGACTGAGTGCAGAACTAATGTGGGCTGTTAGCAGATTTGCAAAACGTGTGTGCAAATCCTATTTTTGGATTAAATGACTCATGTTAACTACACACAAGCCAACTAACTCTCTGAGTACAACAGAAATAACTTAAATGCAAACATGTCCTTCAAAGAATGTTTTGGGGTCTTTTTTTTTTGTTTGTTTGTTTTGTTTTGTTTTGTTTTGTTTTTTAGACAGGCAAATGACCTGTTGGTAGAACTGGCACAGGACATAGGCAGTTGCTTTGGGAGGCCATTGACAGGAGGTAGTAGACACATCCTTTGCCTATGCCTATATGTAACTAGGTCAGGATTTCTGTCAGCCTGATCAGTGAGAGCCACAGCAATTCAGAATTTAAACTGCCATCATCTTCCTCCACCAGAAATGAAAGAATGAGGCCACATTGCCCATATAATATTAGTCAGGAAAAGACAAGTCTCTCCAACCATGTAGGTTGAGTGCCCTCTCTCTCAGGAACTAGGCTCCTGTCCTTCCCATAAGGAGCTGCTCCCTGTGTCAACCCTTTTCCCTTCCTGTGTTGAACAAGAAATTATATGAGAGGGGAGAGAAGTTGCAACTGGAGGTTAAGTGCCTTCCTCAAGGTTCCTCTCCAGTAGACCCAAAAACTTATATAAGTGACTAGAGATTAAAAGTTAACATGCTTACAACAGAGCTATACTTACTTTCTGATACAAATATCTCCATTTGTCTCTTGGGCATAATAATAATTCACCACATATCAAATGCTTTGATGTCCTACATTTACGAATGTATCTTCATTTGCCATTAACATGCTATAGAGAAAGAAATTGGAGGGAAGAAAATCAAGTATGTATTGTGATGATCAGTATGTGCTTCTGTAGCTAAACTGATGGAACATAAAGTAGAAACCATTAGCATCACTTCTCAGAAAGATAGACCTATTGAAATCTGGCTCTATTTTCTTAAGCACATAACTGTCCCAGTCTTAAACTCTTTATTTCAGACACAGCTGACTAACAAGACTGACTTAGCTTTGTGCTAATAATTCAACATAAACCAACATGAACCTTATTAGAATTAACTTTAAGACTTTCTGGCCACAAGAAATTGCAGTTTCCTTACAGCAAGAGAGGTTGGACTTAGTTGCATTCATAAGTGTTCAAAAGTCCTCAGCCTCTCAATTTCCTAAACCTATCCTTAATTCCTGATTTATTCATATCGCGATGAATAATTCTTACTCCACAACTAATAGAGCCCTGCAGGGTTATAGAGAAGGAGTTACTGAGGTGGTGCAGACTTCAAAGAAGTCAAGGGAAGCAGGGGAACTGGTGCAGGTAAGGGCAAGTGGCTTTTCCTTTGTTATAGTGGGGAACCAATGACTACAGGGGTCCAACCATCACATTGTAATGGAGTGCTTCTGTAGTGTTTGGGGAGGCCCTGTTATGGAGTTGTGACTAGGGTTAGAATTAAAAGCTAGGGCTAGAGTAGCTTTTGAGAAGGTACAGCAGAGAATGCTAAGTACAGCAGTTGTAAATACCTTTACTGTTTAGTCACAGGTCCTGTAAATATCCATGGGCTATGGAGTATGACAAAGTTTAAAACTGGTGTTAGGGGTTAGGACTGTAGCATCTAGAAACTACGTTTGGTGTTAAACATCAGATAAACAATAAGATTAGGGAGGAAGACATCGCTGGCAGATATTGCCTTATACTTTACTGTAGGAGAGAATCATGTTCTCTGGTATGGTATTAGGAATAAAGATAAGGATGAGGTACAGGCTGAAGAAACAAGGATTTACAAAACCTGCTCCAAAGTATCTACGAGTCAGACTCCTAATGCTATCAGCTCTCTTAATTGTGTGTGCTTTATGGTAGCTCATCATTTTGTCTCCTGTCATAATCCTGACTTGAAACCTGCTCTTTCCATCATAACTCAGCCCTTCTGAGGACTATATTGGATAACCACATACAGAACCAATTACATTTCCAGAAACCACAACAGCAAAGTATTTTTTCCTGAGAATTAGTATTGAACCATTAAATAGTATCCTTAGTCAACCATTTGCCAGGATATGTTCAAAGTTTCCAGCAAAAATAAATACTGCTTCTTGCCAGTGTCACCATCTCCACATCCCTAACCATGTTTTTAAGATGAAGGGAAAGCTGTTTGTTTGTTTCTCCAAAGGGATTCACAGACTATTTTAATAACAGCGCAGGTTGGCAAAATTGTAGTTATTAGAGTCTGCCTATCTGATGTCCCCTGCTCTAGCTGTTCACTTTCCAGTACAGTGTTGTAGTCTTTTCTATCAGAGGTCACAAGGGTGTTATATTTTACAGAGAATGATACAATTCTGAATTACTATTGTGATTTGTGATAAAATGCACTGTGTGTATCAAAGATTTAAATAAGTGAAATGTACCATTCCTATTAGCTGTTGGCTTTGTGGATTTAAGTAAAAGTTTAAAACTCTATCAGCTTAACCAGCAAGATGCTTTATCCTGTAGCTATTGCTTTGTTATTGTATCTTGACTGTATAATCAATCAAGCCTCTCATTTATTAAAGCATTTTCTAGCCTGTGATAGAATGTGAGAATACCACAGCAAACAAGAGGAATACATAGATGACGCCATTATGTTTTCAGGCTAAATCTATTAGAAGATGGAAGCATGAATTACTGGAATTTTTTTTTTTTTTTTTGATAAAATAGAACAATCAGGAGAAAAGAAGGAATAGGATTAAGCAGAGTTTCATACGTTTCCTGTAGAGAAGTTAAACTTTTCAGATAGAGTTTTCTCTGCCCAAACCATGGCTACTAATTTTGTTTTGCAAAATACTATAACCATCAGAATTTGTGAGCAGAATTTAGCCTTCATTCTCAAAAGGCTTCTCTGTTTAAAAGAAATCAGCCATATACATTTGTTAACTAACTGGAATTTGAAGTTCTCTAAGTAATACTGAGACATGGTACATTCGTACATTACAAATCTGTTTAAAGCACTTTTACTATTCTGAAACCCCCAAAATCAACTATGCAGAATCCAAACATGGGAAGAATCAAAGCACTTAGAGATATTTGAACACTTATGAGAAAACACCTGCAGGAGAGTTCTGTGTATTTATTATTACTCATGTGGCCTGCAATCAGAACATCAGTCAAGGACTCACTCTGTCACAACATTTACTGTCAAAAAGATACTGCTTACCTATAGCTAACAGCTGGATAGATAGCACAGGCATATATAAATGACTTATATAAGAATAGAGTGCAGTAGCTTAATTTTTTTTTTTTTTTTTTACTTTGCACACAGCAAAGGATTGTAACAGATCAGCAGTTTAAACGGGGTTCAATATGTATGCTAAAAATACCAACGAGGTGCTTCAAAACAAAACAGCAATTTTGTTCATTGTCTTGCACCTGCTAGTTCTTGACTCAGCTGTGTAATACATTCGCATTGGTTTATCCTATTCTAACAGATTCTTTGCATTTAGTTCCCTAGTTTCAGAATCATCTGAAAAGAAAAAAAAAGAAATCCTTCCCTGAAATGTCTCATTTTATTTCTTTATAGAGAACACCTGATCACTTCCCAGAGGGATTCAGTAACAGCCTGTGCAGTAGTCAGTCTCCTGGCTTCCTCACCTTTGGAGGACTTCTCCTCTAACAAATATAGAACAGTCTCATTTAAAGAAATAAGACTCTTATTTTTAGCCATAGAAACTGAGTATCTAAGGACATGCTGAATCATGTTATTCCAATGTGATTCACAATAGCAATGTACCGTACATTTACTCACCCACACTTTGGGAATTTTGAAAATGAAAAGGGAAAAATTAGTATTTTCTATGTAGTCCCTCTCACCCTCCCATGGGCTTTGAGGAACCATTGTTTGTTCTTCCCTGACATGACCCCTACCTCTACACTTACAGCATTGCTGCCTCTGAAAATTCAAAGTGGCTGCTCTGATGGGCAGAGGAAAGGTGAAATTATTTGTTATTGACAGCTAGAAAAGAACTAGAGGCCAAACTAGAGTAAAATCTGTGGGCTGAAAGATGTATTATAACATGCTTTGGGGCAGCTAAATAATGGTGTGAAGGTAACTGCTGAATTGCATGCTTGTGTTATAGTCACCGACTTCTCAATATTTAAACTGTGGTTTGCAATTAAAATATCTACAGAAATATATTCTACCCTTTTTTTTAATGACAAACATCAGTTATATGAGAAGCATCAGGGGTGTGGGTGGTGGGTGGTGTGTGTCAGTAACTGCCCTCTGACAGCCCTGAAAGGATCTTAAACTGTTCTGCTCTTGAAGAATTTATGAATTTGACCTCAGCAAAGCAGAGCATACATTCTTCATCCTATATCACTGAAAGCAGGAGGACATTCAGAAAGACAAAGTACTACCACAGTAATACTGTAGTCCTTGTGCTTGACTGTTGGCAGCACTGCAGTTTGCCAGCAGAGCCAACAGTGGAACTGAACAGAGACATTAAAAAGAATGCATAAGAAAGCTTTAAAAAGCTAACATCTGGATACAGTTACTGGAAAAAATTCACTGCTGTGACTGACATCTGGACTGACGACCTGCCAAAAGCTACCTATTAAGCAGCAAGACAGTGATTCTGTTGTTCAACCAGACATCGAGGGACGTCAAATAATCACACAGCCCCATTTGGCAGCTGGAGGAAGACCACGGCGCTGGCTCTGCATGCGGCAGGCAGCGCCCCGCTCACCCGGCTGTGGGGGGCTCGCTGAAGGTCACAGCCTTGCTCTCTCCTTGGTGCTGTGTCGCAGCACACGGCAGCCTGCTTCCTGCTGCTGGGGGGGAGCAGTCCTGGCCAGGGCTGGAGGCGGCCGCAGCAGCCAACAGCAGGATGCCCAATGCCTGAAGGTTCTCCTCATCCCAGTTTTGTACATTCCCCTCACCTCATTTTCTGTCCCGTGGCAGCAGCAGTTCAACACCAGCTCTAGATCCTGGCCTTGTGATGAAGCAAAATTCAATAAGCCTGAGGCTTGCTCTGGGGAGATAGCAAATGTCTCAGAGATGACCATAATGGGCTGTAATAGAGAGCTGGAGGAGAAAACCAAAGCGCGTTCCATCATTCGAGACATTATTTTGTTATCCCTGATATAGTGATTTGCTTCACAGTTTGCTGACACCTATCTTGCTTGTGCGCGTAGATTTTGGGATGTTCACATAGCTCACTAGGCATACAAAACTGGAGGCTGGTTTCAAAATACTCCTTTGAAAATAGAACTGAATATATTTTTTACTACCTCTCTGTACTATTGCCTCAAACCTGTCAGTGTTTAAGAGACATTTGGACAATGCCCTTAACAACATGCTTTAACTTTTGTTCAGCCCTGAATTGGTCAGGTAGTCAGACTACATGATCGTTGTAGGCCCCTTCCAACTGAAATAGTCTATTCTGTCTCTTCTGTCTATTAAAGATTTTAAGTGGCAGCGGTACTATTTCTCTGAAGTTGATATGACTTTTGCATATGCACTATTAGTAAGATGATAGGTTCGGCCATTTCCAGAGAATACATAAGCACAGATTTACATAGTTCTACAGTAAACTTGATTAATACTACAGATTTCCATATGAAAAATGTGCTTATTTTACTCTGATTAACAAACAAAGCAAGAAGCCTCTGTTGTCACATGAAATAATTACATCAAGAAAAAAAAAAAAAAAAGAGTTCTCTATCTGATTTTTTTTTTTGAATGGTGAATGGAAAAGAGGAGTTGATTATATGATGGTCATTATATTGGCTTGGAGAGACTAATTCAGCCCACATCCTGATGAGCGTACAAGTGGCTAAAGTTTATATTTGGATGAAAGTTATATAACTGTGGGAAAGGTAATGCATGCTATGGTACGTGACAGATTTATTACCTTAAATGCCCCTACATTCCTCAATTTTGAAAGTAAAAAGTCTAACAATGTTTTTATGAACATAGCACTAAATGATCCATAAAGAAATTGCAGTTATATCAGAATGTATGGTTCTCCATGTACACACCTGAAAGTCAAAGCTGCGCAGCAAACAGGAGGGATGTTTCCTGCTGGAATGAGAGACAGGAATTTATTACATTGCTATCGAGTCCCATTAATTTTGGGAAGCAGTTTGTCATCCTTAACATCTGCACAGAAAACACGTTTACCAAGAAATGAGGTGATGGAGAAACAGCAAAAACTGTTAACATTGAAATATGCCCGAAACAAGAGGCAACAAACAGAAGGGTGTGACACCTCCATAGTTTGAATGAACATCAGATCAGAATTTCTAGGACTTTATGGAAAACGTCTCAAACTACTTGAAGGCCTAGAACAGTACTGTAAGTACCCTGCTTCTCCTCTGCTCAAAATAATTAAAATTATCTTCTGGCATAATTAATTTTTACTTATGTGAATTAGTTTCCTTGCATTCGTAGCTCATCTTGGGACCGATCTGTTCTTCTCTTTTTTGGATGTTTTTTTGTGGGCCAGCAATAACTTTTTTCCCCTTCCTCTGTAGCCCAAAGGTTCCTCATTCCCTGAAAAGGTATTTTCTGTAGGGCTGTGCTTTCCAGCCCTGTCTGCCACAGCCTGATGATTACTGGCACTTACTTTCTTAATTTTTCTACTTTTGGCTTTGTGAGCTCTGAAAAAAGCCTGCCCTGAGCAGGTCTTGAGAGTCCTTTGTACATCATCTGTCTGACTGTTTAATCCCTTCCTTCTCCAAGGCTTTTTTGTTAAGTAAGAGAAAACCTAGGCTCTAAGATGAGAAATGATCATGATTTTCTTGACTTTTCTTGTCCCACAGTCTTCCTTTAAATGATTTACTGCTTGAAGTCTCCTTCAAATAATCTTCCTCCCCCGTTTCCAGAATGGTGTATATGATTTTTTTTTCAAAGTGACTCTTCACCACCCCCATTTTTTCCTAGCCTTAGGTGCATAGTATTCATTACAAGGGTCTTGACCAACTTTCATTGAAGCCAACAGGAATTTTTGTCACCTCAAATAGAAGTCAAATCTTAAAATAAATCCTGTATGTTCTAGTATATCCTTCAGAGAAATATGATAATCAGCTCACCTTACTACACTCGCCCACATATACATCTTTCTACTCCCCCCCTAATAAGAACAAGGAATTTGGTCATTAACTTCTTATTTAGACACCTAAAATGTGGCCTGAATTGAGAAGTATTTATCATGCAGGTAGTTTCACTGCACATAAAATAAAAAACCACATGAAACAAGAGCACAAAACCAGCAAGGGCATGTTTTGAACCTCTTTAACTGCTACTAAACACAACAGTAAAAAAGCCCAACAAAACTGAAGAAGGTAGAGGAGCACAGATGTCAAAATTTTGTCTTCATTATTCAACTGGTAAAGGAGTTTTATCTGGTATAACCAAGAGCAGACAATATTGAGGATGGCAAATATGTGTTGCAGTCGTAATGAATTAAAATGAATGTGTAGTTATGTATCCAGTAGGGATTTAAAAAAAGTACAAACTCACATGCTTTACAGATATTTCAGAACATAAAACCATTAAAGGGGAAAAGTTCAATTCAGTGTCTGAGCTCATGTGACAGAGGTGGTGAAGTATGCTCACCATGAATAAAAATAGAAAACTTGTAAGTACATAAATGAATGAAGAGCTTTTTAAAACACATGGCCTACAGCATTTGCTTCCAGAAATTTTGACACATTTGTCCATCAATATGTGAATCAAAAAGATTAGCTCGAAATTATTTTCCTTGGAAAGAAGGAAAACACCAAACAAGAAAAGAGTGAGAAAGATTTTCTTTGCAACAACTTCCATTTCTTGCTATCAGAACACTGAATAAACTGTTTTATGTACAAGTTGCCCTGCTGAACAATATTGTTTTGATGTTGAAATTTCTCCGATCGTCTGCCACATTTGACTGCATGCAAATAATAATGCTCTCATGATGAGAAAGAGGAGAAAAAAGCCCAAACTATCATTTCATATACCAGGATTAAAAATCTTCAATGCTTGAGAAGAAACATGATCAAAAGCTGCTAAAGAAACTTCTTCCTGTAATGAAGGTGTTACCAGAATACTATTTAGGATTTTATGACAGAAACAAGATAAGCTCATTTCATAAGGCATATAACTACAGGTTACTGACATAGATAAATTCATGTCATCTTTTTCACCATATCTCATTGTCCTCGTATCTCGTATCGGTAGATATAATTTAACTAATAGAGATTATTATTCTTATGCCTCCCAAAGAGCAGATGTTTCGAATGCAACAAGAAGTAGCAACTCATGTAATACATGACAATAAACAAAACAAATCACACCTCCTTAATAGTATTGTCAAAAAATTACTTCCCTAAAAATAAGAATAGAGTCGAGATACAAAATTTCATTATAATAACATTAATAATATTACAACATTTAGAGTTTTCTGCATTACTAATCTTTCTGTCTCAGTTGGGCTGCATTTCTATTACACTTCATGTGCTCCATTTGGACTTTCACAGGGTATGAAGCATGGGACCTCTCATCTGTGGTACATAGATAATATAAAGAAATTGAAGGCAGAGAGCAAGAGACACAGATGGACAGTCACTGCAAATCTATAACAATGATACAGCATTGTCTTTGTGAACTGTGAAATCCTTTCTAAAAAACCACGCAAACTAATTTATCGTATTTTATACATAAAAATATACATATATATATATACACACATATGCATAAAATATGTTATTCTCTGATTTTATTCATTTATTACACAGCAATAAGTTGTCAAAAATATCTTGTCTAATATCAGGCAAAACATCCCACAGTCTAATAAAAACAATGGCAAAGACATTTGGTCACAGAACTGAAGTGTTTGTCATCTGTGCTTGCCAACAGCAAATCCCACACCAGCTAAAGGCAGACAAACAGCCTTCTCTTCCACTGTGCTCTGGCAGCTGCCAAAAATAAAATTTCGACAGATCGTATGTAGAAAAAAATTTGAGGAGTTCAAGACAAATTTGAGGCATATGGTCACTGTACTACATATCTATCCATAGTTATCTATCATTCGTTGTTTGACAAGAAAATATTATTTTTCTATCTTTTATGTTCTAGTTTTCCCCTACCGATGCCTCTTACTGAAATTTTGAGGTCAAATGTGACCATTGCTCGCTGCAGGATGAAGATTTTTTTAATGATTAGGCCCTAATCCAGCTCCAATTAAAGTCAATGAAAAGACTCTAATAGCTACATTGAGCCAGGCACAGTGCCAGAGCTTCCAGACTTTGCACAAGCCCTAAACAAAGGTGCTTATTGTACAGCAGATCCCACATTCACTAATTCAGCTATCTACATCCAGTAAAGTGGTAGCCAGATTTTTGCAAACTGCTAGAACCTTTCTGACAGGCACTGACTGGCAAAAACAATGGCCAGGTTCACTGGAAAACTACTGAAAACAATAGAAAAAAAACCATATAACCACATAAGCCCTTCATGAATAGGAATCATATTGTCTTGGTTCTTGGTAAGAAGTGCTTGTGAATCTACATTCGCAAGCAGTGGGTTAAACTGATTTACAGAAGCAGAACATTACTAGGAAGCAGAAATGAAAGGAAAACTCGGTAAGACTAACAAGTCAGAAAATCAAACAACCCAAAATGTGCAGGACCATCACACCTCAGAATACAATGAGCGAGAGCAAAAGTGACCAGCCATTAGTCATCCTCAGCAGTACCTTACATGCTCACTAGTGTCTGAATGCGGCTGAAACCAGCTCATGAGCAGATAAATCTGTTCTTCCAAGGGCAGGGGGTAGCAGGGATCCAGGTTTGGGAATTCTGCTCTCCACCCCACCCCCAGTGGTTAGCAGTCACTAGAAAGTGGAAGTGCCAGTGAAGTTGGACTGCTGGTCTTGATGGATGTGATGCCTGCCACC
This sequence comes from Tyto alba, assembly GCF_018691265.1. Classification (NCBI taxonomy): domain Eukaryota; kingdom Metazoa; phylum Chordata; class Aves; order Strigiformes; family Tytonidae; genus Tyto; species Tyto alba. The sequence goes on from NW_024881295.1 coordinate 13,160,100, forward strand.
ACTCATTCTCGTGAATCTGGTTTGCCATTAGCCATTCCCATTAATCTGCTCTCCAGAGATCATTTCTGCACAAAGCTCTGACTAGAGCTGGTGAGTCAGATCACAGCAAACCCCTGCAGCATCCCACTTCTTTTATAAGGGGTCAGCAGAACACAGACTTTCCCTGCCCCTTCCCCTCTCTCCCCACCCCCTGAAAAAAGAAGATACTGAGTGAATCCTCACTCCCTTCCTTAAAATTCCCCTAAAAAAAAAAAAAAACAGACTGTCCATTACAACTCCTTTTGCCAACAGTTCTTCAAGTAAAATTGCAGCTATAAATACCTGCTTTATATGATTCCTTCATGCTGAAGCACCGAATCCAGTCACGTTGTCCAGGATTTCTCAAACCTAATGAAGAAGACCATATTTTCTTCAACTTTACAACCAGAAGTTCTTGAAAGACAACTAAAATATATTTCAAAATACATACTTAAATCAAATTTCTCTGGGGCTGGACTTTTGTAATCACCTTAACTATCCAGGAACTTGTAGGAAAGGAGTGCTGGTATCATTGTAGACAGCTGTTCTTCTACTGCTTTCAGGGAGATGCTGCTTGCCTTCGTTAGGCCACTATGTTTTCTTCTCATTTCCACCAAATCACTTAATAGGTATACTTGATACAGTCTTACTGTCAAAGTAGATTAGTGCTAAGTAGTTGTTACCTGAAGACGTTAGCAAGGATTTGGGGAAAGGTTAGGAGAAAATAATCTAGTACTAGTACAAGGACGTGAGAGCAGGGAAGACAAAGTAAGACACTTAATTATTTTATTGCATTTGCCTGGCAAGGTTTTTGGTCGCAGGGGGGCTACAAGGGTGGCTTCTGTGAGAAGCTGCCAGAAGCTTCCCCAATGTCTGACAGAGACAATGCAGCCAGTTTTGAGACAGACCTGCCGCTGGCCCAGGCCGAGCCCATCAACAACAGTGGGGATAACGTATTTAAAAAGGCGGGGGAATGATGAGAACAACAGCAGTAGAGAGAGGAGTGAGAATATGTGAGACAAACAGCCCTGCAGACACCAAGGTCAGTGCAGAAGGAGGGGTAGGAGGTGCTCCAGGTGCTGGAGCAGAGATTCCCCTGCAGCCTGTGATGAAGACCATGGTGAGGCAGGCTGTGCCCTGCAGCCTGTGGAGGTCCATGGTGGAGCAGATCTCCACCTGAAGCCTGTGAAGGACCCCACGCCAGAGCAGGTGGATGTGCCTGAAGGAGGTTGTGACCCTGGAGGAATCCTGTGCTCGATCAGGCTCCTGGCAGGACCTGTGGCCCCATGGAGAGAGGAGCCCACGCTGGAGCAGGTTTGCTGTGAGGACTTGTGACCCCACGGGGGACCAACGCTGAAACAGTCTGTTCCTGAAGGACTGCACCCCGTGGGAGGGAGCCATGATGGAGCAGGGGAAGAGTGTGAGGAGTCCTCCCCCTGAGGAGGATGGAGTGGTAGAAACAACGGGTGAACTGACCACAACCCTCATTCCACGTCCCCCTGCACCACTGTAGGGGGAAGAGGTAGAGAAAATCAGGAGTAAAGTTGAACCTGGAAAGAAGGGAGGGGTGGGGGGAAGGTGTTTTAAGATTTAGTATTATTTCTTATTATCCCACTCTGATTTGATTGGCAATAAATTAATTAATTAAAAAAAAATTTCTCCAACTCAAGCCTGTATTTCCAATGACAGCAATTGGTCAATGATCCCTCCTGATCCTTATCTCAGAGAGCCTTTTATTATATTTTCTCTGTTCTGCTGAGGAGGGGAGTATTAGAGCAGCTTTGGTGGGCACCTGGCATCCAGCCAGGGTCAGCCCATCACAGTCACCGACAAGAATATTTTTAAAGCTATAAACTTGAAATCCCAGAATCAGTCAGAGAAGGTGGATGTGACACCACCAGCAGTAAGCAAAGTTAACGATCTCTGTGCTGGTAGACATTGGATTCACCCTGTTTTGGAAGGACTGTGTTGTGGTTGTGGGACCAAATGTTCTGCTGGTGTAAAACAAATATATTTCAGAGAAGTTAATGAAGCTGTATCAGTTTAAACTATCAGAGAATCTGATAATCAGAGAACTTTTTGCCCCTTTTAACTGCAATGATCCAAGAGGCTCAAGAACAAAGACATTACAGCTTTATAAATAAAAAAAAAACAATATAACAATAGAAAAAATAATTATTTCTGTACAGAATTGACATGGTGTAAAAGGTCTCTGCCAGAGGTTCCTTTTTATGGTTCTGTCCATTGTCTCTACTTTGTTATGCTGCAAAGAGTGGGTGGTCTTGGGGTGAATACAGTGCTTTAGGACTGAAGAAATTTGGAGAGTAATTCATGGTTTGGCGTCAGGTCAAATTCTTATATGGCTCACATAATCTAGCACTCCTGTTATTCTGTCTTTTTGAAATGGTTAATTGTAAGACAGAGGCTGTATCTTGTTGGGTTCGTACAGATCAGTAGAATAGGAACCTGCTCTTGCTCAGCTAAGACATCACTACTGTAACATTATAATGAAACAAATAACATCATCTTCATCTTTTGTCTAAGTGTTAGAGTTCTTAAATAACTGTAGGCCCCAAAAGGCTCTTCTGGTTTCTAATGGCTAATTGAGGTTATATGCAGGGTCATCTCTCCAGAACAGATTGTTCCCAGAGACTCTGTATTTGTTAACGGACTGAAAAGAATAAAAAGAAAGTTAGCTCAAATTGTGGGCTTTGGTTTGGTTGTGTTTTTTTTCTTTTTTTTTTTCCCCAGGAAAAAAAACATTGAATTTCTTTGTGAATCTCTAGAATAAATTATTGCAGCACTTTAAATGTAGAGGGAAGAACTTTCTGTATACTATGCCAACTGCACTACAAAGTTTTAGAAGAATAGGTACTATATTAAGTCCACATCACCGCATTTGTTTTGTGTTTGCCAGGTCCAATTAAGGAAAATTTATCAAGGCTGGCAACAATCAGCTTGTTTCATCTGCTTGTTGAAAGGCCTGATCCATATTTTCTGTGAGAAAATTAATGGTTGGCCTGTCTTGGAATACTGATCACCACTTCAGATAAACAGTAAAAGATAAAGAAAGTTGAAGAGACCAGGACTGTCTGTGCGGTTTATTATTCTATAATAATATTATATGCTATAATAATATTATATGCAAAGTATTACACTCAATACACTTAATACTGCTTTTTTTTTTTTTTTTTATTTTAAGTTTTGGACAAAAAACCCCATGATTCATTAACAATCAACAAAAAGGCCTGGATATAATCATCATGCATGACATGATATTGGCAAATTATTGCTCTTTTCTGTTAGTTGGAATCTGAGATACTGTTTATCATCTTACTGGAAACCTTTAACAAAATCTTCATAACATCAGTTATGTAGCACATACACAGCCTAACTGATATTTCAGTAGCTTTCTATCTAGCCTTCCTATCTATCAACTGGCTTTTGTTGATGGCTGTGAGAGAATGTTATAAGGGCCCATTTGGAAGTGGTGGTGCTAGACTGGAGGAAAATAGATTGGTATAGCAGTGTCAGAAACAATCACAGAATAAGTCACACTTAATGCTGGCAATTTTAGCATAGCCCACTGGAGTGTGGAGTAATGGAAAGATAACTGCACCGCAGAAAATTTTGTGACAAACTCTTATGATTGTAAGAAATACAAAACTTGTGCTCCATTATTCAAAACATGTCTCCCAAAAATACTGGCAGACACTCTTTTTACCTATCTCCTTGCCTCTATTATATTTGCTGCCACTAATATGGTTCAGTCCTTTAGATGGAAAACTGTAGATTATTTGTCTGACAGCCTGGAGAGGTTGGTTTCTCCTGCCATTTCTTATGCAGTGGCCATGTAGGAACACTTTACTCGCCGTTCTGCCTTTAGGGAGAGCTCACTGATCATCTGAAAGCAGATGGAAGTTTGTTGTCGCTTACAAAAGACAGTTTTTGTGTTCTTAAGCTGCTTGCTAGCCAGCTTGATTTCCAGCCTTAGTACTGTTCCAAAATAAAGACCACAGATGATGTGACATTGCTAACATTCCTGTAAATGAATGCTGACAGCACTGAGAGAATTTACCAAGCTTTGTTATCTAAAAATCTAATTAAGGTTTTTGGGGAAAAAGTTTGACAGCAGTGATTTAGAATATGACAACTTTGTTTATGTCTCTATAAACAATCTCTGGAAGTAAACAAAGTCTGATGTAGAAAAAAGTTGTACCTATTTGGTCTTTGGAACTCCACTGAAGTTATTTTCTGACTACAATTCTACAGCTCACATAAAGACTGTACAAAAATTCCTTGTTGAGCTACCTGAAAGAACAGAAAATAAGACCTCACAAGTGAAATAAATTTCGTTCATTTGTTATTTCATTCTTCTCGTTACTCAAAGAAGCAGCCCAAGATCATTTTTAATACCAGGCTCTGGCCTCCCTTCTGCACAGTTTACGACAGTAAATAAGAGTGTACCATTCCCTTCCCCATTAGTCGTCCTTTCCAGTTGGAGACTTAATTTTGGAATTTCTATTCAATAGGCATATTTAAAGTAATGAATGGCCAACAACCCAAGAAAGGCCCAGGTCTATTCTTCACTCCCAAGTAAATTTGACAGGGGAGAACTATTGTCTGATTGTTCCTCAGTACTCTTGCTCCAGTGGAGTCACTGAAATCCTCACAATGAATCTTAATTCAGTCTCTGATGTGACCAAATTTTAGATGCCTCGAATTAGAGACTGCTTAACTAGACTGCTATGTATGACCCACATCCTTTGGACGCTATTTATAAGGACAGAATGGACTAGCAAAGGGGCAAGACAGGACTTTCTGTTTCAGGAACATTTGTTTATTATTTTCCCATGGGTTTTCTCCTTGGCCATACTGATTTCCAACAAAAGTATTGCTATAGTTTTTCTCTTTCCTCCTTGTCTTTAACTTAATACGCTTTCTGATCTACGTAATGATTATTTTTCTTTTTTTACTTTACTTTGACCTCTGACATTACTAGCAAAAAACTAGCATTTTCTAATAGACACCTCCATTTCCTAACCACTGAGCCTATTTACTAGCATATAGTTTGTTCATAGTAGCAAATTGTAGTAATTGCACTATATTGCTGGCAAATACTGATGTAACTACAAAAATGCAATTTTATTAATAAATCAAATAATAATGGAGGTAATTTTATTTTGGATGTGCTGTATCTCTGCCAAGTAAGCATTTTTCTTGCTCTTCAAATGAACTGCATATGAAACAACAAAGCATCAATTTTTAAGCAGCACACTAGATACGAGTTGAGAATCCTCCTGCTTCCCCTAACCAGGCAGTGAATAGGACACTTATGGGTACTATTCTGAAAATATACATCTAAGTAATTAGGCACACTTGTTGTGGCTATCAGTGTTCATTTCTTATAAATAAAGACAATACATGCTTTGTTACAGCATAAAATCTGTATGAAGAATACACAGTGGCCATTACTTTCCTAGTGGTTGAAAACAAAGAGCAAGTTATTTGTATTGTTAGTCTATCCAGAAGTACATTATAGTGCTCTGTGAACAGAAGAAACAAATGGCAGTATGAATGACACATTCACTATTATATACTCACCATATAATAAATTCCTCTATTCCTATTTTTCAGGCCAGCTGGAGGATATCCTATCACTATTACATTGTAGCCTGTTACACAACTGAAAGTATCAAGTCTCCACACCATATCATTCAAGTTCTTGCTCTTTCTGGTGAGCCTAGTCTGTTTTGTGTACTTTGTATTTCTTGCCATAGATGAAAACAATATTGGATGACTCTACCTGCTTATTTTGAATTTCCCGGTTAATCTTTCTATCATATTAATTTATCAAAACATAAAAATAGTTCAATTCAGTTACGAATGTCATGAAAGGAAAATGGGATTCTCACAACCTACCAGTTACAGTTGCTCAGTTACTTCTACTGTGTGATATGTATTTGTCATAATCACATCTGTTAAAAACAAGGGAGTCATTTTGTGTAAACCTGATTCAGCACTGCAAAAGTCCAGTTTCAATGTTAACTTCAACAAACCACTTAGGGATGTCCTATGCAGTCTGCAGGAGCACTCCTGAGCTCTCAGAGTTCAGTGTTTAAGTACTACGTTGGAACTGACCTCAGGCAAGAGGTTACACACTCCCATGTTCTGGAAAGAAAGGAAGGTGTATTTTGTGTAATATTGATCATTTACATGGATGCCTAGATTTGTGTATAGCTTTGCATATGCAGGGTATGTAGATATTTTGTGGAACCATACAATATTTTTCTGGAGAACTTGCTGAGGAAGCCAAACACCAAATAACAAGATGGATATTTGTGTATTAATATTCTGTGACTGGTTGGTTTTTGTCTGTTGTTTTTTTCCCTTAACAAAACAACTCTGATCACCTCATTTAGCCTCCCACAATAGTTATTTAAAGACTCCCTAGGATCAAAGTAGTTGTCATGAAGGACATAGTGTGGTTTTGGGAAAAAAAAATAAAGATTTAGTCACAAGACAGAACTCTCCTGGGTTTTTGGCTTAATCTGCTGGACGCACTGGGTAGTTTAAGATTACAGTTGCAGTGTTTCAATTTTGCCATCCCTAAAACATGAACAGCAAGTGTTGCGGGTGGTACAGCAATATCTGAGATACCTTGACACTAGTTCAAGTATTCCACAAAGAAGGGATGCTTCTAATACAATTAGAGGGACACATGTCTGTCTACTGAACACTTGCATTAGATATTCCATTGCCCTTCCTCAAAGCATGAGGTTTTAAATTACTGGCTTTGAGTTTTGTCTGTTGTTTATATATATAGAAAAGAAGCTGAGATGTATATTGTGTCAGGAAGCTGTTGTTCACAAGAATTCTTTTTTACACAGAATTTCTTAGATACCAAATGTTACACAGTATAGTTTTAGTCTTCTGTTTTATACTCTGCTCAAAAGAATATTGTACTATGTCACCACAGATAATTGCTGTCTTTTAATTTATATTCTTGGAAGATAAACCAGGGCTGAATAGTAGAAAACCCAAGACCTGCAGTTAGTGTAGGTTAAGAGTGTTTTAGTGTGCTTCCCAAATTCCTAAAGTTGCCAATGTAGTTATAGCAGTTAATTTTACAATACCCAATTCTCTACTAAAACCATTTAATCTGAAAATTTATTGTCCTTTTGAAAAAAACATTTTTGTGGGGCTGAGAAGCAAAGCATTTATGTTATCAAATGACATATTTAACAGCAAAAGGACCTAAATATGTATAATGCATTAACTTTTCATAAAAGGTCTTCTAAAATATTGTTGAGATAATATTTTCCTTGCTGGCAAAAGTCAATAAATATTGAATGCTCTTTATGCTTATAACTTTTGGCTGCCCTACTAAAACAAATTTTTGAAAGCAAATTTGCAGCCATTTTGAAATTGGAAGCTTTTAAATACAACAAAGCTACCTGTTCTACTTTGGTTTACAAGACAGGATACAATGCACAAGACATTGTATAAAATGTGGACTTTAAGTAGCAAGAACAACAATGAATCAGATTAAAAGTTGTCATTTTTCAGAATCACTTATTCTGAATAATATTTTGCAGAATCACTTATCTCTTTCTGACTTTGGCTTTTTTGGTCCTTCCTGTTTTCATCACCTTTCTTCCTACTGGACTATTCTTTTCTTTACTCATTTAGCACTGTCTTTTTCCTTCCTCTCCCAAAATGCCTTCTGAAATGAGTTTATTTAGCCTTTTTTGAAAAAGTAAGTACCACCTCAATTAATAAAGTTCCAGATCCTTCTACTCTGTCTCACTCTACAAAGAATCTTATTCAATATTCCACATTAAGACACTTTAACTTCTAGACATTATTTGTTAAGGACATCTGGAGAAAACAAAACCAGAAAAAAAAATAAACAAAAACAAACCTATTGTTTTATTACACATTTTTATCTTCTTTTATCTGGGGCTTGAGTTGTTTATATGTCTTCCCAAAATATCTGGATGGGACTTTTTTTATATCTTTGTCTTTTATTGCAAAACTGTATGTTCCAGGCAATTTAAAAAATAAACACATTAGTAATCTACGCATTCCAGATGTAAGCATCATCAGTAGGAAATAACCTAGTAACACAAATTTGATGACCTTAGTGCATAAAGGCCATAGAAGGATACAAAAATTAACCTACTTTAGGCTTATCACTACAGTGAACTCAAAAAATAAGTTAGGGAAAGAAGAATGAGTCTTGATAATGACTGTAGCTTCAGTTAAATAAAATCCAGGTGTAAAATGCAAGTAGTTCACTAGCCAAAGATATGATTATTACCGAGTTAATGAGTATGTATGATTGCACAGAAACATGCTCTTCTTCCCCTCGTTTCTGCAGTGAAAATTGGCTATTAGAAATCTTTCACCTCTTCAATGATTGGCACTTCTGCAATGTTTAATCTGCCTAATATCTGTCCCTGTTCTTCATGACCCTTGCAATAAATTCAGTCCTGAAGGTTCTCCAACTGAAATGAGGACCTATGCTTTGCAAAGCACCACCTGTATCCCAAGGGGCTTACAATCTATATAGCTGACAAAAGGTTAAAAGAAAAAGACTATTTCATCCTCATTCAACAGACCTGTGGCCCAAAGTATGTTGGTCATTTCCTCAAGCCTCTGGTGAAGTACTTATTAAATTGCATCTCACTCATCTCACTTGAAGAACTCTTAATTATAGTATTTCCTTGTGAAGATTCCTACTAAACAAGGAAAAAATAGTTTTGTAAGAACACTGCATGCAATAGTCAAAGAAATCTAACTGCCAATAACTATATTCTAGTTGGAAACAGCAGTATTTGCTGAGGGCAGATCTGCTATGGTTTCTCATTTGAGGATGAGACAGCACCTGGGAGAGGAAGGCTACTTGGCATAGTGAGAAATCCAGAGAACAGGAATGAGGGTGGCCTCTCCAGAACACGACTCAGACAAATTAATCAGAATCATGGCTTTACCACTGGACTTTCTTGAAGGCTATATAAAATTGTATTAGACACCATTCTTCTGTCCCTAATATTAGGAATGTATTTGCCAAAAAATCTCAATATTGAGACAAAACAATGTCTGCTACTAGGCAGGTTATCGGTTTGGCAGGAGTCAAAAGCTAATGTAGCAGAAATATGGAGAACTCTGAGGAGTGAGAAGAAAAAATATACATACAAATACATCTGCTTTGATTTGCTAATGATGGCTCTCAGCCAGACTACCACTATTTGAATGCCTGGTAGTCACAGAAAAGTGACAGTAGTTATAAAACAAATCACAAAGACACATCTATTTGGAGTGACAGTAATTACATAACTCAAAATTATTTACTTTTATGTGTTTAAACTGAAAAATCTTAAATAGGCCTCAGATCTGACGCTATCATCAGAAACACAGCTCAGAGCAATAAAAGACTAAATGTAAAAAAAAAATGCAAAACCAGAGAAGAGAGAGAGCAAACTTAAACAAAACTCTTATATTTACACTCAATAAACTCTCCCCAAATATCTTCTCAGAATGGCAGTATCTGTAAGATGCTCTGCAGATCCAGTATGCAAGGTTTATATAACATGATTGGATTGATTAGTTTTATACAGTGTGATCATGCTGATTAAATGAGAATTTTAAAATATTTTTCAAAATATAAATAATGTCTATAATAATGCTTTGTGCATCGTTAAATACTGCATCATTATGTTTTAGCTAACCTTAAGATTCATATAAAGAACGAAACAATTTTTTGTACTGAACAAATTGCTGGTTGCTCCCCTCTACCTTCTGCTTTTCTGCTCTGAGATTCCACGGATCCAAATTTGTGATTTCATTATGCATTATATGGGAGGTGTGGTGTGGAAAAAAGGAAAGTTGTTGGTTATTGGGAAAGATTTATCTGTATCACTTGGAACAAACTGAATATGAATGTATTTTAAATAGTAACTTATGTTTAGGGATTACAAAAATGTAGTATTTCCTAATTTATTATCAATACATGACTTTTTTACAAACTATGTAAACACCAAACTTATGGACCAGAACACAACAAAAGAAAACAGCAATTAATTTAGGAAATATTTGGAAATCCAGATCTTCCATTTATCGTGCTGTCCATGGAATTCACTTTAAAGTACAAATTTGTGTGCTCAATGTGCATTAGTTCACTGACATAAAAATAATGGGAGAGTAATTTTATATTCCCTTTCAAAAATTTCAGTACATTCTGTGCCAAATTTGGAAGTCAGTGGGATTTTATATGAGTACTTGAGAGCAGTCTATGTTCATCATCAATCAAATTCAAGGATTGACAGGATGTAGTATTCTGCAGAGAAGCCCCATAGACATGTAAGTTCCCCACCACACAAATAGAGCATTTATGGGACAACATGTGATTTAAAATCAGGATTTAAATCATTCTCAATGAGTACCTTTCATAAGACATCGAATTGATAGATATTACCATAACTTCGACAGTCAGCTATTCTGAAAAGGAATGATTTGTGTCTAGCTGAAATTTATGAGGTTCTTTTTTTTATTTCATTGGTTGCCATAGGGCTGAAAGTTCTCCCATCTATGAAAAGCTTTGGGTGTCCAAAATCAAACACAGATAAACCAACTGATAAACAAACCAAGGTGAAACACCACATATGCCAATTGTTAGCAAAGTTTTGTGATCCACTTTTGGTAATTATTGTGAAATTATACCTAGGCAAATTGCTACAGAAAATATTGCCTTTTTGTTAAAAAACAAACAATGAGCTTTTTTTCCTCTGATATGTAAGCTCCCATTTCCTAATATAATACAGTAGCCTTACGGTATCTTGTTTAAATTTGTGTGTTAGACATAAGACTAAATTTTGATCTCTCTCATGTTGATGAGATCATTGTAATTAATCTAATCTGTTGTTTGTTAAACAGGTACATAATCTATCCTCTCACCCTTGCATCTCAACCTGAAGTCAACAACAGCTATTGTTTAAACTTTGATATTTAAAAATTTGATTGGAAACTTTTGGTGAATATAAGCTATATTTCCTTACTTTTTACTGTTTTTCATATATGAAGACAAGCCTGTAAGAATTATAATAAATAATGAGTCTGTTGAGAAGAAATGTCAGCTGAATGAGAAAGGATTTGGAGGCAGAATTTGTGGTTTGGTTGTGAGAGTATGCAGCATTGTAAAATAAGTCTGAGGGTCTTACAAAACAAAAACAAAATACTGCCTTGTAAAAAATCCTAAACTATATTAACACGTGAATAGTGTAATTTAGTACACATATTCACTATGCAGGTAACTATTGCCAAGCACATTCTAACAAATTCAATGCAAGCTATTGAGCAAACCAGATTTTTTTGCCAGCCACCTTCAAAAAAGATTCATATTACCTAATTTTAAGCATCAGTTTCACTGGGGCTTTACTGCTCTATCAAAAACTCATACCCAGAATAATTCTGTACAGAATGGCATAAAAGAACTGTTCAGGATACACATATTATGTCTGCCCACACATCTGTGTTTGCAAATTAACTTGCCATCACTCTTTAATCCCAAATTGGTCCCACTTATACCTATTACAAAATCCATAACATTTGTTTCACAGTTCCTGATATAGTGCTGTCTTGTAGCTGTCTTTCCAAAGACAATTTTTTATATATATATATACATATATATATATATATATATTTCATCAGTGAAGTGTTACTAGCAGCCCTACAGACGGTAGCCATAAGCCAAAACGCATAATGTTCCACATCCCATCTTATCCATCAGCTTACATTAATTTTATTTGTATCACAGAAAGTTGTCACTGTAAATTTAGTTCCAGGAAAATATTCATTCTTACACTATCTCTGTTAAAAAATGTAAAGTGTTTCTGTCTAAGTTGCTGAGGTAACAAGGAAAAATAGAATAGCTTTTCATTACTCAATGTTATATTGAATTTGTCTATGAGAAAGCAGTCAGACACATCTTCTTCATCTACGTTAAAGATTCAAAAATATGAAAAAATTGCTTGAACTAGGAAATATTAAAACGTGTATTATACTTAACAGCCTGTTAAAGAGCTATTCAAACATGCCTGGCGACAGCCAATTTTTAAGATGGTTTTAAGCACAGAAGCTTGGACCCTGTGAAGAATTTTTCTGATCAATCAGATCATAGCACAGAACTCCTGTCAAGGATGGCAGACCTTATTCAAAGAAATCAGTTCCGTAAAGTAAGTTGCTTCATCTGGAGAGATGAAGATAGTAGACTTGGAGAAGAGCTATCAGGACCTGGGAGAATCTAGCAAGAGCCTGTGGGTTACAGCAATGTAGCTATTGGATATTGAACTGTTTGTGGCTTGCTGATGAATGTTTGTCCAAATGCAAATGATATCTGAGGACATTCTAGGTTTGATGTGTTATTCTTCCTACTTGGGGAAATCAGCCATCGGTGTCTTCCTGTACTGGCTGTTTTAGCCCGTGCACTTCTGTTTGGTGATACAAGGGAACAGATAGACCATTCCTGATGTAAAACAAAGTGAATAATATGATTAATCATAAATTTTAGATTAATGTCCCATTAATTATGAGAGTGAAAGAGACAATATAGTACAGCAAATGCATCTAGTACAGTGTAATTTTTTAAGGGGTGAGGGTTGATGGTTAGAGGGAATCAATGCATACAAACATCCAGCCATATTTCCTTGAAAAAACGAGACATTCTCATACTAAATAAATATGAGACTCCATTAAAAAATTAAGGAAGACAATAAATTTACTAGGATACAATGTGACTGAGTCAGAAAGATAAAGAGAAGTAGAATACTCATAAGATGTCTGAGTTTGACATAAATGTGATTTACATCATAAAAAAAATGGAGAGAGCTTCTCTCAAGCAGAAATGATCCTTCTGATCATGTGAATTATGATCATCTAGGCAAGGACACAAGGGAAACAGATTACATTTCTCAATAAGTGAGTTCTTGATGACTATTCACAACAAACAAGACTTTAAACAGGTAAATATATCACACTACAACACTTCTGGGGATATCTCAACACAGACTGGAGCAAAGGCAAGTTTTTCAAGAAAATCAAAAGTGAGTGAACAATTGCTGTGTCATAAATATAATTTGAATTCAAAAGAGATAACTCATATAACTAATTTTGTTTTTCAATTAACTTCATTTTGGATTTCTTTTGTATTTACATCTCAAAGTGAAATTGCATTTTGAACTACTGTTGGTGAGCAGATCTGCAAACTAAACCTACTATGATTCACACCACAGAGATACTGTAAAAGGAGCTGGGTAGAAAAAAATGACTAAGATTAGGGGTCTGCTTCAACTTCCTGTTCAGTGTTCAAAACAGCATAATGTCACCTGCCTTGTGAGTGGTGGAGACTTATTCACCACTTTGACAGCACTGCTAGATTAAATGCTCTGGATAGGAACCCCTGGGAATAGACAAATTGAAAAGTTGATTAAAGATATTAATAAATTTTAGATGACCTTTGATAACATTAAGGACAGGAAATCAATTATTCTTGTTATTATTCGATACGTGACTGCCCATAATAAGTGAGCATACAACATTTTGAAGGCTGTAGTTCAAAAGGTTTAGTGACTGACTGAAATCCAGTAACAAAGAATTGACTTCTGCTGTATTATCTGTTAGAATGATTAAATTTCTTCCTTAGCAATGTTGATCCCAAAATGAACATTGGTACCAACTTTTCAGCCTTTAGTTTAAAAACATGATTATTCAAGTTCTGTTAAAGATGAAAAGTCCTGTCTCCCAGATATCTACAAGCAAAAAAAAAAAAAAAAAATCAAGATGATGTTCTGGACATCTCTAAGGACTTTCCCACCCCTACCCCCCACCTCCCCCCAAGTACTTTCTGGCACCCAAGGCCAAAGTCAGTCCAATTGCAATATTCTAGCTCAAAGGGAGAATGAGAATTAATTATGTCAGTTAGTCAACTTCTTACAAGCATTTGTTTGATATTTTAAGGGAAGGTACCTTTCTGCTTGCATGGACAACAAGAACATAAGCAATCTTTAATCACAAAAGAGCAGATAGATAAAGGTCACAAATTTTCAGTTTGTGAAGGTAACCTACAGTTAGAGTAATTGCTTTTAAGATATTCTTACCTTAAAACTTCTGAGCCTTGATTACTACCAGCCTTTCCCCAAACACAAATGGAAGCTTTTCAGCTATGCATCTTACATAACATCAAATCACATCGACAGGTTCTGTTATCACTCACTGTTCCCTGCTTGCTTTCTCAGCAGAGAAACAACAGCAAGAAGAGATGGTGAAGTTAGAGTTCAGGCATTTTCTTCCCCTCTTAGGAGCTGGCAAAGCAGGAGAGGTACGCTGAGGTGAACATGTCCAGCTTATTGATCAGTTCAGAGTGAGTTTCACAGCAGTACAGAGAGTAAGTCCTGGTGAGTGACTGGACCTTGGGTTTCTCTGTGATAGTTTTTGCCCAGAGAGTTCTATGCTGTATAAAGAGTGAAATTTAATCTCTATTTCCTTCCTTCCCTACCCCTAAATGGGTATATTTGGAAGTAATATCAAGGAGCATTGTGGTGATTAATTCCTTTTACTTAGCTCACCTGTTTAAAAGAGAAAAGTTATTGCTCCTCTGCCCTGGTACAAGACCTAACAATCTATGAAGTTGATGTGTGTTTTTAACCCAATGTAGATTAGATGTTTCAGTCTTAACATGCTTTTGATTTTAATCTCTAGAGGAAATATAGATTTTCCTGGTTTAGCTAAAGCAGCAGTCAGTACTGCAGAAGATTCTTCTTTGAGGTTAGGCCACAATCCTGTGTGCTCTAACACAGACCACAGTGGAGGTTTGCAACAACTTTTAAGGATTCGTGTGATAAGACACAACTGTAAGAGGGAGGCTTTACACTGCAGAGTTTGCCTTCAGGGAATCTAAATTTTCAGGGAAACTCATTAGAATTTCTACATCTTTTGTAATAAATCTTTTTTTTAAGAAAGAGCAGGATATTCAGCAAAAGCAAGGTCCTTCAGTTTAAATGAGAACAGAATCGATTTCCTGAAACATAGTCCATCTTCTTGAGACTGGGAACAAACATCCAGTACCTGAAAAGTTGAGAGTGTATGTCACTGAAGGTCTAATGGTTTAACTGCCTTTCTTTTGCATCCAGAATGTTTCAGTTAATTGATGACAGAAATGAGAATTTGCAGTGGCCATTCGAATACTTTTGCAAAAACATAAGATGAATAGTTATGTATAGTGAATTTGGGCTGATAGCCTGCTGATGAAGTCAGGGCTACTAAATCGCACTGTTCTGTTTTGCATTTTATACAGCAATAGCACTCTGTTTAATCTATTTTTAAAATAGGCTACCTCAAAATAATGTTCTTTATTTGTTTATCTTTTATGTTGAAAAAAGATAAAATTATATTATATCCCCAATTTATCCAAGGGAATGAAACATGATAATGAATGAAACAGAACTCGTGCAAAGCAAATTAACCAACATACCATCCAAGCAAGCTGAAAATAACTAATGTCTGATTGCGCAGTTAAAGAAAGTATCAGAAAGTACGAGTACTTAAAAGTAAAGGTCTTAGTGCTTTGCTTTCAATATATTGTTGTTTTGATAAAAAATTTAAATATAATTTTCAAAGACCAAACTGACTAAAACAAGAATTCTGAAATCAACATCAATATTTCTTTCATTCACAAGAGTGGATGATTTAGCTACACAGTGCAATGTCTGTCACTTCAGTAAACAAAGCAAAGGTCATAACAAATTGACATACGGAAAGCTATCCATAATCTAGGAAGTTATAGTCTGGCATTGAACTTCAGAGCTATATGCGAACAGTAGAATAAATTCAGAGTTGAGCTACATGCAAAAAGGAGAATAATATTCAGGACCTATGGGCAAGTCTGCTAACTACAGAACCCATTTGCCTCCAGTTCTTATCCAAGTCCCATTTTTTGAACTTGTCCCTTGTCATCCCTCTTTCACCCTTCACAAGATTTTAACCCCTCTGCATTGTAATACAGTTAATTCCTGTTTCGTTAGGCTGTGTGGCTTGCTATCATAGGGGTAGTAAAAACAAAGAAGAGATTATCTGTCTACTTTCAGTGGCATGTAGATGCAATTTCAAGGGAGATTCTCCATAAATCTGGAAACAATCTAGTCAGTAATGATGGACTGTCTGAAGACCTCCCCTCTGTCCAGCACTTCTGAGACTTTGCCTTTAGTACTGTGTCCATTTAAGGGCTCCCCTGTATGACAGACGTTGACATACGGAAACAAGTCCAGCAAAGGGGCATCAGGCTGGTTAGAGGGACAGGATGGTTGAGGAGAGGCAGAGACAGCTGTTCAGCCCTAAAGAGAGAAGGCAAAATGGAGATATAACTGCTGTCTACAGCTACCTAATGGGAGGACACAGAGCTACCTAGTGGGAGGATGTAGTGAAGACACATCCAGCATCCCAGAGGCACACTGTGGAAGGACAAGAGAAAATGAGTGAGTTGGACATGAGAAGTTCTGACTTGATACATGAAAAAATGTTTTTATCATGAGATTGGTCCAACGCTGGAGCAAGGGCCCAGCGAAGCTGTAGCGCTATTGTTTTTTTCAGGCTGTGCTCTTTTACAAGCACCCCTCAGGGAGGTTAGTTAAACTACTCTAACAAGAGCAACTTTTGGCTGCTGTCTCTCCTGAGTGTTAGATGTTTCCTCTTCTGTCATGTGACAGCACATGTCCAGTCTGTGCAACGCGGAATGCGCCTTATGGAAAATTGCAAATCTTGGGGAGCAGCCTGCTGTAACCACAGCCATTCATTCCCCTGCAGCCTCATTTGCGTGCACAGGGATGAGGAAAGGCAGCAATGGTCTGTCTGAACAGTACTCACAAGTACCCTACGCCCATCCCTAACCTTTCTCAGGAACAACATGAGCATGTGCAGGAACTGTATACTCATTGATCTCACTGTGCTTTTGATAAAACTGATCCCACTTGGAATGAGGGTGCTAGCTCAGTTTCCAGCTCTTCTCTGTTGGATGCCGGTGCTCTACTATTAACTCCACCTTGTCTCTCTGGGCAGACTTCATTCTGTCTCCAGCAGCTTACTGCTTCTCCCACCTAAGGTTGAATTATGACTTGTTACAATTTTATTCCCCTCACGGGTGGAAACTGATTTTTCTGATGTTGTTTGTCCTTGCTCATGAAGCCAGATTGCATTTTACTTATTAATTTTTATTTTGAGAGGTCTGTGTATGTAATTGTAAGCATTTCTGTATCATTAAATTAATTCATTAGGATGCAACTTCCCATAGGATCAGTGCAGGTTACAAGATTCATGGCACTGATACAAGTACAGTTTCTTCTTGGGAATTTATGAGAATATGCAATTCTATTATAAGCAGTATAAACAAGTCTTTAATAAACATTTATATTCCTTCTGTCTATGTTTCTAAATGGGTATTGTCATAGCTACAAATATTGTATGTACCCAAGCCTCTACTGTGTCTGAAAGCTTTTTGGAACACATACTCACTCTTAGTGATATTTCACATGATTTGACATAATTGAGGCATTTAAATATTCCTTTAATATAAATAACAAAAGGTAAATAAAATATTATTTCTAAACCTATCCTTATTTGTATATGATGTCTTTTTATAAGCAAATTAGATTAAATATGAGAGCATTTTAATGTGGGATAGGTTATTATGAGGCATAGTAAGTTTATATGTAGTAACTCTGATTTTAGAGGTATTTACAGTAATCTGTGATGAAAATTGCTTTAAGTCCAATGTTTTAAGGGATCAGACAGTATTTTCAAAGACTGTTATTCTGAAAAATATAGTATTTTCTGTTTTTTTAAAAAATATGCAGACATCAACAAATGCTGTTCATAAAGCTTCAATGTTCTGTGATTGTATTAGATACAGTAGCTAAATCAGTATTTCTAACTGCATATTTGTAAATTTATTTGGCAACCAGGGAAAAAGTTTAGCTGTCAACCAATTATTATTGGATCATTAAATTTTCTTTCAAAGGAAGTTTTATTATGCTGAAATGTGTAGAGTGCTATAGATGTACCCAGTGTACTCAGCTTCCCCTTGCTTAGATACATTTATTTTTCAATAATTCCTCAGAAATGCCTTTCACTGCAACCCTGTTTCTTGCGAGGATTATCTGAAATCTGCATTCCGTTAAACATGGAATAAGTAACTATAGGTTGCATCTTGTATGTGAGTTAAAGCTTAGCCCTTTTATGATTTTACCTCTCCTAATTTTATTGGCTCTATTTCATCTCAGAGTGTAAATATATATACACATTTTACGTTTTTTATATATATATAGCCTTATTTTTCCCTCCTCTAAATTGTTTTCTAATGGCAGGTCTGTCCTGTCCTATATATAGGGCATTTCATGCCCACAATGCATTGTCAGTGATCTCTGAGATAGCAACATCAATGCTGATATAGTTATTCTATGCAGCACAGCTGGGGGTTCTGTGAGAGATACAACATGAATTCTAAAACCAGTCTAACTGCAGTAACTCTGTATTGCATGTAATCTCATTAGCCTGGGTCTTAGCTCTTCTGATAGAGCAGAAATGAATCTGTCTCAAGAACTAGACTGGTTGGTGTTTTGATATACCGGTACCAAGATCTATTGTGCAAAGATTTTAGAAGGATTTGATAACAAATGGATAGCAGATTCTTACATGGTAGGAGCTACTATCCGAAATCCAGACAGCAATCAGTACTTGTCACACCAGTAGTAAAATCCTGAGACCAGCTTTTCACCTGGATAAAATGGAGTAGTTAAACTGTGATGAAAATTATGAAAATATCCCAAATGGATATAAGTGTAAAATGGCAGTTTTTAATGGAGTAAAGGATATGTTTTTCAAATACCTAATGCAACATGGTTGTGATTTAGTGCACAATATTTAGTTAACATCTATTTTGTCATTAGAACTAGCAAGCCATTTGTCATATAGGTTTATTCTTTTAATACTGTAACTATGTTCAGTTATTCACTGTAGAAAATGGCTACATGCTGGATGGGAATATAGTTCCTTCTTTTTATGCAAAACATGCGGGTAATAGGTTTCAGTGAATTATTTTTCTGCTTTGTTCTTATTTAAGCACAATACCATCCAGAGGACACTATATTTACATACTTACAACATTCTGAAAAAATCTTGTCCATTAAGGTTTTTCTCTTTTCAGGATTTCTGTCCTTATTTTGATAGTCTGGTAGAAGTATATCAGTCTTATATCTATCGTATTCTCTGCCTTTTTTCAGAAACAGGTCAGGCACTACTGTACTCTAAGAACGAGTACTCTTTTTCTCTCCCCACACTTAAATTTTTTTCTGCCTTCCTCCTTCTCTCTCTTTCTTTTTTTTTTTTTTTTTTTTTTTTTTTTTTTTTTGTTGTGGGGGGGGGTGCTTGCATTGACTAGGCTGCTTGCCAAGACCTCTTTCTTTTCTGTGCGCCAGTGGAAAACAGGATCCTTTCCCCTTAACACACCAAAGGAGAACTTGTACTGTTTGGTCTGAAGCTCTGCATCCAGAGTTTGCTTTACAGAGAGAAAGAAATGGTTGCCCAGAGCTCTGGGTAGTGGGTGAACCACTAACTTGAGCATGAGGCACAGGTCACACACTGTACTTGGTGGGAGAAAGGTGTTAAGACCAACTCCCCAAGGGAAAAGTGGAAACTCCTACTCATGTCAGCTTCTCTGCCATCAAAAACAGTGAGTCCAGCTGAATTCTCATGTGTGAAGTCTTTATTCTCCTTTTGATGAGTCTGAGCAAACAGACTGCCCAGCAATTAGTTTGTACACCTGAAGAAACAGCCTTTGACGTACTTGGTACTCATGTCACATCAACCTGGAAGCTGATTTTTGGCCTACATGGTCCAAAGTCATTAAGCTAATTCAGCTTTTATTTGAATTTTCTTCAGGTATGTATAGGCAGAAAGGAAACAGGACAGGCTGAGCTGAGCTCTCCTGTGAAATGATAATTTGACAGTCAGGGTTGAACAGCTGAGAAAAGAGAGAAGTGGCAAAAAGAAAAAAAAGCAAACAAATGCTGAGCAATAGATTTTGTCTTTTGCATTTTTGTCCTGCCTCTGAGGAGGCAAATGATATACTCCGAAAAGCATTTCTGCCACTGTTGATGTAAGCCTACAGATCTGTATGGAATAATTTAAAATGCATAAATGCCTCACTAATTACATCTTGAACAAACATTTAACATAATTTCAGATTTCACTTCATCATACTAATGAGCTACAAACAACTGTCCTTTGACCCAAAGCTTACAGCCCGTGGCAATTCCCTTTCTCTTTAGCATACTATAATGTCTTTAGATGACATTTTTACAGTACAACATAGTTAATAATTTGGTCTTTTAGAAGAAAATGAAATAGAGGGTATTCTTCAAGGGAGTTAAAACTGTCAGAATTATGCTGCCTATGAGGGGTTTAATGAAACGGGAACAGGAGCATAAAAGTGACTTTCGAACACAGAATTTTATGATAAATACATTGAGTTCTTTTTGTTTCAAATCCAGATTTTGTTTATAGAAATATTGTGCCAATAACAAAAGAAGATAGACACTGGAATTACTTACTCAGTTACAGGAGTAAACTTGCAAATGCTTTGACTTCATCTGGTATGGTCCTATGTGTTCACAGAATTTAAAGAATTTTTTTAATAGTTATAAGTATCTTTATGAAATTCTTAAACTTGTTGTTGTTTTTTAAAAATAAGTACTGGAAACAACCTTAAAGTCTAAAAAAAAAGATGTTAATGGCAGGCAAAAATCCAAGTGCTTATTCTGCTTCATTCTGCATCTAATTTTTCCCTCTCTTCTGTTATCTGAAGACACATAAGCAGTCCCTGCTCTTGCAGAATCTCAGCAGTTTACAGTCTTTCTTGTACTTTCCCAATACACAATGGTCAATTGCCTCATCATTAAAAAGAATTATACTCTACTGAATCCACAAAAGCAGTATGGAAAGTTTAAAGATTTTGGTTTATCCTTTCATAGTACAGAAGTGATCAGAATGCAGTTTTCCAGTTACCTTCCAGCTAAATCATGAATTATGTTAATCTTGCTCTTTTTATGCCCACAAATTGCACATTCTGTGATACACATTAACACATTTTCTACAGGTGTAGTGTAGTGTGCTTCCTTTGAGCACCAGTACATAATGTAACTGTTAAGGGCACTCTACTGGAAGAATGAGACATAGAGTTGAACCTCCTTAAATTAAGAAGTCATTGAACACTCTTGCAGGGTATAAGCTTGTTATAGTTTAGAGCTTAAACACCCATGGGCTGGTTAAGTGCATCACTTGACTGTTGTATATTTCACTAGAGGATAAATAAATGTTTATCATTTAATTTACTGAAGCTTCTGGACTTCTAAGTCCTTTTCTGGATCTATTAGTATTAATTTAAAGAAAATTAATTATTTCATAATCAACATGTTTCACAAACTAAGACAACAAAATGGAGCAGGATAATGTGAATAAATTTCTGAGACAGACTGGAGCAAAGGGCTGGACATTGGTTTGTAGGAACTTTCTCCAGGCTGGTCTAAAGTTCACAGCCAAAAGAAGGGAATCTTTCTGCTGTTATCTGTACCTTCTATATCAGGTCCTTCAGCTCTGTATGATCCAATTCAACCATCTGTAACATCACAGTACCTATATCATACTATTTCTCCCAGTGGAAATAGTCAAATTATTATAATTAATCAAACCATTAAGTACTTTGTTGAACTGGGACTTAAACAGAGGAGCCAGAAAACAGCTGAAGGCAAAATAGAGCCTATGCATTTTAATCTTTTCTTTCTCCCCATAAATATACTTCACAGGACATATCACGTTGTTTTGAAAAAAACCTGCATTTTAAGCACAGTTTGTCCCATAATCTGTATCACACATTTGGCAGCCTATGTAACTTTGATAATGGAAAATAAATTATCACACACAGAATACTAACATGTTAATTATGCTTTTCATTGGCTTCAGCTAAATCCATGTTTTGTAATGGATTTAGGCATATGGAACTACAGCCCAGAGGCTGAAATAACAGCTTGTTTTTTTGCAGGGCTTACAGATCATAGAAATCATGTTGTCGAAGTGTCTTCAAAATGACCTTTTGATGGGAAGACAAAGGATGGCACTGAACACATACCACATACTCATTTATAATTACTAGAGGAACTGGTCTGAGCAAGAATATATTAGCTGATAATGTTAATTATTTAAGAAAGAACAACAGAATAAATTTGCATGTAGATGCTATATATGGAAAGCAATGGTAGTGAATCTATGTAATACAGGACCTGAAGCAATCACATTTATTTTATGGACATGCAAAACTGATGAAGAAGAAGGTGACTTTTTATTGCAGATGTACTTCAGGCATTAATTTATTAACAATATAAGAATGAATAATAAATGCTTGAAATAAGCTGTGCTTTTCATGTCTGTCAATAATGAGGATATAATTAAAAGTAATTTGCAAATGGGAAGTCTTGTGTGAAATAAAGTTCTTAAGTAAAATTAATATCTTCAGTGAACTGACGAAAATGTTTTTCTCAGAAATAATTACAGGAATTTATAGTAGATATTTACTAATGAACTCATACACATTAGAAATAAAAGATGTTTTTTCTCACCTGTTGAATGTTATAAAGCAAGAAAGATGGCATAGGGAAACTTTATGACTTGGAATATACCTGATTTTAAAGGTAAGTTATCTATGGTACTTGCTTCAAGATCATTAGAGTGCTAATTACTTCATGATACATACAGGACAACACAGCAGTTAAAGCTCTAGACAAGAGTTTCTGTTTGTCAGTCTGTGAGTCTGACTTCTGAGTGGTGAGCTTCTCAGAGGGCACTCTCTTAATGGTATCTTCAATGCAAGGTAAAAACCACCAAAACTCTACAAGATGAAAAAAAAAAAAAAATCTAATAATTCATACATCTTCACCTTCTTTTTGGTTATCTCATTACGTAGAGAATGTATTTGTATCTGAAACCAAAGATGTTTATTGAAACCTGGTGTTTTCTACAGAAACCACTCTCTAGGAAGCTTAGTTGTCAATCCCTTACACCAAGAGAAGCGGCTTGCAGGATGAATATATATGTTTATTAACACTTTGAGGAACCCAGACTCTTCCAGCCAGTGAATTCCCAGATTTGGATACATTCCTCAGTCCTGTCCCAACCTCCTGTCAGCACAGAGCCCCAAACTACACACTCATTTCCAAGGGAAAGAAAGGTGGGCATGTGGGCAAAAAATAAGCCATAGGAAATGATCAGTCCACCATGTGCCCAGGTAGAATGACTGGAGGACTAATGTCCAAATGAGCCACTGTGACATTCTCCAGTCATGAACATGCATGACTGTGAACACAAACTCGTATTTTCAAATTCTTTGTGTCTATAGGATTTAGTATGGCCTGCACCATGCATTTGGGTTAAAGCCTAACTCCTTGATGGACAGATTATGTCTCAGATGTCAAATGACAGTGAAATTACACAAGCAGCACTGTACTCAATGTCTTTTTGTGTTCCTCAGGCCTCTAAATTTCTCATGTGCAAGAATAAACAATATGTGTTTAAGAATAAACAATGAATAAATGAATAAGCAGAGAGTTTTGATCTCTTGCCTTACCGCCAGTCTGCCCCTGAGGGCTGTTCCTATCTGAAACATGAGCTCCCTGCCAGTGAAGCTTGAGATGAACATACCCATGTAGCTGTGGGCTTGCAAGGGCTGGTGCACTGACCTGTGATCTGTGTAAGCAGATTGTGAAGCTTTTCTGGTAAAGAAAGATGTCATACATGAGAACACAGCAGTGTGCTTGAGGATGTAGGTTTGTAATTAAGTTTCAATTGGGATAGAAAATATCCTGTTTCTTAATGCTTTTTGGTTTTGTGAAACGAGCTTGTATTAACTATGAGAGAGTTTCATTTGGGATCAAGGTTGCTCTGAACACATATCACATATAATTAAATTATTGTCTATCTTAGTTATCAAGAGCCAACTATTGTATTATTTATTCATCATCTTAACACTTTCTCATAGGGCACCTATGAGATAAGGAAGAACTGATAGCTTTCCTGGTCACAGAATGGCTGAAGATTGCATATACTGGAGTAGCAATTTGAAATCTCTAATATCTAGATCCATGTGACTTGTTGAAAAATTAGGGAAGGAAAGACAGTGAGGGAGCTGGGGTTTCAGTCCTACTCTTCCGAACAGTCTCTTCAAGTTCCAGAACAATGGAATTATAATACTGATCTCTTTTTTCTTCCTTTCTCCAATTGTGAATTTGCTTTGTTCACAATTTTCTTCAACATCCCCCCACTTATGACCTTTCCCTTATCCCTCCTGTTCCAGGTTGCCAGTTCTCCTCTAATATTATACTAGACACTAGACTTCCATTCCCCAAAGGAGAGACATCTGTCTCATATGCAATTCTGGTGAGATACATAAATAGAGGCCTTATAAAGGTCTGTTCTGCAATCTGTATTTTAAAACTAATGTTTTATTGCTATCAGCATACTTTGGAAAGGTGGCTATGATTATTGCCATTCAGACTTTACATTTTTAGTTTTCTGGTTCTGGAAAAATATTTAGAAAGGGTTTCAGCTGTTCTTGTTGCCAACACAGCAGTTATAAATGCTATTTAAGCAGCAGTGTGTATAAGAGTTTATATGTTCCTTAGGAAGCAAATAGAAAATACAAACCTTTAATAATGTATAAGGATTCAGGACTGAAAGATTTGTACCTACATCTAGAAAAAAGCTGAGACCTGCACCCTGCACTCCCTTTTCTTCCAAATGAGTTATATGAACAATAATATAAGAAAACCTCACCAAAATCAACCAGATCTTATTATTAAGATCCCTTAATGTCAGGATATTTTATGGGTATGAATTTAAGGATGCGTAATAGTTCCTGTTCCATTCAAAGATAATCTGCTGCATAAATGTCTTAATATAACATGGGTCAATTGTTTTAATTAGGATTATTAAGTCTCTTATTCCCTCAGTTTTGTGTGATGGCAATTCCTAAGTCTAAGTATAACCGGTATCTCTTGTAACTTCAGAAAACCCCAGGATGTTATGCTTTGAAAAGTTCATAATAGTTAACTTTTGAAATAGTGACTTTTTGAAACCATTCCACATTTTTCATAACTTCAAAGCTTTCATTAAAAAGAATTGTAACATCTACTATTTGTGTAAGAATGGCATACTGACATACAGACTTGGAAAATATCTTGCACTTGGTGTGTAATAAATCTGCTTTTCAGATTTGTTGAACATATTAAACCATTCTTACTGGAAAGGAAAATAATCTTTGAATTTTGTCTTACTATAACTGGAGCATTAATGTGCTGATTATTTGAAATTAATGAGAGATATACAGTTGACAGAACATTCATTTTATTTCCTTCACTTTTATTTCCTCTGTTTCAAAAATCATGTTTTTCTTTTTTCTGCACAACTTAGTAAAGAATAGGGAGTAAGGAATATAGTAGAGATTTTAAGACAGACTACAGCCTGGAAAACATACAAGTAGGGGAGTTTTTTTTACAATAATTGACTTTTTTTATTCGATGAATGAAGCAAAAAAAAGAATTAGTACCATTTTTGGAGAATGTAAAGGGGGAAACATGAATTTCTTCCAATGACTAGGAGTATCGAAAGACCTTGTTTTCTGCCAGCAGGTAACTTGAGTCTTTAGAGACAGTTAAAGATCTGTCTATCTATTCTGAAACTACAAAGAAAGTTGCTTTTAATTCAACACATATATTTGAAGATGAAATTATGAAACTTCTTTTGCTAAGTGTCATCATTTTGATAGGTTTTCCACCAGCTGCAGTACTAGCAAAACATGAAACAAACTTTATCATGTGAACATTAAATATTCAGTCTAATACTAATATCAAGTGCTGATTTTCTTCCAATTTTAATGCAGCTGGAAGCTGACAATGAAGTCCAATCTAAGCTCTAATGTTGCCGATGCAATAAAAATGATAATTTTCATTGCAGTAACAGTAATGGTAGATACAAAATTCTTTTCAGAAATCCAAAATTTGAGCCAATTTGGCTCAGGTACATTTGTACCAACTTCATGATTCCAATGAGCCTTCAAGCCTGTAAATGCAGAAGCAGAGATTCAACAAAATTCATATTTTAATTTGAAAGAAAATTACATCTCATCGTGTAAATGTTCTGAAGAGATAGAGTTGGTGACCTTCTTAAGAGAAATAACCATGGCCACTCAGTAACAACCAAACAAGAAGAATGAGAAAACTGTACTGGAAGAATATTACAGAAAGATACTTGATAATGTGTTTTTGCAGGCACAAAGCAAGTCTTTAACAGTAGATAGTTCTGACTGTAAATAGGGAGATATAACTTTAATACTAGGTATACTATACTCCTGGCTGCAGTAAAAACCTATTGTGAGATACGGTTTGACAATTTTAATTTTTGTTTTAGTTATATATGCCTATTCTTCACTTATTATCTTAAAATATGGTGTACTGATGACAATAAAAAGGAGATGGATTCACAGGCAGCTATGACAATGTGAATGGCTTTCAAAGTGGTAGACAGAGAAGGAGGGGATTTTTAGGAATAAAGATAATGTGTGTTGGAATGTATTCCCTGTACAACAAAAAAATTCTGTTATGGGCAAAAGAGTAAGAAGTTGCAACTAAACCTCAAACAGATTCAGAATATAAGTAAAATTTCAGTAAAGTTTTCGATTGAGTTGTACACCTTTGCTTTCTTATAATGCTTATTCCTCCCTGAGTTTCAACTTTCCAAAAGAAAAAAAAAATTCCAAGTTCATCATGGAGAATGTAGAGGGAAAATTGACTATATTGTAATTACCTTTTCCAGTTTAATTTCACAGGCCTTACAAAAAATGAGTAAGGGTTTTCAGCCAGATCAGATTGTTTATTCTGCCCAAACTCCATCCCTCTGATCAGCTTTTGTTGCAGACTCTGGTATCACAGATTCCCTCTTTTATAGAGATAGGAAATTAAAGAAAAATGGTACATTTTTAAAGGTAGATTGATAGGGAAGATAGGAAGACTATCTAATCCTACAATATTAAATGTTTTTATTATTGCAATCCTTGCTACAGTTTTGCTGTATAGAAACTGCATTATAAAGAAGAGAGAAGTTAATTCTACAGAACAGAGCAGTATATTGCAAAATGTCATATATTTGCATCTCATAAGGGATTGATCTGGTGGAATAAATGTTGAAACTGAAAGTCATCTAACTGCTTTGTCTTTTCCACTGTTTCCTCTCTTCTTTATTGTTAGTTTATGTTCAATATTTTGCTTGAATTAAGTGCTTTTTTTACAATCCAGAATTTCTAGTGTTATGTCCCTGCTTCTGTTAGCACTTAAATTTATATCCAAAATATCATCTACTATTCTGTACTGCAGACATGAACTACACTCACAACAGGCCATCTTCGTTATAGCAGCCCTGGGTTGTATAACATTTTTAATAAAATTACTCTTATTTTCAATAAAGAAATAATCACATATTCAAATAAATACCATGCAAAGACAGTTGTTCCTTCTAAAAGGACTCCAGCAGCAACATAGGCACTAAAAGGGCTGGATTTGTGCTGGATGCATCTCAGTAGCAGCTGTGGGGTGAAAAGAGAATGTCCCATAGGTAATGCAGCTTTCTGTGAAGAACCAAGGAGCACAGAATATGCTCTCCATGATTCATCATTCTTCCTCTTCAAGTGCATGATGCAGATTCTGTAATAAATGGGCATCTGTAAAAAGCATTGTCAAGGGACATTGTTACAAGGGCAGCAGTCTGCTTTCTGCTTGCGGGAAAGAAACTCTGCATGATGAGCGCCTCTCTGCACATAAATTAGTACAACACTCCCAGAATCTTCATACTGAGTGACCATAAAGATGAACAACCTGATGAAAAATGTGCTCTAGTTAATGCAAATCTGAAGAAATTCAGTATATATCAAAAGAACTATTTAATCTATTTCAGTTTCATTCAAATGCTTGCAACACTACAACTTCATCTTCTGCAATAAGGCTTTGTAAATTAGCATGCAGGTATAATTAAAATATAAATATAATATTAGGTAAAATTACAAAGGAAAGTAAAAGTATGCTTGCTGCCTCACCTGTAACACTGTACTGCCTTTGACATTTTGACCATTACTAGTACCTCTAGAAGCAGTTGAAAAATACATGAAAAAAAAAAAAACAAACCCAAACAGTAGATTACTTTCAGTCACTACAGACCTAAATTATTTTTAAGGTGGTGATTGACTGATGACAGTTTCTGCACTCTCGTGAGTAATTCAGAAATAAATCAACTAAAAACACCCATTTCATCTTTTTCTTCCTTTTTTATTTGTTTAGGCCACCATATCAAAATGTGTGTTTCAGAAAACATGGAAACACTTCTGTATTGGAGATATTGGTGTTCAGATGCTGATCATTCAATAGTTTATTCCAGTTACAGGGAGTTTCCTCCACAGATTTTTTCCCCCATATATCCTCTGACAAAGCCTGAATGTTGTCCAGAATGGCAATATGAAACTTGGTGTCCTCAGTTTTCATGAATTTCACAAAATCTATGGCAAACTGACTTTGGTCTATCACATTTAGAGTCTCACTCACAGACTTGCTGACAAGTACATAGAGGTTGTCATCTTTGAAGTAATGTATCTGGAGGAGAAATATCCCTGTAACCTGAGTGGTAAATGGAGTCAGTGAAAAAGTCCATTCTGACTTCAAAAGGCTGTTCCAGTGATTTTAAGGCTGGTACTGATGAGCCTCAATACAGGCCATAAACATCTGCCTCTTCCCCAGGCTTTTTTTGAACATGCAGCAGTTCCCTAGAGGAAAGTGGCAGCTCACTTAAGCCTTCAAGCCCTTCTGGAGGGCCTCTCGCCATAGTTACCTCTCATCTAGCATCACACTGTGCAGCTGGGATTTGCTGGTTACCCCACACAGGTGGTCAAACTCAACAGAGAATTTGTCCTGACAGTCAAAGCAGCTGTTTCCCCCTAAGTCGTTCCAGGGGGTTGGTAGCACAATGTGCCTGTTTATTTGGCTGGGGGTGAAATTGTTCTCGTGACAAGTCTCCATGCGGGCAGTCTTCTGCCTCACCACCTTGACATCTTGGACCAGAGCGGAGAGATCTTGGACAACTCTGGCCAAAGTCCCTGGGAGGAGGCTGGCGCAGGCGGCCACAAACGAGAGATGCCTTCTCCAGCTTGTGCAGCTCCTGCCTTGCGCACGTGCTGGGGGTGAGGGCTATCCAAAGGGCAGGAGACTGCAGGTGAGGGGAGGGCACATGGGTCTCTTCGTGCTGGAGGGGAAAGGCACAAGATGGTGGCGGGAAGGGGCCTGGGCTGAGGGCACACAGTTTGTGACCTCACAGTGGCACCGGGGCAGCGCTGGTGGGGGCCAAGGTTGGGGGCAAGGGTAGGGAAAGGCCTCCACCGGCAACCAGACCAAGCTGAGGTGATGTCCTGCCAAACGCTGCCAATGTCACCGCAGTGAAAAGACCTGAGCAGGCGATGCAGAGCCACCATGGAGGAGAACAGATATCCTTCTTCTGTTCTACCTCCTCCTCCTTTTGCTGCTCTACCTCCTCTCCTCTCCCTGTCTTGAGACAGCTGCCATTGTGTCACCTCCCCTGCATGCCTCTTTGTCCCCAGGCCTGTGCCTGGCCCGTGTGTGCATGGGACCCCCTGGTCCCTGTGGGACCAACTGAGGTTGGCTGGGTGGGCGCAGTGCTGGGCACATTCACCTCACTGAGGTTTGTTCTTGGTACTCTTCTTCCTGCCATTCTCCACAGCTGCTGAATCTCCCCAGCCTCCTCTCCTCTCACTGCACCCTGTTCTTTACCCTGACTACCCCTTGTTTTCCTTCATGCTCTCCCCTTCTCTTTCTCTTGCCCTTTTTGTCACCTTTGCCATCAGTGTCTCTGGGTGCAGAGCAAAAATGACTTCCTGCGTGCTTCAGAGCCTGCTTCATTCTCAGAAATTAGAAGACAAGGATGAGAAAAACAAAGTGGAAACTTTTTAGGTTTAAAAATATTAGACTTCTTTCCTTCCCCCCCTCATTAGAAGGCAATGACATAGGCCAGAAGTTTCCTTAACCTGGTCTCTTATACGTGGTTTTTGTCCATCATTCAGAATGAGTTCAGGACTGGGAAGATTGATTTAGATAGCACAATGAAGCTGCTTGAAAAACTGCAAATATCTTTTGATTTTGAACATGTAAAACATGTTTTCAAGGTGAGGAATATGTAGATTAAGCAATTAAATATGTTTAGAAGTCTAGTTACATAAGTGTCTTATATTTGCTGACTTCTTAAAATTAATGTTTTGAGAAATGAATTTCATGCTAGTAGGGTGTGCAAACTCAGCAAATAATTTGCCTCGTCCAGGTTCTTTTGTTTCTATGTGAAATAGATAACTGAGTGGTTGCATTAGAATCATAGAATCATTTAGGTTGGAAAAGACCTTTAAGATCATTGAGTCCAACCATTAACCTAACACTGCCAAGTCCACAACTGAACCATGTCCCTAAGCACCACATCTATGCATCTTTTAAATACCTCTAGGGCTGGTGACTCCACCACTTTCCTGGGCAGTCTGTTCTAATTCTTATAACACTTTCAGTGAAGCAATTTTTTCCCAATATCCAATTTAACTCTCCCCTGGTGCAACCTGAGGCCATTTCCTCTTGTCCTATTACTTGTTCCTTGGGAGAAGAGACCAACACCCAAGAAACACCATCTCTTCACCACACCAAAATAGTGTAGAGTGATGGAGACTATGAAGGTCTTGATTCCCAACTTTTTTGTAACATAGCCCCACTTCAGAAAAATTAAAACATTCTGGTTTCATCCCATCCAGCTGCCTCCGTGATCAAGCTAAGTAGCTCAGGCATGCCTGTCTGATGCTGGTAGAGCCATTAAAGTGACTTCCTAAAAATCCTTTTGCTAATATGAGGACAAAATGGAGTTGTTTGATCTACTCAGGCTTCAGGACAACATAGATCCAGCACACCTGTTCATTCATTTTTTCACTATACCTCTCCTCTGAATTACTTAAGAGGTGTGCCCAAATGGATGGGAATTGCACTCTAACCCCTAGGAAAGGATGTGTCCTTGAGATAGGGCAATGTTTAAGAGATTCTTACGAAGGTTATATGATACAGTTAGAAATTGGTCTTACTAATAAGTTAATTTAGTGTAGGTAAGCAAACTAACATCAAGTGGATGCAAATCCAGTGAACAAATACTGCAAAATTGACTGCCTTTGGACATATTGGGTTTTCATGTTCTTCAGGTCCCCTCTAGTAATTACTCAAAAGATCTATGATTTTTCCTTTTACTTCATTTTTTTAAAACAAGATTAGCTGTTTGGTAAAGCTGTTTTCCTAAAAGAATGATGCCAAGTGGCTATATATATGTGATTTCTTTGAGAATTTTGTAACCAGCTGGATGATTCTGTCCACATTCAACAGAGGAGAATTAATTATGGCAAGTCAGAAACTTTTAGGTCACATGCTGACAAGCAGGCAGGCAGAGGGAAGTCATTAAGTTCTCCTAAGTCTATCTTGTTCCTCTCTCATTGTTTTCTGCCTTGGCAAGCCAAGGTAAAACTGGCAGTGTGAACACAACACGTGCTAAAGAAGCTGTCTGTGTTTTTTGAACTTGCACTGCATTGAGAGAATTGCCAACCTTGAGAATTTCATGAGAACTTGAAATTTTTGTCATTGTTTCCTATGTTTTCCACCCACTTCGCTTTATGATGGAAATTTGAGAGAGATGATCAATTGTAGGTAGAGAAGAAAGTAATTATGTGAGGAAGTATCCTTCATAGAACAAGTCTGAACTAGTTATATTTAACAATATAATATACTCAACAGTCTGATCTAGTTATTTGTAGCAGTACTGTTAAAGTGGTATTTGCTATTTCAGAGAGAATTGAGTATATTCAGTAGTTTTGGGACTCAAATTGTTCACCAGTATAACAATATGTAAAAATGCAAAGCAGTCTGGAAGGAAATCTTACTGGCATTGTCAGTAACTACACATCAACAGTTAATTGAATGGTAATACATGACAAAATCAATTTTATAGTAAACATAGCTTTTAAAAAATAATCTGATTTTTTCTTATCTACTCTGAATATATTTTACTGTAGTGCTCCTCTGAGCAATATCAGAATTATAAACATTAAGATTTTTAAGGAATAATACATTTTAATATAATTCCTTTCAAGACTAGGTTTTTGTCAAGACACTTCTTTTTCTGAATAGCAAAAATTTGATATTAGCAAAGAATAATAAAAATCTACTAACAAAAATTGTATAACAATCTTTTCTTTTTTTAATATCTACACGATTTTCATAACTTTATTTTGAAAAGCTCTTCTGTGTAATATTATTGCTTGTATTTCATCAAGAGGGAACTGAGATAGAAAATTAAATTTTTTTGCCCAGCTTCTGTTTGTGCCAATACTTAAGTAAATGTCTCTTGAGTGTTGATAGATTATTTAATTTGAAAATAAGTTAGTATTTTCTTTTTCTATTTAACAGTTATGAGTAAATTTGCAGTTTTCTTAAAGATGTTAAAAATTAGATTGAGGATGTCAACCTTAGACATGGGATTTCTCAAGCAGTAATGAAATGCATATTATTAACATTTGTACTGAATTGTTTTCTCGCTGGCAATTTCTGTTAAATATGTTCCTTACTATTCTCCTTCACAAACTCAAAGCAAATACTTAAATACTGACTTGTAAAATTTTTGGCTAGAACTCCTCATGAAGTTTACTTTTGTAATTGTTTTGATTATCTCATGTATTTTATTGTTGTACTTATTAAGACATCTCTTAGTAGAAACTGTACTGCATAGGAAGAAGTTGGTAATGTATCATTGAGCTTTTAGTTTTTATGGTGTCTCCTGAAAACTAGTCTAATTTAGTAGTGATAAAAAACTTCATCAAAGAGCAGCCAGAGCTCAAGTAAGCCATTTCAGCTCTATTGACACTTTTGGGGAAGCTCTACTAACCAGAGTAGGTGCCATGTTATTAGATGCTAGGATTTAGCCTCTTTGGTAGTCTCAGTTTAAGGAGCCAACAGTTACGAATTTTGATCAGCTTACAGTGATAATCAATGAGGCAATGAATTCCCATTTATTTCTGATTTTTGTGAGTAACTTTGTCAGTAAAGTTCCAAAGTTTCTCTTAATTTGGCAACTTTTAAGAATAATACAGGCTAAAATATTAGAAATTTTGATATTTCATTGGCACAATTACATACTTTGTGTAGAAAATTTTAAAGGATAAATAAAATTGTTAAGTTTGAAAAAAATGTAAATGGTAGAAATGGTAAAGAGTATTATTCTACTCAAACTCTTTTGCCCTTTTGATTTTTCTAGTGGCTTTTATACTATAACTAAGATTAATTAATGTGCTAACATTTTGTAAGGTCTATGAAAACAAGCTTACAGTTTAAGAATTCTGAAAGTGTGAATAATTAATCTGAGTTAAACATTCTGGCTTGTTAAGAATAGAACACGATGTCATAGGTTATAATAAAGTATCTTGTCTCCAAACTTTAATAGTGCTTCTTATCTGATGTATTGAAAGACTTGGATCTCATGATAATTTGGTCATCCTTATTTAATTTCTTAGATTACTCTTTGCTGTATGTTGTATGTAAATTTAACTGACAGCATTTACAATATAGTTTAAATTTCTGTTGGAAAGGTATTATATTAAATATATTTTCTATTTGATAATTTTTATGCTGCAGATTTATTTTATAGCATAACATTTTAGAGGTTTTATATAATTCTTTTTAATATTGCATATGTGTTACATAGAAATATATTTAATTACTTAGATGTTAATTATGTCATATGGTACATTTTAGTTTGTATAAAATAATTTTAACACAGAAAGTCAAATCTGAAAATTGCATATAGAAGTAGAATAATATAATTTGATAATGCATTGTAGTCACTGTTGTGTGAGGTTTTCTTCTTTTATGATTGGTTTTAAGAGTGTTTTATGTGTATCTTTGTATCATTGCATATGTTTGTTTTGACTGTTTTGATTTATCTTTTTTTTTCCAGAAAACGGTTGACAAACGGAAGGTACACACGATTAACATGGAAGACTTCAGGGCAATTTATCGAACTCTTGTACACAGATCTGAATTTCACGAAATTTTCCGTGCTTATTCTCCAAACTGCAAAATTCTAGCTGACACTGAGCTCATTGATTTTCTTAAAAAAGAACAATTTGAAACTGAAGCTTGTGAAACAACTGCCTTAGAAATCATTCTGAAGTATGAACCCATTGAAGAAGGTATGAATAGTTTATGTATTTGATTTCTAGCTTGTTTATTGTGCTTCTGCCAGTGACTGTGTTTATATTTTTGAATACTCATCTGACTATGCAAATTGAACATTTTAAAGAAAACTAATGTAAGCAATTATAATTATTTCTGTTATATAATAGCTTTTGTAAGCACTTGTACAAAATGTTAATTTTTTGAAAAGCAGATCTTTAAACATTGTGAATGTAATAATACAAGAAAGCATTAACAAAGCACAATAAATGTACACAGCATATTGCTTAGTGATGGCATGTTATATTACTTACTAGATCTGTCATTGTTACTCCTTGTTGCAACAGACACTGCACTAAAACTTTTTAAAGCTCACTGAAACATGTGAATGACCATTGTTAGGCAGCCAGACTGAATTTTTTTGTTTAGCTAAGTGTTCAAAAACAGTTTTGCCTAATTAATTAGAGGAATATAAATATTGGATTACAAAGATAAAAAAATAGATATTGTGTTTTGTTAGCAACTGATCTGTTCAGCACAGGATATTTCTCTTAGAGCAAATCAACTATAATCAAATCAGTAACAGTGGATGAATTATTATTAAAAAAAAAAAAATCAGTATTAAAATTGAAGACTGAAGACAGTATTTTTGAACACTAGAAAATCTCAGAATTTAATGTTATGTAATTTAGTTTGGTTTAACTACTTAGTACTGTGATTCACAATCCCAATAAAGTGAAAAAAAGTTTACTTAATCCCATTGCATTTCAAAATATATTTTACACCAAGATTGTTTTCATCCTACTTAGGGGTCATGTTAATTGTTACAACGTTGTTGATGTAGTTGAGCATTTTCCTAAAGTTTATCTTACAAATGGAAAGGATACATGCTATTGGAGTTTGATACTGTACTTCCATTTTGTATTACTTAAACCTACAATTAATTTTAATAGAATGCTCTCCATGAATCATACTTTTTACACTTGGCATGACTATATTTGAATGTCATATGGCAGAAAGTTTAAGTGTAGAAGTAATCTAATAACAGGTTTCACAGAAGACAACTTCTAAGTATGTAGCTATTGAGAAGGTTATATCTCCTTTCCTTTACTGAGAAAGACTGAAAACTTAGTTACACTGGTTTTTGTTCAGCTGGATGTGGTTGGTAATGATATCAGGGATGCATTGAAGCCATCTTGCAGACATGGTGGATCCTCAGCATATTCAGCAGGCATGGAGTCTGATTATTAATCTGTTCCATCATACGTCTATTGATGTCATTATCCACACTACTGGAGTTAAAGCTATAACTAATTATTATGATCTCTCGAGCTGAAATGCCATTTCTGTTTTGTTCTGTGATCAGTTTCTAAGAGTAGGTTTCTAAATGCAGACGTCTACTGTCACAGAATTATGGAACTATTCAGATGGGAAAGGACCTCAGGAGGACAGCTATTTCAGCCTTCTGCTCAAAACAAAGTTAACATTAAATTCAGAATGGGTTTCTCAGAGCTTTTTTTTCAGTCAAAACTTGAAAACCCCTAAGGATATAGATCCACAGTCTCCTTTATATGCCCAGAACTGGCTTCCAAGAGTCTTGTACCATGATTTTCACAGGGATGAAAGTGAGTCTGGCCAACCTGTAGTTCACTGAATTGAATCATAGCATCATAGAACCATGGAAAATTTTGGGTTGGAAGGCATCTTTAAAGGTCATCTCATCCAAAACTCCTGCAATGAGCAAGGACATCTTCAACTACAGCAGGTTGCTCAGAGCCCCATCCAACCTGACCTTGAATTTATCCAGGGATGAGACATCTACCAGCTCTCTGGTTAACCTCTTCGAGGGTTTCATCACCCTCATAATGAAAAATTTCTTCCATATATCTAGTCTGAATCTACCCTCTTTCAGTTTAAAATCATTACCCCTTGTCCCATCTCTACAGGCCCTACTAAAAGGTCTCTCCCTATCCTTCTTGTAAGCCCCCTTTAAACATTAAAATGCCACAATAACATCTCCCCGGAGCCTTCTCTACTCCAGGCTGAATAACCCAATCTCTCTCAGCCTGTCCTCTCAGGGTGAGGTGTTCCATCCCTCTGATGATTTTTGTGACCCTTCTCTGAACCCACTCCAACAGGTCCATGTTTTTCCTGTGCTGAGGACTCCAGAGCTGAACACAGTATTCCAGGTGGGGTCTCACCAGCATGGAGTAGGGAGGCAGAATCATCTTCCTCAGCCTGATGGTCACTCTGCTATCTATGCAGCACAGGATATGGTTGGCTTTCTGGATGTGAGCGCAAAAAGTCCCTACCCTTTTCGAAAATGAGTGCAACATTTGTTCCTCTCCAGTCATGGGGGCCTCCCTTGATCTCTATACCCTACAAAAGATGATAAAGAAATGGCTTTGCAGTAATATCAGCCAACATTCTTAACACCCTCCGATGCATCTCACTAAGTCCCATGGACTTTTATATCTTGAGTTCTCCTTAGTAATCTCTCTTTTATCTCAATCTCTATGTGCTGGTGGTTTCTTTTCTCCCTGAACCCTGTCTGTAGACACAAAGCCTATGCCTTGTTGATGAAGGCTGAGAAAAAGACAGCACTGAGTACTTCAGCATTATCTGTTTT
The DNA here is from genome assembly GCF_018691265.1 of Tyto alba. Taxonomy (NCBI): domain Eukaryota; kingdom Metazoa; phylum Chordata; class Aves; order Strigiformes; family Tytonidae; genus Tyto; species Tyto alba. The sequence continues at coordinate 13,197,189 of NW_024881295.1, forward strand.
TGCTGTCACTAAACCACTTGCCCTGTTCAACAGCAGGCCCATTTATTCCTTTTTAAAATTGTAGCCAATGCAGCAGTAGAAGTGCTCCACGTTGCCACTGATGTCCCTTGCCAGTTTCAATTGTGATTGAGTTTTGGCTTTCAGAACACCATTTCATCATGTCTGAGCACTGTTTCTATATACCTCCCTTGTAACCTGCCCACACTTTAGCAGTTTAATAGTTTCCTTTTTATGCTATTTAACTTTTACTCTGTCTCACTGAATCCATGACATTGTTCTTGTTACAGTGGAAGGAAGATACTTAAACAGCTAGCACTGGAAATTCACCCTAGAATCTGGAGCTCAAGATGTGTTCTTACAGATTTCAATAACACTTTGCAGACAAAGTATTTTTCTAATCAATTAGTTCTTCTACTTATTAAGTCAGGTATACCTACAGAGCTCATAATTTCATCTTTGATTAGCTATCCTGGAAGGGTTTGTGTGTGGTTGCCATTTTTTTTTTAAGGAAAAGCTCCAGTTATATTTTGTTGAGTATTTAAAGTCATCAGAATAATATTCTGAAACCATTATGTAAAAACCTCATAAATTTATTATTTTAAAAGCCTTGTCTCACTTTTTATATATATATATTTTCTTTATTTTAATTTCCTTGTTTTTCATGTGCTCTCCTTTCTCTACTCTCTTCTCTGTTATTTTTTTTCTTTTTCCCTTGTCCTTCTATATATTCTGTTCTTCAACTTGCTGTAGGTTATTACAAACCGCTTTTATCTTTCTTAGGGTTCTTACCTGCCATTTTGTTTGTCTGCTCATTAGTGTCTTCTCCCAGTTGAGTCATTTAGTGATCATGCACACACCCTCCCCCACAAATCCAAAGACTTATATGTCACCTTGATGTGCTTGCAGAAGAAGTGCTATGTAAAATCTTCATAGGTGCCTGATCACCCTTCTGAATCATGAGAACTCTGAGATGAGTGGAGGTTTGTTAAATCTGTAGTATGCATATTCTTCTGCTTCAAGTTGTGGTGTAATATTTCTGCTGAATTTCTGTAATATGCATATTCTTCAGCTGCTGGAGGCTGCTTTAGGTTGTGGTGTAACATTTCTGCTTAGTTTCACTGAACATAACTTGAGGCAAAATTTGCAACTAAGATAAGAAAAGGAAATCAGAGCTGACTGCATTTTATTGCAAGCTGTTACTTTGTTCAGTGGAACATGAATCTCAGATGTTTAACTTTGTTAGTTTCCTTTGGTTCCCAGTCTTTTATAATGGGTGGAATTGAAAAATGTTTAAGAAAAATAAAATCAAGGAGGAGAAAATCTTTACTTTGGGATAATAACCCTGGAATATCTGTGCTGATCATTCCCATTGTGGTGAAAAGAAACTGAATCACTCTTTCAGCAAGAAGTATGAGAAATTTTGTGTTTCATTAAGTGCCACTCATTGTCCCATAATAGCTACAAACCTTTGATGCCTTATGCCATTACTACAATATTCATTATTGAATATATCTACCCTTTCTGAGAACATATATGTTTACTAATTTATTATATAATAACTTGCCAGTTCAAAAGGTTTCTTTTGTTTCAGGTTATCTATTTTGATGGGAAATTTAATAGCTATAAGGCGGTTAAACAATGAAGAATCTTTAGTTAGAAAACACATTTTAAATATCAACTAAAGTTTCTATAGTTTTAATTTAATGTCTAGTTTAAATTTCAGATGCTGAGCCAAATTCTTGTTTCTTCATCTGCGATAAAACTGTTTGTCTTGTAATTGGAAATAATCTTACTGAATGAAATAATAGTGATATTGTTCCTGCTCCTTTGAGTGAACTAGTTCTTCCACTCAAACATATTTATTGGAAAGTTCCAGTTATGATTGACATGATGGTTGGTTCTTATGGTGTTATGATAGACCACTTTGTGTAACTGTCACTCTGAATTTGGTATAGAATATTCTTCATCAGGATGATCTATTAGACTCATCTGCTATCCTTGTCCTGTGTATTTCAGAAGGAGGAAAGGGCAGATTTTGACACTTGATTGACTGTTTTGCTAATGGTAACAACCACTATCTGATAAACTTGATAGCACTAGTATGTCAAGATTAAGATGAAAACAGTGACTGGATTTTATATACAACATTGATAAATCCGTCTATAACATTTAGTGCATCCCTAATATTTGTGTGCAGAGAGGGAAGACCTTTCAATGCTATTGAGCCAGATAATTTGAATTAACTCTCTGAGGGTACTACTGTCTGTAGCTAGTTCAGGAACAGTATGGAATAAATTACTCTTCCAATTTAATTGTCTAATGGCAAAATGCTGCATCAACATATCATCTGTGTATGTGTGCTAAAGCCTGCATTTTTGGCTGAATGAACTATTTTGTGGAGTTGATCATAGAGGTGGTGAATATGTGATTCACACCTGACAGTTGTTTCTTACTAACATTCAAATGTCAGCTTTGCTCTACACAAACATTTGATTATCTCTCCATTTTAATATTAATTTTCAATAGAAGTCTTGAGTCATTAAATGAGATTAAAGAAAACATGCCAACCAAATGTACTTTATTTTTTTTAAGCTTGGTATCTCTCTCTTTTTTTTTAAAAAAAAAAATCTGTTGCTCATTGTTTAGTGTTTGCATGGATAGGATTAGAGGTACAGTGAGGAAGGTGCATCCCACCGTTATTTACAGTGTAGTGCCATTAAATGACTCTGCTCCTGTCTCTGCATTTTCCATCTAGTCAGTACAAAAACAGGTCAAAAAGATAATCCTGTCTTGAAAAACTTGTTTACTTTGTAAATAACATTATAAACTTGGTGTACCTGTCAGATAAAGAAATTGAGTAATCTAGAATGTATTTGTGAATCAATAAACCATCCTCAGTTTATTCCTAGGATATACATTATTTTAAACTTGTTTGCTGTATGTGCATGTATGTGTGAGACAGCAAGAGGGAGATCATGCATTTGTAGGAGAGAACTTTTGATCCTATTGACTAAAGTAAACCAAACTAAATATAATAGATACCTCTGCCAAATTCCCACATATTTCATAAAAAATCATATGAAATAAGAAAGATGACTTAAAAATCTCAACTAAGACAATGACTGAAGCTGGATTTATGAGACACAAGAATTCAGATGTGTGAAATGGTGTGCAAATATCCAGTTTTAGGAAAAGCTTTCAAGAAAATTGATTATGAGATACAAGCCCTTAGAAAAACAAATTGCAGCTCAGACAGATACTTTATTCCAATATGCACCAGTATTAGTTACAAGTGTGAGTTAGGTGGAAAATAGACTCCCTAGAATATAAACTCGAAGTATAAAAGGAATAACTGTATTTTTTCTTTAGCCGAAGAAATACTTCTGTCTTCTTTACTTTTCAGTTAGAGCATAAATGTTTTAGTCTGACATTAAATAACCAAATTTCATAATATGAAATTCCATCTGATTATGTTTGTGTCTTGAGGTTATCATTATTTGATACTTTTAAGAATTATTGGAGACTTACTCCTTCCAATATAAAGTAACATCCTTGACTCTGATTGCAAAGATTTCTCACGAGTTCATGGCTAAAATTCCCAGCACACATAGCTGTACCCATTTCAATATCTCTAGTGGCAAAGTAACATAAACATTTCATTACTAATTTGGCTATTAGGAAACAGAGAACACTCACATTTAAAAACAGGAAAAACACCATTCTCCACATTTCCCAGGCCCACTCAACTTCTGTTAAGGCTCCTCTCCTCCCCACTTCCTAGTCTCCACTTCAGTCCAGACAAGTCTCTTCCCACCTTGTCATTGCTAGAGGTTGTATTCAGTCCCTTCAGTGAGGAAACAGACATTGCAAGAGGCTGTGGTCAATGCATGGTGATTTCTTTCTGCCACTCCACTTCTGTCACACTTTCCTTTTGCTAAGGCTTCCTTCTTGCTTGTTTTGTCTGCTTCAGCATGGATCCTCCACAAGCCTTAGTCCCTTTGTTTTTTCTTTCTATAAGAAAAATACTTTCTAAGAAGTTCCAAGATAGGTAAGAAAGCAGAATGTAATAAACTCTAAAAAGCATAGGCACATAATGTAATCCAAATCTTTCAAATACTCAGGTTATATCCATAATTCTTCTCTGATATGTCAGTATTTGTATATATGGCAGGTTTGGAATTTACCATAACTGGAAGAATGAGGAGAAATGGGTTTAAGTTATATTTTGGGAAAAAAAAAAATATATATATATAAATTATTAATAAACTCTATTCTAGACTATCCAAAAGAGGAAGGCAAGAAACAAACACTGAACTTTGTAAACAACAAAAAGCTACAAGAAGACAGAAGTCTGTTCTTGCTTTCTCTTTTTCTTTCTTCAACAAATGGATATGTGTGCACACTAACTACTGCTAAAAGATCCTCATGGAGAAAAAGACTGAGGTTCCTCTAGGAAAGAAATGTGAGGGCTTGATGAAAGTATCTTTTCGATGTGGAGTAGTTATGGACACGAATACACATTTCTTTCAATGTAGAAGCAGAAAATGTTTGTAAATGGTCAGAAAATAACATGACTGTGTTATTCCTCAGAAATTAAAAAGCACCCCCTTCCATTCCAAACTGGCTTTGATATCTTCATCAGACAAAGATAAGAGAGAATTCTAAAGAAACCCAGTAGGTTTTCTCCACTGATAAGAGAGGGGTGAATGAATGGTAACAATAATAAAAAAAAATTAAGCTTATCTTTATCTTAGACTCTCAAACCTACGGTATCTTCAACCGAATATCAGATATCTGAGAATTTATTTTAGCAGATGGTATGCCATTTATGTACACGTGATGCTCTTTTGCATATCTTAATTGACAGAACTGCATATGCCACTAGAATTGTTAGTGCAAAGCCACTCCCTTTTTTCAGATAGGTCTTATCATTTACAAACTTGCCTGGAGTTTTGGTAGTTTTCCAGAAACATAATGATGACTTCAGTTACATCCGGTTCAAGGACAGCAACTACAGATCCCTGAGAAAAAAATTTATAAGCCAATATAATGTAAGAGCCTGTAATAAGCTATATAAAAACACAAACATTTTTTGTCCATTGATTAGAGGCATGAGCTGAATGTTTTACTAAGTCAGAGGCTACATGTTGATTAACAAAGTTAGAAAAATTTACTTTATAATGTTTTCACTTTTAGAAGTTTATGATAATAAGCATATTTATCTAAACATAAATTCTTTTCTTGAGAACACTGTAGTTATCTTTTATTAATGACAAGAACAGCCAGGAAAGCATCAAAAATAATTCAGAAAATAAGCAAAACTTTGGATAAATGTAAAAAAAAAAAATGTAGGAATTGTTAGTAAACAAAAAAATATATATATATATAAAAAATGTTAATGGCCCAACTTGTAATTACACAGAGAAATATATAGAGCATGAAAAATAAATTAATCAGAAATGAAAAGCAGGTACTATTGATGAAAAGCCTTCTCTTCAAAGCATTATGCCTACAATTAATGTAATTAATTATTGACAAACCATACAGGATTAATCTTTTCTAGTTTGAGCAACATGTAAAAGAATTCAGAACTCTTTTTAAGACAAGAAACTAGAAACTTAATCCTATTGCTAGAAGTATAAAACAATATAACATCTACATGTGGATAAACTAAAAAAATCAAGATACTAAATGAGATGCAACTTTCAAGAGTTAACAGTGTAGCAATAAGTCATTCTGCAAATGTTAGTTAAAAGAAAGACCCAGGAAATTCTTGTTGACCTACCTGAGTACAATCAGACCAGAATAAGATCTCAGTCAAAAATATGGAAAAAACAGGATAGGACATGCTTAAATGACTTAATCAGATCAGTGAAGACAGGTTGACAAATCCTAGTTCTTCGCAATTGACTGTGTCAAGCTTGGCTAGTAAAAGTTACCTTTGAAAACATGTAAGAATGGATGATGAATTGAAAGGTGGTGGGAGATCAAATGCAGCATTTATTTTAGAAAAGGAACATCCAAGGAATTAGACATCAGTCAGTTACCAGAAAAAAAATTGAACAAATAATGAATATGTAATCACCTCTAAGATGATGAGTAACAGTTTGTCAGGACATTCCATGAAGAAATAGTATCCAGTTTTCTTCTATGAGAAAGTAACAGCATTGGTGGATGGGAAAAAAAAAAAGTCATATTTTTTAATACTGTCTTGCATTCTAAATAACAAGTTGAAGAAGCAAGCAAAATAACTACTTGGTACGTAAGCAAGTCATTAGAAAATTATTTTGAGAAGTTAGTCATCAATGACTTAGAGTCAAACTGAAAGGCCACATCAATCTACAGTTTCACTGAGCATTGTGTTGGGATCCAGACTTCAGTTATGTCATTGATAATCTGGATGATGAAATAGAAATTAATTTTCTTGAATTCAGAGTCGACACCAGAACTCCAAGTATAATAGGGAACAAGATTAGAAGTCAAAGTGATCTTGGCAAATTGATGATATTGAAGAGAAGAATGGAGTTCAATAAGGAGAAGCACTTTGTTTCATTTAGGGCATCAAATGTGAAGAAGGAAGTTCACCAGATGGAAAGCGTTGTAAAAGAACAATGAAAATTATCAGAAGTCTAAGAAAACCTAATTTAAACAGAAAGACACACTGAATTTGATTTGTTTCTTGTGGAAAGGAGTGGAGTGAGGGGAAGTGTAATAGTCTAAAACTGTGAGTAAAAGAGGAATACTACAAAACAGAAGAAATATTTTGGACAGCAAGAAATTTTTAGAGTAAATAACATGGAGAACTTTCTAACAATAAGGTTACTTAGGTGCTAAAATGGGATTACTAGGATGTCTGTGTATTCTTCCTCAATGGAAGTCATTAAGAATAGCTTTGTCAGGCTACTTGTAGGAATAACATTTATAGGGTTAAGGACAACAGTGTATGTGAGTATGGTGTTTGGAGGGCCTTCATACTATTTTCTATTTCTGATTAGCATTTTAAAATATTGCAAATTTTCATAGTTGAAAAAAATGTGTAATTTAGAAATAATTATTATCCTTCTGTTACTGACATCAGAATGATTTTCATAAATACTCATTCAGATAGTAAAGTTTCAGTCTGTATACATATTGGAGATTGATAATTGATAACTGCAATTCTAACTTGTAATTTGTGATTCTTCTGGCTGATTGATAATTGCAGTTCTAACTTGTAAACTGTGATTATTTTAGCTGTGTTGAGAATTATGAGGTCAATAAGTGTTTTGGGGTTTGGTGATTTTTTTTTGTTTTATTTTTTGTTGTTTATTTGGTTGGTTAGTTGTTTTTTTTTTTTTTTTCCCCAAAAAGTTTGTATTTACTGACCTCTTTAAGTTATCATTAACAGAAAGTAATCTTGGATTACTTACTGTTTAGTTATCACTAGCTTTCTATGGTGACAATAATAAGGTTATTTTAGAGCCAGAACTGGGCAAAATCCCTGACTGATTCAAACTAGGTTATATTTTGAAGCAAAGCTGACTTTTGAGATTATATCATTTGCAAAATTATTACATTTAAAGCATGACATTGGACCAGCATTTGACAGTATAATGGATCTATTTGTCATTAAATCAGTTAAAAACAAAACAAATGGGATGACTATCACTGGTACAGTGGCAATTAGCTCATTTTGTTATAGATGCAGTAATATAATAAGCTTGATTTGCAATTCATCTTTCTGGGCAGTCATTTATTTTGTTATAATGCTATTTTAAGTTCAAGTACTTCTAATTTAAAGATTGTTTCATCAGTATTTATTTGGAATTTTCCACCACTGAGGAAGTTATTTGGTTCTAGGAATCATAGTTTCCGCAAGATAATTTTGACAGTCTCCGACTGACATTTTGGAGAACAATTCCAGTTCTTTCTAAAGAGAAAAGAAAATTCTCTGTGCATTGGCTAGCATGTTACTTTACAAAGCTAAACAACAAAAATTTTCCTTTTGTTTTTAATTAGGACTACTGCAAACTCTTTTTACTGGTGTCCATAGAGAAATAAAAATATCAGAACACATTTATTTCCTCTCATAATTTTGAACCACAGCAATTCAGCTTCAGAATTGCACACATCTGACATTTGTGTTTATATTGTTTGTTATGTATTTTAAAATTGCAGTAAAGTGCTATGTTGTATAACCTTTAGCAATATTCAGAATTAGCTATTAAAAATTATGGAAAGTACACAGATATAACTATCAGTTTAGCTTCAAAACAGAAATTTTTTGCTTTCTTTTTTGTTCAGTGAGAAAAAGAAGGCAGATGTCGTTTGAAGGATTTATAAGGTACATGAGCTCAGAAGACTGTTCGGTATTTAAAAAAGATCACAGGACTGTCTACCAAGATATGAACCATCCATTATGTGACTATTTTATTTCATCTTCTCACAACACCTACTTGATATCTGACCAACTAATAGGGCCCAGTCATTTATGGGGATACACCAGGTATTTAGATACTGTTTTTTAACATTTTAAACATTACTTTCTGTTTTGTTGTTTTTGGTTTTGTTTTTTTTTTTGTTTGTTTTGTTTTTGTTTTTGTTTTTTTTTTTTTTATTTGTTTTGTTTTTTTTTGTTTGTTTGTTTGTTTGTTGTTTGTTTTGTTTTGGTTTGTTTTTTTTTTAAAGAATACTAAGTCACATATAACCCTTTCTGGCAATAAGGAGCAAAACCATCACAGATACAAGTAGAAAATGTGAGACCGGTATTTTATTTTGTGTGTACACTTTTCAATATATTTGCCAACCATCTGTTCATAGTCTGGAAACAGACTATGAACCTCGCAGCAATGAAATCTATACTATGTTGCATAATATATGATTAAATCAGTTTTTAATCTCAACATGCCATGCAAAAATAAATAACTCCCTGAAAAAAGTATAAAATTCCTGGGCAAGCTCTAATTTGATCAATATACAAAGGATGTAGTGGCACAGTATGTCAGAGCATGTCAAGGATATCTGTAATCAGTGTATGTTGCTGTGCCGTCAGTTTGGAAACAACAATAAAAAATGTAGGAACTATAGTAGCCAGGAGGGAGAAGAAACTTTGTCTTTGACTGTGCAGCATATGACTCCAAAAGGAGAAAGAAACCAGGATGCCTTATTGCCAAAACACATTTGGAAGAAACGATCAGGGAAGGAGAAAATGGGTTCTGTAACAAAGGCAATACAGAGGGGGACAGATAGTGTGAAGAATTCGGAAGACAGATGTCCAGCATTCCTATTACTTTGTACTACTTTAGTGACGTGAAAGCAGTTGGATCCATGATCTATCTGAACTTTTTTGGTTTGGTTGTTTTCTGGATATTCTATAACGGCTTGCAACCATCAGAAGAACTACTAGTGAATTTATTTCTAACTGTATTTAAAATTATATGACATTAATACTGCATTGCTAAAGTAATTGCAAAGAGGGTATAAAAACTCCTCTGTTGTTCTTTATCTACTATTTGTGTAAGGAAAATATAAAATGCTAAAATAAGCTACAAGCATCTTAGAGATATTGTTAGCATGTAAAAGACAGATTGGTAATTAGGTAAAATAGTCTACAAGAAATGTTTAAACCAGTAACAAACCAAATATTAGAAACCTAAGACCTTTAAAGGGTGCCATTAACATATTAAAAATTAAAACAGAGTAAATGTAAGGCATCCAAGAAACTTCAGCATTCCTTCTTGGAAATAATACGGCGGGAGAACAACTGAATTATGTAAAGACTTAGAGCAACCTGCTTCTGTAAGTGCAATGATGTTATTTTTAAGTATAATGATTCTCAAAGTTGCATACAAATCCTAGAATAGGAATAAAAAAGGCCCTTTCAAACATTTCTTCTTCTATTTTAAGGAACAATTTGCCATCTTTCAAAAATTCTTTTATTTATATGTTTGACCTTAATTTTTAGTCTTTTATTGAAAGTTATTCAGATAATCTAGTTTACTTCTTAATGTTCTAATAAAGCTTATTACATAATGTGCCAAAGATAAACAGAAAATATAGCTCTGTCTCATATCTGAATAATTCTATAGGATTTCTTTTATTTTGTGATAAAAAGGAAGGGGTTTTTTTGTAATTATTAAATGTTCTTGTATTCAAAAATACAGCAACTTATACAAGAAAGTGTGGTATATTTCTTTTGACTGTAAAATTATTTCTCTTGTTCTTTTGAAGTGCTCTCTTAAGAGGATGTCGTTGTTTGGAAATTGACTGCTGGGATGGCTCAAACAACGAACCTGTTGTCTATCATGGTCACACTTTAACGAGCAAAATTCCATTTCATTCTGTAATTCAAGTGATAGACAAATATGCATTTGTGGTATGTATATATATATAAATATATTTATATGTTGGTTAAAAAGTGACAGTATAACAAAGCCCAGGGACATGATTGTTGTCAGAGATTCTCCAAGGTAAAAAAATATGAAACAGAGACAGTGCTTGTGACAGTGGGCATTGCTGAAGTAAATTACGGAAGACTGTGCTATCTGTTCTTAATATATTTTTTCATTTTATTTAAGGAAGAGTAAACATATTTTGCTGATAATGATTATAAACCAAACTTGGTGCAAGGAATTCAGAAGATCTTACTCAGCTTGTTAGGTGGAATTCTCACCTGAGGTCATTTAAGCAAGGACTGAATATTAAGCAAACAACTACTTCAGAATCAGTCCAATCTTTACACCTTTATATATTTGGTGCTATCAGTCTGTCTTATATCCTGTGCTTAAATTTATGAAAAGAGAAAAATGTTAGATTATAGCTGAGTTTGAGACTTAGTCTGTTTTCCATTTTCTCTCTTTTTATTTTGAATTCAAGCCCTGATAAATGTTACCATCTACTGCTGTCTTTTTGTTATATGACTCATTAGGGCAATGTCCCTTCTGCCTATCTTTGACAAAGCAGTGAAAGCTGGAGAGCTTTTGGCACTGTCTCAGTCTTTTGTATATGTTTCTGGCAAAACTCCTGCTAAAATGAAGTCCTGAATGACTATTAAGATAACTCTTGTATCCTGGCCAGCATTACATACACCTGTGATCATACATTTATAGGGATTTTAATACATATATATTGATAACCTTCTCAGAGTTAAGAAAAGCTATATTTTTTTCTGTTCTGATTTCTATATAAAATTTAATTAGTCTCTAATTTTAAAAGAGTGAAAACAAAAGTATGGGTTTATTTCACTATTCTTCACAATCCATTAGATATAATTCTCCTGGGATTTTTAATACACAGCATGTTGTACATAAGTGTAATACAAACTTAATTTAAATGTCACAAGTTACAACAAGATGATAAAATCACAACAATAGGTAATTGTTCATAGCAGTTGTCTAGCCAGACTAAGTTGTACTTCTATTAGTAGTCAATAGCAAATGCCCAGGGGAAAAGTAAAAAAACCAGGGTAAACATAGAATGATGCTTCCCTTAGAAATTAAAAGTTTAGGTCCTGCCAAGCAAAGATTTCATTTTTTAGTAGCCACTGTCAATTTATGAGATTTTTTTACACAGTCTGAATGGACATGTCTTATATGAGCTATTCTCTAATTTTCACTAAATTTCCCATGTTTCACCTGTTTTGCTCAAGTACTGCGATGAATAAGGTGTAAAGAGTCCCAAGAAAAGTTTTGATATTATCAAAAAAATATGCATAGCTTGTTCATGTGAAGGCAATGATTTCTGAGAAAATTTTAAAGATACTGTCAATTTGAAATGTAGTCAATTAAAATCTGTCACAAATTAAATCAAAAGACATTTAATCCCTGATTACTTTGTCAATGGTAATTTTATAATCTATTTTTACTTTTTTCAAACAAAACAATTCTCTCTTCTCTTAAAAAAACTGTATAAACAGTTTTGAGAAAAATCTGTACACAAAACAAGCACTCTCCTTCATAAAACAGAGAAATATTTTAAATCTGTGATACTTACAGTAAACTGGTAGCTATGATTTAAGATGAAAGCCAATTTTGCCTTCTTTATCATTGTTTTTTCATTGTTCTTTAAGATAGATGTCAGCCACTAAATGAGCTATCACTGAAATATGTCACATGTAAATTTAAAGGTCTACAATTTTGTCAGAACTTCCAAGTTCTTCCTATAGGTACATGAAAATTGCAATAATTTTGTTTTCTCTTTTTGTTTTCCCTTATTTGCCCTTATTGAAATTATTCTTCACAAAACAGTCTTTATTTAAAAAAAAATTAATCTACCGAATGTAATAATTCCATATTGGGATGACTTAGTTAACAGGATATCAGAGCAGTTGTGATACAACCTTTAGGTGCAAAAGAAAGAATGGATATTTGGTCTGAAGAAATGAAGATTTTGTTAATTTTGAAAAATACCAAAATGGTCAACATTGACGATTTTAGCATTTGGAATGCTTTAAGTCTCCTGTGAAATTAGCCTAAATAATTACTTATGCTTTAGTGTGTCTGGGAGGTTTAATTCCATCCTCCACTTTTGGCAGATGACATTATAATTCTTATTTTTTCTTTATAACTTCATTAGTTGAGAGCTGCGGTTTCAGACACACAGTAGCCAATGCATCATTCTTTAGAAGCTCTGTCTATCCGCTGAGCCATTAACTCTCTGGGAAATTCTGCTTTTTGCTTCTAGGTTGTACTCTGTCTTGTGCAACTGAATCAATGGAATTTTTGGCTGATCCAACACTTATTTTCTCTCTACTTTCTTTACATCCAACATTAATCAGTATATTAAATGACTGATAAATTATTTTCTATGGATTATTGGACAAATATACTTCAATATGTGCTTTTCAAAGATCAGCACAGATATTACCTGGTTTCCCTAATGAAGTATTGTGTCCTTAACTGACCTTCATTTGATTACCTTAGTAGTTTATTTTCATCTCTCTATATGTTTAGTTTTGTTTTAACCCCCCTTAACTTCCTGAGGATGCCTTTTTTTTTCTCTTCTTCAATTATGCTTTCTCTTTTCTGTAAATATTGTGGTGTTTTTTTTTTTTTTAATTGTGTTTAACCTGAGACAACTGATGTATATCCTGAAAGTCTTGAAAATAAAGAAACATACAGATTACCAAGGGGACTTCTGTAAGATATTTTAGGAAATCAGGTAGTCTTCTTTTTATTTATTAATAATAAAATGCTTTAAATTATATTTCCAGGCATCTGACTATCCAGTTGTACTGTCTTTGGAGAACCACTGCAGCCCTAAGCAACAGGAAGTAATAGCAGAGTATTTAGAAAGTATTCTAGGTGATAAACTTCTTAATTCAACAATTGGTGGTACAGTGGTGACTCAACTACCTTCTCCTGAGGTAATAACATTACATTTTTCTCTTTGAAAGATAGGGAAAAGAAACAACAAAAAAAAAAGGTTTTCTTTCATTCTGTTTTAATTTTAATTTTGCTTTGTTTTTAATCTTCTAAAACAGAATTTATAAAACTGCTCACCTGGTGTCTGAAATGCATTTCAGGTGGTAACAAAAAATAATTAAACAACACAAAGAAACCACATGACAAGATAAAGAAAACAGAAAAAGCAAAAATTAATCATATGGATTGATATGGAAGTTTTTGTTTAAAGGAAAGCTGTTTTCAGTACAATGCTGAAGTATGTAATTGTTAAAAGCTAACATACTAACATTTTTACAAAACCTTAGATCTTGCAGTTCACATCAATCCAACTTCTAGTGCTTTGGATGTATTAGAAGTTTCATTTTATTTTATATACAAATACAGTTAAGCTTATATACAAATACAGTTAAGTTTGTGGATTGCGATTTATTTTACATGGAAACACAGCAGCTGTAGTAATGTATTTTGTTATTTTGAGCCATACTTACTAACACCGAAGAAACCTGCATATTAAAAACTGAGTAGCAACACAGAAAATTACTCGGATTTTTTCAAAGTAAGCTATTACTTAACATGAATTAAGTTATCATAGTGTGGTTCATCTACTGCAGTCCTATGTTGGAGATGTGGTAATCTAAACACAGAAAAGAGCATCTGCCTTTAAAGAGGGCTGGTTTAAACACAGGGAATGACTTACCAAAGATTGCAGAAGTACTACTGAATCTGAACTTTGAATCTAAGAACTATGCAAACACTTGATTAACTGAATTTTGGATATTTAAAGTTATTGAAACACTGCATTATAATGAAGAGTTTCAAAGTCTATGTTGACCTGTAGAGTCAACATTTAGAGGTTAAACTGAACAATTCTCCTTCCTCTCTTCCAAACCACTCTAGTTTTCTCTTCTTTTCTCTGAAATGAGATTTCCAGTGTTTTAGTTTTAAAATAGGAAAAAAAGTACAAATTTTTAAGAAACATTATGCTTTGAATCAAAATTTTTAAAATCTCCATGTAAAACATGTTTGTGTATCTGTTTTCTGAAAATTTATTTTTTTTATTCCTTAGACTGAAATAATTTCCTGAAATTTAAACATGTTATTGAAATGGAAACTTGGAGCTACATTTTTTGTTAATAACAATGTTGACAGAACTATTTCATCAAGTTATATAACTGTAAAAACATTCTGTCTTTCTCAGTATGTTTCTCCCCAAGGTGTTTTTTTCTCAGCTGGTGGCTTGAGACCCCTGGGACATGAAGTCAGAAAAGACAATTAGATGGGTGTTGAAAATTTTATTGCAAACTAAAACAATTAAATTCCCATTGTTCCAGTATTTGCACATAATTTTCTTTCAAGGACAAAAGATTACTTTTAATCTCTTGTAACACAAATACATGCATGCATACGAAATATTTATTTAGGCTTGTCACTGTTATCAGTGATATATCAGGTATATTTTATATCTTTTTTTTTTCAGTAACTGAAAAAAGAATAATGCAAATGAAAATGTGGGAACGAAACACTGTCATAAGGAAAGACAACACACAAATATATGTATTTTTGTAAAGGATTAGTCATGGAAAAAACATTTTTGGAGTGCCCAAAAGATGTGCTAATGTATTACCGTACTGTCATATTTTCATAGAAATGTTGTCATCAATATATTTAATGCGTCTTAATAAATTTCTCAGTGAGTCAACAATTTTTTTTTAGATTGTAGCATTATATTTTTTATACCGCACTGTCCAATATCACTTTGCAGCTTTGAAAACTGTTCTGTAAATTAAAAAAATGCAACAAAATGTATTAAACATGAGGGTTTGTTTTAAATCTTCTCAAACCATAGCTGCATTCAGTATAATAGATGTCTAAGGATCATATCTCCTCTGTAGCAAACCCAAAATCAGTATACTGCATGTGAATTATGGAGTCACTGAATCACATACTTAAAAATATTACTTTCTATGAGATATGTCCCTTACCATATGTTTAATGTGATATAGTGAATTCACACTTCATATTTTCATAGCTTTGAGTTTTCATAAGTCAGCTCTGTAGAATTTTTGTCTGAAAATGCATTTCTAGGTTTCCATGCTTAGTTCTCACTTAAATGTATGTTGTTCAGGTGAGATTCATTCTACTGAACTTTTAATCATTTAAAGTAATGTGAGATGTATTCCACAACTATGTAAGATTGAAGAGTTTCCTAAATAGTAGCACTGTCCTCAGCTGAATTACAAAAGTCTGAATTTTATAAATTGTTATGTTGAGACTGAACAAGGATTAGGATCATCTCCATTTTTCTTAGCTGTTTTGATCGAGCACATAAGAAAAATTATTAGCATTTCATTTTACAATGGAAATATATAGTTATAGAACTTGCAAATAGAGCAGCAAGCTTGTCTTTTAGCTAGCATCTTTTTGAAGAGCCACTTTTGGTCCATGTTCAAAAGGAGTTTAGTGGCATCACATCCTTAAAGCTTGAGACCTTGTGCATATTCAAGGCCTAGGTAAATTCATTATCATTTGAGTAAGCCAGATGCCGAACTCAGTCTTAAGCCTGTTTTACTTGTGATGCAAAAGAGATGGTACAGAACTACAAATGATGAATTTAAAATGCTGTTCATGAGAAGTATTCTCAGTTAGTGTAAAAAAAATTTAGTTGTCATCTATATCATATACTGTTCCACTTTTTTCAAGATGGAGCACTAGCAAGAACAGGAAAGAAGCTATTGCAGTTGGTATGACTGTATAGGAGCTTAACTGGTAAATGTAACCCAGAACAAAAATTGTATCATAACTGTTTTACCACTACAGAGTAAAGACATTGTTCTTTAAACTTGACAGTCTTCTGATTTCTAAAACAAGTCCAGTAAAATATAGTAAGTGTCAGGATGATTAAAGTTCATTGTAATTGCTCAGATATTAAATTGGTTCAACAGAATGGTAGGTGTTCATTGGCATGGCTCAAGCACAGTAAATACATTTGCTTAGAGGCTGGTACAGCTGATAGCCTGATAACTCATCTGATAAGAATTTTGCTAGTAAAAGTACTCATGTAGGCAGGTACACCAATTCCCTTGAGTGCATTATTCATAATATTTTTTTTTTCAGAATAACTGTATCTATATCATATACATATGCAACAAAGGGGAAGCTTTGAAATCAGTTTCCTCTTTTGAAACTTTCTTATGTAACTGATCTGTATTTATATATGTACCTCTATCTTTCATTGAATATTGAAATAAAAGAAATACAAAATATAACAAAAAGTAACATTTTTTTAAAAGAAACCATTATCTGCTCTAATTTAGCCTACTAACAGGTTTTAAGTTTCTTTGTAGAGTTCAGCATGTTCTTTGGCCAACATACATTCCTTTCACCTAGATTATTAGCTTTTTCTTTAGCATGTTTTACTGGATATAGTCTGTTCTAAATATTAATTTAAAATTATAATTTCTCCGATGTAGCTTCTTTTTTTCAGATGGCTACACTGTCTCATATTAAAACAAAATAAAAATAGGTGGTAAATTGCTTATATGGTAAATTATTTACTTATCTTGATTATAAATTAATATGAATGTCACACTTAAGTAGCTCAGTATTAAGGTCAATATACTTCAAGTCACGTTACTATATGGGTATATATATATATATATGAATTGTTTGGATTAGAGTTACAGTGTTTTATCTCCATTTTCCCTACAATCTTGTTTATCACCTCTTGTCATCTTCACCTACCTTGAGCTGAGCTCCACCCTCCTCCTTTCTGGTTGGATCTTAGAAGGGAACTTGGGAAGGTCTGAAAGTGTAGAGAGTCCTTCAGTCTTCACTGAAATTAGCAATAACCACAGTGACATTTTTTATAATATGTCATGTTAGAGAATATTCCAATCTAATAATATCCCTAGAGACACAGCACAGACATTTTTACTGCCACATGTGCCTCACATGCCTATAAATGCAATGGGCATATTTCTGTCCCTCCAGTCCTCTGATTGTCTGTGTCACAACAATTTATTGATCAGTTAGTTGTCACCTTTTCTGTTCATGACCTGTGTTGTTGACATCTTTGCTAGGCTTTTTTTAACAACCTCCAGTCTTCGCCACTCTGGCGCTTCTATAGAGACTTCATGAACTGCTTTTAATAATTGCTGGAATATTGGGTCTTTTGAGTCAGTTCCCACATTAAACTATATTTGACATCACTGACTAGTGTCAGAGATCCCTGCCAACTGCACCAGTACTCCTAGATTATGCTGATATAAAGTGGCAGAATGTGATGTCTTGTGCAGCAATTTGTAGAAGAATTTAGAAAATACTAGAATCTTAGAAGTACGTTCAATTTTTACTTATCCTGCTGAATCATTTCTCTCTAATGGGTTTCACAGCTATTGAAAGAAACGAGTAAACCTCAAATGTAACACACACATAAAATGTAAACACATTGATGCTTTTGATGAAGGTTTGTCCCTTTGCATTGTAGTACATCAAACTACCTTAAACTGTTGGCATATACACATGAACTACTTGGATTTTTTCATTATTTACAGGTTTCCTATCACAAAACTGGAAAGAGATACTGATGCATTGTTAATTGACATTGAAGTGACAACTTCTGTTATTTTACAAGTCATCTTTAATGTTTACCATACAGTTGTAAGATCAATTATTATGTTGTGGCGTTTCAGAAGCATTTCTGGCTATGATTGCCAAAGATTCCCCAGAGTTATTAAAGCCATGATATCTAAAGAGAAAGATTCATAGAAGGTCTCCAGTACAAATTTATGCTCTCTAGGAATTTTAAATTCTACTGTTAGGGGGAAGACCCACTAACCCCATAGCCATGACTCCTTTTTCACCTTTTTCTTCACCTGCATCTACTCAATATGCAAAGGAGCTTTCCATATGCAGTCACTGTTTTCCCAGAATGCACCAGTCCAGGTGCATCAAGTAGGACAGTCTTTGACATCTAGATATAACATCTAAGGGTATGTCTAAGAGATTCATATTGTTACTGTAGTTTCCTCCTTTCTTTCTAAAGACCTGACTCACTGAGAAACTTTCAAAACTTGGTTGCACTTGACTGTCTATAATGTCTGATAAATAAGTTCTTACTATCTCTAATGCCTGACAAAAGAATAGTAGTCTGATTAACCTGTGGCTGTATGACTCAATTTTCAGTCTAATCATCTCCAAATTTCCTCTCTCATATCTTTACTGGGGTTTATAGTCTTACTTTCTTGTTATTGAAAAAGTAGGACATGAAGATTTTCACTCAGAAATTCAAGATCAAGACTGCTTTAACATATCTAATTATGTTGCTTCAGTGATGAGATTCATTCCAATTTTTTTTGACCTACAAGTCATGTATGCAAATGTCTTGACCAAGTCTTTGCATCAGAAATATCTTTCCTTTTTAGCAAGTCAAAAACATTTTCAGTTCACTATTTTTCCTTTCAATCTGTCTATGGCATCTATTCTTTACAAACATGAGAAGAAAGATGTTGAAAATGTAACATGTCTTGGTGATGACCTCAAAAATAAGAAAATCAGTATTGTTTATTATGAAATTTCTGGATTCTCTAGGTTCTAGTGAGAACTTACAGAACTCTCATCTGATTCCTACACTGTTACTTGGCATTGTACTCTACAGTCTTTTGAGGGAACATGGTTTCCGCAGAAATGTATTGAACATACAACAGTCACTTACCTGTTGTTAATAACTTCTCCATATTGTAAGGCAATTTCATAAGGTAATTAAAAAAAAAACACTGCCATACTTTATATTATTAACTGAATAGGTCTTAGGTTGATGATTTAGTGTATAAAAATTAGATCCTTCTTTTGGCAATGTATCTTCTTGGAAAATTTAACTGTGTTAGGGAATCTGTGTACGAAGGCCCTGAATACACCAGAGTAATCATCCTGAACAACCTGTAACCATCTTTGTATTCATCTTTCTCTGTAATCATCCTTTGGATTCCCTTCCAACCCACCCACCAGAAGTTTTGTTACCCTGGTACAACGTCATCTCTAATATAGCACAGTTGTTTAGCCTTGGATCAGACTTACATGAAAACAGACAAATTGTGAGCAAGAGCCCTCATTTGGGGCCTCCACCTATGCACGGTCATACATTGGTTTGAGAGCTGCATTTTAGTTTAAGTTCTTGCCCTTTGTCCTTGCCTGAGCAACACTTTAAGTATGTAGTGCCTGTCCTTGCAACTTGCTGTTCCTAGCCTTGCCTTGCTGACAGCTCTGCACCTGGGGAGGAATTGCCCCACGCACCAGTACAGCCTGGGAGATGGATGGCTGGAAAGCAGCTTTGCAGGAAAGAGCCTGGGGTTCCTGGTGGACAAGCTGACCGCGAATCAGCAATGTACCCTTGAGATAGCAAGAAGGCTAACGTTATCCTGGGCTTCATTAGGAAAACAAGATGGGCCCAAACTTTTCTCAGTGAAATAGTTAGAGGCAGTGGGATCAAACAGAAATACAAGAAATTCCACTTAAACATGAGAAAAAGGATTTTTACTGTGAGGGTGGTCAGGCACTGGAGCAAGGTGCCTGGAGAGATTATAGCATCTCCATCTTGGAGATACTCAAAACCTGACTGGCCACAGCCCTAACTCTTGTTGACCCTGCTTTGAACAAGGGGGTTGGACCGGATGATCTCCAGGGGTCCCTTACAAACTCTGCTGTTTTGTGCTTATATGATATGGCTTCCTGGTTTGACCTTGGACCTGCCTCATGACTCGTCTGGCAGTCACTGGACTGCTTCCTGAACTTGACTACCATCACCAGACCTGCTCTACTTGTCTTGCTATTGCCCTAGTTGGTGAGTTTATTGGCTCATACCTGCCCTTCCGTCACCTTCAGCTCCCCTGTCACCTTGTGCAGCTGCTGGCCCTTGTTACTCTCTGACTCTGAGTTGTTGCAGATTCTTGAACCATGAGCCACAGGTTGATTAACAATGTTATTTGAAACATATTTGTGGATCAGTTACACCCTAATTTTCTGCCTTAAAAGTTTCTAATAAATGCAAAATCATCTGCACTAGAACTTTCTCCAAGACTACTGTCAGATGTGGTTTTAATTGCATGGTTGGAAAAGTCTATGTGTGTTTTCGTATTTCTCTTGTGTCTGATGGAGTACTCAGGTAAAACAGGTCAAGACATTGCCAGCTAAGGGTCCTCTTTTTCAATGAGATTTAGCCTTACTGTCAACAGTTATAATAGGTCAAGCCCCTAAGCCATTAGCAAATTGATCGTCTCTATTTTTGAAGTTTGGTTCCTGAGTGGGACTTTTTCTGGTAGATGAATGAGAAATAATATCCTAAAAGTAGTTTTTAAGGATTGTGTTTCTTATAACACATACAGTTTTACTGAGGATTTTCTCAGGTTTTCACTTTATCCAGAAAATTAGCCTGCCAGTGTCACCTCTTATAATTTCCCTCTTTAGGCATGTTTTGATTTTTTGTATTTTTAATAAAAGAACATTTAGAAAGATTCTCTCATGTATTTTGTGTCAACTAAAGAGCACAACACAGAACTGAAATTTTCAGTGTAGGGGACTTCTCACTAAATAACTGTATGATATGAAAGCTTGTTATGAGATAGCTAAAAAAGTGCATCTGATATAAATAATACCCACTTAACTAGATCTCAGACATTACTGGTAGTATTGATTTGAAATATCTCAATAACTGATTTATATTTCTGCCACAAAGACACCCATTCACACTGTTACTAAGTGTAATTCTCCTGAATCACTGGAAAATGCTAGGGGTTTTTTAACAGTTGTACTTAACAGTAGCGTCCTGTTATTTTCATTCAAGATAAATTTTGTCAATGCCTCAAAATCTTCCCCCATGCTAGACTTCATGGAAAGTGTCACATATTTACCCTATATCAGTATTTAAGACAGTAATATAATTCTTGAAGTAGAAAATTATGTAAAAATTTAAGTTGATCTTAACCTTATTAGTTAACAAGATTTTCAGGATTAGATATTCCTCTTACTAAGCACCTACAGCCAGTCAGGAGAGGAGAAGGAGAAGAGTATGATAAATTTAAATAGGTGAAGATATTCTTCTCTTTTTAATACTCATGACCCAAAACCTGAGTGTTTTGGATTGAACCTGGCCAGCAGTCAAACACCACACAGCTGCTCACTCATCCTCCCCTGCCCGAGGAATGGGAGAGAGAATTGGAGAGGAAAGGGAGACTTGTAGGTTGAGATAAAAACAGTTTAATAATTGAAATAAAATAAAACAGTAACAATATAATAATAGTAATAATAATAGTAATAATAATAGTAATAATAATAATAATAATAGTAATAGTAATTGTAATAATAATAATAATAATAGTAATAATAGTAATAGTTACAACAACAACAACAATAGAATAATAGAATAATGCACGATGTGATTGCTAACCACCTGCCAACTGATACCCAGCCGTTCCCAGCTAGCAATCCCAAAAAAGGCAAAACCCCAAACCGCAATCATGGAAGTGAGAGAGAACCTCCCCCTTCCTGGCTGACCCTCCTTTATGTACTGAGCATGATGTTATATGATATGGAATATTTCATTGGCCAGCTTGGGTCCCGTGCTCTGGCCGTGCTCCCTCCCAGCTTCTAGTACACCTGCACATGGGGAGGACATGAGGGGTTGGAGAATCCTTGATCTCTCAGCAACAGCTGCAGACATCAGTGCATTATCAACATTCTTCTCACACCAAATCCCATACTGAATCTAAAACACAACATTATTCTAGCTACTAAGATGAAAAATTAACTCTATCCTAGATCAAACCAGGACATAGGGTTTGTCTCCTACATCTCTGAGGACTGAATTTTGTCCCTTTTAACATTAATTGCAGTGTTCAGTAGGTGGGTTTGCCTGATCCATTCAAAAATGCTGGTAATTTTGTCTTGGAGTCTTGTATTACAGCTATTCTGATTTCTGTTGTACATTACATTAACCAAAATGCATATTTAGTACAAGAACTAAGTTTTGTTCACTTAATTATTTGTTCCAATTGTTTTTACTTGATGCCAGCCTTGAATTTCCATTATGCTCTAGGAAAGATTTATTATGTTTTACATATTTAATTTTGTTAGTATGCTTACTATTTATATGTAAGTCCATAGTAAACATATATTTTTTAATATTTTGCATTTTAAATTTAGTCTAGAAAAGAGAAGTTATAGTCAATGTTCAGACTTTCAGCTCATTATATGCTTAAAAGACTTAGAGATCTGTACAAAAGATGCTGCATGTTTAGCACTGCTGATTGCCAATTAAAGAACTCAAATTTCATACAGTCACTGATTTTGTTACTATACATTTGTTACAAGTTTTTTTTAAGATCTCTTTGAAGCTTAGACTTAAAATCGATGGTCTTTTTTCAATTCATGATTCACTTTCAGTTATTTGGGTTAACTATTATTGAAAACTGCTTCTGGCCAAAAAATAACAAAATTTCTTCTTGCTAGACTATTTCTTGTAATGGTTTATGAAGAGATCTGTGATTTTAAAATATTATCTTTATAGAAAAAAAAGTTTGTCCTACCTCAGGATATTTACATCTTTGCTAACAGTTCATAAACAGAATTTTAGAAACTACATCTGTCTTAAAACATCATGGCTTATTTTTATATGACACAGACTATGGTATTTTTTTGCTTAAAAAATATTCACATATATGAAGCAGTAATATACCCGTAGAAAGGTTTTCATTGCTTTGCATACAGTTTTGGGTGCTTTTTTAATTTGTAGAATTAAATCTTACATATGAATAACAAAATACAAGACCAAAAGTGGATAGAATTGTTTTTAAATATTGGGAAATATGAACATGCAACAGGAAATTCAAAACTCTTTAAAAATATGAGTAGCATTACTCATGTTAAAACTCTTCTAAAAATATCACAGAAAAAAAATGAGTGCATCAATAAGAAATGAAGGAAATGTTAAGGGGCACCCTTATTCTGAATCACCAGTGCAGAGAGACTAATCAAATCTTACACTAGCATGGCATTGATAGATATTGAGCATAGAATATCTCATTCCACTGGCACACTGACAAACTACTAATACAAGATCTGAAGTGATAAGGGGATTGTCAGCAATGGAGATTGCAATGTAAATAAATGGAATGTCTATTTCTTTGCCTCTGGCTCTAGTTTCTATTTTAAAGCTTTGGTTTTATACACGTTTCTATCAGCCATCCTTTTTGTATTTACTTAATGGATACCTTAAAATGCAGTATTTCAGTTATCTTTTATTTAATGTGCAAGTATTTGTTCCTCGTTTCTGTAACCTTCTCAGCAGTATAGCCTTCCTTTTCACTAGCGTACAGGAAACTTAAGCAATATTTTTGAGGATCACTTTATTCAAGAACCTAAGTAAATCCTGTTACTCTCTGGCAGTTCCTGTTCTTGAATATCTGCTACATAATAACTATTTTACTATGAATATTATTTCATAAATCTAAGTGAAATTTGTATTCATAGGATTCAGGTGCATAGATGAAAGCCTTCTTATTAGAAATGATAACACTGAATTATTTTTTTTCCTACATTCTATACTATAGAAGTTGAAACATGCCTATTTAAAAATAGAGAAACTGCTTAGGGAACAAATTACAAAACTCTGTTAATTTCCTGACCAGGTAATATCATCATGAGGATCCACTGTATAATGACATCACAATAAAAGTTTTAATTTGGTATGCTAGACAGATGTGTGCAAATACACTAATCAAACAGAGTTAAAACTTTCCAGCAGCTGCAATGATAGCTAAAGAAAATATTTCAAATTAATATTGGATACATGTCTATAAGTCTATATATAAAAATTAATTCATGCATAGTAGAAAAATATACCTCCTATGTTTTACCTGCACATCCCCCCTGACACTTACTTAACTTCCTACCTTAATCTGACTCACAGTTCCAGCATCTGTGTTTCTGTGTGGTGGAGATCCCTTTTTCCTGTCATGGAGTTAGATATTCAGATTCTGTTGTATACTTTGATCCCCAGATTCTGATTATTTTACTTGTTTATGATTTCTGCCTCACCAATATCTATCTTCACTTCCTTGTGTTACCTCACTTCATTATACTTAATAAACAGCTTTGAATGTGTGTTAAACAATACTTAGATATGAAAACTTACAATTAATCCATACATAATTCTAGTTACTACTCTTTAACCTCTTTTCTACAGGCATTAAAATTCAAAATTCTGATAAAAAATAAAAAAGTCGGAACAATTGAGGAAGGTTTGCTCAGGAGAAATCTTGACAGTCATGGTGAGACAGGAGAAATTTCTGACTCTGAAAATATATCTGAAGATGATGATGAGACTGATGAAAAAGCCCCTCTTTACCCAAAGAGTCATTCCATAAAGAGAAAAAATGAACGTAGATCTTCACCCCCACCTCGAAAAAAGCCAAAGGTAACTTTTTTCTCAATTGAATTTAGAAAACACATAGATATATGCCACATTTTTAAAAAAAAAATATTATCTGAAAATAGAGATTAAATTTAAAAGCTGGGCTCTAAAATTACCTAGAGCAACATATTTTGAAATAATATGGTTTATCTTAATTTTCAGAGTTTTCTTGATTTTTACAAGACAGTCCAAACCGGAGCATATTTAGTATCCAACTAAAAAACAGCCCATCCTTGTGCTTCCATCCTAAATTCTACCCGCATTTTTCATTTTCAAGTCTTCTGTTTATCCCAGGTGCTCAATACCACAACATAGTTAAGACAAAGTTGCCCAACTGTTTTGCTGGTCTCAAGGCTCTCCTGAAGCTATGCATGGAGAACACTCAGCAGTTCCGATGATGAAGGACAGAGTTAGCTATTTCTTCCTGCAGTCCACCAGTATATCTTGTAGATTTTGAAGAGTTCTCATTACCCTATTTGCTTCTGTTCTGGATTTATGCATGAAATTATGTATAGAGTTCTGGTTGCACTAAACCATTTTTAAGCACTTATAACAGAAAAGGTATTTTTACATTTATGATGTAGATACTTAACATTAAATATTATTTCTAAAATAGAGTAAAAATCAGATGTAATCTTCTTTTTGATAGTCAGATTGAATTTACTATTTTTTTTTAACCAAGTAGTAATTCTCTGCCATGGAAATCTGCTGCTCCATCAGGGTACAAACTGCTTTGTTCAAGTTCTTTAAGCAGGCAGGTAGCACCCAGTATCCAGTCACTTTTGCACATCATGCTCTGATTCTCTGAGTGCAGGTAAACTGGCAATGCTCCTCAGAGCTCATTGTTTTTGTTGAGAGTCAGTGTCTCTTCCTCTGTGTCTCCTCTCTAAGTGATTTGAAGGTCAAGATCTTTGCTTCTTTCTCTTTCCATTTGATATAGAGAGATAGGAAGGAAACATCCGGAGGAAGGTTGCAGTCCTCATTGAACAGGGAAGGTCAAATTTTCAGATAATAGGGTCACATATATTTGTACAGAATATATGCCAAATACATCCTGACCAACAGCAGCAACAACAGATGTCTGGTCATGTTTCATGGGCAGAAGAGAAAATGTTCTCTGGGGTTCCACTCTGTTGGAGTGGGAGTATACTCTATTGCTCTACTGGAAGGTGGGAGAACATTTTAATTCACACCCAAGATACCCCAGTGATGCTGTTTGCTTTGGCTGTATCACTGCCTTCAACATCCAGAGAGTTGTATTATTCAGGAGTTTTGTGACAGTACATTTCTATTCCTTCTCATGAAAAATAGCCTCAGAATAATTAATGCACTTGAACTTCGTCTAGTTTAAGAGCCATGAGCAGGCAATTCCCATTATTTTGTCAGATGAGAATTTACCTTCAAAAGCTTTAATGGAATGTAAACACTATTAACACCATCAGCTCTTTGCTGACTCCTACCACTGATTAGCTCACAAGTTCATGCTGAGTAAAATGAAGAGGTCTTGTAGTACCTCAGTTTAAGAGAAAAGATCCTAGTAAAATTTCAGTTGCTTCACTGTACAGCAGCCTTTGCCTTTGCTTGCTTTAGTAATGGAGCAAGACTAAACAAAGAATTTGGCCAGGTAACTTTCCATCTTAAGAAGAACAGAATTTTCCTAACTTCAGAGCACTGCTTGGAGGAATACACCTATGACTGATTTACTTGACATTGTAAAATATTCTCCTCTTATTCTACATTTTGTAGTTGAGTTTGTGCTGTTGATGTATAGATTCTCCTGTTTTGTTTTGTTTTGTTTTGTTTTTCCTCTAAGTATTTCCTACCAGTATATGTTTTCTAGTACTTTATGTATTTAAGAATATAAAGCTGGACATATATTTTAAATGAGTAATGTTAACAGCAATGAAAAATGATGTTAATTTACATACCATACTCAGAAGTAGGAAAATGATAAAGCCGTCCAACAGAATACTGTGCTAGGAAACACTGGAAACATCTCTCCATTCACCCTACAATTTCTGTGATGAACATAGAGACAATAACCTTAATTGTGTCTGACTGGGTCAACTCCCACTATCAAAAGTCATATCTTAAGCTCAAATATTCATTAATTGTGACACATTTTCCCATGCTTTATGCATTCAAAATGATAATTTCTTCATAATTGTTAATAGTAATGATGAAATATGTGATGGTGTGATTTTTTTTCTTCCATTATTTTATATGGTGATTATTAGATGAAGAAGATGAAAATTGCCATTGCATTGTCAGACCTTGTGATTTATACCAAATCTGAGAAGTTTGTGAGCTTTGAGCATTCCCTAGCTAATCAGAAGTGCTTTGAAAATAATTCAATTGGAGAGATTCGAGCACGAAAATTTGTGAAACATTCAGGTAATTTCTTTTGATTTAATCAGATAAAAGTTACAATGTTGCTATCATTCACTGCTTAGTTTAAAATTTTATTAAACATACTTTCAAGTTTTATTTGGTTGTTTTTATAACACTGGTTTAGAAATATCTTGTCATTTGCACTGCCTTTTTGCATTTCTGTTGGTTTTGTGAGGAAAAATGAAATTCAGATTTGTTTTAATTTCATGCATTTTTATAAGAACATATATTAACATAGTATACAAATGTATTAATACCGTTTGATTCATTGTTTCCTGCATCAAGTAATTTAGAAGTTACAGACAATACTTGAGAATGCATGGAATAGATTTCACATCCCACCCCATGTAGGGTGTTTAGTACTCACTGGAGCTGGGCATGCAGTACTCCTGGCTTTGATGATAACTGCACATAAGAGAATCGGCATTGACAGAATGAATAAACCATAGAGAGCAGTTTGCTCCATTGGACCAGACCTGTGAGACCAGCCAAGTCGGATTATTCAAAACTCATTCTGTGCTGGAGCGTCTCCAGTTGGTTCAGCCAATACAGTGCAGCCTCTGCTGTTTTAACTCCAGATGTCTGCCGACAGCCTTAAGGGAGTGTTAAGAACAGAGATCACTGACCATGACAATGAAGTCTGCCACAGGCCCATTCATTCAGAGCCAGCCCAGCTGCTACCCACCACTTTGTGGAGATGATTCAATGGTTGGTTAGAGGAATGTTGCTGAATGGCATCAAAGCAAGTAGGTTTTTGCCAGCTGTCCATAGCCAGTCCTCTCTGGTCCCTCTAGCAATCTAGTGAACTTAAAAGTAGTTTTACTAAAAAAAAAAAAAAAAAAAAAAGTGGTGGTGGGAGAATGGAAAAGATCAGAATGGTGACCCAGGAAATATAAAGCTTTCTGTTTAGTTACTAAACAGTAATAATGTAGATAGAAGTCATCTGAAGTTTTCCACATCTGTGTAGTTTATGCCTTTGTGGGAGGCAACACTACTAGGAGGAAGAAAATCAACTCACTTGAACAGTTAATATCATGTGAAGATAATAAAGGAACCAATTAAGGGTCCTTTAGAAATGCTCTGTTTTAAGATTATTCAGTCATTTTATTTAAACCTCTAAATATCATTCAATCTAAGATCATGTTGTGATGATTTTTGTCCTATTGGACTGTTAAAGAATGAGTGGGCTTTTTGATCAATTTCCTGTTTTGTGTCTTTTAATTTTCAATGAGAACACACTGTGCTTTAGTGGAAAAAACATATATTTACTTAACAAAGAGGTGAAGAAACAGAATATGTCCCTAAAGGAATGATTCTGCATTGTTGAACATTTAAAAAAAGTCTGCACTATACCCTATCGTATTCAAATATACACAAAATATTAAGGTTTTAAAATAGGATTTTAGCCACATCTCAGTGGCCCATATGCTAATGTTAACATGCATAAAAATGTCTTAAAATAGAAATAAATTGATATGATATACTCACTGTGTGGAAAAAAAAAAATTGCTAGATCAGTTTATTATATTTTTGTTATTATTTATTCAAATAAGATCTCTTTATTAATAAAGTTTTTCTTACCGATGTTTTATCATTCTGTTTTTTAGCTAAAGAGTTTGTTTCACATACTTCAAGATTCATTACAAGAATCTACCCCAAAGGAACAAGAACAAACTCCTCAAATTATAATCCACAAGAATTCTGGAATGTGGGGTGTCAAATGGGTATGTGCATTTGCAGAGACTGTTGCATTCCAGGGTTTGCAGAGACTATACAGATACAAGAGTTTTTAATTTTGATAGTATTATTTTGTGTTACATAAGTTACATATTTTCCCCCAATGGCATCTCTTATTTTGTGTTATCTAAATTTATCCTTCAATCTACATATTCCAGTAATTTTTCATCCCGGAATCCAGGAATTTTGATATATAATAAAGAAGGGGAATATTATTTTCAACTGTCTACTTCTGTAATTAGTTACAGTTAGGCCCTAACTAATTATCCCAAATATCCCAGTTTATTAATTTATTTAAAGGAATTTTTAAATGTTGCTATTGGATAACAAGATAAACACTAGTAAGAACAATATATTTTTAAACTTTGACACTTATTTTATATTACTCCTAGCCCTGAGACTAGACAAAGTATGGTTTTATCTTATGAAACAGTGTAGCAAAAGTACATATATAAACAAATTTCAACAGATAAAACAGAATTTTCTTCTTTTTCTTCATATATTTTCTGATTTTTTATCAATAATTGTATGCTATTTATCTGTGGGTGTCTGTAAGGACAGTCCAAATGATAATTTCTATTTTACTGCCTGTCTGTTTAGGCTGAAATGATTATGTTAACTATGTTACCTTATGTTTTGAGGTAAAAATGAGTGTGTTACGCATTAAACACTGTACTGCCAAGAAAAAGATTTTGCAATATACCATTCAAGATGATGAAAATAGATTACCTTCTTTTGCATGCTATATTAATCAAATTCCATAACCTCCATCCTTATTTGTCAGATGTGTTTAAAGCATAAATAGAGCATGTTTATAGGAGAAATTAGAATTGTAGTTCCTTTCATTTTTTTTCCCCTCCTTTTTTCTCTTTTTCTATTATTTCTCGTATTTTTAAAATTTCTTTTTCAGCTGAGGTCTAGCAATCCTTATAGCTACTTGTAGTTAGCAAGGGAATAGAAGCAGCTGCCTGTTTAACTAAAGGTGTGAATTGTTGGAATGTAATTGTATTTGCTGTTTCCTAAGGTTACCCTATTGCATTGAGTTAGAAGAGGTGATGAAGGGATATATATGTGTGATTTAGGAGCTTTTACACAGCAATGGAAGCCTCATCTGAAGGATCTGTGGGTTTTCAGTGGTTTTGTGCAATTGGAGTGGCACAGATGCAGGAGACGTGGGCACAGCAATTAATATTAGTGCCAAGAATTCCAAGATTATGGTATACTACTGCAAAGAAGCACTCAAATACTCCTGGTCAACAGGACTCTCCAGTGACTGTATAGATGCAATGCAGGTTAGCAACTTTATTCCCAGTCCAAAGCATGTTAGTTCCTTAATCAATGAAATAACAGTAATTTCTGTTAATTTCAAGTTAGATTTCAATTTGAAATTGTTTTAAATAAGCATGATTTCTGTACTCCACAGGCTTTGGAAAACCTCTCATCTGTAAGCACTTTCCCCTTTCTAATGGCTTTAGATGTAATCTTGACTTCATCTTTTTATTCTTCAGTTTAAAAGATTTTCAGTTACATAATACTTTTCTACATCCATCTGCTATACTTTCCTCAGCCTTAGGTAGAGAACATTTTTTTTTGCATGCACATACATATTCTGTCTTTTATTCCTATTCTATACCAAGGCCACCTGAGGGAGACTTTGGGGTGAGCAGGGCAGTTTGCTGTAGGCTCTCAGTTTTGAGAGGTGAAAGGTATGGTCTCACCTTGTTATATTACAATATGCATACAGAGATGGACGCAGATTTCACTTTGCTTGTAGGGCCCTGGAGCTTATGTGCTCCTTTGCTCCAGGTTTCCTTTTCCACTTGTTTCCTTTCTCAGCTCCCAAAACATCTTCTCTTTCAAGTTACCATCACAGAATTTTTTTAAAAAGTGTCCTACATCCAATCAATGATGCACATGCGTATTATGTATTGTTTAATCCCCTAATGTATCCCCAGCTACCCTCCTACAGTTATAGAACTTAGAAGGAGTATCACACCTCAGCTTTCACTGAGAGATCACTGTTCCCTTGTCTGTGGCCTTGACCACAAGTGGTGGAGGATGTGCCCAAGCCTAAATTTCTTACCATTTGCTGTCCCCACCCTGAGATATGCCACGCTGTCAGTGCCATACATTGAGGTAATGTGGGAAATAATGGGAAACTATGGAGACTGTGAATTTGGCCATTCAGTGCTGGCTGTTCTGTGGAAGAACTGAAATGTACTTAGATCCCCCACAATTCACTCATTGTTACAAATTCTGCTTCTCATCTTGACTGTTGTATCGAGGTATAGTTTTACAACTACAGTAGGAGTAAAAAAATCACTAGTTAGTATAAATTCTTTTTCTGTCTGTGCCATTATAAATGTTTATTTATAGTACAGATTTGGACTTGGGCTAGGCTGTTGCTGGAAGTATCTTTCAGTTACGATACCATTTGAAATATTCTGTCCTTGTGGTTAATCCTGACTTAGCTTGATGTCATTCTGTTACTAGATTATTTACCTGGGGTGGTGCACTCTCTGTATATTGTTTATATAGCTATTAAAAACTAGTAAGTTTGTTTCATGCTTAGAGGAAGTGCTGGCCAGAGGTCCTTAATTTAAAATTGAATTAATCTTTCAGGCTTATCATACTGCAGTTTTTCTAGTTTTCTTTCTAGCCTGTAAATCTCCACACTGATCTCTGCAAAGAATATCTATTTGTTAGGTCTCAAACAGGACTGAAGTCTTTCAAAATGACTACGTTGGCTGTTGACTCAGACTATACTATGATGAAAAATAATTCTAAACATTAGTATACAAAACATATGATTTTTACTGTGTAGGGACCTAGGGCCCCTTCCTGGAAGAATTAAAAATATGCAGGAAGTGGTTAGATCTGACTTCTTGGTCACATCATTTGCATCTTCATTTAAAGAAGCATTTTTCTCATGGGAATAGGCTGATTATAAGCAATTCTCCATATATATTATTTCTAAGCCATGTCAGATCTATTCTTGATTCCCTAATCTGTTTTTGATAACTCTTTGGCAGAAATATAACTGTGCTTCACAATGCAACTCCCAAAGATGCACTCAGTGAATCTTCTGCTGTTATCCTCCCACTGATTTAACACAGATTTTAAAATTTTTGTGTCTGTCCTGTGTCCATATAGCCCCCATACCCTCCCTGTCCCCCTGCCATTGCACCCTGCAACCCATTCACAGAAGTAATCCCTTCAGATCCTTTCTACCACTTTCCTAAAACTCATCACGGGACTCAAATTTCTCCAATGTCACCTATTCCCCTTCCTCAGCTCCTTTCAACCTCCCCACACCTGCTTCTCACTTACCTTTAAGATCCTCTAACATCCATAACTGTTCTGTCTGGGCAAAGAAAATACAGGTTCAAACCTACTTCTAATGTTCCCTGCCATGCCTCTGTATCATGTAAATGAGGAGAGTTGAGTTATTTCTTCACTTCCCTTAGAGACAGACCCAAACCAATGCTCTCTTCTGTACTTTGCCAGCAATTTTCTCTAAATTGTTTAGAAAATATTAACACGGAGGAGCCTGGCACTGAGGTAAAGCAGGATGAAATGTTCCAACAGGCTCGCGATTTGTTGGGGCTGAGAATGAGAATTATGTAATTGTGAAAAATCTAATTTCCAGAGGAAGGCAAGTTAAAAACCTCCGTTAAAAATACAGAGTTTCCACAAAATCACTTTTGGATATCACTGTGCACTCAGTGTCCATTCTGCAAATTGAGACTTGTAAGAACAGGATAGGTTTTGTGAACAAAGAAGTCTTATGGAGAAAAACTCCTACAATAACTTCTTATAGTCTGGGAAAATTAGTATGCCTCCTGCATACAACTGCAGCGTGGCACGGGAAAGAACTGGTTTGGCGTATCCATATCTCCTTTTTATTTAGTAAATAAAAGGGAATGTAAAGATCTATGCAGGGAAAGAAAATTCAGGACAGTTATTTAAATAAACAGATATAACTTGTATTATATTGACTGAGAAAAACAGAGGAAAAAAAAAAAAAACAAAGCAAAAGAAAACCTCTGTGAAAATAAAAATAGAAAGACTTAAATATCCTTTTGAATATGTCCTTTACTTGCTGTAGAAAACATTATCTATCTATCAAAGCTATTACTGGAATGACAAAAACATGTAATAAGTTATAGGAGAAAGCCATGGTATAGCAGGTACAGAATTTTGTTTTAGAAGAGGCTACGTAGAGCATATGTTTTCCAGAGCACTCATAAAAATTTATATGCTACTGTGAGGGTTCCACTACTTTTATGATGGACTTTTTCTTTTCATAGTTTTTGTTTTGGCCTGTGACATTGAAATGCAGCTTGGAAATTTTGTCATATCTCTTTCTTAGCTAAATCTTGTGTACAATAATATGACAAAAAACAATGCATAAAAAAATAAATGATAAAGAATTCTATAACTAGTTCTGATTTTAACCTCTGAGCTACTTAGGGAAAAGAAACCCTATTATATAGATCTTGATATGCCTCAATGGTGCAACATAAAATGACCATCAGGTCTGACTTTGCTTGGGTTCTAAGTGAGTGAAAATTTAAAGATGAGGCAGACATCAGAAAGCCTCATAAATAAACAAAGGACACAGGATCACTAATTTACTTTGGAATTTTCAGTTGTAGATTTCCTGTGAAACTGTATGTTCCTTTCTCACTGGACAAATGGCAAAACTGGAGACAAGAAGACTGGTTTATTTATTTATTTCTAAATAGATTATATTCAGTCATGGGAAGTTTAGATATTCTCACAAACGCACTGAACACTATATATTTTAGAACATGTGATGAAGTGTCAAACTTAGTAAAGGAATTTATGAAAAAAATTCAAGGAAAAACACAGTCTTCTATTAAAAGATAGTGGAATACTACTTTTTCTTATAGATTTAATTAGTTTTTCAGCTTGATAACTTTATATTCTTGGTTATTATTTTTACTGGAAATTTTTTTATAACACAACAAAAGTATGAAGCAAGCATTTTCTACAACATGGCTTTTTTTCTAAACAGCTAATGTGACACCTGAAGCAAACAGAATATTCATTACATTATAGCTCTGAATTGTTGCTTGAATTTCTAGTGAAATTTGTGAAGTAATATGCTTTAATATTTTTATTTTTATGTCCAGTTAGGTTATTAGAATATCTTAAAGCTCTTCACAGTATACATTATTGCAGTTAGGTAATAAGTGAGCACTCTTAATCTAGCATTGTGATCCCTAAAACTTTGCAGATTACAAGTCTAAATATTACCTATGACATGGAAAAAACTCACATACATTACAGCATTTCATCTTTCTTCATTCTGCATCTAAAAGACTAATAGTCTCCAGCCATTAAACAGAGCTTCAGTTATCTTTGCAAAATGGGCTCCAGATTTTGTCCCAAAATAAAACACTCTTTTTCTCAAAGGCAGGGAATGAGTCTGACACATCAGATACCTCATGGCAAAACCACTCCCAGGCGGTTCTGTACATCTATCCTTCCAGTCTAGAGCTGATTCTTTGTTTGGGCTTGCTGTGGTTTTTATCCCACAACTGACTCATGGAGAACATGCTATAAGAGAGGAAAGATTTCCTGCTAGCTCCCAAGCCAAGCAATGCACTGTAAGAATGTAATGAGAAAGCATCGAAAAGTGTTTCTTGGTTAGCCACTCCCTCTTCTTGAGGTTTCAAGCAGAAGACTAGTCATCATGGGTCAGCTGCAGAAAAGGCATGGGTGTCAATACCTATATTATTACTGTCTTCCTAATATAGTTTTAACGGTCTGAAAATTCTTCTGTAGGAATTGAAAACTAGATCTTGCACAACTGACATAAATCTTACTAAATACTGTTGAATAGTATGTGGTGGAAAGATAATACTAAGATGCCAAAGGAATGTGTTTATTATTTACAATGTCATGTAGTTGGAAAAAAATCCACAGCTGTAATAGGCCACATGGCCATCATGGTTTATTGAGCCCCAAATAAGTGTTGTTTTACCTCTTACTGTTTGCTACCATAAGTCAGCCCCAAGACCAATGAGATAGTTACTAGAATTGCAGATTCCGAATCTCATACTTAAAGAATAGACACATTTTTGGTTACGTTGTCCCTTCAACTTCATTGATTAGATCCTCACTACCTGTAGTGGGGCAGCTAGCTCATGCAGATATCTACAACTTAGGTGGGACAATATCACCCTTATGTATGAAGCTACCTGAATACACTCACCTTTTCTTTGGAATGGCTCCAAGGGCTGAGAGGTGTTTTGAATGAAAGTTTCATGTTTCACTTGCAGGAATGTCTCTAACTGCCAGGTTTATGACAAAGCTCTTGGGCTCTCTGGAGCCTGATTCTTTTTAGGCATTTTTCTTGGATGTGCATAATAGATACTGGAATTTCACTTAAAAGCAAAGAAACACAGAAATTCCATTTTATCATAAATTTTTACAGTTATCTTTACTAAACCCACAACTGCAGACAACAAATAGAATACTAACTAATTTTAAAGAAAGATAGAAAAAATTTCAGGGGCACAATTGTGCCTGAACTCCTTGATGGCCTTGTTCTAAACCCTGCATTAGAGACCCAGACTAAAACAGGAAAGAGAAGCTGATAATACACATTGTTCTGCCAAGAAGCACAAGGCAAGCATATTTTTAGAAATTGTTTTGGAAAAGTATCTGTTTCAGGTGTGAAATAAGTGAAACGACAACCAAAAGATGTTCCAATTTATACTGGAGTATAACTTTAAGACTGACAAATTAATTAAACAGCAAAAATCAATTTAGATTTTAGATTTGATATTTTATCAGAAATGCTTTAGGTACTTTTCCCATGAGAACCTCACAAGAGAGGATCCTTAATTGAAACTAGTTGCAGATATATTTGGACAATGGATGATTTTTAGACACCTGATGTATTTTTTTTTCTGGTAGAGCTACTTGTAATTAAGTAGGAATGTCAGCAATTATGAAGATTAGAATGATTGAATTCTTAACATTTCTAATGACAATGTCTTTAGAGCAACAATATTGAATTGGCTCAAAGACAATAAGGACAGACTGACTGCACATGATGAGAAAAGATTTGTGCATGTTACTCTGTTCTCAGAAGAACATTCCCTCTTACTACAGCAGAGTATTGTAAGTCATTCATGAATTAAGTTTCTGCAGAATAAGAGCATCCATTTCACAATGTGTCAGTGATAAGAAAAGCCAGAAATTATAATTAAGCTTAATAAAATTTTGAGTCTCTACAACTAAAGCCTTATTTCATTATGTAAGGAGAGGGAGAAAAAATACATACAATTTGACCAAATTTTTTGGTCAGAAAAAGAGGTAAGAGACAGTTTGTATGCCAGAATTTATACCAACCAATTAAGTCTGCTGTGTGTTGTAAGGGAATCAATTACTCTACACTTCTTTTTTTTTTTTTTTTTTCTCGTAGAAGTAAGTCTTTATTAATAAAGTTGCGGTGGGATCTCACCTATTCAGTGCCTTGTCAAGAGGGTTAAAAAGAGGGTTAAAGCTGCATAAATGTTTGAAAAACTTATAAAGCCCAAGGCAAAGAGGATGTGGAGGACACTTAAAATACTGACTTTGGACAGTATGTCCACAAGCTTGAATTAGCAAGCACCCAGAGACGGCAGTGGGGATCACAGTGACATGTGAAGACAGGCCCAGAGTAGCAGGTAATGCTCAGGCTCCGAGATGGCCAAAGAGGCTGCTGTAATTTGGCAGAGAGTCTTAATTATGCTGGAAGTCCTTCTAGTTTCTCAGATAGAACCAGAAGAATAGGGTGTTTAAAACCCACCATGTCCTACTATTTTTCCAGTTTATTTGTTCTAACCACTTGATGATAGAACACATTATCTTCCTTACATCTGCTTTTAGTAAGAAGGGTTTATAGAGTACTGTAGTATGCACTGGATTTCTTGTATACACACTCCAACAGACTGCATATTAGATTGAATAATATTTTCAATATATTAAAAGGGAAATATTATTTGTACTTGAGGATATTGTAATAGTTAATATATGCACAGGGCTTAGAAATTAGTGCTATAGTCATCATTCAGATGATGATGGTATTATATTTTAGTTTAATAGAATTTGTTTACCACAGATAAGAGATCAGTACACAACTGCCTACTGATATATGTAACAGGTGACAGGTTGCCATCATGTTACAGTTTATCCTTGCTTTAGATGTCTTAATTTGGTTTCAACATAATCTAATGAGTGAATATCCTCCCTTTTCATCCACATTTTGAGTCAATTCATACTCACTAAACATGCTCTTTATGCAGGCCATGGATTAAATTTTTAAAAAGCCACATACATCCCTTTGAAAAAGGTAATGTGGACTATCCAGTCACATAAGGACTTATGAAAATATTTCTATAAATTTGAGCTGTGATGGGTAAATTTGTGTGCAGCAGTAACCTGCATGTGGGAAGAAAGGGTAGCCAGTCAATGACCATCTGGGAGTGTTAATGTGGAATGAATGCAGTGTCTTCAAATCCAATCACATAAATCACCTCATAACCAATGACAAAATACACAAGATAATTAGTATATGGTCCTTTCATAGTATTTCCCAGTCTGTGTGGAATTCAGTTCAAATTTTGGATATCTAGGGCACAGAAAATGCATTGTATTCATTGTGAGCTGTCCATTTTAAGAACATAGACAACTGGGAAAAGCTGAGAGGATGGCAACAAGACTGATCAGAGGGTTGGAAGTGTGATCTATTATATCTTTTTAGACTCAAATGAGTGAAGTAAATCATGGAGATAGGAACATTGGCATTGAGTGCTTTTTGCATATGTTATTTTTGGAGATTATATAAAATTCAGACATTCTGAGATGGATTTTAAATGGCATAAAATGCAATTAAGTGACTTATTTTAAGGAAAATTGGTGACAAATGTGTGCTTATCCATTTTAAAATCTTCCCTTTTAAATGCAGAAAATATATTGAACCTTAGGGTTGTATTATAGCTAATTGAGCCAGGAAGCAAAGAATAAAAATTTAAAAATGACAGTTTAAAAGTCCTAATAGGAATATTAATTGAGAGGCGGCATCACAGACAAAAGACATGCAGTTTTCCTCCACTGCCTGCAAATCATAGTCACTTAGAAAGCTAAGAACTCCCTTTGGTTTTCAAAAGCTTTTGCCTTCAGTCTAAAAATCAATTATGTCCTAAATGGTAGTGCTTATGGAAGGTGCTGTATTTGAATGCTCAGACTGTGGCCAGTTCTGCAATTAGTTGTGGGACTGACTTCAGTTAACTGCTTGTGATACAGAGGTTTGGGATGAAATATACCCTTTATGCATAATTGATTGTCTCAACTTCTTGGAGCTAGGTTATTTCCTAACTTGCATTTGTTATATGAAGTTTTTTACATCTGCAGCCAATAGGGACATCCATGGCAGCTGTGGTACTTTGTAAGAAGACTTGAGTATTAAATACTCTGATTTGAGGAGATTCGGCCTCATGGTTCCAGAAAGACTTGGATTCATTCAGTTGCCAATATTAAAAGGCTTTTGGGGCTTAATGGAAGGACTGAAGAGAAAGTTTAACTTACACAGTGTTAAACTTCAGGTGCCTGTACTTTCCCAGGAAAACTATATGTTAAGATTATGTTTCCTAATAAACATAGTAAATTAATATGGATTCATAGTAAGCATATTTGGGCTTCTTTCCAAAAGAAACCAGCAGTTTAAAGTTCTCTTCATACATGCATTAAATTTCTACTGTTTCATGAAACAACAGTACTGGCAGTTCTGTTCTTGAATTCAACAAAATTAAAATGAAACATTGTATAGAAATTCATTCTTCCTTGCAGAAGGATGTTGCTAAAACCACACTGTTAGACAATGAAAAACAAAGGTTTTAATTTATGAACTTTGCGTTTCCTCTAGAAGTATAAGAGTTATAACTGCATCTGATTAAAACGAAACACTGTGCATCAACAGTATACCATAAGGCATTGCCCTAGGAGGCCCCAAGCAGCTTTGAACCTTGCAAATAGTTGTAGTAGAGGTATGCATCTCAGAGAATATATAACACAAAATTTCACGTTCACTTCCCTTAATTGAGTTACAACTTGAAATACCAGGAAATCAGTAGGTAAATGAAAACTACTCTTCAGTGGTTTTTTTCACTTAGTCTAAGGTAAAATTAAATTAAGTAAAAATATAGCATTGATGTTTGAAGATATAAACCCATAATAACATTGCCCTTCACTTGCGTTGCAAAAGTAATTTTCCTAATAAGATAAAAAATAAAGTATTCTCCTTTACTTGTTTCTGTTGTTAACTCAGATTTTCCTGCTTAGTAGCCTATGAAGCTTGGCAAATTTAGCAACAGTCTCATGTACAATCATGTAATTTGTTTCATCATGTGGAAGGTGCTATTTGAAGCTATGACTGATCGATTTGCCTAATTTCAGTTACACTTTCTAAACCACATTTTCTGAAAGTATGACCTAGGATTTACTTATGGACTGAGAGGTCTTGGGTTATGTGTAGATCATGCCAGGACCTAGGCTTCAAGGGGCCTCAGGGTTACAGCTCTGTAGCATTCATTTCACTGCTTGAATCAATGTATTAGGATACAAGAAGGGTCATACAGCACCACATTTGGGTCTGTTTCTGTATGATGTGTTGAGTTATAAAAAACAAATTGTGAAACACTGCCAAAACTATACCAAGAGAACACTTACCCTCTTTAAAGAAGGCAATGGTGTGCAATGGGCAAAAAACATTCTGAAGTCTAATTTCTGTTGTCAAAGGAAATAAGCTTAAAGTGCCTTTACATATTGACACAGAATCTGTGCTGGCACCTACATTAGAATTTAGTTTAAAGCAGGAGTGCATGTTGTATTTAGTTGGTGGTGGTCTTTTTTTTTTGTTTGTTTGGGGATTTTTTTAGGCAAGGTTCCCAATTGTTCCTACTTACTGCATGTTGATTCATGTTACAGAGCAGTCTTAGCTAGTACAGATGGGATTCCTTTCAAATGAAACAGAGGATGCACTCTGGGAGCACTT
This sequence comes from Tyto alba, assembly GCF_018691265.1. NCBI lineage: Eukaryota > Metazoa > Chordata > Aves > Strigiformes > Tytonidae > Tyto > Tyto alba. The sequence continues at coordinate 13,237,234 of NW_024881295.1, forward strand.
GATGTATTCCAGCCATTAACTGGTATTGAGGTCATGGAACCAGGCTAGAGCTCTTCTGAAGTAACTCCTCCAAAAACATGCGTAGTGCAAACATTAGGGCTGTAGCACCAGCTGCTTCACTCTACAGATCTGTTCCTCTTTGTGTCATTTACTACAGAATTTTTTAAAAGGATCATCAAAGCAGTGAAGAAGCAAGTAATTTTTGCAGTGAAACGTATCCAGATTTCTTGCATTTTCCACATAAGATAAGGATATCTGAGTTCTACCAAATGTTCATTCAATACATTTATGTTATCTCATAGGAACATGTAATAAGGTCCTCTTCCTGGATTATTATGAGGAGTCACTTGTGCTGCTTAAAGTCTTCATTTTTTTTTCTACCAAGCCATCAAGCAAATGACTTTTTATCATTTTCTATTTAACACATGTCATGTTATCACTTCACTGATTTGACTTGTGCATTTTCTCTTTTGAATGTGACAGGAAGCTCCAATGTGCTGGAATAGGGGAAAATTTCATTAAGCAGGTCTATTTCAATGTTGCCTTTATCTCATGAATTACAATATCCTGTTGATGAGAAGTGTGTTATTTTATTATTGCTGCTGCAGCAAACCAGAAATGTTTTGAGCTGCCAAGGAACGGAAAATCTGTCAGGTGTATATTAACAATAAACACCAGTGCTGGAGGATTAAGCTTGAAGAGTTTGCTCACATAAATTGAAGAACAATTTTTAAATCATTTCTACTTTTATAAATTTGTATGTATTTGTGCCGACTATTCTAACTCTAAACTAAAGCTTCTTGATCTACTGGGTGACATGCTTTTGTGATGAATTCTGCACCTTAACTATGGTTAGTTACAATCCTATGTTTTTGCCTTCTGCACCAGAACTTTGGAAGCAGGTTCAGGATGCAGGGTTTTGTCACTGTAGAGAAACTAGTATGTAAATTTAGTTCTTATGGTGAATAAAGATCTAATTCAGAAAGAAAAGGGAAAACACATAAGACACTGCAGTGTAAAAAAGACTATAGGGCAATTCTTAAAACATGGTGCAGTTCTAAATAGTGCACTTCTTTTGCACATGTATTATTCATTACTGAATACTGCTATATTTTAGAGTAATAACAGGTTCTTACATATGAGTTGACAGATATACATATTTTGATCTCATTTTCTTTTTTTTTTATACTATTATTGTCAGAGAGATATTTTATAAAATGATATCAACTCTAATTCTCTAAAATTAATATTTATTTAATGTTATAGTGGCCTTGAACTTCCAGACACCGGGCATACAAATGGAATTACAAAATGGAAGATTCTTAGACAATGGTGGTTGTGGCTATATTCTGAAACCAGAATTCTTGAGAGATCACAATTCAACATTTATCCCACACAATGTTGGACGATACAGTAAACCAATGTCTCTGTCAATAAAGGTAAACTTAGTTAATTGTTGGTTTGTTCCATAAAATGTAAAAACAAATGTTGTATAGCTCAGACCTGTTTGTTATCTATTATTGGTTTCTTATTTTACCCCATTCCTGGTTATTGGGAAGTTTAATATTTTTTTTAAACAACATGTTAAAACTCTCATATAGTTATCTCCTGTTGCTTGGATGGTTTCCCATCTGTAGTTCAATTATGTTTGCTAAAAATATGTAGGTGTTCAGAGTTTATAAGAGTTTGTAAAAATACATGATTTTTTCACAACGTTTTGTACAGAAATGTAAATATAACTTGCACTGTGTCACAAGTGTAGTTCACAAAGTGACTTGTCAGTTACGGTTGTGGGGACTGAACTCTGAAAACCCAGAAATTGAAAGTGCACTTTTGGTGTTATTTTCTTTAAGTATTAGTAATACCACATGTGTTATTATAATGCTGATTGACAAATGGAAATGTCTAAGGATACAATAGGAAGCTTTATGCTGCTTCTAAATTTCATTATTTTCCTATGCATACATAAAAGACTTTCAACCTAAAATGATATAAATAAGTGTAAAAAGGGGGATGAATCCAGAAACCTTTGAATGATTTCTACTTCTCCAAAATTAAAATCTGATTTACTTAACAATATTAGAAATACAAGTCATTCAGAAATAATGAGTTAGAAAAACCCTTCTTTTGAGGTCAAGTAGATGTTTTATAATTGTTCACTACTTAGAAAACTACCTTTTCCCAATGAAAATGTGCTATTTCTGATTACACAGTACACTACTTGCATAAATGCTCTTTAATTAGCATAAAATTAGTGTATAATTGCTATTTTGATCCTTTCAGAGAAATAAATAATGGAGATAAAATATTAGCTAATAACGATTATAAAATACTTACATAATGCATGCACCTAATGAAGAACATTTTAGTGTCCTAACAGTGAGCATGCCAATTATGAGTAGACATTACTGGATGATTTCAAGCACCTATGCATATACATCTGTTATTTTAGCCCTTATTTGTATAAAGCTGGAGTTAATTAAGATCAGGAAAAATCTCCAGTTGTAATGCAGAAGACACAAAATCATTGACAATGTGAAGGAAATGTCTGAGTGTGGAAGAAGTTGGGAAAGAGAAAGGCAGCTTTTTAGACAGAGGACATAGACTGAGACGACAGGCTGGGTAGTGAGGGTACAAAGAAGCAATGACATCCCCCCAGCTGAGGGGCTGAAGGGAGCAGAGAGGCCTGTTCATGGAGTCAGCAGCAAAAAAACAGGAAACTCTGGCTGAAGACAAACAGAATCAGGAGCAGGAGTCAAAGGAAAACCAGCTTCTGCTAAAGAAGAGTTACTAACTTGAATGGAGAAATTACTTAACAGAGGGCAAAGATAGAAAACATCTAGGGGTCACATATCTCAGACTGAATGTGAATGAAATTGAATGAATGAATGAATGAATGAATGAATGAATGAATGAATGAATGAATGAATGAATGAATGAATGAATAGATGGATGAAGAGAACCTATGTGAACACAAAAATCACACAGGGCCCAGTTTTACTGAATTCAATAACCTTTGTAACCTGATATGCCACAATTCCCATCAACAAGAAGCATGTAGTATTTGAAGCAGAAATACAAATATTCAGGGTATTTCATGTGGAAACTCCTGAACCTACCATGTTATTTACTACTCACTCTGTATGTCTGCTTCACCTTGGGTCTCAAAAATTGATTGGATTTATGTATTTGGGTCCTGATGTGCTCAAGAGAGCTCGCTCTTTTCCCACCCTGTGGGAGACTTAGACTGGTTCTAGCAATGGGGTAAGAGAGGGAAGCGGGACTCAGCCAGTGTATGTGAATTTTTATCATGACATTCAGGGCATGTCAAAGAACCTCCCCTGGCTCTAAGTGGGCAGTGCATCAGCGCTTGCAGCTTGTAAAGCTTTCTAGTGAAGGTAGTAGCTATTTTCTAGGAAGTCAGGGTACAGCATCAGGGTTTTCTAAACCACTACTCTTCAGTGTTTCAGGCTAGAATTTTTCTTAGAGCAAGGTGTTACAGAAGATACCTAAACAAAACGTGGAATCTGTGGCGTTTGATTTTTTTGGTGGTTAACAGGGGAATAAGACTCTGTATTGTGAATTTTGATGTGTAGTCCTGAGATCTGGATCATAAGAGTCACATCTTTCACCTAGGCTTGTAGTTTTGTATAGCTCTTTTAACACATCCCATACATTGATTTCTAAAAAACAGATTATTGTACAGATGGCTATTGTCTCCTATTATCTTCTAGATATAAAGCAGACAAAGTTGTGACTTTCATAAATCCTTTCTTAGGCTGGGTGCCAGATTACAGGGCAGTCTGAGGCAAAATTTCCAGGTAGCTAACTAAATTAAGGAGAAAAACAACAGGGAGCCTACTAAATGCAGAGTTTTTATGTGTTGCTGTGAAAGAGAAGGAACAGAGGTGAGGCAGTCTGCTACATAACCTGTAACAATGCTGCTGTCACCGTAGGTGTTAGCACTGGTCCACTAGACACAGCTTTAATAGGAATTCATGAGCTTGAGCTCAGAAAATGCAAAAATCATGAGACCGATTCCTCCAACATTTTTATTTTGCATGGTAACCAAATAAAATTTTTATGGCTAGTTGTTGAATGAAAACTTAAATCTGAAAATTATTATTAAAGCATGATATCAGATTTTTTTTTTTTTTTTTTTTTTTTATGATGAGGGTGGTGAAACACTGGAACAGGTTGCCCAGAGAGGTGGTAGATACCCCATTCCTGGAAACACTCAAGGTCAGGTCGGATGGGCTCTGAGCAATGTGATCTAGTTGAAGATGTCCCTGCTCATTGCTGGGAGTGGGACTATATGATCTTTAATGGTCCCTTCCAACACAAACCATTCTATGATTTGATATTTCTATTAAATTAGACAAGGATTAAATTAAACGGGAAGCACCATATTTTTAATTTTGTTGTGTTTATTATATATATTTATAACAGTTTATGGCTGGTATATACTTCTTATAATAGTTTCTTAAGGAACAGTTTTTGCTACTATGAGTGCTATATGGCTACTACGTAATGTTCATTCTTACAGTTATTTCAACATGTTACAACTTTAATTTTCCAGCTCATCAGTGGTCATCAGTTACCACCCAGTAACCTGTCCAAGACTAACAAAGCTGACCCTTTAGTGCAGATAGAAATTTATGGTGTGCCAGAAGATCAAGCAAAAAAAAAATCTAGCGTTATAAAAAGCAATGGTGAGTATCAGTCATTCTCTTGACTGTGAACAAAGCACAACAATTTTTTATAAGGAATTACCATTTTTTCATCCCAAGAAGTCATTATGTACTTACAGCAACTGCAGTTATTTCTCTCTAGATTAGAATCTTCTGGCACAAAATCTGTAGCAGAAGTTCATGCTCATGCCATTTTTGTAGCACTCTCCTAGCTAGTAGCACTCTCCTGAAGGAAGATGGAATGCATGATCTTTACCCAGTGTTGTGGGCTCACCCTGGATCGCAGCTCAACCCCACACAGCTGCTCGCTCACTTTCCCCCAGTGGGATGAGGGAGAGAGTCGGAAGGGCAAAAGTGAGAAAACTCTTGGGTTGACATAAAGACAGTTTAATAGGTAATGCAAAAGCCGTGTGCTCAAGCAAAGCAAAATAGAGAATTCATTCACCACTTCCCATGGGCAGGCAGGTGCTCAGCCATCTCCAGGACAGCCAGGCCCCGTCACATGTAACAGTGACTTGGGAAGACAGACACTGTAACTCTGAACATCTTCCCTTCCTCCTCCTTTCCTTCAGCTTTTTTATTCTGAGCAGGATGTTAAATGGCTTGGGGTACCCATTTGGTCAGCTGGGGCCAGCTGTCCCAGCTGTGTCTCCTCCCAATTTCTTGTACAGCCCAGCCTGCTCACTGGGATGGGGAGCAGCCGGTTGCAGCATGAGAAAGAGAGAAGTCCTTGTCACTGTGTAAGAACTGCTCAGCAATAGCTAAAACATTTGTGTATTATCAACACAGTTTTGGTCAAAAATCCAAAACATAGCACCATATGGGTAGATATGAAGAAAACTAACCCTATCCCATCCAAAACCAGGACACTAAGTGGTAAATGTAAAGAAATTTTTTCTGAAGAAATTTCTGTTACTTCATCACTTAGCTCATACGAAGTTTTTAGTAGGACTAGTCCCTTAATTTCTTGACAGGTGAAGTGCATACTCTTTGTAGTTGTCTTGGAGCATTCCATTACCTTTATCATATAGATCTTCTAGATGTCTCAGACTAAAAGTTCCCTGTGATCTCCCTTTTTCTGTGCCTCTGTCTTCAATTTTTCCTTTTTGTAGATGGCTGCTGTTTCAAGTCAGCCCTTGAATTTCTTATCTTTCTATATGAATGTTGCTCTACACGAAACACACCCCCTCCTGTTCCACATCCTCTTTTAGTATTTTTACACAAGTGATTGCTTGACTACCTTTATTTATTTAGCTCCTGCCTCATTTCCAACACTGTAAAAGGAAAAACTTTGGTAAAAATATGAAACTGGTATGGCTATAGGAAAAATTAAGTTGAGCAGAGGTTCTTAACCTGGCTATTACTGTCCCATTTTGCTTCCTTCTGATAGATAACACTAATGTTCTTAGGCTTTTGGTTTACAGTAGTATGTATATAAAACATGGCAAATCCTTAGAAGGGGCTGGCCTGCATACTGTAGGCAAGTCCCAAGCTCTCTAAGGCTACTTCATATTGAGATCTTCCCTCTGATAAGTTTTAACTCCATAATCTATACAAACGATATGATCACTGCAGTCAGTGAGAATCTCATCATTTATTTAAATGGGCACAGAAATCCAGGGAAAAAGAATGAATCTTTACCAGTTCAGACTAGTAATAGTAAAAGTAGAATAAATGAAATGTTTTTTTGATCCTGTGTATTTTCTCTTTTCATTAGCATTGAGCCCTAGATGGGATGAAAGCTTCTCTTTTACTGTCCAAGTTCCAGAACTGGCATTGATACGCTTCTGTGTGGAGGATGAGATATCTCTGGTTGCAAATGAATTCCTTGGTCAATACACTTTACCACTGCTGAGCCTGAGTAAAGGTAATATTTTTATGAGCCACCTATAACATCTCAAAAAATTCTACAACATTCCAGGTTTTTATCATTACTGTAGTATTGGTAGAGTACAGCATTATGTTTATTTCCTAAAGGAAGATTGTATAACCATAGGGAAAAATTGCACTCTTTGTTTTTTTAAGTCATTGTAGTCTCTGAATGCAAATCCACAGTGTAGAAATCAAAAGAATATTAATGACAGCTAATTATTTCTACTGCAGTATTCCATTCTAGATAAAAAGTGCTCAGATAGCATTTTAACTCATTATAACAGGAAACAGGAGGAGAAATTAGTCAGAACTACTATAAAGGCAACATCTTCATGCACTTTATTTTTTGGTAGGCTTAAAATCAAATACAAGCCAAATTAAAACAAAACAAAACAACCTCAGCTAACCTATCTGCAACTTTTCAGAGGGGACAGGGAAAAATATAAATTAAGCAAAATATTTATGGTATTTTTCTTGGTAGTGTTTCTTTTATTGTACCGATATAACTTCTGGAATCTTACGTGATTAATAGTCTGCACATAAAGAGCAGACAGAGAAGTCAGTAGGCCAAGAAGAAAGGCTTATGTAAAATGGCTGTTTACTATATTGAATTTCCAAAGCTATTTCTGACAAAACTACCAACCAGCTTTTAGTAGTGAATGAAGATGTGAAGGCAACATAGTGAAGCTGGCAATAGGCACTGTGCCTTTTTTATTAAGCTTAACAGGATTTTTAATGTTTTTTTCTTTCCAGGTTCTGAAGTCATAAAGCTGTTTGTGATTCTTAGTTGAGGCTGAGGAGTTACACAAGAACAAAGACATTACTCTTAAAGCACTCTTAAAAAAGAAAGATTTTTCTCTAACATTAATTTTTACACTGATCACCTTTTACTTTACTTTTATTTATATATTTTAGGATAATGAAAAAAACCCAAACCCTGTCAACTCGCGGTGTCTGAGACAAATTTAAATAGAAGACACTAAAGCTTACATATGCTTGTAAAACCACCAGTTTGGGCTGGTTTGGTTTTCTTTTTTTTTTTGGTATAATTTTTCAGTGTGTCTCTAATGTGTCTGTATGATTAATTTTGGTCACAAGTAGGGGATTCATATTTTGGGAAAGTAAGAGCATGCAGATTATACAGGAAAGATTTTGAGTGGAGTAATTCAAAATGCTAGGAAATGAATGTAGGTACAAAAACTACAAAGTGTCAAACAAATTGCTCCAACTCCCACTTAACGTAAAAAAATATGTAAGATGCATCAAGATGCCCATATGTATAAATGATATGCTTCTGAGAGATGAACTGACAGATAATTTCAAAATTTATTGCAGTGCTTAACATTGAGACCTCTAGATTCCAGGTCTGGAACCATAGTTTTGCTTTAGGTACCTAAGCTTCCTAAATAGTGAAAGGGGAAAACAATGTATTTTACAGAAGAAGTCACAACAGCCTAGGTTTCTTAGGAAAGAACCATCTAAACCATCTTGAAGAGTGAGTTAGGATCTAAATTTTACTCTTCACAGCTCTGACTGCTTTAATCTGCGCTACAGGACTGTTCCTCCTTCCCTTGCATTCATATCCCCGAGGTGTCCCCTGAGGGCAAGTAGCTTCCAAAAGCTGAGCAGTGAACACATCTTTTTTTTTTTTTTTTTCTTTGACAGGCAGTGGGACAAAGTTGTGCCATTGCCATCCTCCCCTGCATCTTTTCTTGAAAGGATTCAAATGCATATCAACACTGCCTTCCATTCACCAGCAACAGCCTCCCAACTCAGTTGTAGATTACACTGGGGAAGAATACTTGCTGCTCACCTGTAGCAGTATTTGAATTTTCATGCAGTGATTAAGTAGGTATACTCAGAGGGGCTGAAGGTGCGAATAACTCTCTGGCTGGGTGGTTAAAGGCAAGAGGAGGAGAGTCCTGGGTTACAACCCTTGCCCCAATGAGTCTGACATGCAGAATACTAATAGAGGATAGGAATTTACTGCTGCTACTATCACTGGATCAATTAATAGTTAATTAATTCATATGAATTGGAACAATTTCAATAAAAATAAGTTTCAATAAAAAATAAGTTTTACTTCTCTCAGGATACTTTGTAGACTATTCTGTAGGGGCTAGAACAGTCTTTAGAAATGAGTCTTAGTCCCTGAAGTGTATCTTTGGATAAGAAATAAACTGACACTTCCATGTATTGCATGCATGCTCTAAAAGTTGGTCTCAAAAGCATATTGCCTGGACTCAGCTTTAATATCTATGGCCCAGAAGCTGAACGTTAGATGCCAGGTGAATCTTCATGTCATATGAAAGAATCAAGAAAATCTAAACCCAAATAAATGAGGGACCCAAATACTGTACACACGTCCAGGAACACTTAAAGGAGGATTCTGAAAACTTTTGCAGTTCTGAACATAGATACTTACCCATAACAAATACTTAAATAACTGCAGTTATATAGGCATAGATAAATCACAGAACCTTTTTCTTTTAATCAATTAAGTGACATTGTTTATCATGAAATACTGGACATTTGCAGTTTTATATTGGGGTTTTGGAGAGGGGATTGTTTTGTTTTCTGAGCAGGTAAGTTAATTGAGTTTGAAGTTGAGAACTATAGCTTCTGCAAATGCTTAAGCAACCAGATGAACGTGTAGTTTCTGAGGCATGCCTTATCTCTGATAATGGGAATCACTCCAATATAAAAGGAGATTCTTAACAGAATTAAGATGTCATGGTAGAAGATACTACACTACACTTTATTCTGCCTCAACTGGACAGTGCATTACTGCTGCAGCACCATTCTTCTCAGAGGTATTATCACTGTTGATACACAAGTTATTTAATTTGCTATAAGAACAACGTGTGCGGCATATAACAACTTTGGATGTTAAAATGTATTCTTTCCCCATGTTTAAAAGTCATTGGGCTAAAAGTCTTCAGTTTGAAAAAACACCACATCCTGAAAGACACTGGAGTTTATCACTCCGTCCAAAAATGCCAGAATTGAAGTACTGTATAGGTAGAGGAGAAAAACAGTAGAAGTGGGATTTGTGTTCTGTATTATTTCAGTTTATTTTAAAGAGTTACTTGGATATTCACAAAGTCTGCCTTATTTGCATAGTAGATCATAAAAACACTCCATCAGAATCTTTGCATTTGTGGCTAATAAACTAATAAAGTGTCATTATATTTACAGGTTACCGGAATGTTCCCCTGTTGTCCAAAGATGGTGGCAATCTCGAACCTGCATCACTGTTTGTTCATATCTGGTACTATTAATGACGCTCTGCAGTAGCAGTTGTTCTGGAAGATCACACCCTGCTCAATAAAGCAACATCACTAAGCTTGCAACAACCCAGTGGTCTGATTTCCAGACTGGCACATTCTCAATGACTTTATTAAGCTAATGGGACTTCTTGTGTGAGTAAATGGTATCCTGACTAAGTAATGGCTACTGATGTTGACCCTACCATTATTTAGAACTAATTCATAAAGGCTGAGGTTTTTTGGACATTTTAAAAATTCATATAATAATTCTATTTATAGCTAATTTCAAAATTATTATTAATTACTGAGTGAGAATAATAGTCTAATATTTATGATCCAGAGACTGCAAAATTATGAGCATGTCACATTGACATTTGTATTGAACATAATTTCTTACCATTGTATCTTTCCAAGGGAACCAGAAAAATTACACATACAGTGTACCCTTTAAATTTACAATAAGAGCAGCTTCTGATCGGGCTGTACCTCTTTATTGTCCACTGTAATTTTGCTACCTGGAAAAACGGTTTTGAGAGAAAACCCCAGCTCCTAAAATGATAAAAACTCAGATGCTAATATCTCTACTTTTTCTTAGCTTAGTCTTGAACCTCCTGCTGCTAAAGGCAGACAAATAATTCACGGACTGATGTGAAAAGGGCTATGTTCCTCATAGCAGCACGGAGCTTAGGATACATCTTACTGTGAACTCAGGAAATAGGAAGCACAATGCTTTGAACTGAACTAGAAGAGTTGTAGAAAGGGCAGAGTTGATTGTGTGATATAAGATCTCTGAGGATAACTTCTTGCCTGACATAGTGATCAGTGTAGATCTTGCCCATAAGGTACAGCTTTCCATTCTTCTTTACAAAACTGAAGTATTGTCAAGCTTCCACAGAACCATATTGACCCAGTGAATTGCAGATGTTACTCAAACATGGATTTTTGGTTTGTTTTGTTTTCAAAAAAGGATGTTATAATGATAGGCTTCTTTCTTTAATACCAAACGGTATTGCTTATGTTTGCAGCCAGTTCTGGTAATATTATATTTTAATGCTCTTTTTATTTAATGCTATTTCATTTAATGTTGCTCTAAGATGGAAAATCAGGGCATGTGGTAAACAATGATTAGAAAATGTCACAGGAAATAACACTATTAGAAAATTGCATTATAGTTATAATAAGGAAACCAAGACAGCAGACTAAGAAGAATCTAAAATCAATATTGAACTGTAATGTCAGGTAACTTGATAACATTGTAAGCTGGCCTCAATGTGTTTTCTGTGCCTGAGTGACAAGTCACTTGATTCTTTACCCAGGAAAGCCTATAGTCTAAAATGTTAGACTTAGTGATCTTCGTAGTGATCATATCTGTATGCTAGCCAATATCCCTTTCATGTGGTAAATACTGTATAGCTTTTTTCATCTCTGAAGAGTACTAATAATATTAATATTCAAGCAGAGTTCCCTCCACCTTCCCTTACTGAGGAGGAGTTTAATTTCCCCAGGCAATCTGGTGTATCTATTCTCAGATAAATACTGACCAAGTAACATATTCAATTGGTTTGATGCTGAGAAAAACTCCAGCTTGCTTAGTTTCCTAAATAACATTCCTAGTCCCACTGCAGGAGCTTTATACAACATTATGTTCTGAAGACTGATTTGTGAGTGTCCTTTGGGAGAAGGGAGGCAATTATCTTCAGCTTCTGGCATTATTATCCCTCTGTTGACCACTTTTCCACCTGGTAGGACAAATGTCAGACCTACTCAGTATATGGTAACTTAAAATTTTACAGCAGATCAGATCACAAATCAACATGTCTCCTGCGCCTTGAAAAATGTGCCCTTGGTCTGGAGAGGTATATATACATGATCAGCTATGTGTGTGTAAGAAACTGGCAATAATTGACAGTTCATTATGGTTGCTCACATGGTAAATGTTTAAAGATGTGCTTAAGTGCTTCCTCAATTTAGCTAAAAATGCTTTGAAGAACACAATCCATAATTAGCCTCAGTGAACTCAAAGGAACCACTCACTTTCATTGTTTAATATGTATATATACATTTTATAGCCCTGAGGTCAATGCATGTATTGACTTGATTCCCTTATGCAGCATGAGAATGCAATGTGGTAAGACTGGTGAACAAAGATTTCTTATAGCACGATCTTAAATAAATACCACACTGAAAGCTCATACTCAATATGTTTTATTTATTCGTCAATATTAGCTTGTCCCTCCTTCCTCTCTTCTTGCAACTGACCAGTTGTATCTGCTTCTTGGATGTCAGAATAAAAGAAACAATGACATATCTTAGTGACAAATTAATATCTTGTGTATTGAATGTTACATCATATCAAAAGTTAAAAGCATACCAACATATTCTGCACAAAATGTGTAAAGTGCAAAGCTTTTAAGTTCTTTTTTTCTTTTTTTAAAATATGTATTGATCGTACAAGATTTAACATTAAATCTGTTAGATATCTGAAATGTATTGGCACCCAGGGAACCATCCCATAGTTCTCTGGTGAAATCATCATATGCAGTGGGGTCATAGCAGATGCTGATAAATTACACCATTATCACCATTGTTTCAACACAGTCAATGGAATTAATGAACAAAGAACTAGGCCCCACATTTTGATGTGTACAGAATTTAGTATTTTTACAGTACTATTTAATATGAACAAACTAAAAATCTTTACTGTTGTCATAAGAATTTCCCGTATGCTGCTACAAGTTCCTAGCATGTGGTTTCTGAAACTCATACTGACAGGAATCTGTTCCAGGGAGATGGTAGCAATTTTAAGACAATAGCCTTATGATTAGAAATGTTAAGGTATGTGATCAGCAGATGACTGCATATTCTCAAGGGCAACTGAGACAAAATGGACCGTGGGAAATGGGATAAAGAAACATTAGTGGATAAATAATTGAATTATCTTAGACAACATTTAAATTACACTGTTTCCCAGTGGATACCACTTTTCTTCATTTAACTGGACGCTGCTCAGCTGAATGTTAACAGCTCCCACAAATGTTCCTTTGCTTTTCACCACAAGCTTCAGTACACGGCCTTTGAGCTCTGTAACTTTGTCATACACAACCTGAAATAATAGTGAAACAGAAAAAACATATGTATTTGTGAATCTATTTGTCAGGCAAAGCACCTACTTCAATATGGCATTCAGGATGATGATTACAACTTTGCAATAATTGCTTGAAAATGCCCTCCAGAATTATAAACTACTAACCATGATCCAAATTCACTTAACTCAGTGAATTTACCTCAGAAATGCATTTGACCTTATGTAGTTTATATAAAAGAGATTCTGCCAGTTTAGGCTTGTGAAATATGATTACCAAGCATTTGTAAATAAATTTGAAACCTGCGTTGTGCAATGCTTGAGAAAAAAGTAGGCATACATAGTTTTCCCTGTGAAAATTGAAACTCTAACTTAAGCAGGATTTTGAACTCAGATGTGAAGAAATATCAGATTCTCCATGAAGTTCACCAGGGAATGATAATAAGGTTGATTTTCTGGAGGAGAGATTCAGATGGAGGGTGCTCAACATGGACAGCAGCATGAAGAGACAAGATAGGTAATTCTGTCAAAGTGTAGATTATTATAAATATACTTTCCATAGTAGATGCTTTCATAAATATCGTTCTTCTGCAAAAATCAGAAAAAAACAGGAAAACAGTTCTGATGTAAATTTTTTTTAACTCATGTATATTGTATTTGTTACATGTTCCTTAGTAGTGTCTTAAAGGAACTTCGTGTTGCACTGATATGTCTCATAAAGGTGTATCACATCAATGCACAGTACCTCAGAGTTTTTTCTCAGTACTGTACTTGTGATTGTTTGTGCTACATACCAGAATTAAAAAAAGATCAAGACAAAGCAAACACAATCTTTTTTCTAACCAAGACCTATAAAATTTCATAGCTGTTAAAGATCCAACAACCCACATCATAAAAGAGATAATAATTTTCCTTTGAAAATCGTCTGTATAATTTTACTATTTCGATACAAATAACTTTATGCATGATTCTGGAAGCTAGCTGTATCCAAATGTGCTCATTATATAAATGCTTCCATTTTTAAATGGAATCATCAAATATTAAACATGACACAAAGCTCAGCCCACTCAGCAGAAGTTGTAGATGTGGAACATCTCTGAGATTGGACCCAATTTAGCAAGTTCCACAGGATGTTTCTGTTACTCAAGAAGTGCTGTTAATATTTCTCAAATTAAATGAGACAATTTGCTTACTATCTCTTTATAAAATTACTAAGGCATGTAGTTTTTAAAATATCCTTGGAATTACCTTAGTATTATGAGAACACAGTGAGGTTAATTACGAAATGTTAATGGTGCATTTTCTGAATTTTAAAAAAACCAATCTTGAGTGATAGGCTAACAAGAATGAGCTGCATTCACAACAGATTCCTGTGTTTCAGTCTCTGCATTAATCAAAAACTGCTGAGTGAACTGCATGTGGGTTGATAAAATGTGAAAGAATGCTCTCAACTAGTTTCAGACCTGTAAGGTAAGCTTTGTTAAGAGAAGTACATTTACTCTATAATTTGTATGGCTGGAAATGTTTTTGCTATTTTAGTTGCAATGGAAAATGCTTAAAATTTTAATCTATCTGTGCAGTTTAAAAAGCAAACGCAGTGACATACTGTCACTTCAGGAGAATGGAAAAGTGAAACTGCCGAAAAGACATTTGCCATGCAACCTGCTTGGATTTACTGTGCAATCTGAGTGCAGTCTGTGCATATGGCACTGCTGAGGAAAAGTCACACCGAGCCCCCTCGAGCTTGGATCTCTGCACGCTGGACTGCTGAGTCCTCTCTGCACCTCCCCTTACAAGAAGCAGAAATGCCCATGGGAGACGTCCTTCCTCCAGGGATAGAATTTATAAAGGCTCAGCCTCAGCGATGTTCCTCATGCTGAGTGCCAACAGAAAGGTGGGTCTGAACTTCACGGGTGGGCCCAGGAGGCACAAAATTGTTGGTTCTGCCAGACAAGCCTGGCTGGCCTCGGCTGCCCCTGTGGGACCACAGAGTGATTTTGTCAGCACTGCGAGCTGCAAGGATGTGGCAGCGAGTGCCAGACAGACAGCAGGACATCAGGCTGCTCTGGCAGCCAGAGCCAACAGCCAGGACACCAAGCTCTCTGGTGTAGGGGGATAACCAGTGTTGTGGGGATGAAAGGACACTGCCACAGGTTATGGCGGAAGGAAAAACTGTCCCACTCAACTATTTTTAACTGACTTTGACTAGAAAGGTCTTCCCAGGGAACAACATTTCCTTTTGCATTTAGAAAGCTTTGAAAATCATAATTTGGAGCAGCTGTCGTGAAAGTCGCACCCAGTGCTTTTCGGTTTTGATGTTTATGGCACCCATTTCACCAAGTTGTATGTGAATTAAAAATTCCAGCTTCTCTGTCCCCCAGTGGCATCTCTCCATCAAAACCAAAGTGAAATGATGAAGAAAATACAAGAGACAAGGACAGATACAATAAGAGATAATATAATTTGGAATAAATCTATGATTTGATTACTGAAGCGATGCTAACATTATCATAGAAAGGTGCCTTGTCTCCTTGCCAATATATTAAAGATATCATCTTCAGCCATTGCTTTAAATCAACAAAAAGTGTACGTTTAAGCTGTAAGAGCTAAGAAATCTTCACTAGGGTGGATCACAACAGGTGTGAACTGGGGCAACAAACAGCTTTAAATCTTTGGACAAAAAGAGGCTTTAAACTTTGAGCAATGACAGACCTTACAGTGCAGGGTGGGTGGTTTCCAAATTATCCCAATAAACTGTTTCTAAAATGGTATTGCAAATTCAGCTGGAGCAAGGTATAGATCATTAGGATCTAGGGACAGAAGAAAGGTCTGGAAATAGATGAATTAGTATGTGGATAAAACAAATGCCACCTGCCAGCATTTCATAATCAGAACAGTTAAATCCTGAAATGATTGTGTAGTAAGAATATTTGCCTCTCATTCATACAGCTAGATCAAATGGAGGTTAGTTATACATGGCCATGCGGCAAGTCAGTGGGACAGTTAGGGCTGGAATTCAAGTATTCCTGGCGCCAAAAAGTACTGTTGACCTACAGGAGTCTAATGACATTTTAATCACAAATGCAGGAGTGTTGCTTCTCCTTAGGTAGCCATGGCGCAGTTCCTAGATCTGCTCTTAATTGTCCAAATTAGCTGTGACGCACGGTGCTGGAGGGAGCGGCGGTGGCTCGAGGCGCAGCTCCCCTCCTGCCCCCCCCCCCCCCCCCCCATCAGGCTTGCTGGGGCTGTTCTGGTTGTCCCCAGCCAGCGTCCCCCCCGCTCCGAGCGCAGCTGCGGCAGCACCAACAGGCTGACACGGCCCAGGTATATTTGCCTGCATTTGGCCACAGGCCAAGGGCAGGATGGGGGGAGTTCCCTCTCGCTCTGGCTTCGTTACGGCAACGCACACTCTGCTTTGCCTTGGAGGTCTGCTTGCTCCGCAGGTGCACGTACAGGCAGGCGCTCGAGAGACAGACCGGGGGCAACTGAGCCCGTGAAGCATGTCTCAGGGCAAATGCTACACCTGTGAGCAAGACCCCACTGCAGTTGGCTCTGGTCACTGTGGCTTTTCTTGGTGAGAACTTAAGCTTGGTTCATTCAGATTTATTTTCAATTTTTTAACTTTCTTAGTTTTCACTAAACTAGCCTGGAACCTCCTGAGTAACAGTTATTTATTCCTGACAGTGGTCTATAAGCAGATATGTTATTCTTTTTCTCTTTACACTGCGTTCCATTTTTCTGTGTTCTTTCTCCTCTTCTTCTCAACCATCACTTTTTTTAATGCAATGTTATACCAGTGTGAATGCAACAAATGCCAAAATCCAAATAAAGACACAAGAGAAAAAGGAGTGCTTGTTAAAAGCAACTCCAAAACATTTGGCATAATTCATTCTATTGTCAGCCCTCCTGGACTTTCACATCTTTACTCTCATACACATGAGTAAAAAAAAAAAAAATAAAATGCACTTTTGCAAGGCTGATAATTTGCTGTAGGCAGTCATAAGCAATAAAAGTACAAAACTAAAACCAAAAATACCCAAGAGAAGTACATTTCAGAATTTTCTCAGTCTCAAACACAGCGAGAAATTAATATACAGCTTCCTTCCAGCCATTTGGCTTTAATAAAAACTTATGAACTCATAAAAAAGGGCTAGTACATTTCTGTACACAGCATTTTGGACAGTAACTAACTTAAAAGACAGCTGACTTATATTTTTAGTAGCTTTTCTTCCCTGGGGTGGCTTCTGCCTCAGTCTACCAGCCTTAGACAGAAAATGCATACAGAATGATATCACATATGGAAGAACAGAGCTACTAACAGCACAAGCATTGAGTTTGAAATGTCCAAGTTCAATGGAACCATATGTCCCCACTGCGATTAGCAGTTCCTGGTGAAAAAGACTGAGCATCTGTGAAGAAGGCTGTAAGTTTTGAGTAAAGGATATAAAAGTTTTCATGCAATTTCTCCTAACAGCAGTAGAATGCTCCTTAGCCACAATTAAATCTCCTCCCAGTGATCACTGTCTCACTACAGACAGGATTTGGGATTTTTTTTTAATTTAACTTAATTTAATAATAATTAGAAAGATAATTGTCTTCCACTGTTACTGGCTGGTTCTTGCCTGTAGTCCATTTCGGATCCTTTACATTGAATTTAATTATATAATCATATTATATTATATTTCTTTGCTGTAAGTATCTTTTAAATGTAAAGGAATTTCTTTAGACAGGGCAGTTAGACTGATTCCCCTGTCTCTTTGATTGCAAAAAAAGGAAAAAAAAAAAAAACCAAAAAAATAAAGCCTAGTTGCCTGTTATTCTACTGCAGTACCATAGGGAAGGAAATCTGTCTCAGCTGTAAGCAGCAATACTGCTTGAGGAGCCTACTTACAAAAGTGCTGGAAGTCATCAGCGTAAGTAGGTAACTTTTGTAATCAAGTAGATGTAGGAAAAAAAAAAGAGAAATAGTCAAACCCCAGGACTGGGAAACTAGGAGATAAGGACTCTTGGTCTCAGCCAACTAACTTAAGCTTCGTCATATCTTATCTATGAAACAGGGTGGAGTGGCAATATTTTCCATGCCTTCTACTTTAAAGCCTGCTCAAAGAGCATCTGTAAATTGCTTTGATACGTTTATAATTATTATATATAACAAATCTTCTAATCTCCAATCCTGCCTACTCTTTGAATCTCATCTGCCCTTTCAAAGGAATTTCGTTTATGCCACTTCCTATTCTGTCATAAATGTTTCTCCATACAAATATTTCTTTTCACCCCAGAGGCATGAGCACTTCAGTGGTGTGTGAAATAATTATATATGGCTGTGAACAGCTAGGATTTTGACATAAAAAGCACTCGGCTATTTATTATTGTGTTATCATTTAGGACAGTGACAAACAATTTGGTTGTCTATTTTCAAGTGTGAATTTGAATAACGGCACCTGTTCAATTCATATTTTTGATGTTATTGTACAAATTTGCATCCAAAACAGCCTAGGTTTTGGTGCAATGATGCTTGGTCTCATTTGGCTAACATGTAACTGTGGTTATGGCGTAAGACAGAGCAGTGTGAATAATCCAACTGCTTTCCTGAAGAGAGAGACATAAAAAGATTGTTTCGCTTCTGAGAAAGATGCAAAGGAGTAGACTGTCCCCATTTGTGGTTCATCTTATGTTATGCTCCTTCTTTTTGATTGCACTCATTGCAACAGCTTTAAATGCTGTATTGTTATTTTATTTCAGGAGTGGGCAAAGAAGATAAAACAAGTAAGAAATGGTGGAAGAAAGTGAACAGGACTCACAATTTCATTGTAAGTAGGGTCAGAGCTTTTTGGAGCTGTTCTTGTTTTTCTTCGACTGACCTCATAAGGATCCGGCAGAAGATAAAATTCAGCATGTGCACTTGGGGCAGAGCCATCTGGGAGGCGCTGAAAAACAAAATGGTCATAAATATGAATGTCCATGTTCTAGCAACAAAAACAAATAAAAAGTACCAAATGAAATCTGGACTTTAAGCAGACACAGAAACATATTACATTCTCAGTATTCTCTTGGCTAAATTGGAGTGCTAGTGCAGTAAACAACAGGAATTCTTAGAATTCAGCTTAATATTGAATCAGTAAAATAGAAATGAAATAATACAAGAACAAGATAAAACTGCCTATCTTTAATATTTTATGTTCTGACGGAAAAACCCTTAAGCCTCAATTTACTTCAACTCAGCTTAATCTGATACAAAGTTGAGCCCTTTTCTTCTTCTCCAGAGCAATGCATAGAAACTGGGTTCTAGCCAGTAAGCTCCTATTGATTTTAACCTGTAAGTCTAAGCACTGATGCTGGGGAGAACTGATTGCTTCTAAGGGTGTTTCATAAAGCATATTACTATAGAAGAGCCAGAAGCATTTCCTGCAGCAATATGGGCAGAACAGGATTCTTATAACGACAGTCTTTCCGATCTCTCCCATCACACAGCTGTAAACCATCTTTAATTTTCCAGTTCAAGTTACTGAATGATATTCCAGATATTCCATCTCATGGTAGCTACTCGAGATCAGAGCCAATCTATTAACCACGCTCAATCGTAAGATAATGCTGGTGGGTGGGGAGTTTTTTGATAACTTCTGAACAGATGCAAGGTTATTCCTGAAGCAACATCACAGTTACTCAGAAAACACATTGGTAGTATGAGAGGCTTTAAAAGAACACACAGGAAACTTAGTAATGAAAAAATATGGAACAGGTATCTTGCCAGCATATGTCACTTCGTGCTTGGCTTATGATGAAGCAGAAACCTTTGTGTTGGTAACACAGTGTACTGTCAGAAAGCACAAAATGGGTCATATCAAATTATCAGTAATTTTAACTGTATTATCAACATTTTAGGCAATAAGTTTACCTGACAGCTTATAGGCAACCCAGTGACAGGATGCAAATGAAAATGCAGGCAAAAAGAAGAGGTCTTAAAGTTTGGAACCAATGAACCCAGAGCATTACCCAGGCAATTGCATTTATATTTCCCATTGTAATTTTACATGGCTCAGAATAAAGTAATTTCTCAGATTTTTATTATTCTCAGTATGTGTCTAGACATACAGGGCTTTTTACAGGCACTATCAACAACACATCCTAGTGACAGGAGAAACTGCTGGTGTCCTAGCAATAAATAACTTCTCTATTGGGAAGAAAAACAGTGCTTGTGTGTGTGAGCAACCGGTTCTTGCACAACAAATCTCTGATTTTTGTTATCTAAAAGGATCCTTCAAGGCAAATGATGTGGTCAGCTGCAAAGCTTACTGTTGTTATTGTTAACACGATACATGAAAGGATGCACTACTCAAGTCATTATGTATTGTCAGCACTATGTGAACAATTAATGTTACTATCACTAAGCTTCCTGAACTACATCTGATTTAAAATATACATGGGATTTAGATAGATGGGATTCAATGGCCAAAGTAAGAATGCCATTAAATGGCAATGAAACAAATAGGTATTTTCCTAGGACAGAGTACCATATTCTTAATGTAGGATTTACAGTGTCCATTTGAAAGTCCATCTCTATTGATCTAGGACTATACTAAAACTTCTATCATGGATTACAAACAACAGTAAATTGAACAGTCTCTTAAAAATCAGGAGAAAGAAATGTAGCCTTAAACACCAGTTGAAGCAACCTGGATCCGAGCTGTAAACAAGCTCTTCCCTTCTCAATGAATAGATAAGCGTCACTAACTTGAAGATCAACAGATTTTAGTTTCAAACAAAAAAGGAACATAGTTTTTTTTTTTAAAAAAAGGGGGGGGAGGGAAGGTTATTCTTGAAGAAGACCTTATCAGCTCAGTTTCCGAGGCCCAGAACAATGATCTTCACCATCTCAAGCATGGACATACAGTACAGTCAGAGTCCTGTAAAATGTCAGGCTTTACACATCACCTCAGCAGTATATTGCCTCACCAGGGGCCATGTCAGAGCTAATTTTGAAAGATGAGGTCAGCAGCAGCTGCAGAGGGCACTGTGCTGAGGAGCCCAGGTGGTCAGGAGTGGGCTACAAAGGCAACAGAGAAGATAGCTGCATCGGTCCAGTTCTGCTCCCCTTTGAGCTGCCCAGGTAGGATAGGGTACGGTCATGAGTGCTGGGCCCCCCTGCACACCCCAAGACAACAAAGGCACAGATCACAGCAGCGTCATCTGCATTTGAAATAGGCTCAGTCTGACATTCACCCGCCAGGGAAACAATCCAAGCTGATTGCCCCCTGATTGTGTAACAGGACTGGGATATCCAGAAGCACATGAGATGAATTGAAAAAGAAGTAATAAAATTGTGACGACACCTTTGAGTTGCTCCTTGTACCCTGCTAGCAGTGCTGGCACAATCTCATCCTTTGGCCAACCAACCTTCCTCCACCAGCCGATTCCTCCCAAAATCTAAATCAGGCACTTTGCAGTAGTGCCGTGGCCGCATGAAACATGGACAGAAAACTACTTCCTCACTGTCCCCTTGAACGTAGCTAAATACATGTTGAAAGAGAGGAACGGAAGGAGAGGGTCAAGACAGAAAATCAAAAAAGAGAATATTTTAGTGATTCAGAGAAGGAAACTAAAGGCAGAGCAGTTGCTCTAGGGGCTTTCAGAAGTAAAAGAAAGCCACTCTTCATGAACAGTAGTAATCAGCAGCCAGTCTGGTAGACATAATTTAAACTGCAGCCACCTGAATTGCAACTAGAGATCTCAGTTCTGGTTGTTATGGTTTCCCCCCTCCCCCAGATTTACAGTTAACATTTTCCCCCTTCATCTTTCCTTGCTGAGGAAAGGCAAACAGGCCACTCCAAATTCCAACTCTCCATCTGCAGTGGCACTGTTATGCTATCAAGTGATCAGAAAGCTTCAGCTGAGCACTCTTCAAGCCAGATCACATCTTCCACTTCTCAGCTGCCCTCCTCTGACTCCTGATACGACACAACACATCTAATGAGGGTGTCTCACTATTAAAAATGTTCTGTCCCACTACGCAATAATCATTCAAAACTACAGGTTAAGAGCAGGTATAAATCAGCCATGGATTTACGAGAGCAGAGTATGGGTGGGTTGCATGACGATTTTGTGCAGGCGTCTCTTTTGCTTGGCACAGTAGTTGAATCTTTGTTGGTAAAGAGCCTGCTTCACTGAAGGATTTCTTGAGAAAAGACTTGCAATGGCAGTGGAAGAAGCTGTACTTTGCCAGACCCTCCCTAGCAGGGACAAAGAGGGATCTTGGCAGTTTGAAAATCACAGGGAGAAAACAAGAGTGGGATTAACATGGCAGAAATATTTTTATAAATCTGAAGTAGGTGAAACCTGAAGTAAACTGTTTTAGTAAAACAACAGACATGGCAGGCAAAATCCCAAGCTTTTGGGCGAACTACTCCTTTCTCAGGCTTTCATACCCGAGTTGAGCATTTGTTTGAATAAAGAAGAATGGAGAAAACATCAGAATTTTTTTTTTCTTTCTAAAGATTATGTCTTCTGTTGTATTACAGTGTCACATTCAGTGAGAAAACCCCTGGATTATCCTTTCACTTCTAACTCAGACTGCATTGTTACATTTATAAATTGAGGTAAATATGAAGAATACCTGACCTAAATGCCAGTCTCTCTTGCACAAAAGAATATCTGTTCTGGTGGGCCCATTATAAACACAGAGTAAGATTTCTAGCAGGTCTATGAATAATTCTGAAATCCTGCAAAAACCCCTTTTGTTATTATTAATGACTCAAAAATCACTTATTTCTGTCCATAGTCCAGGCCAGAGGGAAAATCAAAGGGTACCCTGGGAATGCCATTTTGCACTTTAACTACTCTGAAAAACCTTTACAGTTTGAATGTACATGTGATCAAGCAAACAGGAAAAAACAAAGTTCTGGATTTAATTCTATTTATGTTTAATTCTGTAGACATTTCACTAACTCTAAAATAAAGGGAGTTTAATTCCTTTAAAAGAAATTACTCCCAATTTAAATTACTGTCTTTTTGTATGCTCATAAATAAATTCAAGCAATAAAAATCTATAAGGCTGAAAAGATATAAAACCACAGAAATGCCATAGGTCTCCTTGCTATGCCTATGGACAAAAAAAAAAAAAAAAAGTGCTTTTATTCTGTCAATAAAAAATTTTGAGTTGAATTTAGAAGCTGACTCCCTGTGATTTCTTCAAATACAAACAAGCCACGACTAAACAATTTTCTCAGAGAATGGCCTGACTACTTGACCTTGAAAATGACTGATTTTTTTTTAAGAACTCAGTTACAATTGCCTGTATGCATGTTTAAAAATGTAGTTAATTTTTGAAATGTTATTTTCTTCTAAAGTCAAGCAGAAGGTGATGAAAATATTTAAGAATGAGGGCGTTTTAGTGAGAGAAAATAATACTTTGGATTTACTTCTCCCCACATCTGTAATTTAATACTGAGAAACTAATACAGACATGTATCTGTTATGTCCGTGTTCCATTTTTCACTCTGATTTTATTTTCCCAAACCAAAACAGTATTGATATTTATTTACAGAAACCCTCACATATAGGTTATGTCCTGTGTAATTTAATTTTAAATATATTAGCTGTAGCTGGGAAATAATGAATGAAATTAAATTAACGTTTCTACAAGAATTACATTATCCTAATGACTTTTCTCCATTGATCACTACTAGCCATCCACAACTCCCCTTTAAGGATGGATTCTTTGTTAGCGCTACGAAAGGCCCAAGTACTTCAGAATTTGCCATATATTAAACTATGCAATTTAGCAGCCAATATGAATATTGGGCCTTACTTATATGAATTTTAAGGAAAGTTTTATGATTTTTAAAAAATGCACTTTATGATTAATTTATTGCAAAGCGTTTTAAAACTCACCGCTTCCTAAGCGACATCAAATTTCCTTTTTACGTCACTACTGCCTCAAATTTAAAACGTCGTCAGTTTCTTTCAGTGTTAGACATGCAGGTATTTTTCCACCTTTGGTCCTACACTGAAACAGATTGATGGCTCCTGAACATGTCATAGTTCCAGCTGCTGTTCTCTTTTTCTCATCTTTCATTTTCAACCATCTTGACAAAAAAAAAAATGATCAAAGGTAACTTATATTAACTAATGCCACCTTTGCTCCTCTATAAATAACTTCCTTTCTTCCCCCAAAATTAATTTCCTGGATATTTTCAAATCTCAGTTGCTTTCTTCCTCTTCTTCAATGAAAAAAAGAAATTCAGGCTTTAGAAAGGCTCTGATTTCAGTTACTGCCCCAAATTAAAAAAAAAAAAAAAAAATTGTACACTTTGTCTAATAGCTTTAATTCTCAGTTTTGCTATCATTTACCTTCATCTTGTATTTTTCTCTTACATGCACTGCCATGAGTATTTAACATTTATATAATGAAGAAAGGACTACAAAAAATTCCTTAATGTTTAATACTGAGATATCTCTTACAGCTTTAAAAATCATATCACTATAGCAAATGTTTAGAAAAAACCTTCACAGCTACAAAGGAAAATGTTTATATATCAAGTGTAGACATGAGGCACGTTTGATTATTATCCAATAACTGATTAGAAAAAAATCTGGAGAAGAAATCAGCCTTGCACCCCAGTAACCTGTATAAATTACTAGCTGCCTCTTTACTAAATTAAAAGTAGTAAGAAATGTAGAAAACCCATCACTGCTGCTACATTGTCTTTCAGTTTATCTGAGTCCCTGTGTAACTTATCAGAGAAAGGCTAAACCCTGTCTTTATAAGCTGCAGCTTAATTAACAAATACAGCCTCTGCCTTAGAAGAAGAGAACATCCTCTGGGGTAATTCTAAATTTAAAGAGCTGAGAAAATAATCAGCACTAAGACAAGGATATTACAAAGCAAGAGGTTCCTCCAAAAACAGATTAGTAAGATATATAAACCTTCAGGACAAACGGGATTATTGTGTGAACAGGCGGTTGAGTTGTTACTTCATAAATCCTAATGTGGGACTGAAGACCCTTCCTTGTTTTTCCTTTGAGCTCTGCATATCCCAAAGCACTGAACACCTCTATTCTACTCTGCTACTAAGCTTTTAGCTTTCCTGTCACAAATATTTTCAAATTACTTCAAACAAAATTGAAAATAAAATCACATTTGCAGTAATTAAATAATAATTACAGAAGAAGAAAATCCACTATATCACTACAGTACACCCTGCACTGTCTGCTATTGGCATGACAAAACAGAAAAGCAACTGGCCAAAAGCAACTGCAAAATAAGGTATTTTTTTTCCAAACAACTGCTTTTTTCACCTAAAATTTGAAAACATTTAACTGTTTCTATGCAAGATAAGTTTTATTTTATTACATTTTCTGATCCTAATTTTTTCCCCCCTTCTCTGTGGAAAACTTCATTCCTATTCCTAGCTTCTTTCCTAACTTGTGTATGCATCGGGGTATGTACATAAACAGAGAAGGCGCACCGTGACAGAGGTCACTGACACAGATGTCAATTGCAAAGCAACAAAAAAATAAATTAAGTTTATCTCAATTTAATGCAGGGAAATCAAAAGATATGTTGTTTCAGAACGCATATTTCAGAAACAACATACATTTTGTTTCAGGGAAGTTTTGGAAAGCATTTTTTGAGCAGGTGTTTTCTACCTTATCTGGTAGTGTCAGTGGAGCAAGACTCCAGATGGCTTTGTCATTTACTGCGATAAAAATGCAAAGGTGCTCTATCCATGTTATCGATTTGAATCTCCAAATATAGCTTATGTACTTCACGCAGTCCAATACCTTTAACATCCTCATCAACCTGCCTGTTTTGCAGGCAGCTTGTCAGTGCACCAAATGGGCAAACAGTGCCTAATGTGGGTGCTGTTAATTCAAGGAAAAGCAGTGCTTTTGTCACTGTCATTTATTCCAGCCCTTTCTCTTCAAGGTGAAATAAGGCTTTTAGGCAAAAAGTGCAGGTTTCCTGGTTCAGCTTTGTTTGTAGTATAGTAGCAAGGACTTGTGCAGTTAGCTGTTAATAAAAGATTGTATGCTGCATTCCTAGTGGGGAGAACTAGGCTGGCAACAGTAGGGTCTAGAGCCGTCCTGAGTCACAAAACCTCTAAAGAATGAACAGCCAACACTCTCCAAGGCCTCCTGGATGTCAGATGGGAAATACTAACCCTCAGTCACTGAGACAGAAGCAAACCATCACAGCCAAACACCCTACAATGAACACACCAGTTTCAGGCAAAATGTCAAGGTGTTGACCTAATCTGGTGCATACATGAAGCAGGTATGTAGGTTCCCGGTAAATTCTAAGCAGATCCCTGTAATGCTGTCAAAGAGGGAGGATAGAAAGAGGTTCAGCTCATCATATTGTGGACACCTCCTGGTTTGGCTTGGTTAAATTGCCCACACATTGGTGTCTGGCACCATTTGAAACACATAAGATGCTTAAGGTATCCACATAAACTGTCAGACATGACACAGGCCTTACCCCAGACCTTCCCCTTCTGCAGCTGGAGGCCAGATGGGACATGTTAGGTCATCTCCTGTATGCTTAGGAAAACGAATTCGGACTTAGCCTCCACTGATTAAAATGAGTGCTTAGGCATCTAGACTAGAATCCAGTTTATAAAATACTGCTGCTTCATGTCACCTTAGATGACAAAAACTGTGTATGGAGTTGGAAATATGACATAGGCTTTATGGGAAACTGGAACCATTCTGGAGTGGTCATTGGAGGTCAAGCAAGATACTTCATGGTATTCAAAATAGCAATGATCAGGCAAAGGAATTCCATCAGGTCATACATGCATGAACCTTAGTTTCAAACTGAACCCCATTCCAATTAGGCCAAGGCACACAGAATGGGATTTTTGAAATGAACAAGTATTATCTGTTAAATTTTTAACAAAACCAGTTTGGGGTTTTTTTTTGGTTTTTTTTGTTTGTTTTTTTTTTTTTTTTTTTTTTTTTTTTCTTGTAAGGAGAGACAGCTCTGGGAAACAGGCTAGATCCCAAAAGACTCAGGGCTTCATAGGAACTATGCAAAATGCTTCTGATCTGCTTCATTCATTTGAGAGGAAAGCCCATCTAATTCTGCTTAAATGAAATGAATAAAATGAAAGCTGGCCCGTGATACTCGGAAGGTCATAAGTGTTTCTCTTCCAAGCCATTATTTCTATAGTTTTCTGAAACCAGAATCAAACACTTTCAGAAAGGTGAAGAAAGGAACTGAGATGTAGCTCTGACACCCTGTTTAAAAAGAATAAGTTATTGTCTTGATGGTCCAGAAAGAGTTGTATATTAAGACAGACAAAATCCCAAAAGAAATGGGGAAGAATTTGTACAACTATGTGACTATGACTGACTATAACTGGTAAAACAGGCTCTTGCCCTTTACTGACCATCGGCAGTAGCAGACAAAGAGGGCTAGGATGTAACTCCAGCAAGTAATGACATATCTTTGTGTGGGCTTACTACTATTTCTGAATTAACAATAGAGAAAAAGATGTCTTAGAACGTCTTGTGCCCCTAACCTAGGTTACTCAAAGCTTAAGTCTAGCTCCCGAGCTCTGATACCCCTCTAATACTTCACCAGTGCTCAGGACTAGATTATGGGGTGCTTCACTTCACGTATCATGTGGGTATAAAAAAGTTACCAAGGCTGCAAAAATAATATAAAAGAAGGCGACTGTATAACCAGAAGTGAGAATGTATTAAATGTACAAGTCCCTGCAAAAGATGTGAGCAAGAATCACACAGAAGTTTTTTTCCAAAAGAGGAGGTGGCAAGATATGTTCTGGATTCCTGAACCACATGCTGCATTACTCTAAGTCATTTATACTCCGCTTTTTTTGCATAGATAAAAGAAATCAAGATTCGGTCATACTTTATTTTATTTTGTGGATAAATGATGTTGGTGCAGGGTGTAGAATGCAGAGAGCCGATTTCATGGACAAATCTCTGAAACTTTTATTTCAGAATTACCACTAAGCCTCTGAGGAAGCAAAGTTCTGTTGCTTTCAACCCTGTTATTATTGTTTTGCTTGGAACATTTAATTTTCAGTCACTGAGTCTATGACACTGTTTGAGATAACACTGATCTAGTTTGGACCCTTAGAAACACAGATCCCATAATTTCTTCTCTCTTGAATAAAGCACAGAGGAGAGCAAATACTTAAGGCAAATCCCCATTTCTCTTTTCTTTTGAAATCACTTAGGATTAACACCATTGTTGCCTGTTAGAACACATGAAAGAAAATTAGCCTTTGAGAAAAGAAACACAAGCAAATGCTGCTGTTCTGTTTCTATATTTTTGTCACATACATATTATTTTCTCTCCTTTCCTAGGCACAGATAGTAAATGAATATAAAAATGCATAAAGAAATAATGACACTGTTATCGGCGTCTTCACTTTGCATTATTTCTCTTCTAAATTTCTTAATTAGCTAAAAAAGTCTGTATATGCTTGATCCAGACTATTTTTAATTTCTCAATCTGTACAGAGCTCTCTCTTCTTTAGATTATTTTACATCTTGCCATCTCACTTTGTAAGAAAGCATTTCATTATAAGATGCATGCAATTTCTGCTCCTTAATTACCTCTCATTACTTCTACTTACGCTTTTGCTCAATGTCCTAAATAATTCCTCTTGAACCCAGTTATCTTCTCCCTTAAATATTTGCACAGTTGACTTGTGTCCTTGTTAGTCTGTTCTTAACTAAGTTAAGTTTTAGTAACAATAAATCACTCGTGAAGAATCAATCACTCCCAAGTAACCCTACTGAGAACTGTCCTTTGAACTTGTATTCTAGTTTTGAAAAAGTGCCCTGAGAGAAATATTTTGCTATCAAAGCCTTACAATGATGAACTACTTTCTTTTTTCACCATGACACCAGGATCTGGCCTTTCTCATTGGCATCTCTCATAGCAACCTCATGTCTCACCATTTGCTTGTTTTATCTTCACATTACTGTGGGATATAGATCTATACCTCCCTGAGGAAATACTTTTCATTTGTCCAAGATGGTTGCAGGGTTCTGGAAATTACTTGTATTCTCTTGATCTTGTTCTGTCTCCACTATTATTTTTAATGTTTTCTTCATTTACAACCAGTGGCATATTTAATTTATGTTCACCTTCATCTCCCAGATCACTCATATTATTAAACAGAGCTCACTGTTTGTTGTTGGATTTTTTTTTTCTTATTCAACATATATCAGCTACGTAGGGAATTACTTATTTAAAAATTAGCAGTTAAAATTTAGAGCTGAGGCAGTACTGCAACTATGACAGATTAAAGGGTTTAACAAGAAATAATATCACAACTTTCTGTACAACATATTTGTCAAACACCCTTCATAACAAATATGTTGGAAACCAACAGTAATCCCTGGGCCACAAGAACAGACCTCATCTCTTCCCAGTTTAAACTACTGCTGAGTAGTAATACCCTTGGTTTATAGATGTCAGCTAATTTTCAGTCCAAATGAGAACATAGTCTATCTAGGCTAATTTCCATTCACTTTTAAAATAAAAACATTTTCTATGAGTATAAAATTAAAATCAAATTATTTATAAGCTGGAGTTAGTACAAGAGCTTTCTTTCCATGGCTTTTTATTTTGTTTTCCTGTGCCAGTCTAGGGAGAACTCCATCTGAACGTGTTACCTCCCTCCGTCAACCAAGCTGCTGATTTAATTCTGTCACCAATACTTTCTGAAGGACTTTTGTTCAGCTCAAAGAGATTTTTTGCACTTGCTTTCCGCCCCTCCTGCACGAATGACCAGGCTTGGCCTACCTACGCAACTTCTTCCCAATCCATGTTGGCTCATCTATGGGCCGCCATAAAGCAAGCAGAATACATTCATAATATTCTGAAAGGATAACGTGGCATTTTATTTAATTGGCAGGCATTGCATTGCTGGCAGGTAATATATTTTCCATTTAAATCTATATAATTCATAAAGTGTAAAAGTTAGTGGGCCCGTGAAAGGAATAGTGGGAACCAACTAAGACCGAACAAAAATCCCCACCCCTTACGCACCTCGAGCTAGAGACAAAACCCAGCAAAGGCAGCAGACCATCTACCTGAACTGTACATGGGAACTTCCCTACAGACCTAGACACAGATTTCATCCCCATTGATTAGGGAAAAACATGTCTCACATTTCTTCCCAACTCACTTAAGCCATCATGTCTCACAAATGTTTTTGGAAGCAATTTGTACTCAAGAGATGTAGGACACAAAATGGAAAGAGGCTGGATGTCTGTGTAAGCCTAAAGCTGATTACTAATTTGTCACCCACGTATCAGTTATCCCAGAATCATTAATCACCAAGAGTGGTACATGACAGCTCCAGAGCTTTTATTAAAGGAAAGCTGGAAGTAGTTTTGGAAAGTACTGTAGGAGTTTATTTTTCTTCCAGCAAATTTTCCCCCTGTAAAATTGGTTCTGAATTCATCACCCACCCACACTTTCCTGAATTCTAGTAACATTTTACATTTATTGGCATGAGGTTCAGGATAAGTTGGCTTTGTTTCTCCTCCCCACTACCCCTGAGGAGTTATTCTGTCCATAAGAAGTAACAGGCAAAAATGTTTAGCAGCAAGTATTGAAAGTTTAGCTGCTTATCTAGAAAAACAGGGCATGCCTGAAGTCATGGCAATGAAGTCAGCAGACAAAGCAGACTTCCTTCTGAGCCAGCACTGAACCACTGTTCCCTTCTGGTTCTCTGCAAAGCAGGAAAAGAAATACATTAGCCAACCTTTTGTGAACTTCAGAAATGGTGATTTCTTTTGCCTCAGGTGCCTTTTTGAACAGACAAGCAAGTGGAGCAGTGCAGCAGTAAGCAGTCTATGCTAACCCATGGTCCATTCCGTGTAAGGTCCGGTATGGTCCTGATATCCCCCATTCTCTGTGTTGGTTAATACAGATAAATGGAACTGAACTTGAGCATTTCAAGTTCAAAACCTGTGTGTCTTTCAGTTTTCCTAAATCCACCTCCACAGCTTCTACACAGACCTGGGAGCTTATGTTTTTAAGTTAGACTCTCAGGCTTTCTTCCTAATACTCCCCCTGTGCTCCTATTCCTGCCTGCTGCTGTTTTTCCAAGTATTGTGCTGTGACAACTGGACTGGTTTTGTTCTTAGCTAACAAGTCCTTTTGCATGCCAAAACAAACCTTCCCTGGGGCTCCTGTTCTCCTAACAGCACTTATTGCACCTTGCCAGGTACTGTGCTACTGTGTTTGTAGGAGAAGCCTGCCCTGTCTCATCCCCTGCAGCTGCCACATCTTCCATGACTCGAGGCAAACTCTCCTGGTCTCTTCATATAACCTCTCTGGTTTTCATCCCTACGCAAAGGTTTCCTTCTAGCCCAGCTTCACTTTATTAAGGCAGTATTGCATCTACTGCCTATGCACAAAGTGCCCAGTGTTCCACGGTCTGCATTTGAGTGGAGCAAGTAATGACCCAAGAGGTTGACTTAGAACTATGTAATATACGTGTTTGGTAAATTGCATTTTATTAGCATCATCGCTTTTGTATGTTTGAAAATTGGAATTAAAGTTTTTTCTTCAGTACTCACGGTGATGCTGTTCAAATCATAAGTAGAAGCAACGAGCCTGATGCAAGTGACCTGACTTACAGAATCTCAGGATTCAAATAAAACTATGAATTTCTGAGGAAAATCTTGAGACTGGAATATTGTTAGTATCTTATATATATCTATATTTAACAGAACTCACCTCCATTGTGCACCTACAGTCTTAAACCGCAGAAAAACATTTGCAACTGGTCTTACGTCTCTCTGTTCAAACAGTTTCTCTGTCTGCAGTGCTGGTCTAGATGCAGGTATTTTCTCAGGGAAAAAAAAAAAATAGCTTGTGCTTTACATGAGGTTAGATTAGATTAACGGTCCTTCCCAGTCACAAAATCTATAAGGCTGTCCTACTCCATTGCTGGCTTTTGAAGCATTTTTGATAGAGTTTTCTTCAAGCAGGACTGGCTTTCGTAAGACATGACTGAAATGCTGATGAGAGGACATGGGAGAGGACATTCTGAAGCAGATCTAGGGATGACTGACTTGTACATCTGCAGCAAATTTGCCACATGTGGATGCATCAGATCAAAAGTGCCTGCACTGCAGAGTCCATGCATGCACCCTCATAAGACAGTCCTCTGGCAGGTCTGCACTAGACCAATGCTCTCTCAACTGCTATAGTGTTTTTCATCTATGGAATATGACATGAATGGGGTTAGAGTCATGAATAAGCCTGCAAAGACGTAGCATTGCACTATTTTGACTTCGTCCTTTAAAAAAACTATGTGACACTTGACAATGGCTATAAACAACACCATCTCCTTAGGGATTTTCTTGTGCTGTGTATATTAATATAGGATTTGCACAGCAGGATCTAGATCTCCTGTTAAAACCCCTAGAAGTAAGCCCACACAAATAGTACATAAAATTTATTTACATGACTCAAAAGTCTCTATCACAGTTCCTGTCAGTTCTGTGAAGCTACATTTAGGATTAATTTGGCCCACTACAATTATTTTCACATCTGAATATATCATAAAATCTCTATAAAGAGATAAATTATATGGAGAAGAGCAGCACAAAAATTATTTACTATAAATTATGAAATAAAACAAGATAGCGAAGTAATCTCTGCACAGATGAACCACTAAAATATAATTAGTGAGACTCTGTGAATGAATGAATATACCTGAAATAGCTTTAACTTGTCTTGAATAAGATATGATCTTGGCATACTTTTAAAATCCCTGTTGAGCTCAACCAAAAAAAAAAAAAAAAAGGCAAAGGAAAGGAAAAGGAAAAGAAAGCATGTCAGAGAGATTGATCTATATGACTGGAAAGCTGAGGAGATAATTAATGGGGTAAAGAACCCTTTTGTTATAGGTTACTAGTCTGAAGGCAGTTCAGTATCACAGTGCCCCAAAGCACTACTATTTCATATTTCAGATCAGATGACGATGGATGGATGGATGCAAGCAAGGAATTGGAGGCCCAGGATTTAAACACGATTGCCTAAGTTAGGCTGCTAAAACAATGACCTTATTTTCAAGTCATGAAACATTGCTAGTGTTGTTGAATTGGATTCCTAAGACTTCTCTGCAAACTCACTAAAATGGGTTTGATTTAAGTCACCTACTTTCAAAAGCTAGATAATAACTTAAAGTTGCATTGTCTCTTTCCATAATGAAGTGAACTGAACCCTAGATTTTATTTTTGCTATATACAGCTATCTATGCTGTAATTTATTTTCATTTAATTAAATGGCTGAAACTTTCTTAGTTAAAGAACACGGTTAGGAGCCTATACACTAAAAATTATGGAAACAAGGAGAAAGACTATTTCCAACAACTGTAGCTCTGTTTGTGTGCATCTCCACATCACCCCTCTGAACTCACAGTGACATCATCAGCATGGCAATCACTTAAATATACCCCTCCCACCAATTAGAACTTTACCAGAAGTTTATTAAAGTCACTTAGCTTTAAAAAGCACAATAGAAAAAAATAAAGAGAGTTTTATACTATATCCAGAAGGTACAGTTCATATGAATTGGACCTGCCAGTGGAGGCTGATCTCACCTGTCAAGGTGGCACACAGGAAACAAAAGACAAATCTCTCAGGACAGAGACTTACTGGGTGTTCTAGACCAGAATGAACATGCTTGAATTTCAAATCAGAAGCCAGAGCAGCCAACAGAGAACAGTTGGAGCTACGTAAGCCTCATGTGTCTCATATAACTAATTAAACATTCAGCCTCATTTTATTCCTGGCTGGTGCTCACACAGCTCCTCAGTTTGGCCCCATTTAGGGAAAGAGATTGCAAGCCATTTTGGGATGGAGGTAGCATGAGTGTATGCAATGAGAACCCACAACAGCTAATAAAGGCTTTAATCTCCTGGCTAAACACAGTGAAGGATCTCTTTGCCACAGCCGTTATTTGAGACTTGAGCAATTGGGAATTCAAGAGCACATCTAGGTGGCCAAACTCATTATGAAACAGCAGACAGGCTGCTTCAGCTGACAGATCGCACACAGCACCAGCTAGACCTCTCAAGTTATCCTCAGCAGCCACTTTCACCTGCCTTGTGCCACAGGCACCCTGCCAGCTTCCCCCTCCCATAGCCTGGCTCCAGAAAAGCACATCATTCACCACTTAGCCTTAGAGCATGTTACAAAGCTGAGCATCATCCCCACCAAGTGACATGGCTTCTTAGAATACACCACTGCTCCCTCTGCTGAGTTCTTCCCTGTTCACAGACCAGTCATGCCAGACTTGAAAGAAATGTATGGATAATCAATAAATAACACCAGACTGATATGCCACAAAAAGTCATGCTGCTGCATGATGCCTTGTGTCTGACTGGTATCAAAATGTGTCAGCTGAACGGGCCAAAACAGTCATCAGAATTGGTTTTCTACATGGCCTGGAAAAGGTCATTACCAGCCATTAAGGAAACCCAGTTTCTGTATCTGCCCCATACCCGTAACCATACTGAAGGAGCTCAGAAGGAAAAAGCAAAAGTTAAATAACGACAAAAGAACATCATCATTATTTTGAGTTAAAATTAATTAACCCATAAAGGCTGCTTAAGGATTAATGTTTTCACAGTACTCTGCAAATGCAAGGACTTATGAGTTATAGATTATGATAAAAATACTCACAATGTTCCTCATGTGTTTCAACATTATTGTCAGACGGGTGTTCTCGTAGGAAATGACTAATTGTACTCCAGGCTTATGATCAGTTGACTGATGACCTAAAAAAGGTGAGATAGTTTGAGCCTTTAGTTAACAGCTCGGAGGAACTGTAAAATACTGCAGTACACATGAACTAATATATAAAAAGAACCTATTGTGTCCTTAAATCAGGGATGAAATTAGAAATACAGTGTCGTCGTTTGAGCCTACACAGCAGCTAAACGCCCCGCAGCCGCTCACCCACCCTCCCCCCACTTGGGAATGGGGAGAGAACAGGAGGGGCAAAGGGAGACTCGTGGGTTGAGATAAAAACAGTTTAATAAAAGTAACAGAATAATATGGTGACACCAGTATCAACGGGTAATGGACGATACAGCTGCTCACCACCCACCTGCTCCCAGCCAAGCGATCCCAAACACCAAGGCCCCACAGCCACACTCCCAGAAGTGAGAGCCCCTCGCAGCCCGCTCCTGCCTTTATATAGTGAGTGCAGTGTCACGTGACATGGACTATCGGCCAATCGGGGCCCAGCCCTCCAGCTGTGCTCCCCCCGCCCCCGCACACAGGTGAGGGCACTGGGACCTGGGGAGCCCCTGGGGTCTCAGGGGGCTGCAGCTCCTCCCGCTGCCAGACCAACGGGAGCTCTAGGCCAGCCCCAACCAGGACACACAGATAAGGAGCGTGATGGAATAAAGTGGTCAGGCATGCAGTGCTCATTTTCTTTCCTGTTTATACACTGATAGTGAGAAGTTTTGTTTTCTAATTGCCATCAATCTGAATTTCATTGGAAAATTTATGCTTGAGTAACAACTAATTGTTGGGGGGAGGTGTTTGGTAATCACTGATGACACTAGTCTGTATTGTTGCAATTCTTCTGCCTGGTTAAAAACATAGCTTTTTTTTTTTTTTTTTTTTTTTTTTTTCCCAGTTCTCAGCAGAAAGAAAAAAAAAAAAGGAGAAAAAGAAAAAAAAGAGGAAGTTTCCAGACCAGTTCCAAAACAACTGTTACAGAAACAACATCTATATCTATCATACACAAATTCTCCCTCCCCCATTCTGTATTTTTCCTGTTCCAGGCTGGTTTTCATGCAATCCATTGCTTTCATAGATTTTTCTACTAAGATGCATTTACAGTTTGATTCTGTTCCCACTGAAAAACGCATTTTTCAGTTTCCAAGCAAGAAGGATCAATCTCATAATGTGGAAGAAATGATTAAGCATATCCTGTTCCTTAGTTCTGCAAGAGGCATTGAGCCAGCTGTCTTCACTGCCAAAAAGGTGTGTCCTTGAATTTGGCTAAGTAACGTGGCTTACCTGCCTCACAGAGACAGCAGAGAAAATACAGATGGCTTTTACTGCAGTGTACCTGGTAGCGGTGGACACAACCTCCTCTCATCGGTACCTATCTCACCTTCTTATTTGGCAGTGTTAAGCCTGAGCATGGCAGACATGAGCCATTCTGCCTGCCTTGGCCTGAGACCCGGTGTTCTCCCCCTGTGGTCATCATCAAAGGCAGTCCAGACACGGCCTGTGTGAACTAGCCTGGTTTGCTTAGGCATACAGGGCTTCATTTAATTAGACCAAACCTGTATTACAACCAGTATCATATATTTACTATACTTGCAAAAACAATAACTCAATCCTTTTAGCCTTATGACAAAACATTTATCTCTCATCAGCTGGGCTCTGTTCTGCCCACCTCCCTGTTAAAGCAGTAGCTGACCTGGAGACCCCAGGCAGAAAAGTCCTTCTCCCTTGCATGCACATCGAGATCTGCCACTGACACACCAGCGTTAAATCCACCGTGGGGTAAGATGATCACACGAGACAAAACAATATAGTCGTAATTAATTCTTTAAATAGAAACATATCTTTCAAGAAGCAGAAGGAATGAGAAAGGATGACAAGAATGAAAGAACTACCATCATTCGTGAGGCTTATGCACTAGTAAGAAGACACTTTTTAGAGAGTATCAGAAGTGTTCATCCTCAACAGCGGGCAGGGTTCCCATGTCTTCCTTTCAGCCCCGTCAGACACCTGTGCACTCCCTGTCATGCTCGTGCTCTCTCTTTTCCACAGGTGCACCAGAGCTCTCACAGACAGGGTTGTAAGAGCAAGAAATCAAACTCCCTCTCCTCAGCCTTTACTCTGTTGTTCACCACAGGAGGCAGGGGAAGTTATAATGAATGAGCCACATTGGTTGTATTTTTCTGAAGAAACCAAATGTGTAACCTCTAGTGAACAGAGGCTAAAATAACCACTAAGCAGACAGAATTACAATATTCTCAGGTGCTACTGACAGCCAGAAAGCTAGTGCAATTGCCATTTATCCTAAGGAAAGGAATTAAAATGAATTAAAAATAACACAGTGTGTTATACACAACTGCCATAATACAATTTTTCCAGGCAGCCTGGATATCAACCCTTCTTGGTTTCTGATGTTTGGGCTGGAATTTTAGAATATTAATCCATCTCCAATTTCTTCCATTTAGAGACCAAAAAATACATTTTTAATCACATCCTAATTAGAGAAGAGCCTGAAACAGACTCTTGAAGAATTGAGATCTTATGAAGAAATCACCAGGCTGGGACTTAGAAGACTGAGGTGAAGTTCTTCATTTGTTATTCTCCTTTATGAACTTTGACAAATCAGACTGTACCTCATTTCATTTCTTGTTGTATGCAAATAAGGACAGAGAGGTGTAGGGGATGAAAACTCCATGAACCAGTCAATGCTGAGTTTTTTTTCCAGGGTAACAAAAAGACCATAGAAAATGGCTCTTCCCTCCACCATGCAAAACCATTTTACAACATTTTAAGTTGTGGGGCCTTTCCCCTTTAAGTTGCAACAGGGAAAGTAGAATCCTAGAGCATTAAAGACAGTGTAACACGAGAGGAGTCATGTCTTAACATAGGGGCACAATTCAGTGGTAGGGCTCTGTTAATTTTGTGAATTGCAGTGGGTCATCCTGTGCAGTTCAGCAAGAGCAACAGATTTCAGATGTTAAATTACAACACTTGAATTCATCTGAACACCTTGCCTTTTTTTTCTTACCGGCATTACCAGGGCTTTTTTCTGCATTACTTAGGTTTTATAGTGCGAATGCTTATATTGAGTCAAAGAATTTCTCTGTGGGAGCTGGTGTTTTCATATATAAAAAACCCCAAATGTAAATAAGTTTCTAAGTAAGCTGAAAATAATGAAAAACTTGGGAGGGGAAAATGCATTTCTAATTGAGTATGTAATATGAAGTGTGAAACAGGCACTGTGGGCATGGCTTTTACTAAAATGTTTGCTCTTGCTATGTAATAAATTGATCAGTATTGGAAAAAATAAAAATGTTAAAAGGAAGGGAAAGAAAAAAAATGTCAGAGTGCAGGGAATCTGATAAACATGGAAGAAACTTCTATTGCTTATATTTCATAATAAAAGACAGTTACTGTTAGCTACACTCAGCTGTTATATTTTAGGTTTTCCCACATTCAGTGCTAAATCATAGTCTCTTTGAAGTCTAGGTGATTTTAGCTTCAAATGATAATAAAATACACATACAGTAATTAACTCCAGTCTATCCAGCTTGGGCAGATGGACTTGAGCTCAGGCCCTGCATTTTTAGGAACTGTCATGCTCTACTTGCACTCCTTCACAGGCAAAGACCAAATGCTGGTCTGTTGTAGATACAGGACAAAGCTCCACTGACTTCAGCTGATGCAAGATTTCCCTTCCAGGGATTGATTCTTCACTCACTGGTTTCAATGCAAAGCTGACAAATACCAAGCAGGGACCCTGGAGCACTTGTAGCATTTTCCTATATGACTTGTGCCTGTGTGTCCCAGCACTGCACTAGAAGTCAGCCACCAAACCCTACTGCAGAAAAACTCACTGTGACAGTTTATAACCTCTTTTATCAAGGAATATAAACACTAGAAAACTGTGGGTCCTTTCTTCTTTTTGAATGACAAAATTAAGGCAATTAGTGTTCAAATTTCTACTGGAGGTGGAATGATCTTCAGAGTAGTCAAGTATGCAGTTATTTTCTTTACCTTGATGGTCTTCTCTAGCATGTTGGAGAACTACCAGCTCTATATCATTTGTGCAATGTTTTCATTAGCAGCATTTAAAAATAAGCTCTGTATTACACTTTGAACAGTGCATGAGAAATATAAAGTGGGGAAGATGCTACATAGAAGATTGACAAAATCAATGGGGAAACTATAATTTAATAATACCTTGTATTTCACACGTGGATGGCAAAGCAATGTGAGAACACTAATTAACTAAGTGTCACAGCACTACTGTTAGGAAGTTGAGTATTATTCTGTATTCTGCACCCTCAGATTCTTCTTAGACCTTTCTTCCTGGTGACATCCGCTTTTGACATCTGGCACCAAAGGGGACTGGAACCTGTTTGGTTTTCCAGGGCCAGCATGGAATGCCCCAAGCCAACCATCTGCCTGCTGTAGCTACAGCTACAGCTTGGGTTTTTGAGCCTCCAGTGTACCCAACTTCAGATAGTCAGCTGTAAATACATTAACTATCTCACTGGTTTTGTCCTGCAAGCCATCAAGAGGTGCTTATGGCCCGCAGAAGAGCCTAAATGCAACTAAAGTAGGAATGTGAGTTGTGGCAAAATATCAAGAATGAGCAACTGCAGCAGATTGAAACACTCCATAACATGAGCAAACTCTCCTCAGGGACTATTCATGAGGACTGTGATTCTGCATCGAGAAGTATACTGTATGATAGCCTTTTCTGAAAGCTTGGCTCTTCCTTTAGAAGGACACAGAGCCAGCTTTTCTGCTGCACTAAATGGACAGAAGCCCACTGAAATGCATGTAGTAGTAATCAAACATGCCACAACTAGACCTGGATTGTGCACTGTTCTAACTAATAGCAAAGACTTCATGACTTCATAACTTTGGCAAAACAGACTGAATTATTACTATATTCAGGAGATATAAACTCAAGAGAAGAAAAATAAACAAGATTGATATAAAAATGTTTTTGATAGATTTTCTTTCTTCCTGTTTTTAAAGGGCCTTTATAAAAGGCTGCCTGTGAAATCATTCCTGATATCTGCTCTCACTCCCTTGTAGTGAGCTTGGTATAATGAAATGCTGACAACATTCAGTGTAATTCAGAATTCACCCCACTGGGAGTACTGAATCAGTATTCTTGTCAAAGTAAATTTAGCACTGATTTTTAATCTCTTCATTGCTAGGAGCATGGTACAAATTCATAAATTTTAATTTTTATTTTACTTTAGTAAGTGTAATTACCTACAACATTTATAAATTAAAGCAGTGTAAGAGAAAGATGCTGTCCTGATCAAAATTCATAACCTGCTTCTATTGGGCATTCATTTCATTTTATATTGATCCTAACTAAGAGACAGATGATTTTCTTGAGTAAAGGCTGAGAGAGAAATCACCAGATTCATGGAAAGCTACAGCCCATATTAAACCTGAGTTATTCTTCAAAACAGGCAAAAATTAAGGCCCTTATAAGCTCACAAAGCAATGAAAGCTGTTGGGGACATATTCTTTTAATGGAAACTGCCTGTTTCCTGCAGGCTCAGTGAACTTAATTCCTGCTCCAGACTGACTATGGCATTACTACAGGGCTTACCTTCAAATCAGGGGTGTTTCAGGGCACCCTCAGCAAACAAGAGCCTCTAGGGCCACTGTGCCCTTCCCAGCAACACCTTGTTTGCTACTTGGCAGCTTGAGATGATCAGCCACCTCTTGCCTTAGCTGGACTTGAGTCTTCTCCTTCTCAAAGGACAGATGATAATAGGGTGCAGAATGCCATGCAGCAAAGATCTGAATGATCTAGCTAGGGTGTGACAGCAGCCTAACTCCAGCAACATGGGACAAAGCATAGACTAAAATATATGAAAATAATTTTTCAGGTGGGTAATTAGCATGTGTGTGGCTGGTCTTCCTCTGACAACTGAGCTAGCTCATTTACAGCTAAACTCACCTACTTCCACAGTTCACTGCAACTGACTGTTAGCCAGGTGCATTCCCTTCCTCACTGACCAGAAATGCTGCCATACCCAGAACATCTCAGCCCATTATTCACGTTCTCTGTTTTTAGAGTCTAAACTCATTGGGTCCTGATTTGGACCTTGTGTGCTGCTGATATTCTATCAATAAACGATGGTGATGAATTTTCTAGGCCAAAGGGAGGTGGGATTTTTGTGTTTTTTTTTTCCTCCTATGTTAAACAAAGGTTTTGCTCTGAGTCTAGAATGGAAGTGTCCAAACTTCAAAAGACAGAGTTCCTGAGCAGGAAAAAAATAATCCCTCTACATCCATACTGCTTGAGGCCAGAAACACATTAATCTCCCCCCGACCAGGTTGTGACCTTCACCTCCACTAACTGTATAGTGAACCAGTTGATTGGGTTACCTGTCATATAGCTTTCATCAAACACCCACTAAACACATTCTTACCTCTGTTTCTGTATTCTCTTCTCTGATTTTGATGTCATTGACAACAAAAATAAAGGGCTTACCCTTCAGACTATATTGGCTTGGGACACCACTGTAGGAATTATAAGGCTGTAGTTTATTTCTCAACTTTATTACAGACTCAGTTCATTCTTTTGCATAAGAATTTTACACCCAGATTCTCTGTAATAATTAGGCACTTAAATATTAGTGAAATTCTTCTGAAGATCTGGGACTTTAACTCCCTTATACCTCAGCTCACTTTCACATATCTGCATCTTTGCTTAAAGAGTCTACAGAGACAGACAGCCCACGGACCCAGACTACATGTTACATTTGAGCTCTGGTTTGGATTTTCTGTGACAAGATTTAGTCTTGTATGTTCCCAACACCTAGGACATCTTTGCATTATCTGCTCATTCTTTTGTAAAAGTTAGAGCAACCATTAGTGATTTCCAATAGTCATAATAGTTTTAATATGATAATGGCATGCCCTAATCAAATAAACTCTACACAGGGGGAATCTTCCAAAGTCTGAGAAGCCAGGATGGGATTTATCTTGTTCTGATGGATTGAAACAAATGGTCCCAGCAAATAGATAATGAAGCCTCTGTCTGCAGAGAGATTAAATTAACTTAATGGACATGCAAACTAAATATGCAGAGATACTTGCACTCCTTTCTGAGATGTGGATAAGTAGTGATCTTGGAAACTATCACTTGGAGCACATAACAAACAGCTGAATTGTTGTGGTGCAGAGTGCAGCTGCAGGCTTCTTTATGATATTTTATTTTGCCTAAAAACTGACTATAGAAGA
The DNA here is from genome assembly GCF_018691265.1 of Tyto alba. Lineage (NCBI taxonomy): Eukaryota > Metazoa > Chordata > Aves > Strigiformes > Tytonidae > Tyto > Tyto alba. Next base: position 13,279,146 of record NW_024881295.1, read on the forward strand.
TTATTTTAAGTGCAGAACTAGTGCAGTGGAAGACAATAAACATTCACAGTTTAAATTTTATGGTTTATGCTTTGGCTCTTAATGCTGTAATACCAGAAATTAGATTACATTAGGTGCTGGACAGAAGATGGAAACAGGTTAAGTATTTAGATAGGCTAACAATGCAGAATCTCATTTAGTAAGAAGTGAATTACCACTGTCATTAATAATGTATGCCTAAGCATTAACATAATGTTCTGTTATTTACCTGCTCCACTCATTGTGAAAATGGCTTCAGAAGTCATCCCTAATTTTCTTTGCTTGTCCAAGCACACAGTGTGCTTCGCCATGGTTCAGATCCCTTCCTCCAGATTCTCCTCTAAATATTTTGTTTCATAAAACAAGAAACCTGCCACAGTTTGTATAAATAAACTTTTACTTTGCATATAGGTACGTTTATTCAAAAAGAAATGAAGCAAGGCTGAGAAGAATATGTCAAAGTGAAAGAAATCTACAGGTCACATTACTAACACATTTTGAGACACCTTGAGAAATCAGGAATTATTTTTTGGTGTCTTTGTATCTTTTTTTTTTTTTTTTTAAATAAAGCCACCTAAACACTTTAGACTCACTTTTACATTATTATATTTAATATTATTGAAGAAGTCCTTCTTAGAAAGTAAGTAAGATTGGTAATCCACATACCTAAGGTCAGAGATGATGAATCTTCTGCCAGGGTATTTTTGTACCAATTCAGGAAGAAGCCAAGTACAAGCTCATTCTAAAAGAAAATAAAAATATTTTAGGGAATATTACATGTGTTCTGTTCCTTAAATTATTCCCCTCCGAGCAGATTGCTGGTAGGCTTCTAATGTATATACTGGATTTAGCAGTAAAGGGGAGCCTTTCCCCTCTGATCCTGGGCAAGGATCCCAGGGAATAATTTCTACAGAGGCACTGGGAAGACAGTGGTGCCCCTCAGCACTGGCTCAGGGATGCTGCATTGGTGCCTACCTGGCCCCTTTCTGTCAACACACTTTCAAACAGCCATGTGCCACGTGGGCCACAGATTTACATTCTTGCTTGATCTCCAGTGTCTCAAGATATGTATTAGCAGCTGCAACTACTTTTACAGAGCAGCCCATCTGTGAAACAAATGCAGTAGAACATCTTTACTGTGTATTGTGTAGTCGGCATGAAATTTGCCCTTGGCACAGGACTGACCCCAAGCATCTGATCTAATGTGTGCCTCCCTGAGGCTCAGATATTGTACATGTTTCCCTCACATAGAAGCTTAATGGACACTCACACTGAAAAGCTCCATACAGTTAACTCCTACCAGAAATCAACGGGGAGTGAAAGCGATAACCATATTTTGCCACCCTGTTTAAAAGAGTAATCCACCTTACATACTGCACAATAACTTCTGTTTTTATGTACTGACCTGTACTGCTCTAGTGAACATATATAACAGGTAGTTACATTCAGTTGTAAAGAATTAAAACAATAAACCAAATCCTCAGATTTAAGTATTGTGCACGGCAATAAAAATGTGAATTCTGAAATAGACTCTTGTGATTCTGAATCAAAGGTGGACAGTAATTGCATTTTATTAGCTTTTTCATAAAGCCATATTTCAGAATGGCCATTTTTTAAGACGGTTAGAATTGCTACATTCATACTGATGCTACTTGGACTGACAGCATAATGAATGGTTAGAACAAGAGACTTTTCAGATTCTAGCATTAAAATGTCACCATTGTTTTTTTCCAGGCAATGGAAAATAATGTGTCTCTTATCAGCAAGATGTACTTCATGTAGCATTTGTCCTTTTTCAATTTGACAAGATGTGGCATGATTTGTGCAAGGAAAAAAGAAAAGGCAGAGTTTAGTGACAAATACAGCTAGTGAGGAGTTAACGTGGTTACAGAAGACAGAGAAATAAGATATGTATATTCAGCACAGAGATAAGATTTAGCAATCTGGATTTATGTTAGCAGTCGCCTTTTTTTTTTTCTTTTTACTGTTTGGAGTTTTTCCTCCCACACTCATATTTTCATTAAAAGAAAATTCGGGGGAAAAAAAAAGAAAAGACAAGGATAAGCCAACATAATAGTTTTCCTTGAATTGAATGACAAATCTTTAAGCTATTAGCAGTGAACTGCCAATATACCTGTCTGCTCTGAGCGTGACTAATTATTTTCTCATTTTGTGAAGATAGCTTGCTGAGGAAAGTCCATACACCTGTTTCAGCTTCCAGTAGCTTTAAACATCTGAGTTATTCCCTGTGGGACCTCCATTTGCTCTTTCAGCACAAGTCTCAAGTGTAGGAAATCTCAAGGGTTGTAAGAGTATATTTTTGGCAGCTCAGCCTTTATTTGACAGCATGAAAATAAGCAGAGAAACTTAAGTAGTCCTTTGAGTTCAAAGATCTTGAGAGAAGTGGGCAGGAGGTGGAAGGAAGGATACACTAACTGACTTGAAAGAGAAATAAAAAAATTCCACACTGAGCAGCCTGGTGTTCTGCTTCCTCTCCTCTTACTCTTTCAGCAATAAATGGAAATGTATGAACAGAGAAGTGTGTAAACTGGAGCTGCAAACATTGTTTCAGGTGATAGTTCCAAATTCTCATTTCTAAAGGAGACAACACTGAAAAAAAATGACATTTGGTTTAAGTACAGAAGTGGAATTCATGCAGATCAGGCATGAACATGACAGGCATGTAAGCTGCTGGTGCGACATCACTGACTTAAAAGCTTTCACTGCCTGTGTGTCCATTGTACTCAACAGGTATTGAAGCATGTGGGGAAGCAGCAAGGTTAATGTTGGCAAATGGAATGCAAAAACATAATGGAACAGATAATGCATCAGGGGCAGATATAACAGTCCATCCAGGGCAAAGTCCTTCAAATGAAATGGGGGAGATGTCCCACATGTTTGCGGCAATAAGAATTTTGCACACTTTCTTTCATAAGACACCAATTTCTCCCTGAACTGTGTTAATCTGCCTGCTGCAGGAGTCCACCGTTTACATCTCCATCAGCAAAGTGTCTAAGTATCTTCTTAAGTTCACCCTTTGTCAGCAGACCACCAAAGCACATGCTGAACTTTTAAGATGATTCCTAAATCAATAGGACTTCAATCAGTTGCACCCCAGTCAATGGGACTGAAGCGTATGTTTAGAGGTAAGCATGCATCTAATTACACTGTTAAATAGACACAGGCACATCAGAGCTTTTAACATAAGCAAGATCAACAGCACACTGTATTTAGGTAGTGTTCACTTCTAAACAAGCAATGGTTGTTACAAAGATGTGACCATAGGTGGGAATCTTAGAGATCCTGTGACAGTCTCAGCAGATAGGCAGGCACTGAAGATGACCAAAAGCACTCACCTACCCTCTTCCCCTGGAATTCTTACCTCTAAATTGCTAAATGGAAATTTCCTAAAATACTGACCATTCAGGGACTTTCAGGAAAGCCTCCTATCATTTGTCTAACCATTCTTACCTAATGAGATAACAATCTCTAATAGGTAATGTTGATATTTTTCCAGGTCACTCAATAACATTATCCTACTGGGGAACAGCCAGGTATGTATGGGTGCATCAGTATTGGTCTGGCTAGAACTCATGCATGACCTTTTTTCAGCCATTAAACTCAAAAGGGAAAGGTTCCACCTTTACTTACGCTAGGTTACAACTGAAATAAGAAATTTCAGTGGCGTTGGGGGGAGCTGGCAGAGCCCTTTACCACTGTAGCATAGTAGAATTTGTCTACTGCTCTCCATCAGAGACTGACTAGAAAAGTAATCTGCTGTTAGTGAAATGCAGCCAGATTTCAAGACAGATTTAATTTCGTTAGAAAGAAAAGCAGCCTCTCCCCTGCTTTAAGCTTTCTTTTCAGATGTGTTAGAGTAGATTTGTGGTCAGAGAACACCCATGCACCTGTTATACATTAGCAGGATGGAGAATCAGCAGGAAAGAAAGAAACCAGAAAAAGCTGACCTTGTTGCCGCTATTATAACTTCAGGAAAGGACAGCAGGAAAGAGAGGACCTTGAACCCTCCTCATTTTGTCTCTGCTGGGTGCCTTTCTGCCGGAGGACAGGAGTGGTGGGAGTTTAAGGGACCTACATACCTCGGGTGCACTTTGCACCACTGTGTTATGTACCTCCATACGGGCACTGTAGAAGCATTTTCTCATCTCTGCAAATCCCAAATATTGCCAGTGAATAAAATACAAATGAAATATGGGAAGCTCTTATCAAACTTGATTATTTTTATAGTGTAAAACATTAGTCACTCTAGAACAACACTGTGGTCCTGGTTTTTACTGTATGCTTGAAAATGAGTGCATATAATTTACAACCATTTCCATTTACATCCTCTTTAAAGTCTTTTTACACAGCCTATAAGTCACCATAAAGCTGTTTATAGAACCTATCCATAGCTGACACACTGTCACTGTTTGCTTACCTGCTTGCACTAGGTTTATCATTGGCCCCAAACTCCTTACGTAATTTAGATACTTAGAAAACTTTTATAGACCCAAAACCCAATATACCTAATTTCTTTTCACTGACTAGCCTACTGTGCACTTGCACTTACTATTATGTTTGCCAACCCCTCCCCCACCATGATAAACATACCCCCTCAAACATCCAAGCCCACTGAACTCTCACACAAAACCAATCTATTATAAAAGATGTAGCACAAATAACATATGTTCATTTCAGGCTATGTAGTTTTGCAAGATCAGTATGTATATCTAGTGTCTGAGCTGTGTTATCAATAACAATATCCACAAATTAAATGCCACTTCTAAATGATGAGAGATTATCCACAGAATGTTACTATCTGGCTGATGGTACTAAATGTGCGTGGTTGTTATATAAAACATTGCTTTAGATTCAGTTTTAGATTTTTCACTTGTAATGCCCAAGCCAGGTGCAAGTTGTCTTTTCAAGATAAGCATGAAGTCATCCAGCTTTGTGAACACTGCTGTGTGACACCAGGGCCAAGAGCAGTCTAAATTAATGGAGCCTTACCTTGCTTTTGTGTCCCCAGGGAGTGTACAACCCTCCTACAATACAGCAGTAAAATGACAAGCCACTAAGGCAGACCTAATTTATATGATATGTTACAAGATTTGGGCTGCAATCTCCATTTAGCCCATCACTCTGTTGAGTTAAGAGTGAAATAGAGAAAAATATAAAAGTGGTCAGCAGTAGCTGCCTTCTGTCACAGATTCGATTTACACTTTGATAATGTGTATTTTTGTCCTCTTCCATGTTACCAACCTTTAATTTATTGTTTCTTGATGCTTCATCTCTTATTGTTAGCACCACTTGGTTGTTTTGCCATTTAATGAAGCAAAACTCTAGGAGTCTAAACACTGTTGAGTATGTTTCCTTGCTGACCTAGAAGACATTTAACACCTACAAGGTGTTTTAACGCATGCAGCTGATGAGCCAATCAGTAATGGTGCAACTGGCACTAAACTGAATATTCTTATGGTGTGGATCACATATATTGCTACTGATTTGGGAGGAGTAGGAAACTAAAAAAGGTGCTGAAACTTGGTTTTGATCCTATCTGAAATGACTCAGTATGACAATGAAGTTGCATCAACTTTTGCATTTTAGTGATTGATGTAATGAATATAGCTTGTTGTTTATGTATCTAGTCTGGTGGTGTAGTTAGTTATAACCAAGTGTTAACCTGAATTTAGGAAAAGCACTCCTATGCTAGGCAACTCTTCAATTAATGTCTAAGAGGAAGTCAATGAATGAGGCTTACACCCAAAGTAAAACACAGAATTAAAAAAATTCTTTGAATAAGGTTGTCCATGAGCACGTTTAAGCATCCAAACTGGCCCAATAACAAGTATCTCCATCAGCTGATGTTTCTGCATTTACTGAATCTGATACTGAGATTCAGAGACAGAGAAAGGTGGCTTGGAGTTTCTATTCTTTAAAGAAGAGTTTGAAGAAAACGTTAATTCCATTTGAGCTACAGTGCAAATGAGAAGGCAGCTATTTTCCACCTCTCCTCCTTCATTCAAATCATTTAGCAGAAAAGGTCAGTGACATTCTGACCTACTCTTAATTATAACACAATTTTCATAATCAGAACTTAGTCTGGACTAAAAAGCATGCACTTAAGGCATGACTGAGGAAGGAATTTGGATATAATCCAATTTTTTCTTTATTTCTAGGAATTTTATTTTCTTAATTGGTAGAACCAAGCATGTAGACTGTCCTGTGTGGACTGAACTAAAATTTCGATAGCTGAAAATTGTGTTTAGTCAATCAGGGTTATGTGTTTACAGTGACAGAAAGGGTATTTTATAATGAAATAAAAGCTCTTCTCTCATATCAGACAATACTCCAGCATACCATGCAGCTACAAGAGAGCTAAGATACTGTACAGGTACAATTCAGCAGAAATAAATGACTGTGTCAATAAAGTAAAGGGAACCCTGTTCTATGGGTGTCTGGTCTTAAAAGATTTCTTCACAAATTTCTGAATTAATTATTTATTCCAACATAATTTTACTATTTCATAGGTATGACAGTTTGGTAATGCTTGAGAGTAGACAACTCACTATATGGTTTTGGTCAGGCTCCCTAGCATTTTGAGAAAAAGGACAAATTTGACTGCAGAGTTGTCCAAGGCATGAAGAGAGACAAAATAATTGTATTTTTTTTTCATCAAGAAAGCCTCCTAGCTTGGCTTTCTGCTCAGAGCAAACCCAAGAAGACACCATGACACTTTTAAAAGACTCATACCAAAGGGAAAAGTAAAAAAGAAGCCTTCAGCTGGGAATACAAAGGAAATTCCCCACTGACTAGTCTCCTTGTTCTAAGTGGGTCAGAACACGTCAGTATTTTCTAAATTTCTCACATCTCCCAGCAGGAGAAGCACATTGAAAAAAGAATAATGATTCATTGTTTATAGAGTATCAATAACTTTAAAGGTTATCATCTAGAATTGCAGGTTAGCTGCATGGTGGTAAGCAAGATGATTTCCCGCATGCAATAGCACTTTACAGATGCAAACAATCTGTTCATTACTTTGTTTATTATTGTGCTCTCCCAGCTCAGCACACCAGTAGCTGTGCAGCCCTCTTAAGGCTCAAAATTGTTTTCTTCTCCTCACGGTTCAGCTCTATAGGCTGTACCAGACTGGAACAGTTTTCAGCAACTGCATAGTCCAGCATGTCTGAATAGCCCCACTGGGCTGGGTCAGAGCCACGCCAGCGTATGACCCCCCCCGGCAGATCTGTCCACAGTCCCCTCTGAACAGTCTGTTCATGCTTGTGCCCCAGTGTCCCAGCAGCAGTGTGCTGGGAGAGCTTACCCAGCTCCATGGGCGTGTGCTGCAGGACTGTAAAGGGGGGCAGAAAGGCATTAAAAAGCCCATTTCAAGGCAGCATGCTCTGGCTGACTACTAGCTCATTCACAGACCATGGAGCAAGAGGGAGAAGAGAGCTTCTGAGTGTGACCGGGAAATGTTTTTATTACTATCCCAGGGCTTTAAGCAGTCTAATTTTTCAGCCGTAGATTAGGCTTCTACACAGCAGTGCTTGGCCCAAATTGAAAATCCATGTACCTTACAACAGCCCAGAGCACAGCAGAAGATACAGAGCTCTGCATTTCTAGGTCACTGCCTTATATCAGTTTTTCCTCAACTGTGACCAAAAGGCGCTAATGTAAAATAAACCCATGACCCTAACATGAGTGACAGAAATTGCACAATAATTAACCCCAACTTGTGCAGTTTATTTGGTAAGGTCGGTCAAGGGAGCCAAGCACCCATGTCAGCTGTCCGTACCAAGTTAAGTGTCATTCTGTGAGACAGATATTATCTATCCTCTGGAAATTTTCTCAATTTTAACTCGGGGTATAGAATTTATATTCATATTAATAAGAAAACTGTTTGTTTTACATATGGACAATTTCCTCTTTAATCTCCGTTACAGAGTCACAGCTGGGAAAGTTCTACAGTTAGGCAAAAAATATTTTTCTCCTCCCGAAAGATGTTTGAAATTTTGGAGAAAAAATATCCTGTCATACCCTATTTTGGCATTCTAGACTGTCTATGCTATTAAACCAAGCCAGCCCCAGCCTGTGCCATGGTCCTGAGGCCACGGGCCAGGACACGGCTCACCTGGAAGAAGCCCAAGCTCTGCTAGAGAACGTGCCAACAGTGAAACAGCAGGGCCAACGCACAAGCTCGTGCCTTGGCTCCCTTGAATTTATTAGCCTCCACATCAGCCTAGGATCTAATGTAAAACACTGTTTTTTCCTGCCTGTCTGGCAGCTTTCCTGACAGTGGCTGGTCACTGGAAGATGTTATTTTCCCTCAAATCCGTGTCACTATCAGTAATTGACTGTTCAACTTCAGAAGCAACATAGTGTAATGACTTAACATCCTCCTGGGGTGCACGGGACCTGTTAGTTCTGTTGGACCTGGCTTTTACGATGATGAAGTGCATAAGGCTTTGTCCTGGGCCAGGTAATGACGAGTCAGTTGTTTGTAACCATTTCAACCTGTCATTTTGAAACAGGAGGAGAGCATCAAATCTCAGAAAACAATGATTAATAAAAAAGGAGAAAACACCAATTTTAGTGGACACAATGCATCATTCTGATAATATTGAAACATACTGGTTTTGGTCTTATGTTTGCAAAACAATTTCTTCTACATGTTAACTAAATTTTGAAATGAAGAGTATATCTGGGCTGAAAGAATGGAACTTTTCAGTTAAAAACTGTCAAAATCAGACTGTTCAATATTTCAAAACTTAGTCCTTTTTTAGATATTACATTCCTTAGAACCTACTCCTTACTGTCAAAAATTCAGTGAATCACTACTTTCAGATGGCAGCAAAGGAAGAGAAATTTTTCTGAAAAATGCCCTGCCAGGTCCAATAAACTATTTTTCAGTCATTGTTGTCTTTGTATTAAGTTCTGATGAATGCTACAATGGCTTCATCTCAAAACAGCTGCATTAGAAGATGTGTCATTTATGTCATTTTTTTTTTTTTTTTTTTAAATGAGGCCATGGAAAGCTTCCTGAAATTTTTGGTATAGTGCTACTAAAAGTCATATGCATATAAAATAAATACTGGAAGTGCTCACATTAGCCAGCTTCCTGGATCCACTTAATAGCTGCTTCAGATAGAGATTCAAATCTTTCACTCTTTTATGCTCAAGATCTGTAAAAGGTAAATTCCATGAGTGGGGAAACCTGCAAAAGAAGAGTATTCATAAATATAAGTCTTGTACAGTATTTGCTGAAAAAACTTCCTGCTATACTTAACAGAAGAAAGTTAACACTTTCTAAGAGGTTTTGCAGGTAGGGGAAGGGACAGGTACAGTGTCCAGATAATTGTTTACCTTCTTAATCTGGTTGTTTTAATAATTTGCTGATATTCTGTTACATGCTGCACCTCTTCTGTCTAAATCATTAACTAAAAAAAACCACAACACCCCCCCCCCCCCCAAAAAAAAACCTAAAAGGCATTTGTATTTTATGGTAAATAAGTACATCTAAAAAATTGACCCTGTATGTTCCCAGGAAAACACTACCCTTCCTATTTTCTGCACTGTGTACAGCACAGCAGATCTCTGATCTCAGCCCAGGGCTCATGTTATGCAGAGCCTTACCATAGAATACTGAATACCAAAGACTTACAGCAACAATATGACATTTTATGAATATATTATTGCTTGCTTTTTTACCTCAGCTATTTAGAGTGTAGATAAGTTTTTCAGAGCAGGCCCTGATTCCAGATATAATTTCAGGTGCTAGTAAAACAAAAGTAATATATGAAAACAAATGATCATCATAATAACAAAATAAATCCCAACAAAAGCAATAACAATAATAATAGTGATATTCTTGCTGAATTTTTATAAAGATGAATTTCATTTCAGTTTAGTAAATAAACCGCATATGCATAGAATGGTCTTATGTCAATCTCCAAATGCTTTTGTGATTGAAAATGTCAAAACCCCATGTTTTTTACTTGAATCGTCTCTGCGTTTTAGAAACCATGCACATTAGGTCAATCAAAAGGTTAGATTTTTAACAATACACATAATCAAGTTATATTAACCTTGCCCTGACAAGGACTATCTCTCTCTTGGGTTGAAGGAACATTAGAAAAGCTATCTGTGCTAAATTGCATGTAATGTGTTTTGTGATACGGCTTGCTAATATTGGGATTCATAACTAGTATTATGCTTTACATCCTCTAATCTATGTGGTATAGAAAGGTAGAAGTTTTGATATGGTTGTACTTTGTGTTACACCACCACTGTAAATAGTTAACCGTGTCTTGTTTACAAACCTCTTTTCTTTGGTACAACCTTGTTTATTCAATAGATCTCAAGAGATATCTGAAGGCTTCAGAGAAGTGCCTAAAGAGCCATCTAGCAGTGCAACACACTGAAAAGAAACACTTGGCTGGTCTTTTGAAAGGCAGCTGTGTAATACTGTGAGGAAGAAATCCGCACTGGTATAACTTAGTCTGCAATTAGAACAGCAAGGAGCCAGGATGATAGCAGCGTATTGTATGTATGTGTGACCTTTTGATTATTTTTGCCTATAGCACTGAAAGATCAGGGCTCAGTTAGGCACTGTACAAATGAGTAGGAAGAGGCGATTCTTGCCTCACGAAATAAGTGACAGGACGCGTAATGAGGCGAGGGAAGTGATACGACCCAGGATCATGACATATACAGGCTGCACAAATAAAAATAGAGCCCAGGTCATTTGGCTCACATAGATAGCCTGTGAATGTTCTGGGTTCCTCTGAGGCACAAAAAGGACTTCTTTCAAGAGATGGTAGGGAGGATCTGCTTGGAAGTAGCTTAAAATCAATTAGGTTGTATAACACAAAGAGAGGAGTCTGGCTGTAAAATGTAGGTCCTCGAAAAATGCATTCTAAGCACAGTGGCCAAACAGCGGACAGAGAAACTGCTGACTGATAGCACCAATAACCACTGCAGTGAAGGACAATATGAACCTTGTGGTAGCACTGAACACTTCTTTAAAAGGCCTTCAAGTTTTTGCTGAATTGTTCCTATGGCTGAAACTGACTTTGCACTTGTGAACAGACTTGTGTTATGAAAGGTTAACTCCCCAGGCTGATTTTGAGCTTTGCATCTACCTTAAGTAGATCATAAAGATATAAACTTGCACCACATGCAGACATCCGGCATAGCAGATTCAATTTCCTACTTATTAACTTAAAGAACATTCTGTGTATGAATTACGTCACTTAAATTCTTTGTTGGGTGAAATGATTTTTGGCCTTTTAAAAAACAGTAATTAAACACAATTAATACTCTGTCTGAAACCAAATAGGAAGGAAGGTACTAGAGTGCAAGGGCTTGCTTGGGGCAGCTGTGCTTTGACTTATAAATATGGGATGAATGTTTATATGTCAATAGCAAAATTTTAGACACTGAGAACTCTGAGCCTTTGCCATTAGAGTCTTGAAATAACAGACAGTGTTTAACACTTGTGTAAGCAGACTCATATCGCATTATTTCCTCCTAATGAGACATGAATATATACAATTACATCAATCAATAGAAAGCAGGAACCAAGTCCCTTCTGTTAGCAGTTCCAATTATTCTAATAATATTAGACGTTTTACTTTTAAATCATACATTTTCAAACTGATTTTGTGGTTACATTATGGAACAAGGCTTCTTCCTGCCTTTGAAGCAACTGGCATTGACCAGAGTTGGAGCTTTGTTACACACAGACAGACAAATGGTCTAATATGGTATGACAGTTTCTGTGATAACTTCCTATAAAGAAATAATTAGGTTTTTATTATTAGAATAAAATCTGGAATACATGAAAAGCCTCAAACTGATGAAGATCTGTTAGAAAAAAAATCCCCAAACTTTAGCATTAAAGAATATACATATAAAGAAATGTCATAAAATGAATTACTTTAAAACAGTCTTGGGGAAAGATCATACAGTGACAGGTTACTGCTGGGACTGAATTATGACAATAAAGCTCTGGAGCTCTTAGACACAGCCTCAGCATAGGCAGATTAACCCTCTGTGAGATCTGGAACTCTCTTTTGCAGTGGAAATGTTGTGAGGGATTTTATTAAAGGTAGATCTATCTGAAAAAATGGCTAGTACTATTTTTGAAATTCGCTACAGGGTTTCTGAGGTCTATGCGTTTCTAAAGAGAAATATCTTTTCCTTCAAAGGGCTGTGGTCACCACAGGAAAAAATTATAAATACGTACTTGTTAAATATTTTATTTTACAACCTAATAGTGTGAAAATATCTCTAAATTGAAACCATGATTCAAGCATTTTTAGCATTTAGTTAAGTTCCAATTCTCACCAACTGCTGCAAACCAGTTTATGTGAGTCAGTCATAATGGGCCAAACTGGAATCAGTTGAAATACTCTCAGTTAGGAGAAAGATTCTCTACAATTAAGCAACCTAAATCCATTTAACTGAATGCCTCTCACAAGCTTGGGAGGATATCAAATTTGGATCTGAAATTCATGGACTTGATTTTCTAGAGTCAAACCCATGTTGCTTTTGGGTATTTACTTTGGGTCAAATATCAGACCTTTCTATTTTTCAAGCCTATCCCTTGAATCTCAGCATGGTTCAAGGAAACTGCTTGTCTTTTTGCCCAGCTTTATACTTTGTTGTAGATTGAACTTGAGGAAGGGCTTGTATAAAGTGAGTCAGCATGACTGTTTAAGAGAGGACAATTTTGTTCTCAATGGTGTATGCAGTATAATGTATATGATATTTGTAGAATATGTAATTCCACTTGTATTACCAAAGCCATAGACAATCATTACATAAGGCAAAGCTGTTTTACATAGGTCAGAAATAAACCGTTGGACTCACTGTTCCAAGGAAACTGTGAAGAAATAAGATTCAGAATATGAAAGGCAGGAATAGGCATGCACATGAATATAAAGCAATATTCAGAATTATTGCAATGTATGATAACATATTTTTCAAGAGATATTAAACTGAATGATATGAGGTGTAAAGTATCGGGTTGTGGGGCCAGGACAGTATGTAAGATTACTGCATATTTCTCAGCTGTGCATCTTTTTGTTAAAAGGTTGATCATGCCTGCCAGCATCAGAGATTGGCTTGTTTCTGTTCTGATCCAGTGTGAACATTCCTACACTGCTTTAATATATGGATTTTGTTATGAGTTTTGATCACCATCATGCAGAAAATAAAAACTATTAAAGGCCCTAGCATGCTTTTAATGAAGTCAATACCACTTATCCTTTGATTTCAGGAATAACTGTGTTGGGCCCAAGCTGTTCCCCCCTTCTCCTCCCATTAAAAAAGGAACAATAAAATATATAAAAGTTACACTGTCACAATGGTCTATGGATTCAGTTTCTTCTGGGCCTGAATAGAAGGCTTGATAGAATATGTCTTTGTGTTTCTAAAAATATGTTTGCCGTACATTTTCTCACATTTTTATCTGTTCACAGAGAACCATTTAACAGCAGAATAACATTCGCTAATATGCTGCCTTACTCTGGGAGGGCATGTGATGGAAATTGCTTCTGGAGATGGCTGTGAAGTTTTGAGAACTGGTCGAATGATTTTTCCACAAAAGTGACCACATTGCAGGTTTGCACCACCTGGACTAGATATAGCTGTATTGGGGAAAAGGGAGAGGCAGAAAAGAGAAATTATCAGAAAGTCACATTAAAAAAAATGTACTAGAGAAAATACAGGGTGATTTTAACAAAGAAAAACTTTTCTTTAATATAGTGCCAAGTGCCAGAGAATTCAGTTTGTAATTTACAGTCTTTGCTGTACAGAAAGAGAAACTTGCCTGGATAGCATGCAACTCAAGCACTGAAAGATCACTGCAGTGTGTGAAAACTAATAATGCACCATTAAAGCATCAAATAACAGCCTCCGATTTCTATTAGGCTTCCTAATTTTGTGCCATGCTTTCCTTCTGGATGCTTTAATTAGCTCTTGATTTATTTTTCACTATAGGGCATGAACTGTTCTCCTTAATGGCTCCCTGCTAATAGCTGTCTGCCTGGTGTACTTTCTCTCGGGTAGCTCATTGCTTATGGCACTGCTGTTCATCCTGTGATCCTTTTAATGTGGCACAAGCACATCTTCTATAAAGCAGGAGGGAGAGTATATAAGCTCACAGAGGAGTCATTAAAGATCAAGGCAAAAGAGGGCAAGCAAAGAACATAATACGTACAGAGTCAGACTTTTTGATGAACCCCAAAATGGTGGCTCTTGCGATTGACTTCTCTGCATCCAGCATTGTCCATTCTTGGGGGACAGTCTCTGGAGCTGGAGGCTTTGCAGAGCCTGTCACTGACATCTGTACAAGCGTGTGGATCAAGTTATTGAGTTTAACAGGAAAGCACTCCAAACTTTCCTTTATTTTCCTGAAGAACAAACAGAAAAGGCGCTATTTATGCATCTGTTCTGTTTCCATTTCTTGACCCTTGTTTTTACGGATGCAAGAACCAAAAAACCCCAAATCCTAAAACCTATCTCACATGAGCACGTACCCACATACACGCCAGTCACCGCTGTGCATATCCAGCCCCTGAGCTCCACTGCTAAAGGGAGTGCTCTTGACATAGCCTGTCTCATGGTTTACCTTGAGGTAGTTATTCTTCATGAGCTGGATACCATCACCCTTCTTTCAAATGATAGAGACAGACAGAACATTTCCACATGCATTTTGAGGAATTCCAGGATAGAACAACAAGTGTTCTCTTCAACAGGTAGGGAAAAGTGCCCTAGCACTTTATTTTTGATTATACTTACCTCACATGCACTTACATGTGCTTGTGCAAAGTTCTTGCATCCAATTCATGATTTAGCTGTATATGATGTGTTGCTAAATCCTCTACCCAATTCTTAAAAGCTCTATCCCTGTGGAGTTGCTTAAAATGAAACAAAGAGAAATTTTCTCCCCATATCCCTCCCTGTCTCATCTCTGTGCAAGGGAAGCCAGAACACTCTAATTTCCTAGTTTCAAGATTCTTCATCAGCAAATACAAGGCATATTAAAAAGATAACTATAAACACCTGTAGAAATGTACTGCAAATGTGTTTTAACATTAAAGTGAACTTAACTTGAGAAATAACACTGCAAGATAATCACTGGTCTTTGAAGAGTAAGATACAGTACTCATAAAAAACACTTGCCCTCTTAAATTCAATTGCTGGTTAAGATCTATTTAACTTGTGATGCTAATTTTTATCTTTTTCTTTCTATTTCATTTACTTCTACAGCTCTCTGAAGATATTTTGGATAAATTCTAATGATACAGAACAACAGCCCATTAGTTTCAGGCCATGTGGCAGGAAACATCTACAAAATTGTCAGGGTGTTTTGTTTTCTGTTTTGTTTTTTGTTTTGTTTTTTTCCCTTCCAATTTTGGACTATATCTAACTAGCTTACAATACCCTTAACCACCTTCATCATCCCCTGTTCAAAGCTGAGCAAATGCTTCAAGTGTCATTTTAAATTAAATTCTTATTCATGGGTTTCTGAGAGTGGATTGAAATGAGAACTGCAATCAATTGAAAGCAACTCCATTCATTGCATTAGCCTAATTTTCATGATCTCAGACATTGTGGCTAAAGTCTGTAGCTTTGTAGTTGCAACCATACCAAAAAGAACATTCTACCTGCAGGGAGCTCCCCAACTCATCCCCCCAAACTAAAATTTCATTCAAAATACTGTGTGAATTTATCATACACCAATTAGGCATAATAAACTGAGAAAAGAAGATTTATATGTTTTTCTTAATGGAATACACGGAAAGGTATCTCTGAATTGATTCAGTTAATTATCTTAATGATTAATTACATTCTGCAGAAACAGATACATACAAACTATTTAATAAATGACACAAATTAACACTCAAATGGAAAACAAGAAAACAAATCTTATTTCAAAATATTAATACAAAATAAATTCAGTGCTGATTAATTAGGTTGCATCTGTGGTGAACTTTTCCTTCTTAACTCCTATATATTTAATTTAATGTGTAGCTCAAACACTTCCTAAATCACTGAGACATAATTTAGGTTATGGAATATGTAACTGGGCAATATTATAACAAAACAGTTAGGGAATTTTCAATATTACTATGAGGCATATTGACTTTGCAGCTAAAATCAGTGCATCTTAATTCACATAAAGCAGACCTCTGTTTATAATCTAGCATTAATTCAGACATCATCACTATGCAAAATAGCTGATACCAGAATATCACTATTTAAACAATTCAGTATTTTAATGGCTTGTTGTTCTTTCCATGGGTCCATTAAGCTTCTAAAATGCTTTTAACACACAGATTGTTAATCACACATTTTAAACCTAAAGAGAAGCTTTTGTTGTCATTGTTGCAGAGTTTCCCTGTGATTTATTTTAAATTATTACCTTTAAAAATAAAATAAAACAGAAGTATATGTTGTTTTCTCCCTCTCTGGATATTGTTTTCTCTGTATGCAGTCCTCTCTGCTAGAATAGAAAACATTAAGCAATCCTTATGTCATGCTAACAACAAAGAATTGAAAAGGCCTCTTTGCTATTCAGTTGACATCTCAGAGTGTGTCTTTACAGCAAGGTAGAACAACTCTGGTTATGGTTCTCTGCACTTTCTTTCAAGGGCAAACTGGTTTAAGGAAAACCTCTTTCCCACAGCCTCCCAATAGCTGGTTCCTATGCATGCAGCAGTGGGGCACATCAAATCCATGTGTCTTATTTTTTTAAAATTTTGCCATTTATTTTTGGCATGAATTAGTTCACTGACCCAATATATTACATTGTGGTATCTGATTCCCCTTTCTGCTAGCATTTTTAGAGTTCATCTGAAGGATCAGTGGTGGAACTTTTCCTTGAACTCTCCAAGATCCCCATACATCTTCTTTTCTCTACAGCCACATTATGTTTAGCCATAGGCAAAGAAGTTGGTACGGTCATGGGTATTTGTTTCTGAGATCCGCTTATTCCCTCAGCCATTACCATCTTTGCCTGTGCCTAAAGCTGTCTCTGCCTTCACAAAGATGACAAAAATTTTCTTAGTTACTTCAGAGCTCTGGTAGCCCAAACTGCTTAGAGAATGAAAACCTAATGGTCTATAGATGGGAAAACTGATGTGACCTGTACAAAGGGCATCAAAAACACAGGGTAATTAGAGGAAAAGTGTCATTAACTAGAGTAAGATTAATTGTGAATCACAATATTGCTAACACACAGTTCTCAGGCAGAAATATAGTTTTTTTTCCACATGACACTATCTGTTTATCACGCAGATTGGTGTCTGGCCTACCTCTCAGAAAAATGAGTTAAATATCCAGGATTATTGAAAAGTAATGATTTTTTCGCTTTCCACCTGCTGAACTGACTCTGAATTTCAGATTTGGCTTACAGTCTTTCTGCAGAACTGTCTTATTGCAGTATCAGATAAAACATGTAAAGACTGGTTGACCGCTTATGTAAACAGAAATGGATGAAAAAGTTGGCTAACACTTTCAAGAGTGACTAGTGATAGTTGGTGCCTTGATTTTTAGGAAGTAGGCATTTCATACGGTACAGGTATTCAGAGGACTGAGATCTTTTTTGAACACTCCAGCCTCTCTCCACAGTCTTTTAAGAGCACAAACACTCCTTATTACTGACTAGTTATCCAGATCTTAGTATTGGTATATATAATAATAAATACCCCAAACTTCAGAATAATTTTCCTTATCATTTTTGATGGCACCCTGCTTCTCATTTCTCATTGCAGTATAATGAGCAAAATTTATTTTCATGGGACTCTCAGATGTTAATGAACATTGTGCTTCATTTACATCAACTTTTGAATTCATGAATCTACCAGGCTCCATTTTAAAATAAGTTGGGTAGAATGCACCCAACAGGCCTTAACAGATCTCTCCAGAATATTTCTGCTTTCAGGGACAGACCTTTTCTAATTTTCAGCAACATTTTGTCATGGACAGTTGATATTCTTGTACACAGCTGTGATGACCCTTCAGTTTAATACCTTATTTCCCACTGTGATAGTATACAGGCAGTAATTATATTCCTTTTACCCCTTATTTTATGAGGCTTTAAAATCCAGGTTTACTTTCAGACTAACTCTGATCCCATGGGCTGAGCACATCAGGTACTCTCCTGACGTTCATCTTGCAGTCTAGTTTCCCTACTAGTCCTCCTAGGTGCCTCTCCCAGCACACAGGACATTCCTCTTCCCTGAGCTGGTGGCATGTGGGGTTTGTACAGCGGTTTGAATGCCTCAAACAACATAAATTCAAAGGGGAAGCCTGTATTCTGTTCCTCTGAGGCACATATACCACAACTTTTACAAACTGCTTGAACGCTGCTGAAAGTTTAGTACTGTAGTTTTATCTATGCCCTTTCAGAAGTCACCAGCTTTCACTGATATTTCAGCTGTTTGGGAGATTTCTTGCTGCAGTATCTGCAGCCACCTGAGAAACAAGGACTGGCTGATCAGTTTGAAATTAGCATCATGTTTTGAAAGGAGTTACTGTGAATTGTCTACTTTTAAAACTGCTGGCATTTGTGATTTAGAGTGGATATGCTCGACCTGGGCAATGACGGGTACCTAACAATTGATTCTATTAATAAATAAGACAGCAGATGAACCGAGAAGCACCCCCCTCAATTAGGCTGCTGAAGATATGCAATGGTGCTTTACTGGTAATTGTCAGATCCACCATCCATCTCTTATTCATGGGTTTCTATGAGTGGGTTAGATAGCATACTGCAATCAACTGAAATCAACTCCATTCATTGCATTAGGCTAACTTTAATCCCTTAAAAATAATTTTAAATGTACATCCCTTTACAGGTACATTAAAAATGTCAGGCAGCATGCCACACCATGCTGACATTTGAAGACATCTGCAGAAAACCAAAGAGGAAATTTATATCCAGAGGTAAGATGGGTTTCCAGTTTCTGGTAAAACTGCGTTGTCAGGGGAAGAGGAAAGGAGCGAGGGGAAAGGATCAAATTGAGTTTCAAGGATCAAACTAAGTTCAGGGCAGATGCTGGAGAGACAACAATGTTTCATTTGGCACTAGGTGCACAGAACTGACAAGCAAACACAGAAACTCTTGTTTAACTCTCAATTGGTGCCTTGTTTATCCACGATCTGAGGGTGCGACCTTCCAGAAGGCTGTGAGACTTAACACTGCCGCTCATCAGCTCCAAACAGTGAACTGACCCAATGAGAGAAGAATACAGTACACAAAGGAGACCACAGATTGTTGAACATGTCTTAGATCAAGAATGAGGGCAAAGGAATTTGGTAAAACACAGAACGCTTTATGATCCTGGAAGGGGTCAGTACGCTACAGTCCAAACTCCGGTAGCATTATTCTGTTGGCTAAAAAGGTGACGGCAAAGAACAAATTAACATTGTTTTCCCAGGAATATTTGTGACATCATTCATCATTTCATGTTGATTTTAAACAACAGTAGAGGCAATGTCGGTATTATTGCTCAAATCAAACTCAGACAATTGCTAATAGCAACCTATTTCTACAGAAATACAGAGAAATACTGTTCTCCTATTTCCAGTAGCAGAAGATTGGGGTTTTCAGCAGATAAATTATATGACTGAACCTGAAAGATTACAATAACTACCTTGTACTTGGAACAAGAAACAACTTTCTTTTGGCAGTGTGTAAGAGTCCAATGACCACACTCCTTGTTTAGAAAAGAACTTTTTAAAAACAGTAAAGTGTTTTTGGAAGTAATTATGGAGAAAAAGGAGCTACAAATTGTGAAAGATTTGAGAGCTACTAGAAGTTATGCTAATAAACAGAACTTTCAATTTCCTTGGCTTTCTAATGACAGCTTGAAAAATAGTTACAGGAATAAGCTACAGAGTGAACATGAGAAGTGTGTAACTGGATTTTTTTTCACCCAGACATTTTGCATAACAAGAAGATAGGGAAGAATTTTTCTAAAGGAGAAGAATAAAGATGACATAGGTGATGCACGGCTCACAAAAATCTCAATATATTAACATTCCTGGGGCAGGTCAGAAAATGACTATACAGAGGGGGTGAGTTATTCATGGTATCAGACCATCCCAAACTCTTTCTTTTGAGAAGTGTCTGGATACACTTTTCAGAAGTTGAAATACTAGTAGGCATGAAGACTGATGTTCTGCCCACGTTTAAACACATAGAAATGTTAGTTAATACATGTGTTGAACTAACACAAGTTATTTTCAAACATGAATAGAAATTAGAATAAAGCAAAAAAAAAAAAAAAAAGCCCAGAGAGAAACAAGATCTATGGAATTTCCTGAGCTAATGACAAGAGACCTTTCTTCTTGTAAATGAGCATATATAAAATGAATATACCCTAAGCGTATTAAAGCACAAAATAAGCACCCTAGTCATATCTGCCTTTTCCATGTGATGTAATGATCTCTATGAACAATAATAAATCTACATTTCAGCATTTTGAAGGAAATTGGAACAATAGTTCTGCAGTTCACTAAAATCATTTTAGCAGTAAATAGAGTTTCAAATAAGAACAGAGCCCACAACACTTTACAGATCTGTACCATGATGCTAGTTTGTTGGTAAGGAGGACTTGGGTGGCATTTCCGCTCTGAAGGCCTTAATTTCCTTAACACCAACCCTAACAAGAAATCTAATGGGAAGAAGGAAATACTGGCCTCTGAGTTCTACCTATAGTCTCTGGGCTGAACAGGATTTCCCAACCCTAAGACGAACCTCCAGCAGCCAACAAAACACACCAACTCTTCTTACTTCCAAAACAGTGCTGTGCCCCATCTCCTTCCCAGTGCCAGCTGTTATTCCGCATGCTTTGGCCGAGAAAGACTGCAGGTGAATTCCTGCTCTCAAGTCCCTCACTTCCTTCACCCTAACCCTTAAAACACCACAACCATATTGTCCAACTCCAAGAAAGACTGTGGAGCTACAGCTCTGTCCCTAATGCAGCTTTCATCCTTTGTCTTCCAGCTAAGTAAGACTGCAGTGATATTAACCCTAACCTTAACCTTAGTTCTACCCAAGTGAAAAGCATACTGATCCTTTCCAACTCCAGAAAAGCACTGGGCACTACTTCTGAGCTTTGCATGACACTAATGCAATTTTTACTCTGAAGACTCACATTCCCCTATTGGTTAGGTATATCCTAACCTTTTTTCACTAATTAAATTAATTGGGTTTTTTACCCACGAGAGACAGACACAACCACCCAAATTATTTGACAGAATCAAGATTTCTACAATTTTATTAGAAACTGCGTGTCTCCTATTTGAAGTGGAAATATAAGTCTGTAATTTGGGAATATGTAAAATTTTAAAGGAAAGTATAAGGTAGGAATTGATGGTAATTGCGAAGCTGTAATTAAATTTTAAAATAAAACTATATTACTAAGGGGAAAGAGTGAAAGTGTATTAAAAAACAAGTGTTAAATGATAAGGAACTCAGTGCTCTGCTGTGTATAAAGCAATGGAACAATAGTTTTGTTTGAGAAGTTCCTCTCTTCAAAGAAGAGTCTTGCTTAAACCTTCTAGGTCTTTGTTCCAGCCTTCTCTGAACCCGCCACCTCAGTTTCTGATTCTAATACATGGTAAGGAGACATATAAACACCACAATTCAAATTGCTCAAAACCTTCATATGGGCCTCTGTAATAGGAATGACACTGGCTCTGCTGCTCCAGTTCAAGCTTTCACCTCATTTATTCATTGCAATGTGCTCTCTGGCTGTACGGAAGGGTAGGGGGATCACTCTTGCCTCCAGGCAGCTTGCACCTGCAGAGAACTGTGCTGCCTTGTGGGACCGACCTTTAGGGCTCTTTATTTGAAAGCAGCCCCTCAGAGTCCAGTGCCATGAACCGGGTATTGGCCCTGCACTTGCACCAGAGGAGGAGGTCAGAAGAGTCTGGCTTGTTTTGCATGTGTATGTGGGTGTCCATGGTACATGAAGTCACAGACTGTCCTTGGGAAATGATGGTGCTGCACAGGGCAGGCTCTGACAGAGAGATTTTTTCTCATACTGTGCATTCAACGGGAAAGTGAGTTTCCAAATCCAGTCTCCACTGGCTCCATCTAGAGCATCATCACATCAACTGTCGGAATTACATGTAATGCAGAGGCCTGACCTGAATGATCAGGACTGAGGGCTTCAAACTGATTTTGTGCATGTGAACTGCAGCTTCTCATCAATATTCCCCAGTTATTACCACAAACAAGTGAAAAGTTTCATTATCCTAACACAAATCAAGCTTTAAACACTCCTATATTCACACACCATGCTTTTCTGTGATAGATCTGTTAAGCGCTTAAAAGGAAGAATCAGTACCATTTTGCAGATGGAGAAACTACAGCTAACAGCAGGAAAGTAACTTGCCTGAGGCAACACAGGTCAAAAAAAAGAACAGAAAAGGGACTAAAATGCAGGAATTCCAGGTCCTCACTCAGTCCATTAACAATTTGAACATTTTTATGCAGTCCAAATCCTGTGGCATATAGCTGCTGCATTTAAAAGCAGAGAGTAAAGCTGACTAGACATGAACCAGGATGATTTCACCATGAAAGCTGAAGAAATCTCTAAATGCTTCGTGACTTGTTACAGTTGTACCACAAATGCACAACTATTTCTTCCAGATATTTGAGGAGATTGGTTATAACATGCATAGGGAATGGGTTTTTAAAAGTAAACATGTGCAAACCAATTGTCTCTTTGTGTAATTTCACTGATTACAACCTCTTAACATAACATAAAAACTGCTGTGTGCTTTTTTCTTTTTTTTTTTTAATTTGGCAGCTTTGTTTCATGCCTGAAAGAGATGAGGTTTCTGGATTATATTCTGGTTTTACCTTGTAAAGTAGCTTGTAGCCTGGAGGTCTGAGTCCTGAGGACGGAGATTATCATACACATACTTCAGATCCTGAATGCTGTTTAGCTCAGGTAATCCTGCATGCAGCATCTTAAAGTAAAGAAATATCATTATTCCACTGCTCTGTTGAAAATATATTTAAATTAAATGGGGTTAACTGAAAAAAAATAAAGGTTTTATACCAAAAGATCTTCTTGTAAAACACAAAGTTTTGCTGATCTGAAAAGTGGTTTTGATGCTAGACCAATGCTTGGAATGCTAAAGTGAATATATTGCATTGTAAACCTTCACACTGAGGTACAGGAAAGAGGCAGGGGTCAGAATCACTGATCCATTATAGTTACTTATGTTTTCTTCGGGTACCATAATCTCAATGTGTGCATTGCTAAGCTTCCTTCATAGCTTTCTAATCGTGATAAAGGTGACCAAATTCAGCCACCTGAACAAGAGTAACCACATTTCTTTTATGCTCACAGTGTTATCTTACTCCTAATTCAATTTAGCGCAACATCACCTTCTCATTTATAACTACTGATTCCACCATCACTGTTCTGGACTCCTCCTGCAAAGGGATCATAGATTCACTCCCTTTACAGCCAGTGAAGGAGAAAAGTTCCTCTAGATGTCGATTCATAAGAGGAGCCCTGACTTGGGCACTGAGAACTGCCCTCTGGAGAGGTTATCATTCTCCACTGATGAGGGATGGAGCTGTTCTTAGCTGGCCAAGTTAGGTTCAAAGGACAAATAATGCAAATTCCCCTTACAAAGTGAAAACTTAAGTACGGTAGACAACTGAGTGTGTTCAATTGCCCATACAGCTCTCTCCATGCATTTTAAAGTGTCAACAACAGAAATAATTTTTACTCACTTCAAAACCTACTGATTTTTCTCAACAATCACAGTAAGATGAGAGATGCTTTGTGCGTAATGAAAAAAAAAAATCACTCTTTCACACTGCTCAGAAGGAAATATATCTGAATTTGCAGTCACTGCTGTGCATTCCTCATTGATATTTGTGTCTAGATCAGACAGAAAGACCCACTGAGTTTTGCAAGTAACAGCAAAGAAAAAAGGAAGCACTGCTTTTATTTTAAGGTTTGGTTGAGAAACAAATAGAGTAAGGGGAAGAGATGAGGAGGTGTATTTTCTTTATTTTTTCAAACCTTCTCAATATTTTTAAGTCAAGTTTCAATATTTTGTATTTTTTTCTTTTTGGCATTATGAGGAAAATCTTGCTTTATATCAGACCCAATCCATAATACCATTGGACAGTTAGATTGCTGTCTCACAGAGTTCTGGCTAGGAAGGAGCAGAGAGGCAGAAAGCTCAATGAGGTGAATTTAAGTGAGTTGAGAGCAGGGACAGTAACAACATTCAGCACTTAAGGACACATAATGCTATTTATGTGTATGCCTTCAACTCGTTCATAAAAGATTATAACAACTCCTGCCGTCTAAAAAAAAAAAAGAGTTGTTGCATAGGCAAATTAAGCTTCTTGGCCTGCATTAGAAAAGGGAACAATCCCAGATATGAACATAATCTGAATGATCTCTAGTGTTACTGAAAACCAGGATTTTTTTAGGTTGTCTGCATTGCAGAAGGTAGAAAAACATTTGTTGAAGCAAAAAAAAAAATACTTTAGCTGGGCAGCACCTATACAGTGCTTTGCTGGCTGCAAGAGGGTCTTAGAGGTTTATTATACTGTTTTATCCCTTCTGCTCCACATAGCATATCTTTCATGATTCCAGGCCCCTGATGGAGGAGGCTTCTGAACACTGTGGTGAGTGATACGAGATGCTACATGGAACAACTGTTCGGAAATACAGGTTGCCTAGGGCAACTCAAATGTCACTAGATGCCTAAGTTTAAGTGTCTGTATTGCTCCCCTCATTTGGCCACACATATATCTTGACCTACCACACTTGGTTATCCCAGGCCTTCAGACTTGCTGAGTGGAGCTGCCTACACGCTCCTTGGGCCTGGATTCAGAGCTGGTGTGTGATGCTCAGCCCACCATCCCACAAAAAATTATCAGCCCCGGATATACTTTCCATGTGTTAGACCTCTGAAACAGGGTTGTTTCCTAATCCTCTTTTCCCAAACGGTGTTTCTGAGTTTAGAAGGGTGAAATGACTTGTATGGGGACACAGGATTCTTGAGTCTTAGGTCTACTCTGTCTAGGTATTGTCTCCTATCTCATACTATTAGGTCAACCTGTTTCTTGTTACAACAGAGGCAAGAGGATCAGTTACTTGCTGTCTAGTGTCATCTCTAAGTCGCTTTTAATAATTTTCTACCTGAAAAATCTTTATAACAGTAATGGATTTTGCATTTATTTAAACTAGTCAAAAGCTGTTTGTGTCCTGTGATGATCCTCTTTATAACAGTTCACATCAAATCTTTAATCAGAGCAAAGCTGATGAACTACAGGCATTTATGCAGCTGAACTCTGCCATCAGACTCTTGGGTCTCCCACTGATGTTTCTGCTTTTGAAAGTGATGGAAACTTCATGGATTATTTCTTATTCCCAGTAGCAAATGTCAGTACAGCTCTAGAAACATGCTGCTCACCACCAAGAAAGAGCATTAATTCCAAAATTGGGACAAAACCCCCAAATTGTTCGTAAACATGGTTTGCTAGAAACCACTAATAGTTACTGATATGCCCTAACCATCCAGGGCACAGTTTAGTACTCCTGTGGAGTAACTGTACTTTTTGGAAATAGCCTTATTTCTTAGATTTTTTTAACCATGTTTTATAAATAGCATCTCAGAAAAAAGAATGTGGGAAGGGAAGGAAAGATTAATGATGCAGATTTCCAGACAGTGAGAGAAATCTCACACTGTCATTGATACAAATAAGCAGTGGCTAGTTTATCTTCCCCTTCATGATAACATCTGATATTTTGCATGGAAATTAATTTCAAGTGGAACTTCTTCACAGTCTATTTACTTTCCAGAAATGACCCACGCAACTAAAACATTTTGATACTAACAGTTTCTGACCAACACCTCATTTCAAGTGCAGAACCAGGCTCACCCTTCCAAACATCACTGGCAAAAACAAAGCATTCCCAAACTTGTTTGTTTAATTTCCTTTGATATGAAGTGCTCATTGATGGGGTGTGAATATGCCAAGTGTTATTTTTCAATTATCAAATGCAACACAATTGACTGAGCTGCAGCCTATTGACAAATATTAAAGCATATCTGTATGCTGACTTTTAGCTCAGTACTATTACCTTTCCTTAAGATCAGCAGAAACAAAAGAAGATGCAGCATGTCCTGAATATAGACAAACTTGAGATATATCTAAACAGAGACAGCTAGTTATTTCAGAGCTCCTGCTGGAAACATTTTCCTAACACTCTCTCTCTATTATCCCAGCGTAATCTAACAGCATTATCTCTGTTGCTTGCAGAAAAAGGGACTACACTGGGGACATGGAGGTAGGCAGATGATATAGCTGTATTTGCAGCATGCAGTTTTAGGCAACCTGTTCAGAAACGCAGGGATTACTGCTGTGGATGAGAGACCAGGGGTGCTCCTGAGTTCTCCAGAGGCTCTTTAACTTAGTGACTCCTACCGCTGCACTCTGCACTCCTTTCAGTGCACAATTACGCTTTATGATGGGAATGTAGTTTTGCTTCACCTTCGTGACTACTTAGAAGCAGAATTATGAGATCTGGGGCAATCCTTCCTGCTCCATACTGGGAAATCACTCACTGTACCATTGCATGAGAATCCATGGACAAGACAGAAGAAAGCAAGATGAGTGAATCCTTGCCATTTCTCCCCACCCCACTGCAGAAGTTGGAGATGATAAAGTAGTGTTTACAAAGCAACTTCTTGGCTGTACCCCAGCCTCAGCGGGGGTTCCGTTTATAAGGTTGTGTAGATTTTTTTATCCATAGATCGGTCACCTAGGTTTCGCATGGGGCCCTGGACATAAGTTGTGGATTAATATCTTAGCCAAGCAACTTAGCAAACATTAGTTAATTTAATATTCTAATTCTGCATGCAAAGGGGAAAATCATTAACCTTTCACACACAAGTAGAGGCATAAAGCAGTTACGGAATGTGCCACAGGACATGAGTCGGTAGGAATGTTTAAGGGATAAAATCTCCTGGAGGTCTTAAAATCCTGTGCAAAAGGATTGTTAAACCTGTGTCAATATAGGCAGTGCTCTTTCTTTCCTGTGTTTGCCATTGTAAGAAGGGAGTGTGGAAATGTGCAAAACTCCATTCTATTGGCATTACTGTTAGCTGCAGTGCTACTAGGTACTGTCATATCACCCATTCTGTGAAATATTTACTTTACTTTTTCTTGTTGTAACCATAAACAGGATTGGTAAATGGTTTCTGGAAGACCTTGAAAAAGGGCTGAGTGAAATTCCTGAATGTGAAACTTACACCCAGTTTCTTTTGCAGTTTTCTGCTATTTTGTAAAAAAGAATGCATTAAAAAAGGGAAAAAAACAAGCAGTTTAGCTTCTCTTTTCTCAGAAATTAGTACTGAAATTGGAGTTTCTTTGCAAAGGAAGTGCCAGCACTTGCATTTCTAGCAGTGAGGTTGATACCTCTTCAAATCACAGTGCTACCAGAGGCAGCAGAGAAGTGGTAAAAGGGAAGAGGACACCAGAGGAAACTGATTTTTGGTTTCATCCTCAAACTTCTTACCATCTCCAGCAGGTTCAAGAGTAGCTGGCTGTGTTTCCTGACTATATTATAAGCTTGACAACAGAGCTCCACAAACTCTTGAAAACGCTGTGGGTTTTTTCCACCTTCTGTGATGAAATACTCCATCTCTGATGTGAAGATGAAGGGGGCTCGGTCCCTTGAAAAGAGAACAATTACATGAGAAATTTCACCAAAAATAGAAAATCATGCAAGACAGTCAATATTTTTAACTCATTATTCACATTTGTTTTTTCACTATTACCTTCCCTCTTATTTCATCTCTCCACTCCTTATTGTGGACAGCTCTATTGCTCTGCCTGGTGTCACTGACTAATTGGGGCAGAGACAGGTTTCACAGCAAGAGCTTCCTACTGAGAAATCCAAACACTGGAAAAGTTTGGCGCTTACATGTTTTCTTCTGGCTCTTTTTTGCTTTTCTTTTAAAACTCTCATTGCTTTAACTTCTTGAGTCCAGCCTGAAAGTGAATCTGGAAACAAGGTCTCTCCTGGTGTTGAAATATTTAAAAGTTGTTCTCAAAGAGGATGGGATATAAATATCAACTCCCTACTAGTCAAGAAGTGAATTTAAGAAAAAACCCTACAACTCCGCAATCCAACAACAACAAAATACAACATACGATGCTATCATTAGATATACACCACTCTGAAGGGATGTTTCTGACCCAAGTTACAACAGAATAAACATAACTACATTGTCTTGTTTTCTGTACAGTTACTCTGTATTCACCCTGGAGTAAATCAGGTGCAGAATCTGACACCATGTCTTGCCTTTTTTTCTTACCACTAGCATAGTTTGTGGCTATCGCATGCTATTGCAGAAGAAAACAGATTCACCAGGCTTCTGCTAACAATCCTATCACTTGATAGTTTCAGAAAGACCCAATATACTGCATCCTCACACAGACAAAACTGCTGCAGTGATTTATTCATCACAACTGTGTATACAGAGGCACGTAAACAGATTAGAGGGCTACATTCCAAGGAAATGTACACTGTGTGTTAACTCTTAATTCAAAATGAACTTGAATAAACTAAATATTCTTGGGAAGCTTGGATGTAGAAACATCCAAGGTTGAGGTTCTCTGTTTAATGCTAGAACCTCAAACGTGGGTGTCCTGGGTTGTGAGTGGTGGGGTTTTTTTTGGTGGCAGGGGAGGGGGCTATAGGGGTGGCCCCCAGTGAGAAGCCTCTCGAAGCTCCCCCAGCTCCAAGTCAGCTCCACCTCTGCACCAAACCTGAGCCAGTCAGCTGCGCCCCTGTGATAACGTATTTAAGAAGAGATGTGGTGAGAAGGAGTTGCGGCAGCTGCATGAACACCAAGGTCAGTGGAGGAACGGAGGGAGAAAGGAGGGGGGAGGTGTGCTGGAGCAGAGACCCCCCTGTATCCTGTGGGGAGACAGCAGGGCGGCCCCCCCTGCCACCCATGAAGGTCTGTGGTGGAGCAGATACTGATTTATGGCCTGTGTTTTTCACCTGGTTGATCAAGGTGTCTGTGCCCAAAGAAGGCTGAGGCCTTGTGGGAAAAGGTAGCCCCTCTGTTATAGTTCAGTGCTGGGAGAATTGCAGCATGTGGGGGTGTCCCACGCCGGAGCAGTGTAAGGAAATGCTGCGGCCAGTGGGAGGGACTCATGTCGGAGGAAGTTTGTGGAGGACTGTCTCCTGTGAGAGGGGGACCACAATGGAGCAGGGGGAGAAGTTCCAGAAGCTCCCCCCACCGAAGATAAAGGAAGTGGCAGCACGGACTGCACCCCCCATTCCCTGCCCCTGTGCTGCTGCGGGGAGGAGGTAGAGATATCGGGAGCAGAGCTGAGCCTGGGAAGAAGGGAGGGGTGGGGGGAAGGTGTGCTCAAGATTTGGAAATGCTTCTCACTGTCCTACTCTGTTAAGTGTTGTTAGTGTATGTAATAAAAGTATGTTCTTTTTTTTCTTCCCCTAACGAGTCTGCCTTTTGCTCGTGACCATAAAGGGTGATCTGCCCCTCCTGGTCCTATCTCAAACCCCAAGCCTGGCTCATCTGTCCCTTCTCATTGCTGGAAGAGAAGGGGGAGAGAGTGGCTGCGTGGTGTTTGGCTGCTGACTAGTCTCAAACCACGACAGTGGGCTGAGTCTGAACCTACTCTGCTTGCATATTCATTCATAAATTGAACAGTTTTCCTAGGATTTTTCCTCATTTTCCCATAAAAACACCTGTCTTGTATAATCATAGAAAGTCAAGTTGACATGTGAGTCTAGGCTGCATCTGAAAGTCTTCAATACAAGAAATGTTCAGGTAGCCTTCCGATTCTTATAGAATTCCCATTTCTTTGGAAATTCTTCCTGGTTTACACTGAAGCTAACTTTGAAACCAGACCTCCCATGGGTGTTGTTCACCTCAAAGCAGCCCAGTCCACTAAGAAGTTTTGTTTTGAACTATATTTTTCTTTTTCAGCTAGGTAGTACTAGGAATGATGAAGGTCCATAATAGTAATTCTTCCATTTCACATTTTTCTGTGTTATGCAAGATATGAGTTCCTAGTGTGACAGTTATGGTACAGTATGACTGTTACATAGTTACTGTGTAGTTTTGTGCTGTAGCTCTCAGAGAATTACAAACCTGTGTCTATTACTGATTTCAGAGAGCAAGATTTTCCCAGAAACTTCTTGTTTTCTTTGATTCATTAATTCATTCATCTTGTAGCTTATCTTTTGTTTAACAGTAGTATTTAAAATACACATTAATTATTAAATAAATTGATACAATTAGGGCCATGGAAGTCAATTTGTTGAAGTCAATAAGAAAGAAAGAGATGGAGCCAGAAAATAAGCAACATTAACATTTTCATTTCTCTGTGGACAGGAATCCAATCTAAATCCTGGTTTGAAAGCATATTAGCACCTTGAGAATGTCTAAATCCAAAATCTGTTCTCATATGCATTTATATTTTTGGGCTAAAATATTCCAAGTCAAAATTACTGCTGTAAAGGTCACATATTATGTATTTTGTTAAAAATTCATATTTGGTTTCTGATGTCCGACTGCATTAGGAGACACAATTACACTATGAAAATATAGCCCTTTCTGAGCTATTCCAAGTATCCCACATTAAGCTATTTGGGCTGAAAACAGATACTGCAATCAGAAATTACTGGAAGAAATACAGTGTTTAACATCATTGGGTTGGGATGTGGGCCAACTTTCACATAATGCAATATGACTGCAACATTAGTCAATTCTCCTACTGTTGCTGCTACAGGATCCATTTGAGCATATAACTGATATCTTAGTATTTATATTATTTATAGATAATTTTACTTGTAGGATGATTTGAAGCCGATTTACAAGGTCCTTAAATTTGTCAGTATCGTTTAAAACTGCCTTCCAAGGTGGTAGGCCTGTCCTCCTTTGCTAACCTGCAAAATATGATGTAGAAATTTGCTTCCCCTGGTTTTGCTCAAGCTCTTGTGATATCAGAGCCTCTCCTACAAGATAACCCCTACAATCAGTCAGACACTGAAGCTCCATTCCTGCATGTATCTAAGTAAGCCAGCTCCTCATAAAGGGAATGCTTTGCAATTGAAATTTAAAAAAAAAAACACATAAACCCAACTTAGTATAGGAGACAAGACCTACTAGAAAGAACACCACCGTCATTTCTCATGATAATATTAAAAAGCAAAGTTTCTGTGGGAGAAGACGCTTACTCACTGAACAGTGCATAAAGGATTCTGAAAAATCAATCGACAGGACTAAATGTCTGCATATAGATGCAAAATGTTCCTTGATGCTTTCACAAGCTCCTTTGGAATATAAAAACATAGAAGGAGATAGTCTAAAAATTAATCAAGCAAAATTGCAAACAGCAAAGTCAAGTCACCATCCACCATACATGGAAAACTACATCAGCAAACCATAGAGGCTGGTTTAGCCTACGTAAGAAAAAAAGCAATGCGTGTCCTGCTGTTGCATGAGCATTGTAATTTATCACACACAAGTGCAAATGAACCTCAGTCTGGTGCACAGCCTGTATTTCTATATTTAAACCAGTGTATTTTTAACTGATAGTCTTCTTTGTGGCACATAGCTAAGATCATATTACATGATGGCATTTGTTCAGAAGATATGTAATGCATCCAAGGGCCTCGTAATAATAACTATGAAAGACATCCCTCACTTGGACATAAATCTATTACATAGCTTGCTCACATAAAGTTATCTAAAAGATATAAACATGAAATACTTCTTACTCCAAAACATATGCTGAAGATCACAGCTAAGCCCTGTAATACTTTATATCCATAGGATGTTCAAAGACCAATGATCGTGTTACAGCCTATGGGACAGGAGTCCTTTGGCCTAAAAGTTCATTACAACTATTGTATCTATAACAGCTTGCTGCCTCTATCAAATCAGTGAAATGACTGGCATCAGTTTAACAAACTGGTATGATGTACTATTTTCAAGTTAAAGCCTTTTACTATATCTCTGTAGAAAACCAAAAGCTTTTTTTTTTTTTTTTTTCCTTTATGGTGTGACAAAGAAATACAGAATTGAAACATTCTTGAATGATCTCTACCATATAATGGTAATGCTGAGTACCATCATTTCTAGAAAAAAAAAAGTCTTATTGAGAGAACAGGTATGGCTTGAGATAGACCAAAGATGTACAGCCAATAAGTCTCCTCAGATCATTAAAGCTACCTTATCACAGCTTGTTCACTCTTTTTTATTCCCCCTTTCCCCTCCCACCCCTCCCCAGTGAAGCCTTAGATGAGATTAATGAGCCCTTCGGCTTTATAATATAAATCAGTCAAAAAGGCAGTACCTCTGTTTATGACAGAGTCTGATTGCAGTCCTGGTCCTTAAAGACATACTTTACTACGGCTGTGACAAAAAAGTTTACTCAAGCCATTCAGTGAGAAGCAAGGCTAGTTTTATGGTGTTTTTTTGTTTTTTTTTTTTTTCTTGTATACTGCTTTTAGAAATTTAAGTTCTTCATGGGAATGTGTTTTGAAGTTCCTCTAGAGATTAAGAATGTTTGGATGATGTGTCATGAGTGGGAAGAAAGAAAGGAAACCTCAAGAAACTGAAGAGATCATCATGAAAAAACAAACTTGGTCTGGGGTGATGGGAATATTTACTGGGACTTCACTGTAAACTAGAAATATGCTGCATTCCTAGATGAACAGTAAGATCATCAGGGTTTGTTATGAAACACTAGATATAAACTGATTAACAAAGCCTGTAAGGTCAACAATGATTTTAGTTTTTCCTACTATGAATCTCACTGTACAGAACAGTTAAGAACGATACACTGACTTCCTTTTATATTAAGTAGAAGAATCATATGAGATAATCAGCAACAAATGACCTTTACTCTGATCCAATCTAAACTTCCTAATAGTGTAGCTATGGAAAATTTCAAGTCACACACAGTAATACAATGAGATCAAAACAGTTGTAGTCCAAGTTGTCATATGGACATAGGAGACAGCGCGTGAGAAACCACAGAACTATTTGCAATTTAAAAATCAGCTGCTCAGCAGCATATGCCCCCCATATATTTCCTGACTGCTTTAAAAGCATTTCAGATGAGTCAAGAGTGACTGGTAGTATACAGCGTAACTATGTGGGATTTAGACATATCCAGTAAAATAGAAAAAGCTTTTAAGGAGTGTTCGAATGTTGACCTCTTTTTCTTTGCAGCAAAAGCCAAAAGCCTGTTGAAGAACACACAAAATAAATTAACATGAGTGCTTATTTCTCTAAACCAAGTGAAAATATCTAATCATAGTAATCATATATATTTGTAGACAGAGAAAAAAATATGAGCAAGTGTATTCCTTCTGTATATTAAAGAATGAAATAGTGAACAACTGCATAATACAAGTTGTCTCAAGCGAGCAGATAAAGAGTCATAAAACATATGCCTGGAAAAAGGAAAGACAAGAGATACTCCATCTTTCTGCTTACCAGGACAAGATCAACCATAAACATGCTTCTGAGATGCTTATTTGGCCTATTCTCAAAGATGTTTAATAATGGAGATCTTCTCCAACCTCCCTATCAAATTTCTGTTCCAGTATCTTCCCTCACACAGTTTACTCCCTAATCTAACCTTGTTGTGTTTTCATCCTATTAATTCTTATTCTTTCTTAAGGGAACATGAAGATCCCCTCTTTTTTATAGCAGTCTCTAATGTGTTTGAAGACTGTTATTATGTCTTTCCTCAATCTTCTGTGGACAATTGTTTCAACCTTTTCTCATAAGTCTTGTTTTCCAGATTGTTTTTCTCTGGACTCCTTGTAATTTCTCTGTACTCCTTATCCACATCTTTCTAAAAGAAAAATGTTGAAAATATTCCAAATGAAGTTTTACCAGTGCCATGTGAAGTAAATGGATCACTTCACATTTCATGCTTTCTAATTCAATATTCTATCATCAAATCATATTCAACTTGTCTGTAGTATAACTCTCAGATCCCTTTCTGAAATACTACCTATTACTGCTAATCTCAATTTTCACTGCAGTCAACAACTCTTACAATAGGCCTCTACAAAAAAATGAATGAACATATTCTCTATCCCATCATACTGGCTACTAATGAAAATATTGAAACATGTCATTCCCATCAAAAACCTTATGGTATGCCATTTGGTTTATCCTTCCATCTTGACACAAACACAGGTAGGTACTTTCCATGAATGGCTGTTAAAGCAGATCTGCACTGTAATGGTTTTACCTAGGCAGTGCTTTCTTCACTTATGATAATGTTATTTGTGAAAGTTACAAGAGCTCTACTATGGCTATATTAACTCTATTTCACAAAATGATCCTTTCCTGGAGAAAATAACCACTCAAGAAAGGTGAATGCTCCAGGAGAACTCTACAGTGCTTATTATTCTTCTGATCTATAGGAGATGACAGTCTCTCCAGCAAGCATAGAGTCTAAATGATGTAAATATAGTTTAAGTGATGTCATAATATAGCAATAGTTATGAGCTTTGTATAAAATAGAAATACTGCACTTGCTGGATTTGATGGCAGTTTTCTCATTGACTTCGGTAACAGTTGCTACCGCTTGCATTTTCACTGGCTTGCATTGCAAATCTATGTTCAGATTTGTTTAGAAAACTTCTGTTTCCTATTTCTTGTAGTGAAGAAACCTCGCTAAGAGTTCCACATATATGTGTCTGCTCCTGAAAAGTGCAAATAGCCTCTTGCTGAGACTTTATTCCTCAAGTCACCCAGACCTGACATATATCCATCCACATCTAAATAAAATGACAGTTTAAATTTCAATTACCAAACAGTAATTACAAATCTATAAAAAGGAATAGAAGAGAGAAGTGAATCAGGAAAATCAAAACAGCTTTCCAAAAAAACCCAGAATTTATTTATCCTGAGGAATTTACTCTCAATTGTATTTTTAATAGCTTTTATTTCCAGTGACAGATGGAGAGTTGCTTGCCCAAACAGGGAGCACGTGACTAAGCTTCAAGGCAAAAAGGACGTATATAGGAAGTGGAAGTAAGGACTGGCTGCAAAGGCAAAATACACAAAGTCTACCTAGGCATGCAGAAATGGTGTTAGGAAAGCCAAAGCTCAACTGGAGTTAAAACTGGTGGTGGACATGAAGAGCAACAACAAGTTCTACTGATACATCATTAGTCAAAGGATGAACAAAGGAAATGTGGACCCGCTGTCTATGGGTGATTTAGTGACATGGGAGCACAGACAAGTCCGAGGTACCCACTGCTGCCTTTGACTCAGTCTTCACTGACCAGGCCTCCTGGGTGGTGGGCCCTGAGCTAAGCATGAGCCACTGGCTGGCCAAACATGAGCCCTGGCAGTAATGAAGTTTAACAGTTTCCTGGGCTGAATTCATGGGAGAGCAGTCAGTAGATGTCCTTTCCTTAGCGCTTGTCAGTCCATACCCTGCCAAAACAAGAAAGATGTCGCTAAACTGGAGTTAATTCAGCAGAGGGCCACCAAGACGCTTGGGGGCTAGAGCACTTGCCTATGGGGAGAGGCTGAGGAAGGTGGGTTTGTTTACTCAGCAGATGAGAAGGTTTTCAGGAGACCAAACATCAATCTTCTAGCATCTATAAGAGGTAATGAAACAGATGGATCCAGGCAAGAATAAGAGAGAAAATTGAAACAGCTGAGGTTCTGACTGGCCATAAGAAAAAAACCCTTCACTATGAGGATAATTAAATATTATAATAGGTTGCTTGGAGAGGTTATGCTGGGAGGTTTTTAAGATTCAACTGGACATAGCCCTGGGTAAACTGGTCTGAATTTAGTATTGACCTCATTCACTTAATACTTACACAGAAAGATTCCTGAATGCCCTGAGCATCCTTGACTCGGGTAAACTACATGGCCTAGACATTCAAAACACGCATCTAATATTTTTGACATAGGTTCTTCAACCAAATGACCAGGAGTCAAGTCTATACCAGATAACATGGTCTTAACTCTATTTTCTGCCATTTATGCTGCTGTTTGAGATACCTACTGCATAAAAAGTTTTCTAACTACAAATTTGAAATCTCATTTCTGATTATTGTTTTACCTACATTATTTTTATATTAATATCTATCTTTAGAGGCAGAAACGTCAAACTAGAAAGAATGTCCCGAATTCCTTAGTTAACTGACGACAGTTTTAAACCATTATGGTCTTGTTTAGCCATTTAATTAGTTCTTCTTATGTGTATATCAACTTTGTTATTATCATTATTTTTCACTATCAGAGCCATAATATTAGCTTTCCAGTAAAATTACTGTGTTGGACATATCCTCTATTTTGATCAGTAGTAAAATAAATATTTCACACACTGGACTGGCCTATTCTAAAACATTTATCTGCTTCTGTCAGTAATTGAATTGAGAGTTTAATCAAGAGATTTAATCAAGCTTAACGGATATGGTAGAAAACAAACTATAGTGCTAGCCTAAGCTAAGGGCTCTGATTCATTGTTCTGTTAACATCTAGTTTCCCCATTTAAACTGAGCCATAGCAACTATTTATTTGTGTCCCTTTGACTGTGCAAAGTGCAAGGGAATGTGCCTTAACTAATATCCTTTTCATTGTGGGCCAATTGAAGTAAGTGAGTTTGTAAATCATAGAGATTCAATCACACCTGTAAGTGACAGTATAGCTAACAAAAATGTTGACAGCTGAGGTTAGACATGGTTACAGTTCTTAGCGTAGACCTAATATTTGCAGCATGTATTGCCACAGGGATTCATCTGGAACCTTATTTTGTAAATAGAAAATTGGCAAGACTTGTAATGGGAAAGAAGAAACCAGTTTGAGGCATCTCTTCGTGGTTTTCACTCTGGCTGCATTGTCTCAGTCTCTGCTACAATCACTAGCTATTCTGCAGTCTGACCACAGAATTTATTCACAGGATTTATATTATGTCACAGGATTTCAACCATTTCAAACAGTCAGTTTGTTGTATATTTTGGAAGAATCCAAAAAAGATCCTCCCTGAAAGAAGATGTACTCTGTTTTAAGAACATACATGTCTTCAATAGTTTCAAACATTGGCCTGTTGCAATCATGTGCATCTTGTATTGACTGCTTAAAAAGCATTACTGTGTCCAGACCAGGCACCTTCTGAGCTGAGTTAGGATCCTCCATTTACATAGACACATCATAAAGCAGCCTTCATCCAAAGTCACCAGCAATCAGACTGCACAACAAAGGTAAGGTGGATTTAAATCCTTTATATACTTCACATTCAATACCTGTATTTGAAAGTGCTCAGTACAGCATTCCTGATGCCTTATACCATTTTCTGAGACTATCAAAATTTCCAGGTTTGTTAGGAGTTTATTACTAACCCTAGTGATAAAACACTTGAGAGTTAATTCACAAGGAGACTGAAGCAATTACTCTTGTTAATAGATATTGTTGGACAACTGCTTTTGTGTTCTGACTGACCTTCAGTAGTGAAAAAAAAAATCTAAACCTCAGACCTAAAAGTTGCCTTAAAATAAATAAAACAAGTGGGGTATTATCTCATACCTATCAAATATTCATCTAACAGGTCTTTTCAGTATGAGATGGCTATTCGGAAAACACAGTAATAGATGGTTGCAGGAGACTGGTATATCACCAGACAAAATAGAGAAATAAACCAGTGATGAAGAAATTGAATTGCACAGAAATTTCTTGGGGCAGGGAATGAAATCCCACATGAATTAAATATATCAGTATGCTTTCCAGTTAAGTATGAAGGACAAAGGCGTTGTGTGCAGAATAAGTAGAAAAAGTTACCAATACTAAGCAACAGAGATTAATTTAGAAGTGATTGATGCATACTTGATTGTGTGTGAGAACAGCTCCCCCTGAACATAAAAAGTCATGTATAGAAGGCTTTTGGAGAAAGAGATGATACAATAAAAATGTTTCTGATGGGAGCAAGAAAGAGAAAATACATGTCTTTGTAAACAGATATATTTTGAAAATAAAATCATATAACCAAAACGGACAAGTGAACATGATGTCTTTTTCCCCTTTTGTTTCTGTTTTACTGTTAAACTTACTGTCTCTAGAGTCACAATCTGCATGAAATCACAGGGTGAGTAATAGAAATAGGAGATTGTAAGGGGATAGGGCAGGAAGAAATTTCTGAATCAGGAAGTTGATAGGGAGTCACTGTAAATAACTCATGTACAGTAAATCTCCCAAAGCGGAGGGAATTCTACTGGTGGCTCTGAAGGCATTAATTGCTCTAGCCCAGATGATTGTTAACAAGAATACATGATAACTCCTTCAAGAATGCGGCTGTTCCTGAAGATAGAACAGTTTATGCCATGCTTGAACTAAATGAAAAGCCAAGAATGATACCGAGAGCTGTGGCAAACAAGAACTGGGTTCCAGGGAACTCAATTCAGCAGAAGAACAATGCACTTGGGTGAACAAAACTGGATGGGGTTAAATCCATACACTGTGGGGGAAAAAAAATGCCTCCCTTAACTGCCTGGGTACTTTGAAAAGGATAAATAAAAAAAAATAAGGATACAAAGTGGACAGTGAACATAGTTTACTCTGATTTCAAAAAGCTTTAACTGAATACTCTCCGCAAGAGGCTATTACTGAAAATAAATAACCAATGGTAACTACTGTCCAGGCTTGATAATTAGAGAAATCACCAAAACAGCAATAATAAACACCAACTCTTCAAAGCAGGCAAAGATAACAGAAGCGTATCTGAAACTCATGATTGCAACTTGTGCTGCTCATATGTTCTCAGACTCGACTTGTGTTTTCAGTGTTTAATTTAGGGCAATTAGAGACACTTGGCTTTGAGAAGTGATGGACTTCTTGCCTCAAAAATTCAAGCCCTTTTAGTCTCTGGTACTTTGGGGGTGACACTGTTTCACCTTTAGGTCTTTACACATATTTCACCTTTCAGTCTTTATGCAAAGACTTATGTATATGACTATCTTTAAACATCTGTATAGTCTTACTAAGATCATTTGGGCTACTAAGGTGTTTTAAGTCATGAAAATTAATCTTTCCAGGATTTCAGTCAGAGATTTTTGAAGCGTAGCATACAGAAAGTGCTGCAAGTGGATGATGGCAAAGAATTAGGAGTTACTAGTTCACATTAACTTATAACTCCAGACCAATCATGTCAGAAAAATAAATTTAAACTGCAGAAAATTAATTAATAAATAGGCATACTGAAAATTCCTAATGAAATCTTTCAGCAGGTAATACAAGTTAGTCCAATAGTTTTATGCACAAGTTCAGAAAATTAAAAGTGATTATATGTTTTTACTTACAAGTTTTAGACTCTTTGTTTGATGAGTAACTGAAATAATTTTTTAAAAATGCAATAAATGTGAAATTCTCAAGTTCTTATCTTCCTTATTCCTCACTTTTTCCTATCTTTTAGGAAAAATATGGAACACATGTAGATACAACATAGTCAAAGAATGGATAGACATCTTATTGTTCCCTGTTCCTATCCCAACTTTTCTGTTTTAGAAGGAAATACCCAAAAAGAATGCTCTTTTTTTTTTTTTTCAAATAAACACTTCCAGTGAGACAGTAACACTCATTTTATGTTATTAACGTTAAAACTGAAATATGTTACTTTTAAAATAAAAAGAGGCACTTCCACATTTCTACATGATCAGGCTTTCTTAAGTGCTTTTCAGTATAGGAAAACACTGACATAGGAAGAAAGTGTGGGAAACGTACTTTTCCCATATTTTTGAAACTTTTCTCAAAAAAATGGAATTTCCCAGTGGAATAGCTAGGCTGCCTCTAGTAATTAACTTGTAGAAGAAAACCAGCTTAGCAGATTTAACTTCTGGGAAAACCACGCCAAGACGTGGGATTAGTTTGGCAAAGAGACAAGAGGGTCTCTGTGATTCAGATCAGAGAAAAGAAAGGCCAGTGAGTGTCATAAATAATCAGGATGACTGGGTATTTAAAAAACAGAATGGACACCTAGGTTATCAAAAGGTGAATTTACAGTGTGCCATGAGCTAGACTACTCCATATCTTGGCATCAGGTTACAGACTACTCATCACTGACTGAAAAAATGTAGATGACAGTGCTGGAAGTGACTGGCAGTGGAGAGGATAAGGGTGCTGAAGTTAGGATTAGTTCAGTTATTACAGAATTTAAATAAATCTCTTATTGCTTCATTCACCAAAGAAGAAACATTGAAAAGGAACTGGTCAGAACTGAAAATAAGAAAACAAAAGCAAAGAAAACATGGCAGATACAACCATGAGCCAGACACCTTCTTCTGTACCATTTGATGATGGACCTAGTCCCATATGATTACCTGGATAATATTACACATATTTTACTTGGGGTGGGTCTAAGATGATTGCTACAGAATATTCGGTAGATAAAGAATATGACGGTTATTTGAAATATATATATGTGAAACAAGTAACGTTTCTTCATACAGCTTGCAAAATTTACTACTTTAGGGGAATGTAGATCAAATATGGTGGCTGGATTAGAGAATGAAAGGAGGAGTATTTTATTTCCACTAACAAAATGTGTCATCCAGTATGATAAAAAAAAAAAAAAAAAAAAAAAAAAAAAAAAGAAAAGAAATCTCATGGTTCAGAAGGAAAGTTCCCTGTGGGACTTTGGGAATAATTCTGCTGCCAAGCTGTATTATTATGCTGTTGGTTAGATACATCATATGTCTCCCTCCAACACTTCTTCTGAAACCTTAGTTTCTAGACCCAAATAAAGACAGGTTATTAGTACTATTTAACATATTTGCTGCACTGTGAAGGTACATGGAACTGGAAAAGACAGAAAGCTCCTGATTTCTCTTCCCTCTAAAATTGGTAAGAGCTGAGCTACTGATTTGTGCCTCAGACTCAGAACTGAGCAGATTTATTGGACATCATTTGGATGAGGGCAGGAACTAGAAAAGTTAACTAATCCCTTGTTGGGGTGTTATACAGTCACAAATGTGAAAGTGAGCATGACTACATGAATCATATCAGCTTCAGAGGGTTCTCTGAAGACTCATATTAGATTTGATAGAAAGAACTGCAGCCCATCCACGACAGCAAGCGATTCTCAAAGCTGCCATGTATGCCTTTCACTTTATTTACATCAGAAGAAATGCTCCATATGTAGAATACTGCAGAGGACCTGGCTTCGTGAAGCTTTATGAAGAATAAGAGTTTGGTAATGGCAAAAATCCCTCCCTGAGAACAGAAAAGGGACAGCTGTGGCAAGCAACTTCCTAAATTCTGAAAGGAATGACCATTTCAAAGAGCTCAGACAGGGACTCCTTTTCTATAAGCCTTCATTCATTTGCATAGATTTAATTTTACAAAAAAAAAAAAATAAAGAAAGTATGTTTGTGTCATGTGTGTAAAGATGTGTTGCATGTTTAGGGACTTGAATCAGATGCTTTTCATTCTTTAAAGCCACCTATAGAGCTTCACAAGTGTATGTAGAGCATCTACTGTACAAAACCCCCAGGGTCGGCACTTATAATATTAAAGATTTGAAAGCACTGTGCTGCTGTTTTGTCAATATTATTTTAAGGGTATGATATTGTTGGGGATGCAAAGAACTCAGACAAAAACCTAATAATAACTCAAATAGAAATGTAATATAAAGAACTGTTAAAGAAACCAGAGGCTAAACCTATTTCATGACTTGCCTTGTGGGAATGAGTACATACAAATAGCACTGAGTGTTTTAGATTTTGAGAGAGCCTGAAACTTATGGGATGTAGAAATGTGATATCCCTGTGTTCCTCTGTTACAAATAATATGTTACATTTCATGAAGGTCCATACAGCTCACTAATATTCTATCTGCTCAGTTGCATGTAGGTATGAGGAAGACAACCATTATCACACGATGCTCATAACCTGTTGTTAAGCATGAGTCCTAGTTTTACTATGGAACCATAAGGGCACTCCATGAATGGAGGTCCTAAAATGTGTTATTTTATTCTATAGTTTAAAAGCAATATACTGCATGAAGAAACAGGAAAAAATGGTTGCTATTTATGGAAGTGACAATGTTCTAAAATAATTTTCATACACTTAATAAGATGGTTTAGTGTGACTGAGTTGTAAAGCAGTAAAATTAACATCTATTTTTATTAATGCTATTACATGATTTCTGTTTAAATTTGGTTGCTGTGTTCCCCCTATATTTGTTTCGTCCTGTTGTTCACTCAAACTAGATAATTCTTTGCTCATATAAAATTACTGCTCAAGGGAATTCCTATTGGGCTCCAAAGGGAGGTTTGCTGGAGTGAGGGATGCAGCACTTGACTCAGAGCATGCATAAGTATCTTTTTTTTATTACTATGTTCTGCTTTATTCTTTCCGCAGCAAATAAGTAGGATTAAGGGAGCATATCGTGAATGATTGATGATAATTCTGAGCACTGCAACTAAATCTTTTGACTGCCTGACTTAGAAGTACTTATTATCCCCATCAGCTTCCCTCATATCAATACTCCCACGCTGCTATTTCTGTCTAACACACTGAGATAGTCTAGAATAGTCAAAGGCCAGCTAAAAAAAAAAAAAAAAAAAAACAAAAAAAAGAAAGGAACAAGTAGTTCAAACTTAATTCTGGGGCTAGTTCTGAAAATTATTAGGAAACATGCAAGAAAGACACAGACATCTCCACACACCCACCCACTACTCATCTTGTCAGTATTAGGGATCGTTTATCCATTCTCTACTCTGCTAGAACAGCTTCTTTGTGTCTGCACGTACTGGTATTGTCCTATCTATTCTTATTCCATCACAATTCATTCTTCCATAATATGTTCACATTAGGAACTAGAATACATGATTACACTATTTTATTTATCTTTACCATGGGATAGTTACAGCACAGAGAGATACAAACACAGAAAATTCAATCTTTTTTTTAGGTAAACTCAGATATTTGCAAAACAGCCCCTGAGCGCAGTGTGGTTAGATGTAGAACTCCAAAAGATAATGAAAATTTTGCAATTTTACCCACAGAGGTATAACGCAATTATTCTCAATGTCTATTTGGAAAATTTGGTTTCTTCTCTGAATATGGGAAGAAAGTGGTCAATTAGATACATCTATGGTTTTGGATCCATTATAGGAACATCTGTTTGCTAGGAAAAAAACAACAGACATCAGAATTCTTTTGGCATAGGCCAGTCTACTATTCTGGTCACTACTGAATCGCATCATTTAAATGGCTGACCAAACAAGGATTTAATTTTTTTTTTTTTTTTTTAGACTGAAAGAGGATCTCCGATATCTCCTTTTAATTCCTTTCCCAGCCAGTCCTATATTGTTTTAGAAGCTTTTTGAACAACAAAAAGAGGTTGTTTTGGAAAATTCAGAAAGAAAAAAAAGCATGATCTAATTTGTATTTTTTTTCCATGTGAGTTAAAAAGGCTGTGAAATTTCAGAACGTTGGTTTAAAGCTTACTATGCGCGTTACTATAGATACTAACCTTCTTATGCTTCCAAATGTCTGTGCGTGACCTAAAAATCTTCCAAAATCTATGTGGAATATGTGTCCAGCATTTGTCAGCATTATGTTGTCACTGTGTCGATCACAGACTCCCAGAATGAAGGTAACAACACACCAGCCAGCGCAGGAATA
The DNA here is from genome assembly GCF_018691265.1 of Tyto alba. Classification (NCBI taxonomy): domain Eukaryota; kingdom Metazoa; phylum Chordata; class Aves; order Strigiformes; family Tytonidae; genus Tyto; species Tyto alba. Next base: position 13,322,885 of record NW_024881295.1, read on the forward strand.
AAAGAAATTCCTTATTGCCTAGTTAGTAAAACAAAAGCACTTACTGGAAATATACAGATGTATTTATTTGTGACACTAACAAGAAAACAAAAAATTGTAGTTCTACAAATGCTATGCATATAGCTAAAATTTGACAGTTGTTTGTAAGAATGGTGCTAAAACAAGTAATGCACAAATTGCAAAATTACAATGCAAGAACAATTTTATGCATGAGGTTTTCACATTGTGTTTTATCGATACTTGGAATTCTATGGAAAACTTCTAAGGTGAAACATACCTAAGAAAAGCAAGCTTCTTGGCAGGAAGCTGAAATTTCTTTTCAATAGCCTGTAAAATAGCTAATTATAAAAACAATTGTTTGGAAATTAGCTGGAAATCCACAAATTTAACTATTTGCTTTGTAAAGAAAGTAGGTTACTTTACACCCACTGTACTGTTCTGTACCTACATGGGTCTTTTTTCTCCAGAACTCAATTGCCTTTCTCAAATCCTAATTAATCAAGTCTCACAATATAGCAACCCAAAGAATTAAACCCCATTTTACAGAAATGAACTGAAACAAAGAAAGGCTCATAGAATCTGTGAATCTGAATAGACTATGGGATAAAACCTAGTGTTGTGCAGAGACCCTCAAGAGAGTGACTGAACCAAAAAGCAGGCTAGCAGTCATGTTTAATACAACGTGCTCCCCTGATACTCTTTTACGTGGTGGAGATATATATTTTGTTAGTATGCTTCGTGTAAGTAGATTTGCTCGTTCATATTTATCTCATGAATCTCATTACAATACTGCATTGTGGCATTTCTCTTTGCCAAAAATGTGCCCATAGCAGATGTAGGAAAATGTACAAGTTAATGATCTGCTCACCACACACCCACAGGTGGATTCCGAGTTTTCTGCTAACTTCAGTGGGAAGTATTTAACAACTGTGAGTTCTCCTAGTAGAATCTACCCAACCTCTTTTACAACACACATATTTGGTGTCGTTTTTCAGGGGAGAGTTATTCCCGATTAAGATGATGATCACTCTTCTACCCCAAAGCATAAGGAATAGCTTTTGCCTTTTTTTAATCTTACATACTACTGTTTAAGAACTGAAAATGCAGTTCTTATTCAGAAATTCCTTATTCTCCCATGAATCTAAATCACAATGTAATTAATTTATATAGAAACCCAAACAATCCCAATCATTGATCTTTATGTTTTTGGACAAAACCTACATTAGACAAGGTAAATAATTATTTAGGCATTCAGGGTTCCCCTATAGATGCAGGGTGCCACCTGCAATGGCTGATACAGATGACAGCACTAGGGAAGACTTAGGGCACAGCACAAGCATTGGCTGAATTTTATGCCTAACCATACTACTTACTCACATTGATGACCTTGGACAAAATACCTAAGCTTTCGGTGACTTTGTTCAGCCAACTGTAAAATGAGGATATTAAAGCTTCTTCTGCCTTAGTTTTCTGAGCACCTTAGATACAGCACTGTATGAGTAAAAAATCATTAAGGAGTAAAATAAGAGAAAGGTTTGTTCACCAGCGAGTGCAAAGTGAATGCACAGTAGTAATTTTGTGCATGCCCTATGCAATCAGATCCAATTGCATTTTATATGTTTAAAAAATTGAAAGAAATTGGGTAGAAATTTGTTTTAGAATAATCTACATTAATGGTACTTTTTACAAACTCCAGTAGCAGCAAGAAATCAGGTTTTCAGTCAATAACTAATAGCATCTCACTTTTCAATTGAAATGTTGGCTGCAGTTCTACCATAACACTGTAAACATACAAACTTGTAAAAAAAAAAAATACTCTATACAGATTGTTCCTGTTTAATAGAAACAAGTTGATATACCAGGAATTCAAGTGTTCTTACTGAAAATGTGGATGAACAAATGCCTATGGAATAATTACAAAATCACTAAAATTTATCAAACATATTTATGCCATACATCTACTAATAAACTGTTATAAAAACACTTGATTTTCAGAGTGGTAAATATTCAAAGCTCCCCTTTAAATTTTATATGGTGGCTACCAACCTACTGTGAGCACAGAGAAGGGTTCTAAAAATTGTTTTTACAACGCAAACATTAAAAGGTTTTTCATGGGCCTCAGGATGTGCTCAACCAACAAAGAATTAATATAAAGTGTTCCTTGGGGAAACCTCTGCTTCTATAAGTTAATTTTCCAATTTTTTGGCTCATGCATATTGTTTAGTTTCATAAAATCAGATGTATTACATAGAATGCCACAATGTGATATGAAAAGCATGATCTTATTTATCATATGACTAGGTATTATTGAAAAAACAGCTTTCTAAAACTGTGGGTATTGACAGGGTCATTTCCAAATAGAGAAAATCCACCGAGACTTTGCATGGTTTATATAAAATATTTAGAGAGCTGACTTAAAAAATAAATGTTTTTGAGTTCAATACTTAATTTCAACCTCAGCTTCTCTTTACTTCACTAATAAATTTCAAAACATCTCTGTGACACATTTTTATAGAAAATGTACTAGAATGCACTTGATCTAGAGCAATATGTCCTTAGAAAGTGAGTGGCATTTAAGTCAATTCCCTGGCTTCTATGCATGCGACTTGTTTGTCTTGTGTCTGAGTCATTTGTTTTTGCTGCTTACTGCCATTTGGTTTCTTTTTTTTCCCATGGTAAAACATGAAATGTATAATAAGCTTCATTATAATGTTACCTCTTGGTAACTTGATTCCAGAGGATGGTGATGACGGAACCATTTTTTAATTGTGTTTTCTTTCAGAGGTCCTATCAGTCCAGACTCCCTGTGGATCTTTGCTAGTGTGGTAGCATCTGGTACCATCTGTACCAATCCTAATCAGAAAGAAAAGAGTTTGCATGAAAAACCTTCAACTTTAAAAATACATGAAGATCATCAATGCATATTGCCTGTTGTTAGATCATTCCATGCAGAAAAAATACATGCTTAAAAGCTTATAAAATAATGAATTGTGCTGATTTTGGCTGGGATAGTTAATTCTCTTCATAGTGTCTAGTAAGGGGCTATGTTTTTGATTTGTGCTGAAAACAGTGTTATTAATACAGAGATGTTTCAGTTACTGCTGAGCAGTGCTTACACAGAGCCAAGGCCTTTTCTGCTCCTCACACCGCCCCACCAGCAAGTAGACTAGTGGGGCACAAGAAGCTGGGAGGGGACACAGATGGGACAGCTGACCCCCACTGACCTAAGGGATATTCCAGACCATATGACATTATGCTCAGCATATAGAGCTGGGGGAAAAAGAAGGAAGGGGGGGACATTCAGGGTGATGGTATGTGTCTTCCTAACTGTTACGCATGACAGAACCTGGCTGTCCCGGGCATGGCTGAGCCCCTGCCTGCCCATGGGAAGTGGTGAACGAATTCCTAGTTTTGCTGCACTTTTGTGTGCAACTTTTGCTTTGTCTGTTAAACTGTATTTATCTCAACCCATGAGTTTTCTCACTTTCACCCTTCCATTTCTCTTCCCCGCATCTTGCTGGGGGGGCGCAGAGCGATCGAGCAGCTGTGTGGTATTTAGCAGCTGGCTGGGGTTAGACCATGACATGAATGCAATAGAAAATATAGATCAGGATTGTTTTTCTCTTTCCCTTTGGAAACAAAAAACAAAGGGCATTTAGTAAAAAGTGGCAGTTCTGCAAATGAGAAATAAAACCACCAATAACGTTATTGTGGACATAACTGCCTTAAGATACCAACAAGGCCAATAATTTAATGAGATTCAAAGTGGGTAGAATATGTACAAAATGAACAAAAATCTGCAAAAAAAGGGATCATATATTTACTACAAAATATAAAGTTATTTCATATGTGTTTATTGTCTAGAATGCTACATAAATTTTTCTGCAGTATGTGATGCTGATCACAGCTGGGAGAAAGGATACTAGATAGTGCAGAAATTAGTCGGATCCTATATGACATAAACTGGAACTCTGAAGTGCAGAGAGAAGCCAAGCATTTTGCAATGCTTCACTTGAATCCTCTATCTCTACTGCATACACTTAATTCCTTTTTTGGAACCAAGACCTGGCTTGCCAGCCTTCTGTCCCTGTCCCTGTTGCCATGTGTGGTTCTCCTGGCACATCATCCTGCAGCTCTGCATTACAGGGAGTACTTCCTCTAACAATTTAACTTGGTGACAAGTTGCTCTATTACACCATGCCTGGGAAGTGGTAATCTGTTTTTCATATTTCTGTGAAAAGTGATTTCTGTGTTCCCACAACTATTAAACTACTAACTCCTATCTCCTTTGTGTGGAAAAAGGGGCCCATGAAGGAAGTCATTAGCCTAGGACCTGGAAGGCCTGGGTACACAAGTTTTCTTAAGCACATGTCCTGTATGCCCACAGGCATGTCACTTGGTCCTTTTATCCTTAATTATTAGCTGTAAATCAATTATATTAACACTTCTGTAGCTCATAAGGAAAGATGTGCGGAAAATCTGTCAGACACCAAGAGGTTTTCTGCTGCTATAGTGCTGAAAGGAAGAGACTGTCAGGCAGAGAGTATTATTTGCAGACGATCCCTGTATCTTTTTTGGCAAAAATCAAATTAGGTCTTAGTATATAAAAGAGAGACTATAATATTATGTTCAGAAATGGTATTCTTGTAAGATTTGACTTTAAAGCAGAAGCCTTCAGGCTTTGACTCCCTATAATCTCTACAAAAAAGGGAGGAGTCCTTCTCAGGTCACCTTAACCACCCACCATGTGCATGAACTCATCTGTACTTTCCCCTAGTTACCTCAGATCATTCATTCTCTCTCATCTTCTCTCTGTTGACCAGAAAGCAATGATTTTTTAATTTATTTTTTTTTTTTAATTTTAACAGTTTTTCTACTGCAGGTAATCTGGATACATCAGTCTTCTATTTGTGCAAGGATTATTTTCAGTAAAAGAGTTGGGAGAGTCAGTAAAAAATTGTAAGCTTATTGCTGTCAGTAAATTTCTTTAGCAAGCAATTGGTATCTCTGCTACAGCTCTGCTATAACAACCATAAGAGAGAAATAAAGCTTTCACATGAATCAGGCCTGCCCTAAGCAGCATAAATCACAAGAGTAATATTTCAAAATCAACACTATGAAGCTGTCATCACTTGTCTACAGGTACTTTCTATAACCAGATGCATCTAGATTCATTTAAGTATCTATGCAGGATCATAGTGGATTAAAAGTTTAGTAGCTATGGCAAATTTTCTCCAAAGCCTTCTTTTTGATGGGTGAAGTTCAATTCTAAGAACCTGGTGCAAGCTGACGGTGTTGAGCTTTTTGGAAAATTCTAGCCTAAGTTGCTACAAAATTCAGTGTGGTTGGTTGCACTTCTTCTGTAGAGGCAAAATTAATAAATAAAATGAACATTCAGGATCACACAGTATACAATTCAGGGCTCAAGTAACTGAAATTCTGAGCTTTTTTTTTTTTTTTTTTTTTCAAGGGGGAAGAGAAATGAGACACTCATGAAAATAAAAGCTAAAGGGAGGATTTTTATATACTGCTGTTTACATGAAATATGAATAATGTAACAGAGGTAACTTTTATAATCTAAAACCGACCTTGGCCTTTTCCTGTAGATAAACATCTATAAATGATCATCTGCATATCCAGTCCCTCTTGGAGCCAAATGCTGTCCATCACTCGAATAATTTGCAGAACCAGCATATCTTGACGTAGATCATCACCTATCTGTGAAAATTGCACAAGAAATCCAAGTTTCTCCTTCAGTACCAAACAGAAATAATTTCCTATTTCATTTGGACTTTTTCCCCCACCAAAATAGCTACATTCATTCTACAGTACATTCCTCTTGTCTTTCTTGAAATCTGTTACTTTCTTTATCATTCTATGTCAGAAGAGGACAGAGTAGACGGCACATGTAGGTAGAAGCAGTTTTGGCAGCCACTGAGATGGTAACAAATGCTCCCCAATTAACTACAGCCTTTCTGCTTATTATTACTATGTATTAGAGTTTGAAAATTTAATCTGAAGGTAGGATCCTAATTTAGCTACATTTTAAAGTCTACCTAATGCTAGCTTTCTTTTCATAAATGACAGCATTTGTCTAATGTTAAGCTTTACAACTTGGTATTTGCAGCAGGCTGAAGGGAAATTTTATCATTAATTTATATTTTATCCATGACATGATTCATATTCAGTTTCAAGCAGCGATACAGTGTTGACTGCTCTCCCCATGGAGTCGGTCAAACAATAATCATAGCGAAACGGGGCTTTAATTGTAGCCACAAGAAGTAATGAAGAGATTATTTTCAGCCATGGCTGAGTAAATGGCCTGTGGAAATAAAAGCCCTGCTTTTTTTTTTTGTTTCCTCCTTTCTACCCCATCCAAAATACATGTGACTTTTACCAGTATTTTTAAGTGGTTCATTATTATATTACGTCTTTTTTATATAAGCATTCCAATCTACAGACATTTACTGCCATGAGTACACGATGGAGACATAAACTCACCTTTAAAAATAAAAATCCAAATCTATTTTTCTTTCCTTTAAAGGCAATTTTGACTCCAATCAATTCTTAGTACCTAAACCTGTGAAAAATACTATTCTCTCCACTCATTTTCCCTCATTCCCTCACATTTACAATCAGTAGACAATTTTGTATGATATCAGTGTTTATCATTTTATGCATGCATTATCCATCATGAATAAACAATGGAACTATGGTACAAGTAAAAGGTACTTTAACACAATGGTTTCCTGACAGAAGGTGATGTCAGCTATAATACTTCTACAAAAAATCCGTGTTTCTTGTAGAAAAACTGGACTGTTGTTTGTTGAATGTTACTGGGCAAGGAAAATACTGTTTAGACAGAAACAGCATGAATGTTTAAATGCCCCATGAGCAGGCATTTACTCAAGTTGCTCAAGTAAGTAGGAACTTGGCTATTTAACATTGATTCTCAGATGAAATGGCATAAGAAACAGATTGATAAACATTCAGAAAAACTTAACATTGCTAGCCACCCCCCAACATGCCTGGAAAGCATACTTCTATTCCTGAGAATTGCAGCTGCTCTAAAGGTCAATTTAATTCAAGACAGCCTAGAAGTATATTTTTTTTTAATTTATTTTTATAAATTTTTTAGACTTCTGGTTTGGAAAATGGTACTGAAAAAGATCTAGGAATAATCTCATTGGCCACACTGACCATTTCGTATCCATCAGCCATTTTATGAACTTCAGTGTTCTTCTCTAAAAACAGTATCCACTGTTATGGAAGATTTTTGCTCTTTTACAAGAGAAGTGACTTTAAATTGAATGTATTGTCTTTTGCAGATGAACAAGCACAGTCCTGAACTCTGAAGCTTTTCTAGTTGACAACTGAAAAATAAACTGGAGTTTATTTTCAGAGTCAGTTCCTCCCAGTAACTCCAGTGAGACAGAGCTCCTCTGCTGTCCCCACCACCTCCCTCTTCCTCAGCCCATTCCCCCATGCTATCTGGTAGGACCAGAATTAGTTTTGTGTAGCAAATGCAGTCTCTAACACTACAGTACTTCCATTTGTTAGAGACATATGGACAAGGCTAATGGATTCAGTCATTCTGAACTATCTATTCACTAAGACTTCAGTGTGGCAAATAAACTAGGTTTAAAATATAAACTTAATATTTTAGCCTGGTTGTCTCCACTAAGAAAAAAATAAATGCAAGAAGTCATTTGATTCTCTACCATTTATAAAGTTGGTACTTCAGTGCATTGCCTTAACATATTCCATTAAAAGTTCTTGTGTAAAAAATAATTGGGAAAAGTAAACAGCAGAGCCAAATCAAACATTCTCAGCTCAAGATTTAAAACATAAATTAGGTGAATTTCAAATTAACGTTTTCCACACAAAAGGAAGTGAGCATTAGAGGAAGAACATACCTTAAAAATAACATTGATATTTCCACTTGGAGCATTTGCATTGATGAAGGAGATTTTTAATGGAAAAGCATTGGACGTAAAATATGAACATGACTTCAGGGAAAAAAAGATGAGAGAGAAAAACAACAGTGTCACATATACAAAACAGGCTGATACAATACCTCTGAAAAATGTGCCATCTTTAAATACAGCTCAGTAGCACTAATACCAAAAAATAAATAATTCTTTATATTATTGACTGTTTAATTGGGTAAGGAAAATGAGAAATTATTTTCCCCAGACAATTTTTTTCACTCAATAATCAGATTACATGAATTGACTGTATATTCTGTACTAATTGTTTTTCATTTTCATCTAGGCCTCTTAACAATAAACTTTGGGTGGGACTGAGTAGATGAAGTACGTAAGACTGATCTAATGAGAATCTATAAAGCATTGAAAAGCTTTTGGTCCTATTATTTTCTGCAAAAAAAAGTTGCCCAATCATACACTCTTTACGGAAGCAGAGAACCTGATAATTTCTTTGTTGAAATCACTCTGGCTAAGGATACAGGAAATTCTGAAAATCACAATCTATTTATGTAGAATTTATCTTAATTAAACATAAACTCTGACCTCTCATGCCCTACAGCTCTTTCTGTCTGAAGACCTCAGAGGGCTTCAGGAAGCATTAATGAGCCAAGCATTGCAAATCCTGTGAGAGTTAGGGTGGTATTATTATCATTATTAAGAAAAGCAGGGGGAAAAAACGACCCAAAGAACCAACCAAAGACAGTGGTAAATTAATGGCCTCGTTTCTAGAAATAATGAGTGCCCCACAGGAGATACTGCTGTCTTTACTGGGTACAGTGCAATGGAGGCTAATTTGAACAAAAACACTACTAGACACAGCTGTCTCTTGCTTTTCATCTAAACTTCTCAAAGCATGCTACAAGCAAGAAAATATTGTCTTAGCCACATCATACATCTGTGACGTGCAATAGCTATTATTGATGATGAAATCCTGACCCCCTGTGGAATTTTGCCAATTGAAATGTCTCAATAAGTGCTTGAAAGGCTGTTGTGAGATAATGAACTACTGATAGAGTTGGGAACACTGCTTGTTACTAGTAAAATCAATAGATGACACCAAAATTAATTAAATTTAGGTAATTATAAGCATCTAAAAATTCTAATTTGCAGGATTATACTGACATACAGTTCAATCAAGAAGCTGCATATACTTATAGCAATATAATGGCCTATAATGATATAAGAAAAATGAAAAAAACACTTTCTTCCAATATTTATATTTAAACATTTTGTATCTGTCCAGCCAAGCTAGTGCAGCATAAATAGCGCAACTGTACAGTGAGATCCCTTCCCATTAGTCATTATTTCTAAAAAGCCTAAAAGCAGTGAGAAGCAGCAGGCTTCAAATTCTTCTGACTTATATCATACACAATTGGCCCAAGCCTGCAGGGTGCTGGAAGACCTCTGTTCTCAGTGAGATCAAGGCTGAATAGCAATTACTTGGAGAATCACAGGTCAGAGGCAATTGAAGGGATCAGCACCTCTTAGAATCAGGTCCACTGTAGATAATGAGCCAGAGAACAAAAATAGAGCACAAATTGCTGTAATTAGGCAGCTATAACTGGTAATATATATGGGTGCTCAGATTTGTTTTCTTTTGCTGCTGGATACCTTCTCCTTCTCCAGAGATGGGACAACTTATTCCTGGAATAATATTGTTTATGAAAACATTTCTAAACAATGAATAACTGAGTCTTAGTACTGTGGTCAAAGTAAAGCCAAGTAACACTAAAAAGCATTGTTGTTTCCTCTGTTCTTAAGTCATTTTTAATAGGGGTCATAGACACACGTAAAGTTACAGTGAATATTTAATATTTTAGCAATTCTCAGTCATGTGCATAGTGTCACCTCAGCAAAAAGAAAGCTAGCTCTAGACCTTTAGCTGCTCCCATACATGACAGAGGACAATCTTAGATGAGAAAAAAACTGCCACCAAGAGCTACTTGGGCAGGATGGTAACCAGGCCTCAGCTTCAGGGAAGCCAGGTGCCCTTCCCAATCCCAACACCATGGCAGGGCAGCTGAGTTGTGAGCAGGCTGCTCAGAGTTTGAAATCTCTGCTGCTAGGGATGCACAAGGTGAGATATGCATGCAACACCCATCCCACCCGTCCCCTTCACCTCTGCCTCAAACAAAGGCCCCCAGTTTAAAGGTGATTAGGCTAGATGTCAGTTTACCAGGTGATTCATGCTTAGTACCAGTAAGACTATTTCCCAGTCAGTGCAACCATTCATTGTCTCTTCCCCTTTATACTAAAAAAAAAAAAATAAACAAACAAACCATAATCCATTGCATGAGCTAGACTTACGTCTGCTGCAATGCCTTGGACAACAAGCGCGGGATTCAGGGGAAGCCGACAAACCTTCACCTCCTGGAAGAACTGCTGAAGTCTGCTGAGCTCCACCTTTAACACCTCCTGCAACATGTGAATCATTATGGCAACAGGAAAGAACAAAAGAACATAACAGCAGCTTTTAAGCCACTGACTGTCTTTCTATATTTTAAACAAGGAGTACAATTTCTGGAGCTGGTAGCATCCATGTAACCTTACAACAGCTAATGAGGTCACACTGAGGTGCAGTTATTAAAAATAAAAACTGTGATTTTACTCCATATTCAGGCTTTTTCTGCCTACATGCACTACTATTTTGTGCTGTCATCTAGGTTCAGATTCAGTACTGTTCATTAGGGGCTGGTTAGTCTGGCACCTGCTCGGCTGCATCTCATGCCTTTTTTGCTTTGATGGACAACTTCACAATTTGTTGCTTGTTGCCTCAACACTGTGGTCTCCCTTGCCTAACCGTAGGTGTGTTAACTGCAAGGTTTAGAAGTTTCTCAGTATCACAGTAACTGCAGCCTTGAGATTAATATCTAAAGTTTGATTTATACATCAGTAATGTATAATGTATCACTATTATTTCTTTTTCGTTACATGGATTTTTCTCTTTGCAAATATTTTTGTCATTTTACTTCCGTGTTTGCTTTGCTGCTCTCAGTAGCAACACTGAGAGTTTTTGGGAAAATTCCTCTGAAAATCTTTGAATCCTTAACAAGTCAGAAAGAATTAATGACAACTTCCATGATAACCAGCAGTGGCAGGTATATTTTTATTTAGTTTTCTGGTCTGTCTTGCTGATATCTCAGCAAGAAGAAGTTTCACACATTAGGTAAGTAATGACACCTGTCTTAGAAAATTAACAGTTCTAAATTGGAAATGTACCTATGCAATAGAAAAGCTGCACCCACTGAAGGAGATTACTGCAAGCCTTCTACTGTCAGGAACGCACCTCTGCAGATATATGTGCAGTATTAATTGCTGAATGATCTACTTGAGATAATAAGTACAGTCCACTCTGGTCAGCTTTGCTAAGAAATGAGGATGTTCAGCCTGTCAAGGACAACTCTTAGCAAAGTTTTCAAGAAACACTGCAGCTCTAGAGGAGTCAAATGGTTTGGGATGAGGAGCTGAATATGAGCATTCCTTTCAGTGGAATGTTAATCAGCTTTGTTGCCATTATTTCTGAACACCTCCAAGTCTGGTTGAGAAACCATCAGTGAAGGAATTTAAATGGCTTAAAATATCTGCTGACCTCAAGGGTAATAGTGATGAGAGTCGTCCCATTAAATATGTATGTTTTACTTGTTTCCAGACCAGCTCAAAATTTTACAAATTTTAGTCAAATCATGGGTTTATTTATGTAAAGGACATTATAGGAAAGAGGTGTCACCTTAGAAAAAATAAAATTACCTGAAGAAACTTAGATGGAAGGGGAGGTATTTTTAAACAAACCTTTCTTTTTGGGTCACTAGTAGCTTTTACTTTTTTGGCAATGTCTTCCAGAATTCTGATAAGTTTCTCCTCCTTAGAAAACTCATTGTTCAAGGTTTTTCCAGCACAGAACTGGAGAGCAGCCAGTAGTTTCTGATACCAGATTTTGAAATGAACTTCATTCTGTGCATTCTTCAACAGCCTGAAGAAAGGAGGGGAAAAAACATCTGTGTATCTATAACTGATTTTTATTTTATATCACCTCTAGCAGGAACAATATATGGACTCTAGACAAATCTGTATTTGGTGATTTTGAGCAGCAGAGAATGAAAAAAAAAATGTTGTTTATTTGTTGGCAGTACTCAAGTCCCATTTTATAACTAATGAGATTCCAAGTGTGTTAAATCAATAGGAACCTGCCATTTCTTATTGTCATACATAGTGCAGTGCCTGTATAACTTCTTATTTCTGCAAGAAAAGTTCACAAAGTGAAAATAAGTTGTATTTTCTGAAGTCCAGTCTTCAATATATATCCCTAAATCTATTCATTTTTTTCTTCCTGACAGTACACTTACACAACCAAACACATCGTTCAGCTAGGAGATGCATTTAAAGATCATTTTAGTCTCAGACGTATCATCAGTTCTAAAAACTTTCACCATTTTAAGTTGAGGAGACATTTCTGAAATTGGCTATACTGCTAGAAAGAGTAAAATTAGCCCATTTCATTCATTTCTTTACTGGTAAGTGTTGGTCTAGAGCAAAACCTCAGCTCTTAGTTCTACTGAATTTTGTAGAAGCTTTAGAACTGGATTTATTACCAATATAGAAGTCAGAAAAAAACCCCAAACCATACTTTTTTTTTTTTTTTTTCTTCTCATATTCATCATGCACTCTTCTCTAATTACACCTTCATTTAGGCCAGGAAAGCTGTTGAGTTTTGGGTATTTTTTAGTTAATTGAACTGATCAATGGGAAATTTTTTCCTTATGTGGGTCAAAGGTTTTGTACACATTTGATTTATTTTTATAAGTGTAGATGGAATCACTAGCTTTATATCGCTACTAACATCCTGCCCATTGCCTGGGACTTCCCTTTGCCTGAAGGACTGATTACCTGCTCTCTGTCCAAACTTTCCTCTCCCCAACTTCATTGTTAAGAACATCTCAAATCTTAAATTCCTTATAAATATCTGAATCTTAATGCAGTTCCCCTTACCTGATGAGGTTACTCAAATGTAACAACTAATACTAGTTTTCACAGGGCAAAATTCAGAGCAGCTGTTGACTTTCAAGACACATCACATATGAGTATGTCATATAACAAGAAGCAAGAACAAGTTATATATCTCAAGCACTGATATTTAAAGGTAAAAAATCATAATTCCTATAGACACTTCAACTCCTTGAAATCATATATAAGGCATTATAATATTGCTACCACAGCCCATCCATTTTTTGGTGATGAGGGATTCTTGTAATCTTTTATAAGGCAGTGATCCTTCTAGGTCCTCTTTTCCTATATAATTCATTGAAGAATAATATCACCTACTGGTTTCTGAAAAGCCTTTCCAGTTACACAAAACCTCTGAACATCTAAGGATTTATAAGTACTGAAAATCTTAAAAGAATGCGTGGTGTTTCTATCAGAAATGCCTAGACATGAAAGGGAAGAGATATGAGAAGTTTATCATCAGCACTCTCTGGAGGAGATTGAAATGACATTTCTTTCTGTAGACTAGTAAAAACAAATAATTACTTTTTGAATCTGAAAGAAGACAAATTGTCATTGCAGTGCCTGGTGGAAGGCAAACCCTAACATATAGAGGTAGCTGTATTCTTATCCTAAACCCTCCACAACCCGAAGAAGTCTGAGAGCACATGCATATATAGTGGTGGATCAACTAATCCTTCCAGATTTCAGGCAGAGTAAGTCCAAGATTCCACAGGATGGGATTCATTTGCCTAAATGTAGATACCTTGTGTCATTTTAGATGTCCTAGGAAATCCTACCTGGCCTCCAGCTGCTGCCCTGGAAGGACACGGGTCTGATAGAGGCAATCTCTCATGTGTGCCACACCCATGCAGATGTCTCAGATGCCCTATTCTGTCTAAAATAGCCTATGTTAAGGGTACTGAACCACACTCTGCAGTGGCCTTTTAGCTTAGTTGTAGGCAAACAAGGTGATTTAAAACAAAAACATACTCTCACCACACTGACAGCAAGTCAGGAACATGCCTGCTGATTATTTTTTAAACAAAAGCACTACTGGCACAGTCCAAATGGTTACATGGGCAGGAATTTTAGTCTACCAAAGCAGAGTCCAGCTCGGTTTTAGTCCAGTTATGCAGCTTGTATTTCTCTTGGAGCACAGGCAGAATGAAATTGTTCACTTCTGCCCTGCAAAGACAAATGCAGGTACACCTAAGAAAAGATAACATCACTGTGGTATCTACTTTGAATTGGCCAAGCTATGTGGGTGCAGAATCTTCTGTCTGCACTTAGACTTGCATTGAAATAGGCTTCTGAGCACCTAAATCATATTCATTCACCTACTCCATTTTTAACGGTACATTTTAGGGAATCCAAAAAGGCTATCTTTTCATGTTTGAGATGTCCCTTTAATCCTCTCAGATACAAAGAACATTAAAACAATTTTTATTTCCCTAAAATGAAAGTCTTAGGATTTCACGTACAGGAAGCAAAATAACAAACCTAAAATGTTTTCCTATTTTGAACAGAGTTACTCCCTGTATAAGGCAGATCAACTTAGAAGCTCCATTTTTTTATTATTTTTGTGTCTGAGTGTTCACAGAAAATAAGCTTATATACACATATGATATAAAGATTTCTTTTTACCCTGAGAAAGGATTTATGGGCCAGATTCAGACAGCTTATGCATAAGGTGTATATGAGGACCGAGGATATATAGAGTCTAAATCCTCTCAGGTTCTTTGAGTCCAGTCTGTGGGGGAAGTTGAGGCAGTCATCATGATCTCACTGGTAAAACCCATTTCCATGCCAGCTGCAGCCCAGCACACACTCCACAGTGTGAACACACATGGAAGCTTTTGATGGTGCATGTGCTTCCCGAGCAGCCCCGTGAGGGACTCAGGGCTCTGCACTCAAAATGTGTCTAGTGACTGTGGTACAGGCAGCACAACTTCTTTCTGCCTCCCCACTGGCGTAGGTATGCTTTTAAAAGCCTGTAGACCTTAATTTGCAAAATTATTTGGATTAACTGGGTCTGAATTATATATTCATTTTATAAAAGCAGTCCCAATGAGGATACAAAGGACAGCTTTTAATGTGATGACTCATTGTAGGCTTTGCTGAAATGTTTATTCAACAACTGAACAAATATGCTGCTATAATTCTGTCTTACCAATTTCCTGGCACATGCATCTTTACTCTGCAATTGCGAGAACTCAGTGGAGATAGGAAAGTCTGCAACTTCTGAGGCTGCAAGATGGAGAAATGCTCAAGACGCTAATGAAATTTTCAAGTTTGAACAGGATGTCTAGCTCTGACAGAGGAAGACAAAATTGGAATGATTTAAAACTGAAGGCTGCCAGTAAAGGAGTATGTGAAGTTTGATGGTGTTTTTTTTTTTTTTTTTTTTTTTTTTTTTTTTTTTTTTCTTTTCCCTGACAATTTTCTCAGCATTCTGCAAGACAGAATTCAATATAAAAGCTTGGCTTTATGCCAGGCCTAAACCGAGGATCTTGCTCCTAACAACAGGGAGACTTCCTCACTCTTCAGGGTTCTCTGCTTTGGGACAA
The DNA here is from genome assembly GCF_018691265.1 of Tyto alba. NCBI lineage: Eukaryota > Metazoa > Chordata > Aves > Strigiformes > Tytonidae > Tyto > Tyto alba. The sequence goes on from NW_024881295.1 coordinate 13,338,423, forward strand.
ATGCCCTCGTTCTCAGCAAGGCCGGGGGGAATTCAGACACTGTCCCAAGGTCACTTCTGTGAAATAGCACAACAGGGCTGGAAACAGAAGGATGCTGACCTGAATTTTAGCAACAAAGCAAACTAGACTGCCTCTGCTTAGCAGCAGTCAGAGGGTGTGAGTTAGATTCTGGGGTGCCCTGAAAGATGCCCCTGACTTCTGCAAGCAGCTGATTCTCTTCCTTTCTGCATGTACCCGCTCCATGCCTGCAATGTGGCCCCAATTCCATTTTCTGGCACTCACAGCTGCCGAAGTGTGTGTGTGTTTTCTGGGTACAGAAATACAAGTGTGCCGGAGAAATTTTTGCCACAGAGCAGAAGGAAAGGTGGGGTTGAATCAGGCTGAGTTGTCTGCGGGGCTAGGGAAGAAGAAACAGGGCTAAAACCAGCAGCTAGGGAGGAAAGGGAAAACAGTAACAACAAAAAAAATGGAGGGAATAAAAAAAAGGAAGGAAAGATTGGATGGATCTTGGTACCAAAACAGGTGAGCTGGCCTCATTCTCCTTCTGTGTCATGGGGAGAGAGGGAAGCTGGTGCTCTACAGGCCTTGCAGCAGACAGTCTGCTGTCTGAGTGGGATTTGGCAGACAAGTGAAAGAGTGAGGCAACTCTGCTGCTTGAACATCTGTTCCTTGTTTCCTTCAGAAAGGGGAGCAGGGTGAACCAGAGAGTAGTACCTGACAGGACAGATTCGCTTGCAGGTAGCCTGTTAAACTACACTGTAGCAAAAGAAGTCCAAGAAAAGGCCAGGATCTCCAGTATCTTATTGCAGATTTAACCCCTACCTGCTATGAAATAGCAAGGTACAGTTTGACTGGATTATTCACATGTGGCATCAAAGTCAGAATAGTGACCCTAGTTAATTCATTTCCAAGTGATGTCTGGTGTTTATTACACAGAAGTTGAGAAGTTGTGCCTACCAGTGCACACACTGTGTACTCTTTGCTTAAGGTGTTTAGAATTCAGAGGCACACCATGAAAATGAGCTGCATTATGGTTTTAAGGTGAGTGCTGAGGCATTTAATGTCGTTGATCAATCTTTAGTAAGTTTGACCAAGGAAGTCAATATAGTTCTTATTGTGAAAGTACATTTCATGCTTGTTCTCTGTTTCACTAAGCTGGAGAGGGGATGAGTCACAGAAAAAGAGAACATTTACAAGACTGCTGTTCATTATAGCAAAAATTGTTTTAAAATGATTCTCCACAGCCCTTCATATCAAAGATTAGCATCCAAACGCAGTTCTCTACTACTGTACAGCTTCCATGTCTGAGGTTGCCATCCGTCTTTATTTTCATTAGACATCCTGTGACACTCCTAAGCTGTCCTTTGTGCTTTATTGTGCCATGGAACTACAGCACACACCTGAAGCATATGACCGATTTAATTCTCGACTCCTTTTACTGTTCGCATTCTTTAACAGGAGAATAAGTAACAGGGGTGATTTACCAGTGGACTTGCGTTCGGGCTTTGCAGCTTCTTAAGTCCCATTGCATGTTACCCACAGACACAAGGATGTGAGGAATGACAAAAGATGTGTATCTGAAGCTTAATACCTCCACATCTAGCGGGTGATGGGCCATGAGGATGAGTGGGCAACTGCTGCTGTTAATTACTCAGCTGCAAGTAAAACATTTCCTTATTTTTTCTTTTATCTCCCCAAGATTACATTGGACAAAGGTTTTTACTACCCTGCCAGTGATAATGGGAATAATCCCTTTGATAGAGATATCAACATAGCAGGTGCTACACAAACACTGTGAACTCCAGTGAATTACAGATACTAACAAGTACCTGTTGTCCTCCATCCCCTATGCCCGCAGCTCCCCTTACTCCTCTGCAGAGTACAGCCAAGTCTGCAGAACTCATCTTTTTCACTTGCTAGCTGGCCCACTCGGGCACAGCCTCTTTAGACACAGCCAAACTTTAAGGCAGCAGAGTGCCAAGCCGGCAAATATGACTGTGGCTTTTCTGATCTCTTTGCCAGTGCCTAGGATGGATGACTGAACTTGCTGAAGCTCCTAGGAATGTGTCTGTAGGATGGCAGCTATTGCTTCAGAGAACAGGAAGGAACAGTTGCACTTGTTGCAATGTAATCTCAGTTCCCAGCCTCCTTCACAGCCTCGGTGAGAAAAGCGCTCCCTTATTGAATTTAATTTTTAAAATGCTTAAAATTTAATTTAAAAATTGATTAAAAATTGATTAAATTGAATGAATTTAATTACATTAACCTTTCTGGAAAGCCTTAAAATGTCTCTGTACTCATGGTCCTTTGTTATTCAAGAGAAACATACAGGCTATCTCTGTCAACTTCCTTTAAAAAATAGGTACAGGATAATACCTCCCTTTTTTAAGCTAACCCCAGATTCTAGAAAGGTGTGATTTATGTACTGCAAATCAGAAAGGAGAACATAGAAAACAACAGCACTGTTCTGTGTAGACCTACTGGGGCATGGCAATCAACAAAGCAACAGACGTTAAAACAAACGAACAACTGAGAAGCACAAAATGCCTAACGTGTTAAGAACAACACAATTTCTGTAGTGCAGAATGGGAGAAAAGTCAATTAGGCAGATGAGTCAACGTTCAACAAAGATGGAAGGGACATAGCAGTTGACCAAGTGACTGTAATACTGAGAATTTTCCATAGCTTTACACAAACACAGTACAAGGCCATCCACTTAACTGGAAGGATCAAGACCGAACTTCCCTTTCACTCTCCCTTTCTTTGACCAAGTACAAAGCCAGCAGAAAGGGTGAGGCACAAGAGGGCTCTTAGAACTCTACCTTATCTGCTGATCTTTCTTCTCTTCTTTCTTTCTATGCTAGAACAAGAAGAGAATTAAAGTTTACATTTCTTGAGTAGACTGAATTAAGTGTGGTACAATATTTTCTCTGAATCTTTCTAACCAAGGAAGTCTCCAGGATGGAAGACAAGTAGCTGTTCAGTACCTTGCAGCACCTGTCCACTTTTGGCTCTTCATACCTCTCACATAAGAAACCTTCAGTCAGCTGCTTCTCATAGAAAAGAGCTGCTTTTATTGACTCATTTTTCAAAGTATTACCCTTGAACAGAAAATACCTCTGCTTAAAATGAAATTTTGTTTTAAGAGGCTATGTGATACATTTGCTTTTGTTTTTTTCTGATTCTTTCTTTTATAACATAACTTAGAACAGATGTCTAACATGGTCTCCCTCAGACAACAAAAAATTGTTGCAGACTTATTCTAAAGTATGCTGGTTAGGCTTGAAAAACACATTTCTATTGGAGCCAATGTACTAGTTGCTGTTATTTGCTAATCTTCTCTCAAAGATCTTTATGAACAAGGCAACACAATTTGCATCCAAACAAATCACTTGTTCCAGTACATTCAATCAACCCAGTTCCCCCCACTCCTGTTGAATGCCTTAACTGTGGAATGCATGTCCTGCTGACTCACAAAAATGAGCAGCTTTGTGAAAACAAAGGCTATGCTACGCTATGTAAGTAAGTTGCCAAAGCCTGCGAAGGTTGCCAAGCAGAAAAATGTTTTATTTGATACATACTATAGTTAGTTGCACACACTTTTGTATTAAGAAAATAAACCCCAGACAAAACTGGTTTTGCCTGGAGAAGAGAGAGCATTTACTCTGAAAATTAACTGTATCAAGAATTAATAAGAAAGTATGGTGGTTCACAGGTACCATTACCACTACCAGATAGTAGATGCTACCTGGTCTAAGGTCTAAGAAAGAAACAATCACCCTCAGAACATGTCTTCTCCAATTTGTTGAATGGACATGTTAACATCAATGTAAGTGCTACAAGAATCATCTAATAAAAGGAAGTGCTAACAGTGTCTGTCTTTCTGCTCCAGATAATAAAATGAATCGTTAGCAACACTGGTCTCTTTCTAGTCTTCTCCTTTTAATTGGGTGTGGTCTGCAAGCAATAGAAGACCAAATTTACTAACACATTATCGTGAACACAGAAAATATCTGCAGCAGAACACCAACATAACAAAACTAGTGGTTGTTTCCAACAACATCTGTGTACAACAGTCCTGACCTCAGATAACTTCAGATTCTGAAGGCTCACAGTCCACCAAAGATCCCACCCTAATAAAGCATCAATCCAAAGCTACAGAAATAAAAAGCCTTTACCCTGAAGTGTCATTAATACTGAGAGTGACTTAAGCTCAGGTTTGCAACTATAGGTCTAAATGTACTCAATTATTAATAGAAAAAGTACCACTGTCTCAGTAAAGAAAATCAAAGAGAATGCATAACTTTGCTCTCCAAAAACAATATTCCGAGTAACATAAAAGCTGCTTAACAAATACAGTGCATTTAATATCTCCATGAAGATTATCAATGAGGCAGTATTATTTTGCATTCAATGAGAAACAGCAATCAAGTCTGGCATTAATTTTGGAAAGTCCGATTCCATCTTTGCCAGTGCTGTCTTCATAGGACTAGGCACCTCCCTGTCTGTGCTTGTTCAAATATTTCAGACTTTCTCCCCAGAATAAATGCCATATTGTTGTCAGAATTTCATGCAGTATTTTACAACAGAATCATTAAGCCTGAAAGCTACCAACCATCTATCTTTATAATAGCTTAGAGTGAATTTGTGGCACAGGAACTGAAATGTGCTATTCATTCCAGGCATAACAGAAATTGTTGTATTCTTCCCAGTGGGTAACTGCATTGGAATTGCAATGAATGGGATTAGATGGAATAATCACCACTCAATGGCTTTAATGGCATGATGTCCAAATATGCCAGTAATTAATTGCATACAGGAGGTGAGTAAGCTACTCTACTTTCAAACTATATAAATAAAACTCAAAACTAATACAGGTTCAAGCAGTCCACTAGAGCCAATGGAGTTGCTGACCTTTGTACTATATCTGAATTTAGGCCATCAGTTATCACAGCAATACATTGAGGAGAACCTGAAAATATTTTTCATCTGCCTATTGTTTGGGTAGTTCGTGCCTACCAAAATGGCTTTAGATAACTTCTGTAGCTTCTCATTAGCTTCACAGCTGGAACAAAAAATTCCTCATAACATTATAAAACAAACTGTATGACACAGAACTAATTCTGTATGGTTCTGCATGCACTAGGCAATTCAGACATACACAAAAATGTAGAATTAAATCTGAGTTTAATGGCAACTCTTTGGTTAACTTCACTTTAAAACAACGAATGCACTCATCTGGTTATTTTTGGTTGTTTTTTGTTTTTGTTTTTGTTTTACTTTCTTAACATACTAATACAGAAGTAGCTTCAGGGGAAAAACTAAAATTATCTCTCTACAAGGTCATTATGGCCTTTGGCTGCTCATATTAGAAACAACTCCAGATTTTATTCATACATTCTGAGCCAGATCTGTACTTTAAAATCCTAGAGTTTTCAGATTACTGTTGTTATGGCTCACTCTGGGCATGGGGAGTGAGGTGTTTGGTTTGAGAGGGGGAATAGGGTGAGAGTGTGAAATTGTTTTGCAAATATTATGTAATTCAAAAGATTTTATTCTGCAGAGTAGTGGATCTTGAGATGGGCTGTTAATTTTCCTATTTGCTCTGCATTCAGTTACAAGAATTTGCTTTGTTTAACAATGTCTACAGTTAAAGCTGTTATCTTTCACATAGAGTCTCAGATTTTTACAGACAAGGTACTCAGATGTCAACAGCAGAGGAATTATGGATGAGATTTGATACGTTCCAAATACATGTGAAATTAATGTTTCTTTTAAGGCAGCATCACTTCTACCTCTCTGGAAGAACCTGTCTGTAGATCCATTGTGTTTTAAGCATAAGTAATATGGGTACAAGAAGAACTAGGGACCTGACCCCCATTACTTCCTGATGTGTCACAGTCTTTTCTGGATCTTTACTTTCATCTGGACATCTCTGCTCTAGCTAGTGGTCCTTCTTACCTTCTTTTCCCAATATCTAACACAAGGAACTTTTTTCAGATCACTGCCTACACAGGAATAGGGAGGTATAATGAGCCTTCAGCAGATATGGCTTTAGGTGTTTCAGCAACAGTGATACCTGACTGTAATTACAAGATTGCAAAATACTGGTTTTAGTCATATCTGACGTAGTATGCTTTCTGTAAGATGTCAAGTCTTTTTATGGTGATTTGCCATGTGGCATCTCAGTGCTGCACAACCACAAAGGATGCATGAATCAGACAGTCAGATTACAGCAACTTGTTACCTCTGTGCATCTGCGTGTGACTTTGTCAAAAGAATAACTTCAAGAGAACCTCCATAGCTCAAATAAAGTGGCTTTATGAAGACATATGGTCCTTTATGCTTCAAAAATAACTAGTAAAACTCATTTGTTTTCAGGAAATAGAAGAGAGAGAATCAGACTTCTCAATAGGGAAATATCTAGAGTCCCAATAACACTTTTTCATCTTTTCATGATTCTGACTCATCTGAGAGAGAAATCTCTTCAGATTGCAGCTCTCCTTACATATAAGGCTACTCTTCAGTCTTCTTCAAACAAGATGATACCTACCATGTTTTCATTTAATTAAAGCAGAAGAGACCATGAGTGACAGCTCTTGTCAGCTCATTCCTGTCAGTGGCAGGACAGAAGAACAACCATTTACATTGTAAAGAGTGTTTCTGCTACCTTTATAGCCCCTCTTTCTAGACCTGTTTTCTTTCTTCCTCTCCGGTTTTAATTTTCTTCCTCTTTTCTTAGTCTCTATTTATTTTTTGCTCCCCCTTGTATATAGCAAAAGTATATTTGCAAAGGTAGGAGAAAAAAGCAGAGTGAAGAAGAAAATATCTTTAGATTTCTCTTTTTTAAATACTGCTCTGGTTCTGATGTTCCTTCTGATTCACCACTTTATTGCCACCAAATATTGGCTTTTTAGAAAGAGAAGTGGGAATTTGAAGTTCAGCTCATGTACCAGGGAAAGCTTGCTGTAAGATATTAGTAACAGAAAACTTTTCTTTTTTAGTTGGCCCAAGGGTATTTTCCAAGTCGACAGCTGGCCTAGTTACCATGGAAAACAGAAGATCTGAAGGGCAGGCACAGTAGGAAAGTAAGGCATAGACCTATGTGAAATTAGGTCTGCTTAGTTTGCAGAGGCTTGCCAAAATTAATCTCTCATTTCAGATAGCTTGTTGCTCTTTCATTGCTGGGTAGGAGACGTGAAGTTTCATCTAGGTTTACAAGTCCATCTTATCTCTGCTGAGACATGTTCAACTGTGGGCCCAGATATGAATAAACTTTTGAATAAGCTAAGTTCCATTTTAATGAACACCTAACCAAAGGTATTACTTCTTAAGCTTTTATCAAGGAAATCTTACATGACTCTCTTCAGATCAAGCTGTATAGTCTTGGGGTTAAAATTCATAGATTTTATTGTCAGAAGAATTTGAGGAAGACATAAGAATGAAAATCCATCTTGAACTCCTGATTTTACTTGCTGGCTGACCTTGGCAAAATTATTTATTCTTTCTATGCTTTTGTTTTCCTTCTCAAAAGAGGAAGGGATTATTTACCTTTTCATAGGATGCCGTGTTTGTAAGCTGCTCTTACGCCACAGAGGTAATGGAAATATGTATGTTTAATAACATTGCCACCTCCTTCCCATGTGCTACTCATATAGACAACATTTTTCAATCATATAGGAGAAAATAGAAGCCCTGGGCAGTTTTTTGCTCATTGAAAAAGCAGAATCAGGATTTATTTGTTGAGATGAAAAGTTCAACGCTAGTTCCAAGATTCACAATCACATGTGTGGAAGTACTATTGCAGTAAGCAGATGTCATATTTCCATATGTCCTGAGTCAGGTAAAGAGTGGAGCATGTTCTCCAGGGGCAGTTACTACATCAGCAGAATAAATATAGACCAGGCATCTGACACAAAACGATACTGGGACTTTGAAACTCAATGGCTCTGATATAGGTATCTTTCTTGAACCCAGTGATGTCGTTACACTCAGTCCATGTGAGGATGCAGCTGGATAGCAGACTGAGAGACAGAAATCATAATTTTCCTCCCCTCTCCCACCATACACATGCTCACTTACCTTTTACTGCATGAATACCCCTGAATCAAACACATTTCTCCTTCAATGTGTACTTTGCTAAGTGAGCAAAAATCTGTGTGTGTCAAAAATTAATATGGATAAGTGCCATATTATTTCTACCAGCAAAGCAGTGGCAGTACTCACAGGATAGCAGCCATGGGTGAGTCTTGCAAGGCCAGGCAAATCACTGTTTAAACCTCCTTTAAATTGCTGTTTAAAAAACTCCTGATGATAAAGCAGGGCAACAGCTGAAGACTGCATGTGTCAGCTTTAAATTGATGGAAAAAATTATATTAAAATGGGCTGTTATTTAAGTGACTTTCCATTTTCATACCATGACCAAGCAATGTACTTCTGAGTGACACACAGAACAAAGCACTGACAATTGCAAGAATATTTGCCACGCTGGCTGCGTAAATTAATTTCAACAAACTGCCCTATCAACAAAAACACATACATGAGATCTGTGGGTTATGCAAGTCACTCAGAAGCTGGCTAAGCAGTGCCTATTAGAAAAGTTTAATCAATAAAAATGCTTCTCTTGATAAAAACCATCACACACAATAGAATGACATTGTGGAGAAGGTTAAGTAGAAGAATAAATACAAAGGAAATACTATGGGTCAAAGCAGAAGTTAGCTGAGCTAGGTACCAGAGTTTTATCAGCCATCATTATGTCAAGCCCTAAGAAGCATTTAAATCTTGTTTACTGTCTGACCTCCTCTGTGCCCAGTGCTCACAGCATAATTATTACAGATAGCAATGCCCTGTGTCCCAGGCAGAACCCTACTTCCCCTGCTGATGTACTAACAAGATCTTCTCTTGGTTAAAAATGTATAATGTGTTACAGCACTCACAATGAGGGACTGTTCTTTAAATTAATCCACGCCCATGGATTTGAGTCTGGAAATCCCAGTTCAATCCCTGCTGCATTAGCCAAGATGGCAGCTGCCACACTAAAGCTAATGAGCTTGATTAATATCAATTCAGTAAATTAAATTTTTTTCCAGACATCAGATAATTTTGTACTAATCCAGACATTTATACCCATTTAATATCAGCTGACATAACATAATTTCTCATTTAATGCTAATTGAAAGCTACTGGTTTCTTATTCCAAAGAGCATTTGCTATCACTTATAACTTATGGCTTTTTATACAGCTATTTTTCAAATAATATCATCATTGAATTTGATGTTTTCTGCCTAGCTGCATCACATATGACTGGTGATGTGGGCAGAATGGAACAATCAGGTAATTTCTCTTACAGGTTTTCATGTTAGCAATTTTTCTTCATATTTGCCATTATATGCATGTAAAACTTCTGACTGAAACAAATGAATAAAAGTATAAGAAACAACTCTTCATTTAAGCAGTGTTGAACTCAGCCCCTCTTTTTTTTTTTTTTTTTTTTTGTTTTGTTTTGTTTTGGTTTTTTAAGCTAAATAATTTTGGATTTGTTCAGCTTGCTTTTTGGTTTGGTTTCTTCAGATGCTACAGAAGAAAGTGCACATCCCTACTGTTATGCCATTGCTGTTATTCTAAAGTGAAAGATAAACTCCCTCACTGGCTACAATTGAATGTCAATATTTATATTTCAAGGAACTGAGAAGAGGCAGGAGGAAGCATACTTCATTACACTTCTGGGTGAAAGACACTATTAACATTTGAGTAATGGAGTGTTTGCAGTGGCCCAACATTGTCATCACTGATGGCAAGTGGAATTCCTTGGGGCTGAACATATCATTTAACAATTCTTGTCTGTCTGGGACTCTATCCTGTGGTTTTCACCATGATGCTATCTTTCAGCTACAACATGACCTCTGTGGAACACTACAGAAAGTTACTGATGAAAGTCTCCATCCAACAGATGATTCCTATTACCAGGCTGTTTATTTAGGCAATACTCGTACCATTCTTGGTCCTTCCTAAGATGAGAGCACCCTTTCTGCAAAACATTATCTAAGGACCACCCTGATGGCTCAAAAATTGAAGGACTGTGGAAACTGAATCAGTAAACAAGCCAAGATAGTTACAGAATTCATTTGTAACTCACAGAAACATGTAACAGGAGGGACCTCAGGAGGTCCTTTGGTCTATTCCCTGTTCAAAGCAGAGGTAGATCTGATATGGGATCAGGTTGTTCAAAGGGCTTGGCCGCAGCAACAGCTTGAGACTGTTCCTGAGATGAGGGAAGGAACAGAGGTGAAATCTGGCCATACGATGATGAGTCCCCAGAACATAAGGTGGTTTCAAAAGATATGACCTAATGACTGGCAGGCTTTCAACGATATGATGGTTCATTTTAGGAAGATGTAAAAATCTGTTGACCATCATAACCTTTTGGAGATGGTAACATGAATAAGCAGGAAAAGAACTGCATTTCTAAGCTGTGAGCTTCCCTCTGGTCTGCCTTCAGTCCCATCAATTGCACTACAACCAAAAGGCAATTTCTGGCAAGCACTTCCAGCTGGGGCCCCCCTGTCACAGGAACAGCAAATACTTCAAAATTTGTGTGATATAGATCAATTTTAGGGCATGAACAAAGACTCCACATTATTCTTTACACAGCCTAAACCACATCAGCCAGAACTACCCTTGGGTATACAATAGCAGAAATTGGGGTTTTGCCTATGCCACTGACTGGACAACATTCTCTTGCATGTTTACAATGCAAAAAAGTGCAAGAGCTTATTTCTCTGAATGAACACTATTTACTTACCACTATTTGGCCTATAGTCTTCCAGGTTCTTAGAAAAGCTATGTCAGGCAAAGGAGGACAGTTCAGTCAGATTCAGGATTTGTGTTAAACGATCAAGTATGAGTCTCCAGTGGCTCCTCTGAAAGGGAAGTTGATGGCTATTTGTTTTCTAGAATCAATAACTTAGACTGAGAGAGAAGCACAGAGTGGTTACATGTCTAGGCACAAGGGTCTCCAGAGGAACATGTAGCAATATAGGCAATCAAATCAAAATTACACTATATAGAGAGGGGAGAGTAACAGCACAAGTTATACCTGGGAATAATAAGTGGTTCTAGGTCTCCCAGTTCTCTCAGGAGGTCTTCACCTGAATCTAAACTTCACAGCTGGGAAAAATTAACTCTCTTATTTCTCAGAGAACACAGTAGAACTATATTACTTACTGCACTACTTATGTCTGCTTTCTCCTTGCTTTTCTGCATCCTTCCTTCTATAAAGATATTTTACTTTGCTACCCTTCTCAGTCCCCTCAGTGACTACTGTTTAGCCCTTAGCCTGTCTAAAGCCTCTTTTGCATCACTTCAAACATAGTTCCACACTTCTGTGCACACTGGGAATGTTGTGGCAATTCCCTCCTTTCCCAGACCAATGAAGACTGCTCCAATTTCTGAGCCTGGAAGAAGAATTGGGGTCTTAAAGTAGGAGAGACAGAAATGTTTGCAGAGCCTGGCGGAAGGAATTCCCAGTTTCAACCCTTTCAACTCCTAGAAGCAAGCTGCTTTACATGTTACATCCTCTACCCATTTCCAAGTGAATCTTGAAGAAAGCTTTCAGTTTCCAAACATGAAAGGCCATAGATTAGAATATAAAGACTGCATGCAGGAAAGCATGTGCACCCGTGTATGTGCATCTGTAAATATAAGAACACCACTGCATACATGTGAGAAAGTGATGGTCTGAGAATGGAGCACAAGGAGGCCTTGGGGGAACAGTTACTTTATTTTCACTGGATGACAGACTGTGAACAATTGCTGGGCGAAGCTGAACATGAAAATCAAGCGCTTATGTAAGGGAAAAAGATATTTTTTTCTTTTTTTTTTAATCTACTTGGATATAGGCCTTTGTTACACAAGCTAGAAAAAATAAGAGTAAGAAGCATAAAACAGGATTTTATTGAAAGATATGTTCAGGGCTGATTTGTTGTTTACACTGAAATACTTAAGAGTGACCCTTTATGTCTAAGGATTTGAACTCTTCAAGCTATTTATTAGATGAAATGAGAAAGGAAATCTCAGTTTGTGAGAGAGGGATAGTGCTAATTGGAAAAGATCATACACTTGTGCATTTGCTATTGCTTCTTTATTCAAGTGACCGCTTAATTTTTGTTACTGTGTTATATTATTATAATACCTATCTCAGCACTCTCTCTCCTTTCAATGAAGATGAGTTACTATTCTTAGCTTTACTAACAAGATGGTTCATTTACTTGTTCATTCACTATGGTTTATCTAGATCCTTATAAGTGAAGCAAGAACAGTCAGCAGTAGAGGAACCCTTTTTCTGCTTTGGGCCAAGCAATCTCTAAAACCCATCTCCTAAAACACCTTAAAATTGATCGCATCTGCAGTTCTCATCACTAATAATATTAATAATACTAACAAAAGACGCTGGGTTTACTTCCATGACTGTTTGTTTATCCATCCAACAGAACCTGCACCACTCTGGAGCTGCAAATGCTCCTTCGTGCTTTGCTTGCATGGCTCAATCACACCTTGGAAATTTGGTCCTCTAATTTTTTTCTGATTTTCTGTTATTTTTCTACTGTCCACTAAAATCCTGAGCTGAGTAGACACAAAGTATGAATAGAAACAAATTTGTATTCACCTTTAAAAATTTTCAGTAGAGGTTATTTGTATTAGCTCTTTGAAAGAAAGATAGATGAATTAAAAACAACAGCTACTCTAGCACTGAAGCATTGATCGAATTTACAATCAAAAAATTTCCCATATCCATTCTACTAGTAATTTACCCTGTCTCAACCTCTTAAACCACACCCTCCACTTAATAACACTTTTTTTTTTTTTTTTTAACATAAGCAAATGGTTTTTCCCTCAAGTAGCTGCCATCAGTGAACAGCAGCCAGGTGACATACTGCACAAGTGACATACCAATGGTATTTCATGGAGCATTACGTTTAAAGAGATGGTGTGTTTGAAAGCTAAGAAGTAAGACAATCTGTTAATGGCTTACAACTGAACAATTCAGATGAGAACCAAGAGGAGCAGATATACCTGATATAACAACCTTTCTATTAGGGCTTGTCTTAAAATATGTGTTGCACCTTCTCTGAGTTGAAAAAATGCTGTGACTTGCTTTAGCATGAATGGGATAATTTTCAACTATGTATGGGAAGGAGAACATAAATAGTTCAAAACAGTTCAGTGTGGCACTCACTGGTTTACCTCAGCCACAAGACTCTTCTGTCGCATCTCCAGTGACTAGTATAAGACTTTTTTTTTCAACTTCATCTGGCACTTAACAAACCATCTGAATGTTTGCATCTAAGCTCAATATTTCTGTGAAAAGCTTTGATTTTGATGAACATTTTTCAGAAAAATTCAGCAAAAAATTTCTTACTAACTACTTTACATTAATCTTTCAGCCACCCACTATTGATATAATATTACAATAACATATCTCTGAATATCTTTATATAGGAATAATGGCCTTTCAGAGACAAAAGTCAATTCTTGTAGCCTGATTTTCTTTCTGAAACAAAGAAATAATGTAACGAAATTTACCAAACAGTATTCTATGCATTTGATAGACACCACAGTGAAAGCTAAAGAACAACTCAGCTGTCTGTCTTTTGACTGAGAGGTCTACTGCTTGTATGACCTACTGGGTAGAATTTTACAGGCTTTAGATTCGGAAGAAATCTTAATTCTGTTAGATTCAGTGGTCACTTTTTGTTATTCAAGGGTCCAGCATACATCAGTTTCAACCAAGTGTGCTCTGCCAAGAAAGCACTGAATGAGGCATAATTCTCGCTTAAAAGGAGGTTATTACAACATTTTAGCAGTGTTGCTCAAGCAAAAGAGCCATGCAAAGGCAACTCATCTGACAATTCTTCCTTTCTTCTCTCAGCTTATTTTTAATTTGGTCCCCATCCAAATGACAACATTATGATTACAGACTAATATACCATTCAGAAAGCAATTAATGCCAGAGGAAATATTTTCAAACAGCAAGGGTTTTATGAATTTAATCCTGATATACTCATCATCTGCAAATACCTAAAAATACTGAATTATAATAATTCTGCACTGTTGACCTGGCAGGACATTTTATCAATCCTTCCCCCTCTCCTCTCTACAAATATTGCCTTTTATTCTGTTTATTTATTTATTTTTAAAACTGTTAATGATTATACTTGGTTTTATATTAGGAATTTATTTTCTTGGAAAAATTACCATGAGTCACAAAGTAATGTTCTGTTAAATCACATACTGATGGAATATACTCAACAAAGTCTAATTCAGGACTCCCCTTTTTCTATTTCAGTCATTTAGACAAAGGTCCAAGGCCCAGCTTTCATTTTGGTAGAGAATGATGATTAAACCTAGAAATATGAACCTCAGAAACATACAACTGACAGCAACATTAAGATGACCAATAATTCATTACACTGAATGTCCCGTATCCACTTGAAGCCTCCGTCTGTTTATTCATACTTTTCCTTAAAGATGTCACTGATAAACTCAAACCTGTCAGACAAGGCTGTGATCAACTGCATGATAACTACAAATGAGGACTCCCAACATATCAATCCAACAAACTCAGAGCCTGCACTGCATTTATTCAAGTCATGCAGCAAGAACTTTGTGACACACATTCAAAGAAAAATGGATTGAAACCAACTCTCCAGGGTAGCTCAAGACAAATTTTGCCAAAAACTGGTTCAAACAGCTATAGTTCAAACACAAAAGCTTGCTAAACTGCAAAGATAAAAAGACCTATAACAAAGCAAAACTTATAAAATATTTTACATAATCTGATGCAATTTGGAAACATCTGCAGTTTCATTTTGTGTACAGTAATTGCCATTTATATATATTAAAAAAAAAAGCTCTATACAAAGAAGATCACAATGAAATAGTTTCCAAATAGTCACAAAAGCTAAAAACTGAAAATGCAAGCATGAAATGTGAAGAAAATACACTTTTTTAGATATCTGACAAATTTCAAGTTAGGTGTCTTCTCTTCATATTTCACCTCAGCAATCAGAATAAAGCAGCACAGGACTTTTTAGCAGAGAAGCAGCCCGCTGGAGGACCCCTCTCAGCTGCAGACGGCAACATTTCACCAGTGAAACACACCACCAGCTGCTCAGCTGAGAATCACAGGAGATTCTCGATGCTGTTCACTTTCTGACTGAGGATTTCACTCTCCAAAATCATCCCAACTTCTGATTTGGGAAATTTGCACCATCTTTAAATTGCAGCTACTGTTACTATCTATGATTTGGACATTTCAGATTGCTAAGGTTGGTCACTCTTCATATTTTGGCCTAGCTCAATGAATACCTAAGGCAAATTTCAGTGTAAAGGCATAGCTTCATGGATTACTGTCAGTCATCATTTTCCAGCAGTCTTTCACGGTATAAAAAACAAAACAACAAAACAACCCCTCCACATCCATCAAATTCATGACTGAAAATTATCCATTTGAAGTGACAGAACTAGATGAATGTTTTGTCAAAAGCTTTCCTGATTTACTACTCTGGTTTACATCCCCCAGTGTTTCTCCGGGACAAGCAAAGATTCTGTGAGATATCCCTCAGGAAAGATTTTTGAAGGAAGCAACAATAAAATATTTTTAATGGAAAAAGATGAAAGGCACATATGAAAGCCTAGTGTGACATCTGCACAGAGCCCTGCTCTGAATCCTTTTCTCAGCAACACCAACTCTGCTTCCTCAGTCCTCTTCAACCCCACAAGCAGGTCATTATAGTCCATCACATGCCAGCATCAGAGACACAGTAACAGACCACCAAAATGGTCTGCTCCATCCTATCTACAGAGGATTTCCAAAAGACAACACTCACCTTTCGTATTCAGTTACGTTATTGGAGGGGTTATGATAGATATGACTGGAAGCTAGCAGGGAGTTTTCCAGCATTATTGAAAAACTAGATTTGTCAGCTTCAACATTTTTAAATGTAAAAGGAGCCAAACCAAAAATAAATGAGACAAGCAGTTTTTGGAAAAAAAAGGTACTGGAAAACATTTTCCTTAGTGCTACCTTATAAATCATGAAGCAGCTAAAAGAATCAAGGCCTATTGTTGATCTGTTCTTTTTTTTTTTTTTTTAAACTTTATTTTATTTTCATAAATCTTTCACCTTTTTTCGTTTATCTTTTCAACTCTAAGTAAGTTCACTTGTACACAGATATAGTGGCATGTTTTTTCATTACAGTAACATGCACTAATAACTTTGCATTTATAGACTTTTTTATGTTGTACTTGACAATGTTAATCCTCCTCAAATATGATTTTTGGCATGGAATTTCCTCTGTTCCAAAGGGGACACACATAGAGAGTTATCTCCGTGTTCAGTGACTTAACTGCAGCTGAACACTCACCTGCACAAATACAAATAACAATGTGAACAATCATGCTTCACTCCATTCTTACCTTGATATATGATCACAAGCGTTCCTTACCTTTTCCTTTTCATGTTTGCACCCAATTTGGAAAAACACATAGCATTCCTAAACATTCAAGAACACATTCATCCTACTAAGAATCATTAAAATAATTAAAAACAGACACATGCACAACTATGTTATTTATATCCTTTGTCAAGGATACACCAGATTGTATCATATTCACTAAATTGCACAAAGGCATAGGTTTGCTTGCTTTAACAATTTTTAAATGGATTATTTTTTTTAAAAGGGTATTTTTTAACAAAGTGGGAAACTACCTCTCCATATTTAAAATGTTAAAATGCCATCCTTAGGTTCTTTGTCAACCTTTCCCAGTAGTGTTTGCAATTTGATTTTTAATTCTTTGAAATTTATCTTCATTTTCCTTTTAGTTAGAAATTTAAAAGTTTACAATGTTTATCATTTTAGTCAGAATATGTCAATTTATGAAGAGAAATCATAGCATCTGCAACATCCTTACTCTTTGGCAAATAAATGTTATGTGCAAAGTAATTTAAATTAAATGAGCGAACTTAGTTCTAGCAGAACATGTCACATTCTGGGACCCAGAGAACAACTGTCTGATTAAAAGGCCACTAAAATCAATAGAAAGAGTCTCATAAACTGCAAAGAGGCATGGATTCGGACTTCTCTCCTTTGTACATGGAACAGCATAGATAACAATTTTACAAACATACAAATATCCTACTGAAGGGTAGAACAACTACAAATGCGCCTGTAGCTTTACCTGAAAGTGTCATTTCTAGCATGCAAACCAAGCTTCCTGATTACCGCAGTCAATGCCAGTCTGTGCTTTAAGGTACATTTACAAGAGTAAGTAAGAGCCCCATGGAGAACTCCCTGGACCTGGAGATGTAGCAGGGTGAGTTCCCTCTGCAGCACATGGACGGGATCTTTACCACCCACCCCCGGGTTCTGGGTCGCCCTGGTGCCCTGTGCGTTACACCCTGAGGTCACAAGATACGATTCTCTGTGCGTGCGTTGGAGCCAATAGCTTCAGAAATAATATGATGGTTATGTTATAGTCCGCAAACGGTGGAGAGATTAAGAGAGGCTGAAGGTCAGTGTTACCTGCCTCAGGTGGTTCACATGAGCATGCAAGTATGGACAGAGTGTGTCAAAGCTGAGGCATTTTTGCCCATCTTGTCTTTTAGGTGTGGTTCCTGGAGCGAACTATTCCCAAACTGTGTCCCAGTGCTATCTTGGAGGAAGCAGTCCAAAACAGGGACAGGGAGGAAGGCAGCAGTTAAAAATTATGGCAGACCAAAGGTCTAGCACTTGGTCTTGCTCCCCAGTTCTCTTTTATTGAGCAGTATTGACAGACCCAGGGTAGATAGTGCCTCCTTTTATTAATTCCAGTTGTGGTGACAGCTAGTTCATTCCTCTTTATTTAGAGCTAGAAAAAAATTAGTCTAAAAGAGCAAGTTTTTATTAAAATCTAAAATGTGTTCAATTAAATGTAAGATGTGGTATTGTTGTTTAAATGTACCATTTGCCCGCTCAGTCTTTAAATACTAAAAAGTCAAATCCAACAGTTACGTTACTTCTTTGTGCTTCTTCACAACAAAATTTCTTTGTTTCATTTGACACCATCTTTTTCTAAAAATGGAGTCTGAGAAAACTGAAATTCTGTAAGTTAGGAAACAAAATAATTATCTGTCTGTTTTCCAAGGCAATAATCCAAGTCCCACATGGCTAATAATGAAGCACTTAGCACAGTAGATGGTTGAATCATTATCTCACAAATATAATGTTCTAATGGTGTTATTACTCACATAAGTAACTATGAGAAAAAAAGGTCTGCAAATTATTTCATAACTAAGAATTATGAATTCAGAACTGAAATCCCTAGATGTGAATCGACTATATGGTTGAGGTTCTCTGTAGTCCAAAAGACAATGATCCTATCAAGTACTCCGAATTCAGATGAAATTTATAATCACCACTTTGTTGAATGACACATTACCCTCAGAAGGTTTGTAAAATTGAGCAACTCCAGACTTGAACTCAAATACTGATACAGCGTAGCAAAACAACTGATCAAACATATACCGGGACTGGCTATTCACAGGTTTAAAGTTACATATATGATTTAAGTGATCTTTTGCTTCTGATCAGTAAGAAGGACCGAATTAACACAAATCAAAATAGACCTCCTTCTGTATTTACATTAATTTCATTTTAATGGGTTGAGCTTTTCAGCCTGCTCTTCAAAGCTACTTAGGAAGTTCATTAATAATTAGCAGACTTGACAACTGACTGAGGGAGAAAGACACCATAATATGGGAAGAGAAGGAGCTGGAGGATGGCCGCCTGTTTAATGTTCAGATAATTAAGAATGTTGGACAGAAGAATATCTGCTTGATTTACTCCTTCTTTTGAAGTCTCCAAGTAAATTATGGTTACCGTAGACCAGTTTTGACAGTGAAAAATATATTTCCTTTCAGAAAATATGAAGAATTAATCTATTGTTCCAATGCTGGAATGCTGAATGAAACTAAGTGGTAACAATTCCAGAAAACAAAATATTGAGGGATAAACTTCCCAATAGCAGATTATTTAACTGGGGTCTTTTTAAACTTTCATACATTGCTTATGTTCTTCTTGCTTCTTATAGTTCTTCTTTATATAGAAAAAGAAATTAAAATGAAATATTATTTTCTAGCCTTGACATCAACAGTGTAATTCAAATTGTTTTCAGTGTGCTGGATTTTAGTAAGAGTTCCTTTTTAATCTCACATTTTTACTTATCTACAAGATAAGTTGGCTGGAAAAAGAAGATTACTCCCTTTTCTCTTGCTTGTCAGTCAAAATGCAGTTGAGAAATGCTGTAAACTAGAAAAGATCTACAAAGTTTTAGTGACTTCGAAGACAAGCTACAAAAGGACATTTTGCCTTCAGCAAAGATTGCACCTGAGTTTTATTTTCCCTGAGCTAAGCATACCAGACTCCCACGCTCCGCCAGAATTTACAAACACTCGCACTCTTCCATGAGAATGAAACGTGTTTCTTAGCACCACCTTCGAGCAGCTGCCGCAGATGCTGGCGGGAGGACACGGTACCTCTCCCCGCTGCCCGGTCCCGCTGTGGCAGGCCTCCATCTGCGAGACGCGCGCCCGGGCACCCGCTGCCCCAGCCAGGTGTTGCCATTGCGCGCTGCAGCTGCCACCTGCGAAACCAGCTAAAAGCCAAAAACACTCCAGCAAAGTGGGAAACCGGTTGGCAGGTTGCCAGAGGCGGAGGGGTGGATTAAAACTCCGGCACAAAAGCTGACGGAAAAAAAAAAAAAAAAAAAAAAAAAAATCCAAACAAAAAAAACCCGCACATGAAACACGGTAGCAAGGAGATAAACAGAGACTTTCAGCATGCGGAAGGGATGAGGAGCTCAGCGGGTTTCTTTCACCTCAAGCAACATTTCTGCTTTTGCTAGAACCAGTTTAATAACTTCTCACCATAGCTCCAGGGAATGGGAAAACTTGATCCAGCCTTCTGTCTTTACAGGAACACAGATGGGAAAATTCTAGAATCAGAGTGAATTTCTGGAAGATAGTGGGGCAGGGTAAATATTCCCCATGCCCCATGGACATTAGGAACTCTTGAAATAAGACTAAAATGGGATTTAAGTGGTGCACAGGTTCTGTGCTAGCACTGCACGTATAGGCAATTTCAGTTTCCTTGAGAAGGGGAGTGCATTCAAAAGTACCAATGAGCAGTTGAAATACTGATGGATGCAGACAGCCCAAGCTCCACAAGAATTTAGAGAGGGGAAAAGTCACATGTGATAAGAAAAAACCCAAACAAACACAGGGTCTACAATCAATTACCTTTTCAAACTAAATAGCAGAATTAACGGGACAAATCTGCAGCAGATACAAGCAAAGAACAGGCCAAATCCATCTTGATTTCCAACAGCTAAACATGTGTCCCAAGAATAAATATTCTATCTGTTCTGTCCACCCTTGCCAATTACTGTCCAATAATTTTTAAATAAAATCTTCACACAAACTTATCACTGCTTGATGGAAAGGAGTTAACAATTTACTACCTAACATTAATATTAAAAAGGGGATGAGCTGGTACATCATTGTTGTGTAGCTGTTTATCTCTGGTGTACAGGGAAATCAAGTCAACTTTAAATAACTGAGATATTATTATAAACTATATTTGTCATTAAAATAAGCTAGTGTTGACAGTCACCACCATTTCTGGTAACTAGTTTCTAGATTTACAGTAGTGTTGTAAAACATGGAAGCTAAAATCAGTTGACTTTTCCCCCACGGTTCTGGAATCAGATCACCGGTTTTCTGAATTACATTAGACTCTTCTTTTCCAAGTTTTATTTTGGGCTGGTACACTGTGCACAATGTTGTATTATTTAATAGTGGAATGCTAATGTCATTCATTACAACTAAAAATAAACATAATCTTGTTACTAAAGTGTGGTTTTACCAGTCCTGGCTTCTTGATTCCTAATTTGGTAATGAAATAGAAAGCAACACTTGAGAATAAAATGTTACCTAATAGCATTTCTTAGAAGTTATGTGAATGTACATGCACATGTGTTCCCGACATTATTAAATCATTGAACTTCTTTTTAAAATCTCTTTAGAGATAAGTGGAAGAAAACCCCTGATTTTCAATGCTTTTATAAGGGCTGAAATTCAATTTGTGAAGTAAAGAAAAGCCTTTATTAATTAATTAAGGCTTTATCAAGAAAAACGATGACATTACTGTTAAATTTTGTAAATAGAATTTATGACTTGGGAAACTGACTTAGAATACTGGAAAAGGAATGTGAATAATTACATAAATTGAAATGTTAGGTAGGAAACAGTTTACTACTGAAGAATATAGTGCAGCAGAGTAACCAATTAAAAAAAGTGTATAGTGTGATGACTACAAGAACCAAAATTTTAAGACGTGTGCTATTTAAATTCCCAGTTTAGATTGAAATATTTGAATATTTGAAAGGCTAAATAAAGAGGCATCCAGCATGAACAGAGCTACCACCAGTTGAAAGGCGGACAATGCAGTGAACATTGAGAAATATTTTATTTGAAGTGGGTATGTATGTTATATATTAAACTATATATAAATGTATTTTGCCACATGAAATTGTACTGTGCCAGATAAGGATATTATTCAGGATGGAATATCTACTCTATATTACCCAAGATTATAATATTAGACAGCTTGAGCAAAATTTGGGAAAAAAATAGGGATCTACACAGGTCTACGCTGCAAAGTAAAGAGGAAGAAGACCACAGATACATTATCATTTTTCTTCTCAGAGAAGAGAGAAGTTAAAAAACCACAGGCAAACCAATGATGTTCCCACTGTCCACTGAACTCTAGAAATCTTTTCTAGGAAAACTACCAACTCTCTGGACACATTTAAGAACCCTAGACTGGACATTTTATATCCAGTATAACTAAGTTTACTATAAGATAGTATAAATCACCTCAGGCATATTTCAGGTACTGTCAGAAAATGTCTTGCTAAACGTGGTTTCTCTTTATTTGGCAGATATGCTCATTAGGCATGTTATTGCTATCCTACTCATTTCAGTGAAACAAACACATTCATAATTCTGCTTTATCCCCACTAACACTTCCAGAGATCATACAGGTATGAAAGTATGATCTATGCTCTTTCCAACCTCACACTTCATCAATCAAATGATTATATTTCAAGTTGTTGTCCTTCCTTTGCAGGGAGGAAAGCTTTTGCTTTAAGGGGTCTGAACCAGTTGAACTGTAAATGAAAGCTCTGTTCACCCATCATTACTAAACATAAAAAACCCAAAACATTATAGTTTGATTTTCAGATCGCAGGGCAGCTGTTCAGACAGCAGAAAGCCACATTTCTTTTCAGAAAGCCTTCTAGTAACAGCATAGCAAACAGAATAACCACCACATGCAATAATACAATTACAGAGGTCCCTATATTGTAGAGATAGATGGTGAATGGCAGTTACTGCCAGGACTGGTACATCTCCATAATCACGAATAGGAACTATTAGAAACTCTATCATCACAAGTCAGACTGATATGCAAAGGGGGTAAGATATACACTTGGACACACAGGAGAAGCCTGACAGCTTCAACAGAGGTCAGAGAAATCACAGAAGCAGGATCCTTTATAAGTAGGCCAATGCTGTTTGGACCTTGCAAATTTTGAGGAAGGCTATTTTTGGCTCAAACCAGAAAAATGCAGAAAAATACAAATGGTATTACTTAAGTGAACGGAACTTTCCCCGCTCCCTCCCAACGGGGGCAGGATGAAGGCAGAGGTAAGTAGGTCTTTTATACAATTTACCCATACCCAGTACTGAAAGGGGAATAGAGGAGCAAAACCCCTAGATTTTCTGTTGATTTCAAACAAAAAGAGAGTTTGTCAGCAATAGAATCATGGATAAAGTTCACTGTAACAGAAAATGACTACGGTAGTAATGGCAAATTATCTTACCAGTAAAGTTGATGGGCTACTTGGATGCTCTGAAGAGAACGATTCAGTAGGAATTTCACTAGAGGGCTTTCAAGACTCCACTCAAACTTTAGCACCTTAACATATAAATTAATAAGAAGAATCACTTGTATGATGACTTTATTATCTTTCCTTCATAACACAATTAATCAGGAAGGACCCAGTTCTTAGTTTGAAGGAAGCAGTCTGACACATGGAGAATGCCCTAGCAATGTAATGATCAAATAAACTTCAAGACACAAGTGTCTGCCACCATCTGTAAGAGAGGCAGATATCATCCTGATCCTGGCTGTGTTAACATATATGTAAATATGTAGCTTTTCTTCCCCTGATTAAAACTACCAATGTTATATTTACATTTTTATCTAATTACCTGGTTTGTAAAATAAACTTATTTGAGAAACAAAAGCTGTGGAAGGTCACATAAATGCCCTACTGGGTGAATGCTTTAAAACTGTGCAGGTTCCACTGCTTCATGGTATTGGATTACATAAATATATTCAAACATGTATACATATATATCTATCTAGATATGTGTATATATGTGCATGCATTTATACAAATATATATTTTAAAACACACAAAAAAAAAAACCCTGACAAACTCTGAAACATGGAATAGTAAGCAATCCATGTGCACAGTGTTACAAAGTGAGGGGATAAAGCTTTCAAAAGTTCCTCCTTAACTGCATCTCAGGATCTACTCAACCACAAAGTGATTGCTTTGCAAGCAGTGGGCCCATAACTTGTAAAACATAAATTTCCAGTGAAATGCAATGGACATCTATAAAGAGACAATTCTATGCCCTAATTGCCATGATTACTCTGTGCTGACAATGATTTTCCCTGTGTATGTGGTATTAAGAAAACCGTGACTTGTTGCAACACCACTTGCTTCCTTCACTGCCATGAAGCCCTGCCACCACCAGCCCCTGGTTTGGTCATCATAGCAGAATTTCTCTTGTTCAGATGCATTTTTTATTTTTCTTTGTTATTTGAAAATACTTTATTGTATACAGAAAAGTTCAATCAGCATGCCAAAACAACTACATTCTCTTGAGTGGAAAACAGTCTAAACCTCATCCGTGTTGTTAATTCAATCACTGCATCAGCTGACTGGCCTTTCTTATTTATTCCTCTTACAATGTATCAATCAAACAGAAAGAATCAAAAGTATTTAATGAAGTTATTGATCTGGACAGAAGACTCCCTTGGTTATCCATTTCTTTCTTACCTGAACCAGCTGTGGGAGGTATTCTAACAATTCATCATTTGACATATTTTCTATTTGTTGGACTGCTGTTCTGCGAATATCTTGATCTGGAAAACTAGAGCAAAACAAACAGATATCATTAAGAGCTACTGAACCACTGCAACTCTCCTGAGCTCTTACTGATATAAAATGTTAGAAAAACAGGTTTTCTCTCAAAATGGAATAGGAAAAAAAAAATCAATTCATTTGCTTTACTGTAACAAGAGTCAAGAAACACATAGCAGATAGCTTAATTGGATTGACTGTTACTGTGTCATACAGAGAAAAGAACCCCAAACCCTGATCTTCAAATACCTTTTTAAATTTGAACTGTCATGTACTGTAGTTTACTGAAATATGAAGCAAATTATGGACTTTCTCTTGCTGCTCTTACTTACCAGAAATAGGAAATTTCTGTGCCATGGGAACTTTTAACAGTCAATTGAAGACTTCTTTTGTTTTGAGCAACAACACAAAAGCTTGAAATTTCCCGCACAAAAAGGGTTCATTTCAGATAATTTATTTCAATGTCAGCTCTTCTGATTTGTACCATAAGACAATAAAAAATATTTATAAATGGAAGCAATTTTGAGATGGAAAACATGTTTTGTTTTTAATTTTTCTAAAGGAAAATTCAGTAAAAATATCAACACATTCCCCCAGAAAGGCTCAAAGTCAGTGAAGCAGCCATTTCTGAATGAAAAATATGTAAGCATTCAGCAAAAGCCGTATTCTCAACAAATTCTGGCTGAAACCATAGTGGCTGTAGCCTAATACAGATTTTGTGAAGGAGCTATAACTGTAAAAAGTATAAAAGAGAAAAACATGGTATACCAGCAATGTTAAAAAATGGGAAAGAAGACTGGATAATATAGCCAGTCAAAACATTTTTCTTTAAAAAAGTGAAAGAATGAAATTTTGATGTAACCTGTTGGATCAAAACTGACTCTTAACAGAACATTTTCTCTCTGAAAGACAAAAATACAAAAAGTATACAGTGTTTAATTTAATATTTGAAGGCTGGAGAATAATCTTTTGAGGATTTATTTTGAAAAAAAATTTCCACCTTTTCAGGTGTTGCATTTACAACAGGAATCGTGATACATGGAGAATTTCATGTACACTGACATTGACTAACTTGATTCACAGTTAGCTGTTCTGCTACTGTCCCACTTTCACAAGAAATGGAACAGATGTGCTCTTCAGTGTACATCTGCTATGTGGTGTCACCCTTAACTGTCTGTCAGTACTTGAAGCTTGTCCATTGACATCCCGAGAATCTTTTCTGTCTTGAAGCAAACTGGAAATGTTCATACAGACCTTTTAGTCACCAGAGCTTCAAGAGTGGTCATCTTTGCCAAAGGGGCAAAAATGTCTTCAAACAGTACCACAGTCAACTAGATATTACTCAAAAGAGCTGCTGGGCTTTGACCTAGTTCTCTGAGGGAAGTACCTGCTCCACAAAAAAGCAATGAATCCCTCCCCCCTGAACTGATACAGCTATTAGGCTCATTTGAAAATCTCTGATTTGGCAGTCTAGGTATACATAAAAACAATGACTAAAGGACACAGATTATCCTGTTAATTCACCCTGGAGAAAGTCCTTTGAAATCAGAACTGTCATGTATGACAGAAGGTGTCATGGGGAAACCAGTATTACCGCTTTATGAACTCAACACAAAAACAGATTGCTCTCTTCCCAGCTTCCCATCCAGCACCTTTTGCCAACAATATAGCCACTAGAAAAATAAATCAGAAGTGAAACACAGGAGACAGTATCACATTTGCAGCAATGATTCCTCGTTGCTATCAAGAGAGAAAGAGAAGAAATTGTAAAGGTAAGTGCGCAGACGTATAAACTTGAGCTTCTAAGTTCAATAAAATAAGCTGAAGCAAAACAACATGTACACTTTGATCATTGAATTAACTACAGGCCATCAAATAAAAATGTGGATATTTTGAAAAAAAAAGGCCAACAGTTGGATTTACTTGATTGAAAGGCCTGGCTTTCTGTGCTGCAATCAGCTGCCACCTGTAGCACTTTTAAACCCCCTTTTAATAATGGGTCTCAGGTCTGATTTTATTACTTTGTTTGTCTGTTATGGTACATATTTGATGATTTTTTAATACAGTTTATAATTGTTTGTACAATGCTGAGAGGGCCTTGATGGCAAGAGAGTGAATACATTATAAATAAATTATCATGATAGCCCCATATTAGCCTATTTTGCAAGGATTTTTTTTATTATTTATTCCGGGCAACCTATTAGGAATATGAAGTTGTTACTTTAACATTCACATGGATATTTAGAACAAAACATATCTGAAGGAGAAGTGCATATTAAAAAAAAAAATAATCCCTTTCATATCATCTTATCTTCTAATTATGCAATTGCTCTAAAGGCCTGTGTGTCAAGCATGTGCAGATAATATGGAAATTAGTCTTTTCCCTTCCCTTCTCACCTAGTTCAACAGGTTACTGAACAGTGAAATACGCTCTATACAGGCACCAAGTCAAGCAGAAAAATGTTATTACTTAGTTACTGCTTGTCCTTACTAGCAGCCAGCATTTGAATTTATGCAATGTTATGATGAAAGAAACTCCTATATTTTTTCCAGCTAAACAAAGAACAATAAAATTATTTGAATCCCAACCTTTCCAGAATATTCAACAGCTAACATTTGATTTGTTTAGAATTAATTTGCTTTAAGTCAAAACTGGGGCTATATCTGAATTAGCAAAAGTATCTCTAGGAGATGTGATTAGAATAATGATGAGCTCAAATGCATGGGCACTGTGGTGAAAAATCTACAGGTTAGTTTGCTTCAGGAAGCATGTCTCTTGTCATTCTTCTTGAAGGAAATTTTGGTAATTTGTTGGTCTTGGTTACTAAACTCTTTCCTTCAGCTTGAGGCTGAGTTGAATCTTCTGAAAGAATTGGCAGTTAACACGTTCGTTTAACTACCTGACAGTTTATTAAGCCCCAGATGTAATATCCACTGCTTTCTTGAATTTCAGTGTTGGTCAGGGCCACAGGTACAATAAAAAATATTTAACTCTATTTGTTTTACCCCTTACATTTGTATCTGAGCGAACATTTAACATCTCAGAAGCACTAGAACTACAGCATATGCTTATGAATTCAACTAGTATTAGGTGGTGCTTATGGTATTCATGCTTACATACAGTAGTTTATGTGCTAAAAGCCAGTAACAGGGTAAGGTCTAAAAGCAAATTTGAGTAAAAAATTCTACCCTTCACATGCCTGGAAACTATGCCATCTTGTAGTCTGGTAATTAATTAGACCTAGAGGGTTTTTTCCAGTGAATAATCTTTCAAACTTTTGAGTGTTGCATCAAATCAGATTTTAGTAATCCATAAATTAGTCTTGATTAGAGGACACTATTGATTTTTTGGTTCTGTGACTCAATGCAAGAGAAATCACTTTAGGCCTAAGAAAAACAGCTTCATAGTTCAGCTATTAGAGGACAGTTGGTTTCCAGGGCTTGCTATAATGAATATGTAATTATTTACACATACGGAAAACTCTGGAAGCAGAGAAGTGAGACAACTGTATCACAACGAATTCAATATTCCAGTCTTTAAGGGTACTCTCCTAAGAGAGAGAAGCTCATCTGTATCAGAGCTCATCCATATCAGATTAATTTTCAAAGGATTTGAACCACAGATTATCAGGTTCCTGACATGTGGCCTCTAATAATGGCTTCAGAGAGGCAGGAGATTCAGGCACTCCTCTTCCCTAGCTGTTTTATGGTTGTCACCACATCCTCTGAGAATTTATCTAGAAAAAAAAGCAACTTAAAGATTTTTTTTTTTAACAATGCTCATATGACTCCTTCCTTTCACAGTTTCAAAATGGTAATTTGCATCCAGGTTTCCAATTACTTCTAGCAGTATTTTTTTTTTCCCCTCGACAAACAATCTATTGGTCAATAAATAATTAAGTGAATAGAACTACGTTGTTCCTCATTTATTTGCCTGACTGCATTGTAACATATTGTTGCTTTCTTCTTTTGGCCAATTTTATTTGTTCTCTCCTCAAGTAATAAGTACACCACAACAGAGACTGTAACTTCTTACAAGTTTGTTCCAGGTTGACACACTCAGAGACATTTCTGCAGTATTAACAGTATGTAATGATTGTTGTTGAGTCTAGTTCCTAGCAATAGGTCAAACTATGCAGGACTTCAAATTTCCCCTTCACAGCTCATCTTGCAATGTGGATTCTCCTTAAGTTATAAAACTGGTTTTCTTTTATATTTAACCTCAACACCCCTTTTTCTGTTTAGTTCTTCCCTCCCTGCATGATGCCAACATCTAACAGGCACCCATTTTATAACTTCTGTCTAAGTAGCTGTAGGCTATTAGGTCTCCCTTGAGACTTTAAGATGGTTTCTGTAAAAGTTGAATTTTGAGCTGGATGAGAATAGATTACAATTTGCTTTAGAAGTAAGAATAATTTACAGTCTTTGATTCTTTTCATATAGATAGCCAGCAGGGAGCTATTTGTCTAGCTGTACCTTTCAGCTAAATCAGATTCAAACAACAAACTAAGTGCTGGTGAGGTATCCTCTGGATTTGTGAAATTCTCTTGAGATTTTAGCATCTGCCAGTGGTGACTTGATTGTTAATGAGAAATAGATGTGCATTTCATTTTTAACAGTTTTATTATCCTAATTTTATTGCACTGTCTCAAATAACCCTATGCTGGAAGATAATTGTCAGGTAAACAGAACTGTACATTCACTACATTTTCTAGCATGTGAGGATCTCTGTAGAGAACAGCATGGCCTTTCAGGAGCCATCTTTTAAATTAGAGGCTTATAACATGCCACATATTTCTGCAATTCCCTTCACATTTTATGTTCTGTTGCATTTTCAAAAAAGAAAGACCAGTCCCATGAAATGCATGTTATTAAGTCTGGTAGAAACAAGGAAGGCTGAGCTATCAAACCTACTAGAATGAAGATACCAAATGAAAACAAAAAACCTCCTCTAAGTAGTAACGGCTATCATGTCACTGATGGGTGTAACTGGGCCAGCAGAGAAAGAATGGAAGAACTGTTTAAAAGAATAGACAGATAAGTTTTGGCTGGCAGTTTACATACTTTAGAAGTAATTAGACATGGAGAATAAAATAATGATTAATGAATTCCTTTAGTTTTAGCACACAGATAACCTTAGCAGGGCTTATTTGCTTTCCGTTGGTGATTTTTTTCAGTCCTTTGAAGGCTTCTAAAAAAAACCACTGTGTGACTGTATGAAGATTAGAAAATGGCAAGGACTGAAAACAAGTACAGAAAGATAACAAATACTATCAGTACAAAGGACAGTGGATTTTCAAACTTTTCTGTTGAAAAAGAGTAATATATTCACTCTTCACTGTGGTAAGACATGTGAACCCTCCCCATCCCCACACACTGCAATGCTCATGGTCAGATACACTAGCTGTTGCTTCAGCTGGTTGACTGGCAGATGGATCTGTAGAATTTACTCACTGAAAATACACTTTAAGTAATGCTTACCTAGAATTTCTACAAGAAATTCTTACTAAAACAACTAGTAATAAATTTAAGATGTCATAGAGACCATACGATGAACCATATCCTGGGAAAGAAATTAACAAAAAGCAGTTTTCCATTTGAAACCTGTATGATCTAGGAGGTTCTTCCCACCCCAGAGACAAACTTTGTTTTCTGTTACATTAAAACAAAAGAAAGAACACTGAAAACTTGATTATTTACAGATTTAGCCTCCTGATTAGATTGCACTTTTATGTACAGAAAGCATGCCATATCCTACTTAGTTGTCCATTGTTAGTTTTCCTACTATGATGTCTGTTATAGTATCTTCATATTTATTGCCAAGAATAAATATGGTTAAAGGCAGTGGGGAAAAAAAAAAAAAAAAAGTAATCAATCATATTCTGATGCTTAAAATGAAGACTTGTCTGTTCCTAACAATGCATACATCCTAGATATCACTAAATTTTATATACATTATGGCGAAGCAGTTTTAAAGTTTTATCAGTAGTGCATTCTGTAGAAAGTATCAAATTAATTATAGACTGTTGCTTTGTTCTTATCTTATTTCTTTGCATAAGACCTTGTTTGCTCTCCACATTGATATACAACTACAGATATTTAAACCACGTAAGATGAAAACAGGCAAGATATGTTCTAGCTGTATCTGTTTGATAAATACTCTGTTGGGCATTCCATCATGGACTCTCAAGGAACAGTTTAAGTTCTGCTTTTATTAAAACAATGACAATCTGATTCAAAAATTCTAAATCAATTTGGCATTCAAAGGTGTAAGAATGAAGTCTGGCTTCCAGCGATCACATTTTATTATAATTATTAGAAAGTGCATCTTGCATATATTAGTATATATCCTAACCTCTGAAACTCAATAGCTACTCTGCTGCATAACATGAAAATCAACAATAATTCTTGGTGAATCAAAGGCTGAGGGATGCTATAACCAAGAGGGCATCTTCTCTGGTCAAGGAGAGGTAGGAGTAGTTTTATCTTCACCTTCTTTGTCTGTTCCATACAGGGAATTAAGTAAGGTAGTGCAAAACCCCTTTGATACTTTAATGTCTGATCTCAAAATCCTGTGATTTGGCGCATGGTTTTAAAGGAATATGCTTTCCTGTGCACTTGCTCTGACAGAGTTAGAATTTAGCAGGAAGTTTCTAGGAAAAATTGTTAAGCCTACCATGGAGGCTATGTCTTCACCTTCATTGTCTACATCAAAAAGTTCTCTTTTCAGAATGGCTGCAGCCATGCACAATGCTGGAAAATTACATACCACCTTCTTTGGTGGCTATTTTCTGATTCTAGCTCTATTTCCAGATTCTTAGCCATGATAACCCACAGGGACGCAAGTGTACTCTGGATGTGCCAGAAAAAAAAAACATTCTGCTATTTGGGTTAATGAATATATTTGGGTTTTCATTTTTGAGAATTTGAATAGCAAGATAACCTAAGTACAGCTGTTCTATACATACACAAAACAATGGCATGTTAGCAACACATCATAATTGATGGAATTTCTAACTTTGCCTTTGGTTTCTTTCTGTCATCAAGAAAATTCTCTGAATAAACAAGTACACTGGAGTCATTTCCCTGGCTAGTATGCCATGCAGTGTAGATACAGTTATAGAAAGCTCTAACTTCACTAAAGTCTGGCTTTTTACCAAACTCAACAAGTGAAGTCAATGGTAAAATTCACAGGGCACCAAAAAGCAGTATCGAGTAGGAGGGATCAGCTCTATAACTCGCCTTAGGGAAAATTTTGTTTTTCAGGCAATGGCTTATAATCATCCTTCCCTGAAATTAGAGGTAAAACTAAGAGTGTAAAATCTTATTCTACACTTCCCCCTGCCATCCTCTCTGTCCCATATTTATTGATTAAAAAATCATTCATTGTTTTTTAAATTGTTTTTTTAAGCTTTGGCTTCTGAGACTTTAAGAATCAATGCACTTGCTGCAAGTACTGGATGCAGGGTTGCTGCTGAATTTATCTGTGAAATGTACCATGATTTTGTTTCCAATTTATGAACGTTCTTCCTTTCCACTGCATAAATGAGTATGTTATCATTTGGCTGCCTTGAGATATGCCTGCAAAGTGGAAGAGCATAAGCAAGAGAGACATGCTCAAAGAACAAGAAACATCTATTAAATTGCACATTTAACTGTGTAGTGAACAAAACAATGTAGAAGTTTCAGAAAGCTGCAAAGAGCATTCTAAGATGTGCAGTAACAGAGCTTGATCTGATGGGCCATGATACCTCTCCTTAAACTCTGTGATGCTGTTTTCTAACTCAGGCAGTGAGGAAGTGCCTCCAATGATCTTCATTTCTTTATCCTTGCAAATGCGAGCTTGAGTTTAATCATCAGGATGGATGCTGCTGTTTTGCTCTGAGAAGGACAATTGAAAGTCCTCAGTCCAAGGCTTGCAAAAGTGACTAGTGTTTTTGAGTATCCTCTCTAAACTGTATGTAGAGTAAGCACATGCCTGCAGGAGAAATTCAGGTTCTCTTTAAGACAGTGCAAACTGAAGTTCCAGCAAAGGAAGCATCCAAAAATCAGAGTGATTGGAAACTCTTGGTCTCTTTTACGGTACTGCTAACAATGTGGAAAACTATGTTACATAGAAATGATACAACATAGAGCTGAACTGTGAAGTTGCTTAGTAGGGGATGTCCTGGAAGCTGAATGTTTATGTGGAATCAATTTTTATTTGGAAAAAATCACAAAACAATAGTGCAAGATGTCTCTTAAACCAGAAAATTATGTTTTAGGAAGTCTTTGAGCTGCAGATTACTGGAAGTTGGGAGAGTAGAAGAGTGCCATTATGTTTGGCTCATTCTCATTGTCTCCCTTAGGGATCTGTTGTTGGTCACCATTGGAGACAGGATGCACTAGACTGACTTTTGGGCTGATTTAGTGCAGCTGTTCCTGCATTCTTTCCTTATGTTAACAATACATGGAGACAAAGATCAGCTCTAATTTATTTTACTTACCTATGATTTGATACTGATGGTAACATAAGTCCTTAAAATAGACATGAATATATAAAGAACATTTATTTTATATTCTGCTCATGTTTTATATGAACTTGGATCTTTCAGCTGTGTCTCAGCAATCACAAGAAATCAGAGAGCTGTTTTGTGGATGATAGAAGTGAAGAACTGAGTTGATGAATTGTCAGTGCCAAACATAATACAGGACAGAGTTGAATGAACCTTCAAAAACAGCTCAGTTACAGAGCCTACAATCCAGAGTCAGTGAAGGTAATGGTGAAGGAAAGTTGGATCCTATCCAGTTTTACTTTACTTTTCAGAATTATTAAAATCTGAGAAAAAGAGAACCAAGAGAAGAAACTTCAGAAATCCATTTATATGGAAAGTACTCCCTCTCCTTCAACCCACTCTCAATTTGCATATACGTGTCTCTAAGCAGTCAAATCATGCGACCTAGACATCTCTGAAATTAGACATCTCTAAGGAAATGTAATCCCTCTGTTTCTGAAGGTTAGCTTCCCAGTTGATGCAACTACAAAATACTGTGGATATGTGAAAGACAGATTTTTTTTTTTTTTAAAGAGGATTTGTACTGTGATCCAGAACTTCTTTCTGTAGTGTTAGCATGAATTAAAAAAAAAAAAAAAAAAAAAAAGGATTGATATTATCTTTTGTGAGAAACAAGCTAAAGGGACAAACTAGCTAAGAGCCTGATCAGAAGTACTTGTTCTTTGGCACGACTGGAGGTGCCAGCCACTCCCAGCGGTGGCACCAGGAGAGACAAACTGATGACATCTTCCCATCTTTTCATGCCAGAAATCTTTGTGATAGCCAGAAGGAACAGTGTGTACACTGCATCCACTACACACTGAGCAGCTCTGTGACAGGCTGAGTCATATCAAATATCCTGTGAAGCACCTGGCAGGACTGATATTCCGCACCACACCCTGGTGCACAGTCGCATCTTCAAAGAACAATCAAGCTCTTCATTTGCAGAAATGCCACCCATACACAGAAACAAAATTTAAGAACAGGTCTGATCTGAAAGCCTGGCATGCTCTGACAAACCATCTCAAAATGTCTTCCTGCTTTGGGGTGTGGAAGACAACATACTGCCCATACACTCCTTTCTACATGGTTCTTTTATAAATTAGAAATAGATTCTAATAATTTAATAATGGTAAATAAGATAAAGATAATACACTCCAGAACCTGATCTTTCAGGATCTTCGCTTCCATCATTCCCACTAAATGTAAAAAAGACATGTGAAACTGTTAGTAGTTCAGATATAAACCTAAGACACAGGTGTTCTTAGGAAGTTGCATCCAGAGGGAAATAACAGCCAATAGTCAGTTTTATATTATTAAAAAACTACTTTTTAATAATGTTGAGGTGAGTGTATAGCCTTTTCTCAAGTAAAGCTTTAGATGAGGTATTTTTTTTAAAAGGTACTACATGAAACTGAGATTGCAAAGGTGGTGCAGCTTGCACTTATCCAGACAAGCAAGGGCTTGTTAAACCAAATTTGCTCCACCATTTCATCTGCACATTTTATGTTTTCACAGGTAGGTCACTTAACACAAAATACCTCCCAAGCTTTTGGAGGAAGTGTAACTGCTGAGACTGATTCTGTCTCCTAACATCTGCTATTACCTCACAGGTAAGACTACTGCCAGCACCAAGAAAGACTTCCGACAAACAATCAGCTCCCAGTGTAAGAAGAGGGGGTGGAACATAAAGCATCACAACAGAATTTATTCAAATTGTGGGGAACTGACTTCAAAGTTTCATCCTATCTACTTCAGAAAGATAGGTTACAGGTGAGACTGTACATATTTACATGGTATCATAATCTAGAAGCGTATTTCAGTCTTCCTTATCTCCCACTAGTCACTTCATGTCTATACAGTAGTTTGACGATATGAAGTGCTATGTAAGCGCTAACTATTTGACTGATCGCCTGTTACCAGAAACTGACTGAATCCGCTACAGAGAATGAAATACTCTTTTCATTATCCTGAGAAATAAAAAACCTTCTCAGTGAAGAATGTGGGGCCGGCACATTCAACTCAAGGTCATCACAAGAGTTGCAACTGTATTTCGCTTTGACACAGGGACAGAACCAAAAGCACAGTCAGTGAACCAAAGCATGATACTGTGCTGAGCAAACTGAAGTGCTGAATTAATCAGCACGTGATCATTCTGTTTATTGTTATTTTCCTACTTGGTTAATTTTCCTTTACCTGAAAGTCAGAAGCCCAAGTGCCTCCAGAGGGTCAGAAAATCTCCATCTCCTCAACACAGCATACATTTCTGATATGGTTGTTCGATCCCAACTGGGTGCACTGCCCAGTACCAGAGGAAGGGAGCAATTTTGATCATTGCAATAGTAACGATAAAACCATAAGATTCTTCTCTGTTGCTCCGAGAGTCTGGAAGAGAAGATTAGAAATTCAGTTTGGAATTAAAACCACCTGAAGCTTTCTGTAGCAACAAACTTTATTGTACAGAGGGGCCAAGTCATACAGTACACTGCTTTTTGGCCAAGTACACTTTTTCCTTGGGGTAGGATATAATTTTCTGCAGACCAGCTTTTATAGGAAAAGTGGTACTTATACTCTGGATCTGTCAGCCTTGGGTCATATAAAAATGAAGTGTCAAAAGACACACATACATGGTTATTTCACTTCCCAAGCACTCTCATTTTTCTTCTCCACTGTCTCTGTTGTTGGTGTTGTTTGCACTGAGTTTTTCTGACAGAGACAAAGAAGGTGCAGTTATCACCAGATAAATTGTTGTTACATCCATCTGCTACATATCGTCTCTAACTACCATAACAACTACACACACACCACTGGTAGACATAGGTTTCATTCCTGCCCTTGCTTTGACTGTTTAATGCAGGTGTGTCTACTGTTAGTGTATTTGCATTTAAAGTAGGGATTAGGCACATCCATGCACATATACAAGAACATGAGCATGCACACACAATGTGATTATCCCTGGCACTGGTATGAGTTTGGAAAAGGGAAGGAAAGCTCCCAGCAACTTCTACACCTGTTCTCAAGGCCTAACACATCATGCTTCACTGTACTCACTTACAAAAGTAGATGCAATACCAAATTCCTCATAAAGATATTAGATATTTAAATGGCATGTTGATAAAATGTTCAGTCAATCAACACCATATTTCACCACAGTGAGAAATGCCTCCGAATAATTTTTGCTATATGTCCTCTGATATGTCCTCTGATTTGTCAGATGTCTTTGACTCATACATATTAAATCCTAGGTTCTGATGCCATCAGAAAACAGAAAAATAAATTCCCCATGAGAGAGAAGCTCAGGCCATTTCCTTAATTTGATATCAGAGCCTTCAAAAGCAAGCTTTGAGAGGGCAAACTGATCTCCAGTTCACACAAATCACTACTGAAACCAAGTGGAACATCGGTTTTCTTGGACATACTTGACCAGATTGGTGATCCATCTACTTAACATAAAGTAACCGTGACTTTAAACAGATCTAGATATTTCAGAGCAAGGTGTGTGAAAACTTGTAGAAGGCAGTAAGTAAATAGCTCTTTCCAGTCAAGTGTTTCATTACTCAGATGTGTTAGCAGGGTTTTAAATCCAAGTGTTTACATTCTTTACAAGGTCTTCTTCCTTCTATTTGCAATGTTTCAGGACATTCTTATCTAAAAAACTATCTTAGCCCCACTCTAACTGTCAAGACTGTGGCTTTCACAACTCACAGCAGTGAGTTCCTTTAGCTCCGTATGCACTAGAGATCCTTCCTTCTTCGCAATTTTGAATTGACAAGCATTTAGGAACAAAGAGTGGTGGTACAAAGATGGACATGTTTTTTGTGGTCACAAGAGTGAATGTTTATTTCTTTCCTTTAGGAAAGTAAGCTCATAAATGTGTGCAGAAGATGAACCTAACTGTGACAGAAATTCTGTCATGACTTTCAGTAGTCATTTCAAGGAAAGTATCATTTTAGTAACTATTTCAAGAAATAGCTTCAGAATTCACAGCATGTCAGTTGTGACAATAGATAGATGTCTTTGTGTTTGCATGAAGAATTCACACACAGAAAAAGAGATAAAGGAAGACCTAAGAGTTTATTGCTTGTCTGGTAATCTTATGCATTCGATGGTATCCAGCAGGACAGTTCAGCTAAAGGACCCCTTTTATATGTTGACTTTAAACAGAGATTTAAGCTTTCAAACAGCATCCTCCAAACTAGACGATCTGTTGTTCAGATTAAAGCAGCTAAAGCCTCTACTGAGCTTGAAAAGGGAGATAAGAAATCAGGCCTTGTATCAGGGTTTCTAAATAACAGATTTATCTGTCTGACTTTACTCCAGAGGAAATGCCATTTTCTCTTTCCATGTTTTAAAGATCAGAGATGAAATTAAAGGTTGAGTGGGGTGGTTTGTTTTTAGGTTTTAAGTGTTTCAGCTGTAAAAAAACTTTACATACACATGTAATAGCGCATTTAAGATAGATGATAAAAGTATTTTGCATACATATAGCATCTGAAGATTGTTATGCTAATAAGGACATTTCTTTGCCTCAATAGGGATAAGATGCTAATAAACACTCTTTATTGATAAAAACACAGTTTATGTTTTATTAGGTAGAGTTATATCTAAATTTCCCTTCATATGACAGCTATATTAACACATATAGCCTTTTACTCAACACAAATAAAAATAAAATATCTTAAAACCTAAATAATTCAGTAGTTTTCAGTTTTAATGTTTTCAATAATCCCTTTAGCTAAATGAAGAAAACAGCTTCTGTGAAAGCTTAGTTAGCTGGTCTTAATTATCACTTTTTTTGTGGTGGTGGGGAAATGGCAAAAATGAGTTTAAATGCTTCTGAGCTGTTCTTGTTGTTCATGTTCAGTATTAAAGCAGAAAAAAACAAAAGGCAAAAAGAGGAAAGAGCAGCAAAGTTTGCAAATGCAAATTTCTGTCCCCCAGCACTGATGATAACCTGCAGAAATGAGAACTTGCAAGTTTCTCTCCTGTGGACAGACTAGCAAAGTGTGAAGCATCACCGCACTTTTTTAGACCTGTTCCAATAGTCATCCAACTGGAAATAGCTTTTCTAATCACAATTCACAGCAACAACACTCTTGTGATCTGGTAGGCAAGCTAGATTCTTACCAGCTAAATGGTAAAAAGGAAAAGAAAAAGGGAAGCTGAAAGAGAGGAAAAAGTGAGGTAGAAGGAAAACAACGAATGAAAGGAAGAAAGATGGAAGAAACAGAACTGTCATCTTCCTGGCTTCAAACCATTCTCTGATCCTTACACTGGGAGCCACTGAGCACAAGCAGGCTGAATCAAGTTTGAAGAGCAGCCATTATCTCAGGTGGCTAGTTTTCTGGGGTTTGTATTTCAAACACAGTAATCCTAAAATGAATCAAAGGCGTACATCTGAAATGTTTTCAGAAGTCAGCCAAAGCAGCTGGAAGTAACTAATGAATTCTCTTGGTTCCCCTTCTCTTGCCTGGTTTGGTGATGACACCAAAGATGACACAGCAGCACACAGTGAGTGTACGGCTGTGAGGAGCTCAAGAGCCATATGGTGAAGTTAATTTCATTCAGTCCCAGTGATCCCTTCACTAGGCAACATCCAAGAAATGTTGGCCATGGGGACCAGTGATCTGAGCCAGTTATCAGAGAGACAGGGGTCCAAGGGTCAGCTACTGGGAAGACTGTATGTCTGGACCAGCTACTGGAGAAACCCATGCCTGTGTAACAGGAAGAGGCCCAAGCACCAGCAACCAAATCTGAGTGTGGTTGTGAACCTGGGGGGCAGCAGCTGGGGAGGAGGGAGAGGTGGGGCCAGCCACTGGGTAGACTGTCTGAGCACAACTACTGGAGCAATCAATATTTTGATACTATATATAAAAAAAATATATGTGTAAGTATGCGTACATATTCCATCTGTAGACTTTGATCTTGATCAGTCAGAGAGAAGGAGCAGAATCAGGCTGTCTGTGCTGTCCGTTTTGTGGCAGTGTTGCATGCTTCTGTATGTGCTGGTAAGGTACTGCTTTCTGCCTGTGTTGATTTGTTGATATTCCTACCAGGAATACACAGTCCATCTCTCTAATGACTGAACATGGGGACAGGGAACCACAACAGCCTTGGATTCATAACACTACTGGATTCAACAGCCAATAAACAAGGACAACAATGTAGCTGTCTGCTTTTAACCATTGTTTCTTCTTTTTTTTACCATAGGGCTAAGAACAGTTTCTGTCCATTCACCTATTCCTTCTGCTTTCATTAGAATGAACGCAAAGATACACACAGCCTGAGAAAGGTTTCTTAGTCTTCTAACCACAGACACCCATTTATTTAAAAATCATATTTGAGGCTTGTAAGCCTGAGGCATCATCATAGAGACACATTACCACTAAAAAGCTATCTAGATTCCTCTCTTTTTCTCGACATCAAAAAAAAAAAAAATAGAAAGAAGGAAGAGATCTTCAGATATGGTAATAATTTGTTTGTATACCACTATGTTGTTACAAATGTTTTTAATGAAAATCTATCATGACTGAGGAAGGTAAAAAGAATTCCTCTGATACAGATACAACAAAAATTACAGGCTGACAGACTCCTCCTGATTAGAATGTACTTAAAGATGGAATTCCTCCATTCGAACCGCAAACATGTTATCACCTTGATGTTTCACTTGGTAGACCAGCTTTGTTCATAAGATAGGATAACAACAAATTGTGGAAAAAATCAGGACTACCACTCTCCTTCTTCCAAGAACATGTTAGTGAACTTACATACTCCAACCTTAACTCCAGCTTTCACTCCAAACTGGTGACTTTCAGTGGTCTCTTCCCTTCATATTCCCACAGAACCCAAAATTGTTGTATTAGGGATAATATAGGGTCTAACCTTGCCAGGTCTTTTTAACACCTCTTTATGATCCTGTTACCCATGAATTTGCATATAGCCTTCATGAATCTGATGATATTGTCTACCTCCACAGCTTTGTGACGGCGGATTTTAAGAGCTCACCACTGATTGTCTTGGGAAGTACTTTCTTCCATTTGTTGACAATTAATCACCTACTTGTTTCATTGAATGTCCCTAATTTGAATATTGTGGGATTTGATGATGCATTCACCTTGTCCACCACCACCATGGTTTTACAAAAATTAATCATATATACATACATACACACACACATTTCCTCTAGTCTTCTCTCCAAACTTAGGAGTTCCAGCCTTTTTAGCTTCTCTTAGTCAAGCAGTTGCTTAAACTCTTTAAACATTTCTGTTGCCTTTCTCTGTACATTTTCCACACCTACTGTGTCCTTCCTGAGTTGTGGAGACAAGAACTATGAAGCATACTCAAAATACAACACATCAAGGTTTTAGACATCAGTGAAATGGCACACACTGGCTTCTTCTCTACACCCTTCCTGGTGATGCTCAATAGTTTTGTGGCAATTTTGGTTGTTGCTGCATATTGTACTCATGAGTTCAGAGAAATAACAGCAGTAATGTCAAGATGTATTCCCTGCATTGTAACTGCCAGTTATGAGTTCAGTGTCATGTACAGATGTTTAGATAATTTTTCTTTAAACATAACTCCTTAAATTTATCCACACTGAGGCTAATCTGACATGTTTTTGACCAGTTTTGTAAGGTCCTTCTGGATCTCCCCTTCATAGAACAGTGTTTGAAAATCTGATAGAGCTCAGTACAATCTACAAACCTGGAGATTTCCCCACCCACTTCCTTCTCTGTGTCATTGATGAAGATACTGAATAAAAGTGGTCCCAACCCTGAGTACTGAAAGATCCTACTGCTGATTCTTCCATTCTGAAAAGCCACCATTAAACATCCAATCTTTCCCTTTAACCAGTCTTCCTCTAAACCCATGGCAACTTAATTTCTTTAACAACCTGATGTGGAACCTCAGCAAAGTATTTTGAACATCCAAATACTTTATGTCCACCAAATTCCCAATATCTGTGCGCCCACTGACAACCTTCTAGGACAGAAACAGGTTGGTGAAGCAGGGTTTCCAGTCACAGAAGCCACAATGGCTCTTTTTTGGACAAATTACTCCATACTTATCTAAATGCTTAATGATCTTATTCCTTCTTACAGAACTCACCATTTTACCATGTATACAGGTCAGATGCATTGGCTTGAAGTTCCCCAAATCAATTCTGGAGCATGTTTTGGAGGTGGAAAATTTGCTGGGACCTTGCCAATGCCCTAGCACAGTGGCTATTCACAATAAAATACTGACCTCCCATTCATATTTAGAAATAAATTTTAAAAGAACCAAATCATAGATCCCATGGTTAATAAAAATATTTCTACATTTCATCCTGCATTTTTTAAAGTTGAAGTAAACACCAAATACATCAGAAAGTTGTCTCATCTTTTTTTTTAAATGAATTGATTCAAAAAACCCCAAACAACCAACATAGAAATCAGCACAGAAAAGTCTTCTTAACAAATAAATCACATCACACTGAGAGGGCTGAACTGGCTTTCAGTTATTTAATTGTTGTACAACCAATACACTTTTTGGCCTTTGATGGAGGATTAATTCACACTATTAACTGTGATTGGTATAATGGCTCTCTGTGAGCACCTGTGTTCCCAATTCCACTCTGATTACATACAAAAGTATTTTATACAGTACTTAATCTTAATTGATAGCATCACATATAACTGAGCATACTAATCTGCCTCAGTATATACACTGTGTTTTAACTTTGTCTTTACTTACCTTCTGTGAAAGCTAAACTTTCCATTGTTCTTTCCTTGCTTATAGCTTGACACATATTGTTTAAATGATCATATGCCGTTTAACTACTATATCTGAAATGTGAGCATCTTATTAATAAAGGAGGCTGATTTTCATAGAAGTCAACCAAAGGTCTTCTTGCTAATACTGATATAGACTTAGGGCATCACCTGAAAATCTTATGTTTTGAATCAAAAATTAGTTTCTCACCTCAAAGACATGAAAAGATATAGTAATAGAAAAACAATCAATTTCTAAACTGGTAAGATACACTGCCACCTCCAGGGGCTTATTGAGGCTTTGCTGTAATCTATTCTCTTATTTAGAGGTGTTACTTCTTGAATCAATCAAGCTAGTCTCCTTCAGAGGAAAATTTTGTTTTTAAAGAATTGGATACATTTAATTGTGATCAATAGAATAAGTACATCAAGACAAGAATCAGCAGGGCTAGCTGGGTACAACTTACAGCAGGAGAGAATGTATCTGCGAAAGTCTTGCAATATGCTTCAGACAGTCTTTGGTTGGCTCCTCAAGATCAGCTCTTCTTTCTTCAGGTTCAGGTTTAATGAACTCCAAATTAGTTTGTGGAAAGTCAATCTTTATTAAAAAAAAAAAAAAAAAAAAAAAGACAGAAGTCCTTTAAGCAATATGTATTCCCAGATACAACTGTCAATAAATGCTATCTTGCATTTGTACAGGAAGCATACAAGATATGAGGGAGGGGATAACTCTTTGAGGATGTTTACTGTATGTAATATATTACTCAAACACGCTGGTGATACACTCAGCCCAAAAATCAGTGGAAGCTTTGTCACTGACCTTCCTGGGAGAATTTAATCCACTGTATTTCAATTTTATTAGAACTGCATGAACTCAAAGCTGAAGTAATTTTTTCTCTTTTTCCTCCTTCCCTGTTTTTTTAATGAGATGGTTCTTAAATGGAAAGATTCCATGTAGATTTTTGTTTTGGTTTGTTTTTTTTTCTGAAAAAGTAGGGATAATTCTTATGTGTAGTTTACCAGTGTAAGTAATGGAAATCAGATACCTGATTTCACATCTGTATGTATAATTTCATATATATTTTACAGCATCTACCAATTTT
The DNA here is from genome assembly GCF_018691265.1 of Tyto alba. Lineage (NCBI taxonomy): Eukaryota > Metazoa > Chordata > Aves > Strigiformes > Tytonidae > Tyto > Tyto alba. The sequence continues at coordinate 13,381,134 of NW_024881295.1, forward strand.
TCATTCTTTAAACTTCCATGTGGGTGTCAGAAATTTAGGATAATGTTTTTAAGATACATAGAAAGAAAACTTTCAACCAAAATTACTAAGTTTGAGATCCGAGTACAGATGTAGATGAAAATCCAGGCTGTTCTTCAAAATTCAGCTCAATTTACACATCACATTCTGCTTTATTAATGCACATTTTAATCTATTATCTATATCTATTTTTTAATATATGTATTTGATATGGATCACTCTTCTAAAGGTTAACAAAGTTACTCCCTACGAAATGTGTCTTGTTGGTCACATCAGAAAACCTATCTTTACGACATTTCCAGCACGTTCACAAATCACGATACTGTCACATGCATGAGAATAACTGAAAATTAGGTGGGGAGAATGAGAGATCCTCCTTCCACTTCTTTCAACAGAGAGACATTATAAATTAATAGCCTTTTACTGCCTCAACTTCCCTTTATTATTAATAGGGAGAGCTATTTTAAGACATTGTCTTTGACTGAACTCCTCAGATTAGAAAATCCCCATTCTCTTCTCTATTGAAAATAGACTATGTTTAGGTCAGCCTCATTTATCTGTATTATCTGCTTGCTTTTACATGTCATTTGTTGACAGCCATTCAGCTTTTTAATATGGAAAACAATTGCCTTTGCCCTTGAAGTATCCAGTTGTTAATTTAACCTGGAAAGGTGACAAAACTCCATGCAGGCCTAACGCATTTTCAATACTGGAAGCACCATTCTGCCCCAAATGAGTGGGTGCTCAGCATGTAGTCATCGAGGGAGACCTATACTGATGCTTATTGACAATTTCTTGTAGCCACTTCCCTTACAAATCCTTTACTCAATCTAATTGCAAACTGCATGTTATATTTATAATGGCATGCAATTCAATAGTATTCAGAACAAAAGTTTAGATTTGAAAAGGCAGCTGTAAGTCAGGTAGCAAGTCATTAATCTGTGTCAAAATTATTTTTGGAGCCAAAATGATAACAACAAATATTACACTACAAAAAACTCTTGTCCTCAGAAATGGCATTTGATATGGAAAATGCCATACATACTTGCCACTGTGCAGAATTATAGACTTCCATCCATTAAGACTAACATGCTCCCTTTGAGTGGCTATGATGGAAATAGGCTTTTTAATTTGTGTTGTCTTGATGAGCTATGAGCTGTGGGAACAACCTTTTTTTTTCTGCTTTGTTAGAAAACAACCCTTTCCTTTGCTTTCTCACCTGCAACGTGACTGAGGTTGGTGTATCAGTACTGCAGATGCCTGGGGTAATCATTGTTGTTGTAAGCGTGCTGTACAACGTCATGCTAAGCAGCAGAGTTCCGTGGATGAGCCGCCTGCAATACACACAGACAGAAATACTGCACCAGTACTGAAGACAAGGTGACCAGGGTTTATTGAAATTACATCAAAGAACATGGAACTGGATAGCTTAAAATACAAGCAAAAGAAGAGCAAGCATTTTACCTTCATGCGGCTGGTACAAATCTGGCCTAGATCAGTAGGGGTTGCATACTGGTGGCCGTACTGCTGCAGTAGTATCTGTGCAGTCACAAGGGATCATGACACAAATCACGCTGCCAAGACATTCTAGGTCAGCTCTGCACTTTACCATTGACTTCTGGTGTGACAAGGGTTGCCATTTAAGCTAGGTGTAAAATAAGGATAATACCATATTTCTACCTCAAGATTTAATTTTAAGGACAAATATGTTAGAGGTTGTAAGTGTCAACACACTGTATAAGGTGGAGGGCAGTATACATTTATTCCACAAAAAGAAGAAACTCATGGCAACCTGCTGCAACCATGAAAGGTTCTTGCAGATTTTATGTGTAGATGGCAGGGAAAAGGGATTATGATATCAGAGTCTCCAAGGAGCTGAAAGGAGTCTGAGTGGGACAGTTTGTACCATATGTGCTGCATCTTGTTTATTACTGGAGCTAAAATAAACTTCCCATCTTATTACAGCAGAAGAGGATGCTGCTATTTAAGGACAGCTCAAGTTACCCTAACTTAACAAAATCAACCTTATGTCCTGAAATCACATAGGAAACTTCCCTTACTACACCCAGCAAGAGGAAATTTTTGCTGCTTGCTCTGTTTGATTTGGAAATACTAGTTCAAAATAAATTGTGTTGTTAGAATCAGTGAAGCCAGAGCAATGGGCACTGGGGGGGGACATTACAACTCCCAAATATCCCCAGATGATGGATTTCTGATTTGTTAATTAGCTTTGGATCACTAAACTATTCAGTCCAAGAGACAAACACATTTTTCTGATGTGAAGGAATGGAAAGTTGGCACACAGTCATACAAACACTTTTTGAAATGCCTCTTGTGTCTAATACGGCTTCTTGATACAGAAGCATCACCAAAGGCTTTATTGGCATTGATTTAGGGCCGCTATCTAAAGTCAACTACCCGATAAGGATGAGCAATGTGGACCTGGAGGCTCACCTACTGGACTAATTGGCAGCTACAATCATTATTACTGTGTTCATTTCTAAATGTATATAATATTAGAATTACGGTTTAGACTGAATATACCAGGCAAATGAGGACAAAATATAGTGTAAAAATAATGTAAGTATTCCCAAACCTGACTTTGTAAGTCTCAGAAACTCAGAGTTGAGGTTAAATTTAAAGGAAATCCAGAGTTGCTAAGATATAAGAAACCCCATATTTTATGGCCCAAGCACTCTTAATTGTACATTGGAATGATACTGTGAAATTATTTTATTATAATTACAAATACTAGAGAATTATAGAAAATTCAAATTAGAGATATAATTTTCAACTGCTAAGTAATGCTAAGCATTGTATAGACATTTACAAGGACCACATCTTCCACCCCCACGGTTTCCAGTTTAGAAAACTTCCACAAAGTTGAAGGTGCCAAATACCACAAATGCAAAATTATCAGCTTATTCCGGACTTTTAAAACAAATTTGCAGTTTCTTCCTGATTCTTTCCTAATTTTTGCACAAAAGCATAAAGTTAAAAAATAAGTTTACATGCAATAATTTTAAGGCAAACAACTACATTTAGGCTAAGATTTGAAAATATTTGCAGGAAGTCAGTTTTGTAAAGAGAGACTGTTTGTATAGAAACACACAAAACTGATAAGCAGTAATCCCAACACACATTTGATAAAGAGTATAGTGGCTGCCCTATATATCCATCAGCTAGTCATATTATAAACCAGCACACTGCAAGACAACTGTCAGAATAGTGAGAGATAATACTAGAAATCAGGAAATAATATAAATTAATCAAATTTGAAATTTACTAAACATCTGTTCACTGACAAGTCTTTAACAACAACAACAAAAAAAAAACCCAAAATTAAGCAGGCCAAATTCCTGAGAATATTTTTAGGTATTGTGTGATTTCAACATGGCCAAGGTATGGAGAAGAGACGACAATAACGAATGCTAAATAATAAGTAATATGCTTCATTTAAACAGTTGGGGGTTTCTTCTATATTTTTATTTATTTCTCATACACTCTGCTGAGTCAGTATTTTTTTTAGAGAAATGAAGTGTTAAAATCTCAGAAAATAGCTACAGCCCTTTGATCTAGCAAGGGACTTTGACATGGTCTTGCCCAAAAGCATGAGAAACTCTTCACACTTTTTGAAACAGATGAAAGGAATTTGTATACTTTATATGTTAAAATAAGTTCAGTTTTTCTTAATCTTCAATTCAAACTAAATATAAAGAATTAAATTATGAAGGAGAAAAGCAACCACACAATGCCAATAATCATTCTGGAAGAGAAAATTGATACCAAATTTACAGAGACAAGTAAATTCAGTCTTTTAAAATAAAGTGTTCTTTTGCCCTAGGTCACTTGATGATCAAGATTCGTAAGTAATATCTGGGAATAACCCAAAACTGATAATTTTAATTTCGTTCTCTTTTTAACATAAGCCACAACCAAACTGAATGGAATTCCTATGTTTTTTAATCAGAGTAAAATGTAATGAAACAGAAATGAGGAACTATTGCTTTTTTAATATTCAAAATGTTGACATTTATTTTCTTTTTCTAATGTTTAACTTTTTTTTTTTTTTTTTTTTTTTTTTAATTTTAACAAGCATCTGAATAGAGAGTCCTTAACTTTGCTGACCTTGAGAAGAATGGCTAAGTGACCAACTGGGACAAGGATTTAAACACAGATGTTTGATGATCCAGGCAAATACCTCAGGGCTACTGGCTTCTTCAAAGATCTTATTTCTATTCTTTCTCCCATAAATTAAATCCTAGACATTAAACTGTTAAGACTTTTTTAGAACTCAAATTCACCTCTGAGGAAAGTTTTCTTTTGAGAAATTGGTATTTTCCAATTTTTTTTGTCAGATCTCTTTAATTTCTTTATATACATTTACAGAGTCTGTTAATTTAGAGACTCTAATACCACATTCTTTGCAATAATACAAGGTATTCTTGACACATTAGCATGACACTACAGGTACAACTGTTTCCTTGGAACATAGTTTCAGGTTCAGAAGTACTCTATTGAAATAAGTCTTGATGTTTAGTTGCATTCTAGCAGTGAGGGGAATGAAGTTGGGTTCATTGCTCAGTTTATTAATGTTTTCTACAAAATTGGTGAGTCAAGAACAACTATTAAACTAAATTTTTAGTGGAGCAGGATATGGCCTCTCAAAGTCCTAATGTTGCTTATCAATTACTTCAACTAACTAACAGCATTACCTGTTAAGAATCACTGATGGTTTTAATCCTCATACTTTCTAAGTAGGTAACCCTTAGAGCTAGTTTACCAAAAAAATATTCATGATCTTCCAAAGAAAAAGAAAAGCAAGCTTGATGAGTGTTCAGATATTTTCAAGTTTCACGTTTCAGAAGAAATTTCAGGGCTATCCTTATTTTTAAACCAGTCTATCAATTGAAATCATGGTGAATGAATAATTCTGTGGAGTTGTTGTTGGTTAAAAGAGGAAAAAGCATTTAAGCTTCTTTGTGTTAGTAATTACTGTAATTGTAAATGACACAGCTATCAGATTAGGGGGTGTTGAACACGCTATTCCTAAATCATTCCTCCCCAACAACTCAACTTGTATTTCTGCTTTGAAGGGTCATTTCGGCAATGATCTCTACAATTATGCAGCAGATGAACGGCAAGTAGCTCTCTATCCCCTTCATTGTGCTGATTGTATGTACCATAGAAGAATGTAGACATTTTTCAGTAAAATTTTTGAAACTGTCTGGGTGACTTGGAGATTTACCAAATGAAAATCAACATGCTTGCTCCAATGGCATACATGAAAGAGTATACACCACAGGGAGCTGAAGGCTTTCAGATCTTCCAAAAATTGTTCCTTTGGGACTTTAATGCTGAAAAATAAGAAAAACCTCTAGTACCACACAGGATGTGAAGAACAGGATTCTCACATATCCCATTTACCTCCAAAGGTGCCTAAGTGTTCTGTTCCCCAATTAAGTTATCATGCCTAATGCTCAGCTTCTGAATGTATTCAGCACATATCAGCTTGCCAGGAATGGGGACATCTTAACACTTCATCTCAAGTTAAATTCTCAGCCAAGATATTCTCTCTATCTATTTTATCCTAAGCACCAGGATGGTAGAAATACTCAATATAAATACAAAGTATGTTTTGTTTAAAAAGACACGCAATGGAAGAGTGAGCGATGTGCTCTTCTTCAGACTATGAAAAAAATCATTGAATAAAATGCCCAATAAATCCTTGGAGCACGGATTTGATTCATGTTTCTTTCCTTCCTTCAAGCTAAGTGCTGTAATCACTAAGTCACAGAAGAATGCTCTCTTTTTTTTGAACACAGTAATCTTGAGTTTTCTTCTGAAAAGAGGGAAAAAGCCTGTAACCCGGTCCAATGTATTTTCCAGTGTTTTAAGCCTCTTACTTTAAAAGTTCAGTGGAAGCCAAGGTCTTTTAAACATTGTAAATTCATACATACAATCAGATTTTCTGGCTTTGTTTTGTTTTCAATTGTGATTTCTACCACACAGAGAAGTAGATTAAGATGTCTCAAGATGAGGAAAGAGACGCGTCTTGGGTTCGGCTGGGAGAGTGTTAATTTTCACAAGAAGCTGGGAAGGACCATAGCCAGGACAGCTGACCCAGACTAGCCAAGGGAATATTGGATACCATATGACATCATTCTCAGTAATTAACTGGGGGAGCTGGTGGTGGTTTGTTGAGGAGGGATCAAGGCTCTGAAACAGGCTGAGCATTGGTTCTGTGTGGATTGGCCAGAGGGCATGCAGGGCTATGGAGTCTAAATAAAAATTAACTATTGTTGTAAAGGCTTGATCTAAATTCAGATGTCTCAGTGTTACCAAAATATATTTAGAGTGTTGCAGAAAATTTACGTTAGATCTCTGTTTGTGCATCAGTGCAGAGACATTCGTGACTACATGCATCTTTAAAACACTGTTACACTGTGTGCTGTGTAGAAAGAAGAGGTTAAAATAGAAGAGAAAGCTTCTAAAGTGGTGTATAGAGGGAAAGGTGCTCATTGTGGTCATCACTAACTGCCCCACTCTGAGCAGAATGAATGGGTGTGAGAACAAAACGCAGACTGAAAAAAACCTAACCACTGTGAAGAAGAGGCTATGCTAAGCAGGATTTTGCAAAGCTACAGGAAAGGGTACAGCAAGGCCTTTCAACAGGCCTAGGAGACTTGATTGTAAGTGTTAAACAGTTACATAATCCAGGTTCAAAAACAATGTATTGGAAAGAAAGAAAAGCTTACAGATGGGGCTCTTACTGGCATATCAAGAGCAGTTTACTGTAAGTGTCTTAGTTTGGGCTGAAATAGAGTTAATATTCCTTTTCAGGGACTAGATGAGTCCTGTGTTTTGGATTTAGCTTTGGGTTTGGTATGGGAAAAATGCTGATAGCACACTGATGTTTTCAGCTGCTACCGAGACTTCAAGGACTCTCCGACTCTCCATGTCCTGCCCGTGCGCAAGGGCACAGGGAGCAGGGAGGGAGCACGGCCAGAGCACCTGACCCAAACTGGCCAGTGAAATATTCCATATCATGGAACGTCATGCTCACTATATAAAGGAGGGGTGGTTGGGAATGGGGGCTCTCTCTCGCTTCCAGGATTGCGACTGTGGGATCTTGGTATCTCGGGGTCGCTGGCCAGGAACGGGCTGGGTATTGGTTAGCGGGTGGTGAGCAATTATGCTGTACATTGCCTGTTTATATATTTCTTTTTGTTTTCCCCTCATCATCATTATTGTTCTCATTTTATTGCCATTATTAAACTGTTCTTATCTCAGCCTGCCAGTCTCCCATCACCCCTCTGATCCCCTCCCCCATTCCCAGGTGGGGAGGGGGAAGGGAGGCTGATTAGCTGCGGTGGTTGGCTGCCGATCAGGCCCAAACCACAACAAAGTGACTGTCAGTCACTTACTCCAAGTCTCCATCTTATTAGAGCAAAGTCCCAAAATGACTAATTCTGTATTTTTATATTTCTCCCAAGTTGAGTGCAATACTATTCAAGAATGGCCTTAAGCTGTCGTACAATACTGAACTTACTCTTTTGGATACAATGGGGAGCATGCCCAAGCAAGCACTTCTGTATTTTTAGAGGCACTGTTTACTCCAAGTAGTTTTATCGTCAGCATAGTTTCCCTTGGAAGAGCCTTTATTCGTAGAGGAAAGTTGATTCTAAAAGAAAATCAGAAAAAAGGAAAAATAAAAGTTAAAAAAAAATTGAGCATTGTTACCACTTCTGAATTCTTCCTACATTTTTCTAGATGCCTTAACACATATATCAAGCTATAAATTACAAGAGTTGCACTGAAGAAAAATTCAACTGACAGATTCCTTCAACACATTGCCAACCATCAGCTTAGGTCACAGTACTTCAGAAGAGGCATATGAAAACTCATTCCCTTCAGTGGTAACCACTAGAGCTGACAAAGGCAGGAAGAACTTAGTTAAACTTTTGCTTTAGAATTACATTATCAAGGAATGGCTATTTCAGAATAAGCGTACCCTAGGGTGAATTGTAAACCAATACTTAGTTATTTGTTGTCTTTGGTCTTCAGAAGAAAACACTACTTAAGAAACTAAGAGTTGCTTGTGAGTAGAGTATGATAATTATTCTCTTGTTCATATGTGCTCTGGTGGTGTGGTATTTCCCAACTAGTATTTAAAGGCAGATTTTGTCTTAACAGTAGTGAATGATACACATTTTTTAGCGAGAAAATTCAGATCTATCAATATTCATCTCAACTTTGCATTGACCATTAGCAAAATTGGTTGGTCATTCAATTTGATTATATAGATTATATGAATTGATTTAAAATTATAACTTAGAAAAAGTCTAATAAATAAGATACTTCCATGCTGTACGGAAAAATAATGCATGTAACTACTGACACATGTGCAAGTCTATATTTTCTTTTTCCTAAAGAGAACATTTATGGCGGACAGTGTATTTCTAGCTTTTTCCATGTATATTCAGTGCAAACTTAAATTTCTCAAGAGGAAAGTGGAATTACATTTTTCTGTATAAACAAAATCAATATAGGGAGCTAAAGGCTAAAATAATTATTCCTCATTGACATCATAAGCATTAAGAAAACAAAAGATCTGCGTAAACTCGAGATTAAGAAAAAAACCTAGAAGATAAATTTAAATAATATATATTCCATTTAATTTTCAGATATTCAATTTAGACTGGCAGAACAAAGCAACTCAGCATATTTAAAAAGGTATAGTCATACTGAAGCAAACGTAGAAATCGGTATTTAAATAGTAGCTTGAAAAACATAAGGATTACGGGTAGCAAAAATAAGACGAGGTAATAGCATAAGGTAAAATTAGCATAGGATTTTGCTCCTAGTTTCAAATCTGTCAAAATTGTATTGGCTTTGGGAAAGTTTCCTTGAATGCACTGAGGAGCCACTGAAAGAAAGTAGATGGTTTTCATCTGAAATTCTGAAGTACCCCAAATTAGCATTAGTGTCAAAATTTCAGAAGATCAATCCTAAACATTTGGAAATTATTCAAATTTGCATACCTCTCTCTCTTTGAATAACAAAGCAAGGCAGCAATTTCCCACTCTTTCTGATTAACATGAATAGATTTGAAAAGCAGTTCTCAACTGTCTTCCTATGTGTCCCTATTTACAGCTTTCAACTCTGCTTTCCCTGTCTCATGCCTCACTCATAATTAGTTAGAAACAATTATTAGGAAACTGAACTGTTTTACATGCTTTAGATAGCTTGTTCTGTCTTTTCACTCATAGGCCAACAACTCTGTCCATGTTACATAAAACTATTCAATGAAAAGTTACATTTAACTTTAAAGCACTGTTAATGCTCTGAAGAGACAAAAATAAAAAAATCAAGAGATGCATTTTTAACACAGATACTTGTTAACACTCCTGGTGAACTTCGAGCAATGGAAACCTCACGATACCCTCACTGCAGAAAGAAAATGCTTGACAGGGGTTCCCTAGGACACAATATATAGCACGACCAGATGTACACCAGTAGGAAAAAAACCTGGAAACTTTGCCAAGTTAGACATCCCAAGAGTTGATATATGGGCAAAAGAGGACCAGAATTTCCTCTCAGTGACATGCGATACACAGAGAAGGGGAATATCTGTACTGTTTTTAAGAACTTTGATTAACGCATATCTGAGCTTACCCAGTTGGTATTATCCTTTTTGACTGCATGAGGCTGAGTCACATGGATGACTAAGAAGAAAGAGGAAATGGAACAGTGGTCAGAAATAATATACCCTGTGGGCGAACAATTTAAACAGTAGCTGAGAAGAACAGGGATGCTGCTAACTGAGAAGGTGCTATTCCCAGATGTCAGATAAAGTTACACAGTTGGTTTCAAAGGCCAAGGGCCTAATATTGTAGCCTGTATAAATTTTTATCATCAAGCACAAGGACCACTAATCACTCGCTCTATTGTGTAAGCCTGACACAATGCAGGCCTTGCTAAGGACTATACCACTGAAGAGGAGCTGAGACAGATAAGAGGGGAACATCCAGTCCCAGGAGGTGCCAGAGGCTGGATGACTGACCAAGAAGCATGAAGCCAGCAAAAATCTGTGGTAACTGGGGGAGAGGTAAAGGCAGCAGGGGGAGATCAAGACTGCCAGATCAATTCAAGACTGAAAAAAACTTGCTGCCCCACACCTGTAAAGAGCATGTAAACTAGCTTACACAGCAAGCAAGACTAATTTAAATATAACTAATCAATAGCAGATGGAATAGTAATTATGGACCAATGAGTGTAAACTTAGATAGGTTTTTACTAATCATGTAACAAGATAACTAGGCTGTAGTTCCTTCATGTGGTGTGTTAGCTTTGTGGCATATCCACCTAGCACCCATCTTTACACAAATATGGAATAAACTGAAATCTCAGCTCTGTGTGTAAGATTGGCTTTTTGCACAGCAGATAATGAACCCTGTTTGAGGGACAACAAAATCAAAAGTCCATTCAACACAGAAGCATCTGGGGCAACCCAGGCTTTGTCCTGAGAGAGTATAAACAAGATAGACAAGCCAAACAAAATACAAAGAAGAGGGAAACTCAATGCCAAGAAAGTATCTGAGTTGATGAATGGTAATATTAATTCCATATTTCATATCTGTAGGTTTAACATAAATTACAGAGGATGGAAAAAGAGGAGATGGTAGAATAAATATATTAAGAGCAACCAGCTAAGTCAAAAGAAAGAAAATAATTGAGGTCTCAGTCATTGCAAAGTGGAACTGATGAGAAAATAAGGGGGACACTTTTGAACTTTCCACATTATATGCTAGATAGTATCAGCCTGTTCAAACTCTGCACCAAGGTGACAACCACACTTTTCAAAGATAACATACAAGTTATAAAGAAAGAAGTATACTCTTAAAAAAGGGCAAACAGAAGAAACAATGAACAAGGTAACCTCCTTAGGTATCAAATGATTCCCATCTTCTTCAGAAACATTCTGGGAAAGACTAAATATGGTAAAAGACTTCAACAGAAGCTCACGTGTAAACACAAAAACCTATAAAGTTTATCCAGTAACTGTTTAAAGTGTTTAAAAACACAAACTAAATACATGAAAACCAGCAAATAAAGCAAGTCTTGTCTTTGGTAGAAACTCTCTTTTTAGATTCCTAATCATCAAAACAGTACTCTCCATTTTTTTGCCTTGTTTGAGTCAATCCTAATCTAAGATAAGGACTCATTTTGAATTAGTTAGGTTTATTTTTTGGCCTGATTGATCTCTAATTCTACAGAGAATATTTGACTTCCTCATGTAATAGAAGCTCTTCCTGGTGACCTTTTATCATGAATTTTCAATGGCTGTGATTAACTGAAAATAACATATGGGTTAGAATTAAAGTAGTGCTTTAGCTCAAGGCAAGAAACTTTACAAAAAAGAAATTGTCTCCTCTGTAAATTTTTTATGCAAACATATTTATTTCTGTTTCAGAAAAGTGATGTTATAGCCAAAAGATAACTAAAAGTGAACATGTCTTAGTTACAGTTTTGAGTGACCCAGACTTCCTACAATAGGAAACGGTATCATTTGATGACATGGAAAATAATTGCAGTAATACTTACTTTATTAAAATACTCTATTTTTAAATCAATTCCAGCTTGAATCCTTGCAAAAAGTATTAATTCATGTTTACATACATGTATTTATTGTAGGAAAGCCAAAACAGCCTGTTCCCGAGTATGTTTTAAATTATGCCAGTTAGGCACATAGCACCTTCAGTGATAATAAGGCACCACCTCTACTATTCTTTCTCTCTGTGTATTTCAAAATATTCTGAACATACTGATTATTCTGTCATTTGGTGCTGTTTGTTCATTCTTTCTTAGAGGGTCAGCAGCACAAATAGCAGAAAACACATTTTCTCATTATAGAACTGTGACAAGTATTTCATATTTGAAATAAATTAAAAACAACATAAACATTTCCTTCCTTATGTATATTTTCATACAGGAAAGATCTTCTAGCATCACCATCCTACCTAATATTCTGATACTATATCAAAGACATACTGTGGTAAGCACAACACCGCAAAGCAGTCAGTTCCTGTCTTTATGTGAAAACATTTGAATTTGTTGTGAAGAGCTGTGTTAGATTTGGAATAAGAACAGAATCTATTGTCATGTTGTCAACATGTTATGTCCTGCAGTAAATGTCTGCTTTATAAGCATCTCTTTTCTGAGCAGAATCTGCCCTGACAACCCAAGAATATTTTAGTGACTCAAAGAAAGGGAGGGAAAGCTCTAGCTGTAAGACTGTTAGCTGATTTAACATACTCATCTGACATTTGCATTTTGACTCAAAAATAGCATTTGTCCACAAAATCCATGTATGGATACAAGCTAAAATATACAAAAATAATGGTACAGCTGGCTAGCTAGATTTTCATCCGGTGCTTCTGGACCTCAGGTCATTAGGTCCAAAGGAACCTCTCCTCATGTTTTGAGACTTAAACAAATCTAGACCAATCAGTCTGAGGTGGAAAATACGTGAATACCTTTGATGGTAGAGGGAAATATTGAAAAGTCTACCAGACAGATAAAAGTTTTGGGGTTTGTACTTTGGAATTTATTTGAATTGGATTTCGAAAATTACTTTTGAAACTCAAGCAACAATACAAATTAAAAAGGTACTCTTACAAATCAAGACTATTAAATTTCATAAAACTCTAGATCTTGTTTCTGATGTTAAGAGCCTCTTAAAAGCATCTATGACCTATGAAAGAATTTGGACTGCATACTTAACTGCTTCCTTTTTCCAAGAAGCTTTTTGATGGAACTGCAGATATTTAGTACTGATTTTGCAGAGGGAGAGGTTTGAACAGAAAACTTGAAGCTTTCATCTGATTTCTTTACATTTTCATGGAAATGGAAGACCAGCAGAATTTCTGTTCCAGTTACAGCTAAAGAATTTATTTCTATTCTATCATCGCATATTTTGTTTTAGAAAAAAGTTGTGTAAGATGCATTCCAGAGAGGCATCAGCCACTTTTTAGAAGAAAAAAATGCTCATAAGCAATATAGTCCTTCCCCAACACTTCAGTTATATCTGACCATATGCACCATGAGATAGAACTTGACTAAAATTTGGACAAGGTGAAAATTCCTACAAAATAAATGGGAATCATCCAATTTTTTTTAAACACAAGGATAACAGTCCAATCATATAAATCCAGTATAAATATCCAGTTATATAAATTTCCAATCATACAAAAGATTGAGGGTTCAACACTCAAACCCTATAGAATCAACTGAGGGCACCAAAGTAGATGTTAGGCCCTAAAAGAACTAATTTGGATGCTTAAGAGAAATGTACACATTTTGTTTCTTAACCATAGGGAAGACACATTAAGATTTCTGTATCTGTTCAGGAGTGTTGTGCAAGAAGGCTACACAAAATCTCCATTAAGATAGATGAGTAACAGGTTTGACATAAAAAGTTCTTCTTCCATTTGACCAGCTTCAAACTGTTATGTGTCTTAGATAAAGGCAAACAAAAGTTTTGAATTATACTCTGTACTCAATTATAATTAAAAAAATCCCTTTCAGATGACTTGTAGCCTTTGTTCAATTATAATGTATCCAAGCTGCTTTCAGATTTAGAATACAATAAACAATGTAAAATATGAAAAATTTCAAAGATTGTAAATATAAACATGTTAATGCTCAGGAAGCTGGAAGAATACAATATTGTCATCAAATAATTAAAAATTGCATACTTCTCTCCCATCTACTGCAAATATGCTTTTTGTCATCCCATTGTCCTAACTGATTGTTGTCTGAGTGTGTGCTTCACTTTTCAATGGAGCTATTTTCCTCAAAGCAGACAGGCACATGACAAGCAGTTGGTAGCCTTGGCTCTAAAATTTCAGTCTCAAACTAAGGTACTCATTTTAAAATTACAGATCCTTCTTATGAAAACCCCCCTCAACAACCTCCTTGCTTCTAAAAAAAAGAACCCTTAAAGAAACATTACAATATGTTCTTTAGTTGGATTGCATACCTACTAGATGTGGATCCAAAGGATGGAAATCCACAAAAGAGAACAGAAATAAAGCCTTTGGCTGCAACTCCTCTGAGTTCCTGTATTCCTCCATGATGCCTCCAGTGAATGAAACCTATTTTCAGGCCAGTGTAGTTTAGCTTGGTGTCAGACCAGCTTAGTCCCATTTCTCTTCCTCTGCCTATTCCACTCCTTTCTCACTCCCACCTCCCTAATCTTGTCTGATTTTTTTTTGAATTTTGGAGTGCAAGTTGCTCAGAAGAAGAATCACAATAAAGATGTGGGGTTTTTGGTTTTGGTTGTTTTTTTTTGTTGTTGTTGTTGTTGTTTTTTTTTTTGTTGTTGTTGTTGTTGTTTTGTTTTGTTTTGTTTTGTTTTTTAATAAATATTCAGTGTATAACATCTGTCAGACAAACATATACCAAACACAGACTAAAACTTACTTCTCGTTCCAGTCAGCCAGGAAGAAGAAGGATCTTTTAACGGGTATATTTTTGCAAACCTTCACTTGACATATTGTCTTCCCAGCATAGGTCAGTGAACAGGAAAAAGAGAAAACTTTGTAGCTACAAAGAGGAAAAAGAGGAAGAAAAAAAAAAAGAGACCAATAAACAGAACAATTATCAATTGCAATGTACCATATCCAGCATACAGTGATAAACAAATTTGTGAAGATCCATCCTTACATGCAAAAAGAATTAAAATAATGAATTTCATATTAATGGGAGGGGGGTTGTTTATTTGGGGTTGTTTGGCTTTTTTATTGTTTGGAGTTCAGGAAAAGTATTTAAAACACCTAGATTCTGTTCCATATTTTCATCATTAAGACTACTTTTTTTTCATTATTGCAGTCAAGGGAAGTTTGCACGTAAGTTCTGAAGTATTACAACTTGCTCATCATACAACTTCTGTCAACAGTAAATCTATTTATACTTACTTTACCCAATCTGTTAAAATCAGGTTAGTACTTAAGGGAATCTATACATTCATTACAGCAGAAGCATTAAATCTCTCTGTGTTGTCATTCTTCAGATAGCTAACCAACTAGATTCATAGAATAATTCAGGTCTGGGGCTACCTGTTGGTTTCATATTCTTCTTACTGAAATCTTACAAAATTTTCGTCAAAAATAGAGGAATAGTGTATAATCAACTAATGTTCTTAATTAGTCTTGTAACTTCCAGATCTTCCTGCCACTCTCAGCTTTCTGTGCAAGAATGATGAGCTTGGGAAACAGTCAAATCTGAACAACAAATTGGAAGCATCTGCAGATCAAAGGTTCCTGGCTTTGTCTTATTTACAAGTAAGATTGTTGATCTCTAAATCACTATAATTATTGTAGCAGATATGCTTTTCTTTTGCTCTCTCTCTTTTTTTTTTTTTTTTTTTTTTGATTCAAAGAAAAGGATCTGGAATCTGTAAGACCTATTAGGTATCAATGCAGAGAAAGGAAAAAAATGCCTTATAAGACTGGGAAATGTTTCTGCTCTTAAATATGGTATCTTTCCTCTTGAGTCCAAATATTACAAGCCATTGGAGGATATTGCAGGAAAAAATAGGTTTCAGTACAATCAAATGATTAAGCATTGCTGTTTAAACAGAAGTATTGATACACAATATACAAACATATTCCTGATTTATACATCATAAGTATCTAATCCTGTAAAGATTAATGCTTATACAATGCTTCAGTCTGACCCAAGTCAGAAAGGTTGTTCAGAGTGCATGCACTTCAAACTATTTTACGTTTCTGTAGAGCATTTTGCCTAGGTAATGTCCTTGTGAGTACAAAGTAATGATTCTTTAGTCTTGTCCGAAAATCTCTTCATATCATCCAGACGTAGATAGGAATCTGATTTTTTGGTGGCTGTACAAACAAATGTGGCCAAACATGAAACAAGAAACGTTATGCCATGGGCAGCAAATAAGGCACATCTGCTTGGGATAGAACAATCTGATAAAAGAAACATGAAGGAATAAAAATATAGTAAAGAAAGTTAATCAGTAAAGAGGTTAATCATTTTTGCAACATTATTCTGCAACTTACAGTGTCCATAGCTATCTTTTTAATGAGGAGAGTAAGACAGGAATAAGAAATTGAGAGCATAAATACAAAAACTGACAAAAAGCCAGTCCACAAAAGTGAATTTAAGATGGATTTTACAGGACACTAACATGGTTCCGTAAAACATAAGACTACTCACTCTTTCTTATCCTAAATGATTAAAAGTCATTATCACATACTGGTATGCATAGAAAAAAACAATGTGAGACAGACAGTGTGGGATGTAAAAATTCTAACATTTATAATATATATATTATATACATGCAGGAATATATATTAAAATATATGTTATGAACAGCAGCAAGATCATAAAATGTGGCCTTTGGAAAAGGAAAAATGAGTGCTAGCATGAATTCATGCAGTACAGAAATAAGAATGGGGAGTATGCATGTGAATGAAGTTAGTAAAATTATTTGAGGAAAGCAGGTGTTAGAGCATCAGTCCGTGTTAAGAGTTCATGCTAGCTTTGAATATAGGAAAGAATGCATAGGGAGATTAAGGAGAAAGAAAGATTCTCATTTTCACATGCTTGAACATAGCACTCAAGTCATTAGTGGCCTATAGGCCTTATGCAATTTCACATTTTTCTGGCAAAATATAAAATGCAGCGGGAATGGTATAACCATCTGAAAATCAGGATAGTGATTATAGCTCTGTATTTATTACCTTAACTAATGCAAATTTTCTCAGATTTTTATTAAACTGCTAATTACAGTTAATGTTGTATAATACACTCTCTTGTTCACAGTCTAATGCAAATGAATCCACTGTTTTTTAATGTCATTTAGAATTCAAAGTAAAGTGGGAGCAAGGAAAAAGTATTAATAAAAACTTGGAGAACAGCATTTTGACTCATAAAATAATGCTACCAGACTGTAGTCACCTGTTCTCTTTTGATCACACTGGAGTGGTAAGAGGAAAACACCAGTTTTGCTCATAGTAGGAAAAGCAACTATTTGAAGAGACACTAATTTGACCAAATAAACAATGCAGAAGAGAATACTTCACCAGCTTTTTATTAAAGCCATCCCCCTCTCTTCTTTCCTGTGTTATGCCAATATAGTAGGTATACTCGGACCTATAAACTACACTTATTTTAATCATCTATAAAGAGGATTGTCAATGCACATGCTTAACCAAGCAATGTGGTTTGAATAAATCAAGAATGAAAATTGCTGATAAAGCCTCATTCAGATTGGGTTTAAGCAAAAGAACCCCTCTGTTTAACTTGCTAAGCTGGCCTCCAACCCTTCCAGTTACTTGTACTGCAGAGACCGCACAAAGTCCCAGTCCAAACTCTCTTGGCATGCAGCACGCACCCTTTCCTCTCTCCTGCTGAGCAAGCTGGTCATAGAAGTATTCGTTCACATACACATCAAGGCCAGTGCTCTGACGTTGCTTCTATTACCATCCTTACACACTGGTCAAGGTCAACAATCTAGGCCACCTCCTTGATTCTCCATCTATCTATCATGCCTGGAAGTCTCCTAGTCAGTCAAGTTTAAGTAAATGCACTCTATGATAGAAAAACAGTGGAAATACACCCACCTACTCAGTCTCTAACATTAATATAGAAGTATCACCAAAGCAACAGAGATAAGCTAGTATTTGTGAAAAATATGTGATCTAAGAGACAACACCTCTTCTTGTAAACACCTGCCAGATCTCCTCCTACCTGTTCACCCAGGCTTCTGGGATGTTATGGGCAGCATAAACAGTGAAGCTGAGCTGGGAATCTTGGTTGATGTCTGCACATGAAGGGCTTTTCGGTATGCTGGCAAGCTGGAAATTTACATCAAAGCTGCTGCTGTAAACATGGATGAGACAAGAGATGGCCAAGGAGAGCTCAGTCACAGCAGCCTCTATTAATGCTGAGAGGAGAGAGAAATATATAAAGGTTAGCAATAGGTCATTTTTGAAGAACCGTATTTATCTTAAACCATCAGTTATGGCTTTTAAATGTTTCCTAATAAAACTTAATTAAAATGACATAACCTACCAACTGAAGCCAATTGGCCATCTGTGCTTCTGAAACTAGTCTTAGCTTATTTCTGGTGTATCATTAACAGTCTTTCATTGCAGTACTTTCAAATTAAGGCATTTTCAAAGTAAGCATTTTAAACTACAGCAAGTTAGTGTGTGCCTCAGATATGCCATTTCAGTCTGTTAATTTTTGTGCTGGAAGGATTTTTATTATGTAGGTATTTTGTAATTTCAGCAGTTAAGTAGCTACTTAGTTCAAGGGAACTGGCAGTGCTGCAGTAGAATGGAGAAAAGGCACTGGTTAAATTTTAAGGCTACAGAGCTGTTGAAACTGTAGGTAAACAATTAATAAAATATATACAATAGCAACCATAATCAGACATAGTCAGCATTCAGATGATCATGGATTGGTGGTAACACTACACAACTATGGACACTGAATTACATATCTATACAAATATATATGAAACACAGGCTGTACCCTCATTTGTATCACACCTTTATTTATGTTATTTCCTCTGGCTTCAGTTCTGCAGTGCTCTTTTTCTGCAATTACTGGCTTTTATCCATCTTCCCTATCTCTGTGTTTTTGGAGCAGCTAGGCATTGCCTGATTGCCAATGTAAATTAAAATCCCCAGTCCTGGCAGCCTCCATCAAGTGAAGAGAACTCATACAAGCACTCATTTCTCAGACAAGGGACAGGATGAGAGAGAAGTGTCAGAGTACATTGTATCATTTCAAGATCAAGATGATTTATATTCCAAAAGGGTTACCTGAAATTCTCCTTTTTCCCCCCTTCTAACTCATGGGTTCCTACATGATCAAGAACTAACACTCTCATCACCTGTTACAGTTCCTGGCATACTCCTTAAACTTTTCTGGCCACTGTGTTTGACAGCCACCTATTAGCTATCTAATAGTGTGTATTGAAAAAAAAATAATAATTCCCAGGAATAAGAAGCCTGAGACTTGTTTATATTAGCTTTTTATACTCAGGATAGGTGCAGGAATTCTGCCCAACATCAGATACAGATTCACTGGACTTAATTATCTTAGCTTTCTGATAGAAATGTCTCCAAAAAACATATCCTCGGTCTGGAATTTTATTCCCCTTCTTTGACACCTTTTATCTTTAAAACAGAAAACACTCAGAACTACTGAGTCACAAAATGCATTGCAAACAGTGCAAAGTAATTATTTCAGTCTTCATTTTATAATACACAAATTTTAATTGTGTAACAATAGAGGTATACATAAAATTGAAAGTTTGACATATAGTGGGGCTTGCTACTGGAAATACTGACAGCAAATTACTGCATTCATGCAGGACTGGCAAAAATACTACACCTTGCTGTGGTATAATCATCTTCCACCTATGAAAACTAAGTCATTTTAGAGACTAACAGTTAAGAAAACTCAGTCCTTTTACTCTCTGTTTGTATATACTTCTCTGTCTAGCATCTGTTTTTATCTTTTTTATTCTCTTTACTATTTTCTCTATCTATCATCTTTCACTGTAATTGTTCTGAATAAGTCTTTTGCTCTAATATTTTTTTTTTCCTAGAATACCGTTTTATTCTCATACCCAGTTTTCTTGGATGTGTCATAACTTAGTACCTTCCACATTAAATATTTGCACTGAATGCTTTTAGATTCCAAGGAATTACTCACAGTCCTGTACAGAAAGCCTTCTTAAAAGGTCCAGAAGAGGACATCAGCAGACTATTATTTGAACCAGTATTTTCTACTTTATCTGAAAAGTACCACACTATTTACATTAAGGAAATGCAGCTACTTAGGAGACTCCCTGTCTCCACTCTGTTCAAAGTGGCAGACGGGTAGATGTAGTGTAATGGCACAACCCTTATATATGCAAATTGGCCTACTGAAGCCAATGATTTCCAAGTGGAACCTTCTCAGCCTTTTATCCAAAAGAGGATGAAATATAGTTTGGAATACGTGTAAACATCCTCCTGGGTTGAAATGTACCATTTGGCCATCAGTAGTTTTTATACAATCCATATTCTAGGCTGTAAAGCAATGTTTCAAATTTTGTCTAATTTTTGTCTCCAGAACAAGAGGATATATATTATATTTCAGCTAAGCCGCAGAAAGAAGAGAATATTCCTTGGACAGAAGAAGAAAAAAAAAAAAAAGTCAGGAGAAACATACAAAATAGGGTAAATATTTTCCATAATAGAACATTTACACATGCCAGGCAAGGAAGTAAGATGCAAGATGCCCATCACTATATCTAGTGTGGCTAGATGAGGCAAGGTTTAAAGTCTTTACTTAGTTGCAGATAATGTCCATGAGACTCCCTACTGAAGGGAGCTGGGAAATGTTCTTAATTTTCAACACCTTCTTAAATTTCCACCTTTCACCTGTGAGAAACAAGCCCACGTATATATATAAAAAAGGTTTTATTGGGGATAAAGTCAGTAGAGCAGAGAATACAGCGCTGGGCGCAATGGCGTGCCTGCTGGAGACAAAGGGGTTCCCTTTCATTGTATAAAACGTTACATATTCATCTACTCTAATGCATATGCATCACTAATAGGGAGGTAATATTACAATTAGTTCCGAGAAACCATTAGCATATCCCCCCATCCCAAATTCCTCCCATCGTGCTTGCGCAGTGCTCCCTGGTGGTCGTGGGCAAGGGTCTTCAGATGAAGGCCCGTAGTCTTCTTCACCGTGTTCGCTAGTTGACCCTTACTTCTGAGCAAATTCAGTCCTGTCACGTACACCTTGTCCTTCAAGTCTGGGCTAATTTGCAGCTCTTTTGTCTTTATGACTCAGTGGTTTTAGTTCCTCTCTCATCTCAAGGTCAAGAGATACCAGAGATGGCCCATCCTGTCTTCCTTCCATTCAATCACAAGGGAGTTACCATCCTTTGACAGGGACCATCAATGGCCCATCTTGTTCTTTCTCATTCCATTGCAAAGGAGTTACCATCGGGTGAGCATCCCAAGAAGGGGGGGGGAGGAGGGGGCTGTCAGGTTAGTGTGAGCATCCCCTGAATGGGGGGGCTATCGGGTTAGTGTTTCCTCAGATCAATTCCCCCATTTTCTTTTCCCAGTAGTAAATTATTTTACTTTTCTTAAAATTTGGATTGTTGTACTAATATTAGCTTTAGCCTAACTCAATAAAAGTAATTGTTCAATTACTTTTAGCTAAAGCAAAATTCTGCTGTTACTTCTCACACACCCATGGGCTTGCAGAGTCTGTTCCTGACTGCAGAAATGAAGCCAGTTTGGAAGCCAGGACTGAGGAAGGCTACAGGCTGTCTCTCTTGCTATGATGGAATGTGAGGGGTTAAGACAGCAATGCCACAATCAGTTCATCTGCCAGCAAAGGGAGACAAATGAAACTTCAGCATTATTTCTCTAATTATTAGGAGATCCAGAATTAAGAACTTCTCAAGAATAGAGTTCGCTAGGTATAAGCAAACATCCAAGCATGACCTGGTCTATAGCTGCATTCTACATTCATTGTCAGCTCTCAGTATAAAAACACTATGGTTTCCGTGCCAGTCAGCCCCTTTTTCCCCCCGCTCTTCACTCATTAAGCCCAGTAGCAATTAACTGAATCAGAGACAAACATCTTGGGTAGTCTGTAAATGTCCATTACTCACAAGAGTTGGTCAGCATCTTTTCACGGTATTTTTATGAGCTACTGAATTGGGTTTGGTACACTGAAATTATATCACTCATTTATGAAGCCAGATAATTTTACTGCTTTTTATGACTTTTATGATTAATAAATCTTAGATGTGAAAGGACTATGGTGTTTCACTAATTTACATAGCACAGGCTATGGACTTCCTACAGCAGATTCACAGCTTCACCTATGTCAGAGTTTATTTTCTAGAAAGGTATCCCAGGCATAGCCAGTATCTAGGAGAAGAGGAATACACCATATCAAAAAGTAAATTGTGACCAAGATTAATAATCTCACAACTCAAACCTCAAAACTTATTTCTGGTGTGAAATTATTTTGCATCACCTTCTCACTGAAGGTGAGAAGAACTGAGACTTGTAGAAACGAGATGAGACCAAGGGAAGCGAACTTTAACCACAGCTGCCAGATATGCTTATTTCTGACACATGTTCCTTGTACACGAAGTTTGAAGGAATGAATTTCACCCTTGGTGAGAAAGAGAACAATCCACACCATCCCTGAAAGTGTTAATGAATGTACCTGCAGGTGTCTTCAAGATTTAGTAAGGAACATACTAGCTTATTCCTTATAGAAAACCACTTATGTTCTTGTCAGTCCAGTATTACAATTTATTTAATATTTTAGTGCCAGACCTTCCAACAGAGTAGGTATTTTGCTGTTAGTGAACTGCAGATGATGTCAATTCAATACATATTAAATGCCCTCTCTGACTCTGTATGCACATTTTCTCTGGGTAAAACACGACAAATATCTGGGTGAACAGAATTTGGAATGGAAGCTTAAGACCCTTTTGACACCTTAAAGATATTATGGAGAACAGGAGTTTGATATTGTTATTTCCTACTTATTTTTGGAGAGTAGAAAAAGAGCAAGATCCTGAATATAGTTTAGGTCATACACACATGCACACACATACACTCACAAAACCCCCAGAAAAAAACCCTTAAGATTTAAGTAAGTTGCTGAGCAATATTAATGAGATCATTATTATAATAAGAAAAAGGCAAAACATGAAAAGGCTATAACGTAAATATTGCTCAGATGCAGTTTTCAAGCACTGATATTTACCTTATTGTTTCCTCCTACTAGTTGAAGAATCCTATGAATTATCCCTTGAAAGAAACTTAAAAATCTCCTGTTGTCCTGATGTAAAAAAATGTCTCTTACTATACACTTTATAAGGCCTTGGCAACTTCTGTATAATTTCTTTGGAGATCTGAGGAGTTTCAGTTATTTAAATATTGGTCTTGGTTAACCCCCCCCCCCCCCCCCTCCGGCTTGCAGAACAACATACCAGGACATAACACAGCAACAATTTAGGGGTAAAGAGCCATGCTCAGATTTGAAAACAATGCAGGAGACACAGAGATTAAATGAAATTAATAAAAAGCTCTTGACATTTTCTATATTCTGAAACAAAAAGTGATTTTTCCAAAAGAAAATTATAATGGCTTTGTGCTAGGAAAAGAAGGAAGTGAGAACACAGTGGCTAAGGAAAACTTGTGATCACCAAAAGAAAAGACACATAGAATGGCTTTGCCCAATTCTTGAGGATCAGGTCTAGGTTCCAGCAGATCAGTTTTGGTAATTGCTCTCACACTTTGTTTTTATCAGATACGCCTTGATATGATAGCTAGAGTTTTCTGTTAACACTCATCAGACTAACTTTAAATATTTTGCTGTCTTTTAGAAGTTTATTTAATAGATGCAGACATAAGGCATGTAGTACATTAAAACATACATGAAATGTGCATCACTGCATGTAAGAGGTCAATCTGAATTTTGGTTACCTTGGTCAATTTTGAATGTAGGCATCTCTACAGAATGACTAATGGCCTGGCAAGCTCTGACTTGCAATT
This sequence comes from Tyto alba, assembly GCF_018691265.1. NCBI lineage: Eukaryota > Metazoa > Chordata > Aves > Strigiformes > Tytonidae > Tyto > Tyto alba. The sequence goes on from NW_024881295.1 coordinate 13,404,788, forward strand.
GGTAAATTGCAGTTTCTAATATTACACTATCAAAAGGATTCTGTAATTGTTATGAAATTAAGGTGTGCCAAGAACAGAAAAGCATCACTTCACAGTTGAAGGTTTCCTGGCTTAAATAAATAGGTACAGGGAAATAGAGACTAAGAAATCTGATTCCTTTACTGTTATTCAATAAATCAGATTTTCCTTGAGGAAGCTGCTCATTCAGTGAACTACAAATTTGGAAATATCTTTAAGTAGAGAAATGTTATAGATCCTTTCCAGACAGGTTTTATGAACAGTGTGCAGAGAAAGATGTTTCTAAGGTAGATGTTGATTAGTAACTTAATTCTTGTCATCATTAACAATTAGTTGCTGTTAAGAGTGTTAAAAAAAATCACGGGATAAATGTCTATATCCAAAGGAGAAGAATCCTCCAAAGGGTATTTACCCTCTCCCTGCTTCTGCACCTGCGTGTTCTCCCCCCACTTCCCTGGCCCTCCAGCTGCTTAGCTTTTCCTGGCAGCTTACAAATATAATTGCTGTTCCTTTGTTTGCTGTTCATGAAGTTGAAAAATGGTAAAACAAGCCTGGCATTTGAATTTCTGCATCTGAACCACCTCTCTGTTTGAAAGGCTGCACATATCTTTGTGGTTGGTTCACCTTTCTGCCTCTCTGAGCACACTGCAATTGAGAAAAGCAGACAGAGGAAAAAAGAAAGAGGAAAAAAAAGCACCTCAGAGGCCATTTTTTTCCTCAAATGAAATGGAGAGACACCGACATTCCACAGCACACCCCAGCCCACCCCCACGTTCAGATGGAGGGCCCTTTGAAAGCATCCACGTAGGCACCGCCAGCCAACGCTGCAGGCCAGCCGCAGAGGGGTAGGGCAGGACCCACGCCCCGATGGGGCTGCCCCCTCTGGGAGCCCAACACGGGCACCCATCACAGAACGTACTCCCGCACAGCCCTCAGCCTGCACGGTGCTCTGCAGTAATGCTAGCAGTACTGGGCATTAGCCAATGAGCCTCAGCTAGTTTTAACCGAGGAATTAAATAAGGCAGGGTCTATGATTTTGTCCATCACTGTTGATTAACCGACTCTTCTTATGACAGTATATGATTTAAGACAACACACTATTTACATAAGAAAAGACAACAAAGAACTAAAGCTTAAGGAGGGAGGAATGAAAGTTATTGGAGTCGAGTAGAAAAGCCATACGCAAAAATATTTTTTTAGGCTTTCATGAAGTTCCTTATTTTCTCTTTTCTCCACAGAAAAAGTTGGGATTAAGGAAAACTGCTGTGACCACCACTAACTGTAAGCAGTTCTTTCACTCTACTATTCGTTCTCCATATTTGAGTCTCCAGATTAGTTTTGAGAAATGCTATGTTTTATTTACATTTTTATATCACTTAAATTTTAACTTGCCGTAATTTCCTTACAATATGACTAAATATGTAAACATCTCCAATATGCCAACTATAACAGTTCATTAATACAAACAAATAGCAAAACTATTTGTTTTCTGATGATACATCTTGAATTAGCATATTTTAAAAATAACACTTTACCTTTTTCTGGTGTTTCCATACTTTGAAGTGAATTCTAAAAAGACAAAACCAGAGGGAAAAAGTAATTAGTTACTTCAGAAAAGATCAGATAGCAGTTACAGTGGTTTTAGGATTAGTACTCATGGAAAATATGGTGAGAAAGGGGAAGGATATATCCTAATGTTATGATGACAGAAGACATGACAGATTCAGAGTACCAGGACCAGCTTTCTCCAGCTCTTCCACTTCTACTTCCTCTGCTTCCTCTACCATCTCAGACAAGTCATGCAGGACCTGATTTCTGACAGTATTTCGGCATGTCGAGATGCAAAGAAGCACTTATCAACATTTGAGGTGCATACACGTTTTCAGCCTCTGCACTGGTATAAGAGATAAGAATACCCTCTCCATACCTTTGAATGCCTTATATATTCAGACATGAATCCCACAACCACACTGAGCAGACAGAGCCACAGCATCATATCAAAGCTGAACAGCACCAATCTCCACTTGAGTGGTCTACATGTCACCTCCATTCCTTTGCCAAATCAGTAAAAACAGCTACGATTTTCAAAGGCCTTTGAGCAGGCAGCTAACCAGAGACGGCCAACAGGAACTATTAGATACAGGGATTTAGGGGGTGTTTATGCCCTTGTAGCCTAACCACAACTCTTGAAGTCTAACATTAATTCAGTATCTGGATTCCCACCTCTGATATCCCACTGCTGTAAGCCAGAACTGTTGTGCTTATCACTGCTGAAAGGTCAGTCCAGTTATTTAGACTGACCGTCCTAATTAAACTTTTTTTTTTTTTTTAAAAAAAAAAAACAAAAAAAAACAAACACTGCTATATTACATCCCCAGGTACAATAACTGCCATTAATCAGACCTTGCTCCAGGCTTCTCAACACTGGGCAAAATCAAATATTGCTACACTGCCTGTGCCTCTCCATCCTCACAGGAAAAACCATCATGGCAGATAGCTTGGTGTAGCTGCTGGCAGGACAGACGGCATCCGCAGCCCTGCAGCCACGAGTGGGACCCGGCCTTGGCTCAAAGGCAAGCACGGGGGACCAGCTTCCCCTGCCGCTGCTCAGTCTGTCCCGTCTTCTCCTGGCTCTGACAGCAGACTTGCATGTGCCAAGGTGACATAGAAATAAGTTCCTGAGGTACAAATCTTAACCAGAGAGACTAGCAAGCTAATTCTGTGTTTCAGTATTGCCCATGGCTTGCACTGTTTGAACCCATGTCCCTGAAAGGTTTACTATCCTTTACAGTCATTAATCCTTTTGCAGCAGGTTTTGCAGCATGTTTCGTGTCAGGACATATGTATCCAACAAGAGGCTTCTTAAAATTACAATGCATGCAGAGGTGACAAAAGTACAATGCTGGATGTACATTCTCCCTCTGGTACCCAGATTAGAGCTGCCAGCATTTGTCTTCTAAATATGAAGACAAGTCAAATGCTTACTTGAGGGGAGAAAAGCAACTTCCAGGCTGAGAAATATGTTTTCACAATCTTTATAATGCAGTGAGACAAATGGGAACAGAGACCTTTGTTCAATTGTCTCAAATTTTTGAAAGTAAACAACCTTTTGGAACAGCACTTATAAATTCAACATAGTGTAGCCCATTTAATATATAGTGGATTAGTGCCTGTTCTGGCAGGATTTGATCTCCTAGGACTTTCTGTGAGCTGCCGTAAGAAAGGAAGGGGAAAAGATTACAAAAAAAAAAAAAAAAAGAGATGAAAACATTAATTGTGCAGCAGGCCAGAGTTTCCCCTGAATGGATTTTAAAATCCCAGGGTTAAATTGGTTAGAGACTGAATGAATCACATTTATGAAGAGATGCAAACAGTTAAGAAGAAACTATCAGTGGTGCCAGTTGCTTCCAAAATCACTTAACCACGATACACGAATGCACAGTACTGGCAGTGAGGAGGCAATAAGGAGGTAGTAAGTACAGTTCAATTAAACACAAAAGATTGGAAGCAAGTTTCTTTGTTTTTCTTTCTTTTTTCATAAAACCAGAATAAAGTAGAAGCACATTTCGATTTTTTTTTTTTGAAGTATGCAAGCACACATGTACAGATATGTATACAGAAACATCTACTGGCATGCTATGTAATTTACATTGGAAGGAGTAAGCAGTAGTTTGCATGAGGCATTATGTGCACATGGAGCTTGCCAAATGGATGCGTTAAAAGGTATTCCACACAAAACCACACCAGGTGTTACACTAAAACATCAGGAAACCATGAAGAAAAGGCAATTAGAATTTTTTCTGTCATTTCTCCCTTACCTGATATGCAATGCTGCAGCACTTGAGATGCAACATGTAGCCTCAAAAACTTCACTTTATTTGTGGTGCAGGTTACCTGCTTGTCTGAAAAAAGCCTCTCTCCTATCTAAGAAAAAGTCTTGCAGGTACTATGCTGATGAACATAATAATTCAAGCAGACTGACAAGATATGCTAATACTGGAGGATTTAATAATTTTGTCAGTACCCAGAATTCACATAAAATGGTCCTACACTTCAGTATGAGTTTAACTCAAAAAAGGTTTGAAGCAGTTAGTACTCCATCAAACATCCAGCTGCTGAGTACTAATTCTGGCTACATATGTTGATACAGACAGGAGAGATGGTCCATTGCCTTTGTATAAATATTGATGCATATAGATAAAAGCTGTTTTGTTATATTTATATACTATTCTATGCATAAGGTAGTTGCATATAATGTATAATCTCTGTTTTCAGCCCCAAGCACAAATACAGGCTGGGCGATAAGCGGACTGAGAGCAGCCCTGCGGAGAAGGACTTGGGGGTAATTAGTGGATGGAAAACTGACTGTGAGCCAGCAATGTGTGCTCACAGACTAGAAAGCTAACTGTGTCCTGGGCTGCAGCAAGAGCAGTGTGGCCAACAGGTCGAGGGGGGTTCTCCCCCTCTACTCTGCTCTCATGAGACCCCACCTGCAGTGCTGTGTCCAGCCCTGGGTCCCCAGAATCAGCAGGTCATGGACCTGCTTGAGTGGGTCCAGAGGAGGCCACAAAGATGATCAGAGGGCTGGAGCACCTCCCCTGTGAGGACACGCTGAGAGAGTTGGAATTGTTCAGCCTGGAGAAGAGAAGGCTCTGGGGAGACCTTATAGTGGCCTTACAGTACTGAAAGGGGGTCTGCAGGAAAGGTGGGGAGGGACTCTGTCAGGAGGTGTAGGGATAGGGGGCAAGGGGTAACAGTTTTAAACTGAAAGAGGGTAGATTTATATTAGTTATATGGAATCTTCACTGTGAGGGTGGTGAGGCACTGGCCCAGGGTGCCCAGAGCAGCTGTGGCTGCCCCCCCCCCGGCAGGGTTCAAGGCCAGGTTGGACGGGGCTGGGAGCAACCTGCTCTAGTGGGAGGTGTCCCTGGCCATGGCAGGGGGGTTGGAACTAGATGACTTTTAAGGTCCCTTCCAACCCAATCCATTCTATGATTCATAAAATGGAACAGCATTTGAATTACAAAACATGCAGAAATATATTTTACTGCTTTTATGACATTTATAGTTCAGTTGCTGCTGAGAAAGATGGAGCTCTTTACAAAATCAAAACTGAACTTTTTCTAGATTGTTGAAGTCTAATCGACTGTCCTAGCACTTATTTCTCAAAGGAGTAAAAAGCAAGCAGCAGCAATAGCATTTGTTGGTGCAGGAACAGTTTGCCTTTTTTTTTTCTTTTTTTTTTTTTTTTTTCTTTTTCCTCCATTTGTTTGAAGTCAGTTGTTAGTCAGGTCTGCTTCATCAAGGAGGGAGTAAGGGGGAGGGGTGTGTCAGTCTAGGTCATAGACAGCCTTTAGAGGAAGGCTTCAAGGGACAGACATCAGCTAACCAAGCCTGAAAGGGAATGTTAAGGGAACAAAACCTCAATAACTTAAAAACTTAAAAAAATTAGTAACAATCTAGTCAGTAGTCTTGAAGATAAATGTGGATCAGCTTCTTACATGAATATTAGGACAGAAAAATATTTTAAGACTAGTGATAAAAAATTCAATCAGGACAAAATCTTTTTAACATTCAGAAGAGGGTTTTCAGGAACAGTATCATTTCACTCATTACAGATGAGCAAACACCATCATTATCATCACCACTTATCATTTTTAGCCTCTGGAGAGTACAACCAGGTCCAGCACTCTACTGTGCTGCAGACTGTACATATAGATAAGGAGAGGTGTTCCTTGCTCTGAAGAGCTTATAATTTATATAGGTAAAACAGAAAAAAGGAAAGTGTGTTACTGCCTCTGTGCAAGGAAGCACATGGAAGTTTGTTTAGCAGAACCCGTATATATTGGAGACTGTCTATACAGTGGAGTTGGAAATTAGATACATGCTGGAGCACGAGCAATAGCAAGCTGGGAACAGTGGAGTAGAGGGTTTTATTTGTTTTTACAACAGGATAGATCAGCTCATAATTCAACTATTTGCCTAGTAACAATCACTTAACCTCTAAAATACAAACAGTATTTGCATGACTGATCAGAAGACAAGCAGAAGCAAACATGAACACCAACAGAAACCTTAGACTTGAAAAAGATGACCTATACTTTTTGGTTTTTATCCCATCATCTTATTCTTCATGGCATGACATGCGGAGTTTTCTGATGGCTCAGGACAGGCCACACTAATACAAACTATATCTATCTCTGCTGGAATTCAGAGAGGATAAGGCTGAAAATGGACTCAGAGATATTCAGTAAATATAAACCAGCAGTAGGAGGCAGTTTACACGTTGGGTTCACAGAGCTGACCTGAACACTCAAAAATGCACTAAATTTCTCTTAACTCCAAAAGAAATCTTTTAACAGATTAGCCCAAATATATCTCTTCTGCTCTAATTCCTTCCTAAAGGAGGACACATTCTGTTACTGTCCTCTCTATCTTTTTACTGGATCAAGCTCTTTATCTTTAAGAAAGATCCTGGGTTGACAAAATACTTTTCTCAAAAGGAAGATGCTGATCTGCCTGATGCCTCACAGGACAGCCTGGGGTTTAAGTGAAAAGCAGATCATGTGAATCCCTCGTTACTTCTTTTACACCTTTATCTACTGTATTTGCCCTCTAATATACAGGAAGAACTTTTATTAAATGGAGATATTTTTATTTCTATTTAAATCAACAACACGTCTAATAAAATGTGTGCTGTCACAGACCCATTTATACTGGAATTTACCAAGAATAGTGACTTCTAGTAATTGATGCTAAAGTGGACATGAAAAGACTTAGGATGCTATAGAAACAAGATTTACAGTGAATCATGACCTAGAAGGGAAGCAAGAGAAGGCACTTAAGTGAATCAGCTGGTGAGCTTTGAGCAACAATAAAAAACCCCTAGAGCTGATGTTGTTTCTTGCAGCTTGGTCCTTCACAATACTTGCCAACCATCACAGAGACAGCACCTGTATAACTAGTTCCAGAAGGCCACAGCTGGTTTTGCCTAGGGCCATGCAGCAGTCTGCTCTGTGATCTCCAGTGTCCTCTGTTCCAGAAACATGGTGCAGTGATTTACTTACAACCCAGACCTGCAGAGGGCTACATTGATGTTCCAAAGTTGATTTGCTCAGGTCCTGTACTTCACCTAAGATAGAAACTACACCCTTCGCCACCCCTATCTAAGAGGAATAAACATAGGCTAAGAATGAAGATATCTAAGAAAAGACATTTTCACATCATCACTGGAGCCTCTTCAACTAACATCATTTCTGCTTTTTGTTGAGTCTTTTCACCTCTCAGGAAGAAGCTTGCCCCTGTAAGATGATGAGTATTGAGGGTTTGAAGCTGTCAAAAGTAGTGTATATGGATGACAGTATATAATTAATTTGCTTTTTATCATTCCTGGGACACAAGAAATATTGTAAAAAGAATTATGCTAGCTTTTCCTAGTCTTATGTTTAGGACCTCAAACTGCATATCAGGCATAATTAAATAAATTTAACTCATGTAGCTAGACATGTTTCTAATTAACACTCACTAGTTAACTCAGTTAACACTAGTTATCCCATTGTTTACTTTCCTGTCCTAGGCGTTCTTACACATATCACAAGCCATGAGCTAAAAAAAAAAAAAACAACCAACCAAACAAAAAACCAACCAAACAAAAAAAACCCCCAAACAATAAAGAGAAAGAATAAAAGTTAAAAGCTTTGTAAGCAGGTAACTGTCTGAGAACATAAGCATCTTGCTCAGTTTGGCATGTTTTTCTAAACAATATTTGCTGTGAGAAAGAAAGATAAGACAGAGACCACACAAAGAAAGAAAAGAATTCCTTAGTAACTTATTAAACTTTTAAAAAAAGTGTGAAGAGAGAATTTCATTAGGCTGGGAAAGAATTAGCATGACTTAAGGTTATACCAAAGTAAATCCAAGTGATTAATGGCTTGATTTTCAAATTTGCTGAGCACCTGTATTTCCAAGATGCTGACTTCAAAAGAATTTTTGGGTGCTCAGAATTTCTGTAAATCAGGTCATAGTGAGTTGCCCAAGGTCATGTCAAAGCAGCTGATGACAAAACTGAGAATAGATACTGCCCTCCAAAGTCCCAGTTCACAACTATATAGTAACCCCTGGAAAACCCACTTCAGTGTTTTAAGAGTGAGCATTACAGCTAAAATCAGGACTATATGATGCTGGTCCTTTTCTGCATAAATAGCAGAGACATTTCTACCTGAAAACCTCACAATTTAAGTGACATTTACAGAAAGAATGTTTTGTTTTTTTTTTTTTTTTTTTTTTATTGTTAACAACCTGTGCTAAATATATGAAAATGGAATGCTTTGAAATCGGATGGTTTGGTATAGGTAATGTGGCAAAGCGGAGATTTCTATGTTTGGTGGGAATAAGAAAGAACAACCAGAGGAGCATATATAGTTACAGTTAAATATAGGACAAGTCCTCTGTTGTTTTTCTGTCACACATTGTCAACAATCTTCTCTTTTTTTATAGTGCCTCTACCTAATTATTGTCAGAGGGAAAATAGGTAGTAAGACAGTAGAATGGCCTTGATCAATCAGAAAGTTAGTGATACCCATTCAAGCTCCCATTTTAAAGAGAAAAACAGAACATCAGCTTGCATCTTTTACCTGTGCTTTCACCAATCGCACTGCACAGAGTTTCTTGACTGCATCAGTAATGCTTCTGGTCTCCACAAAACTGAGGATACTGCAGATTGCTTTAGCTACTTCAATCACATTATCAATGTTATGCTGTTGATAGCAAAGTAAGAAAAAAAAAAAAAAAAAAAAAAAACAAACAGCAGACACGTATCATTTATCAAAAACACCTTCCCATAAACTTCATGCCAACAAACATAGAGAAAATCATATCTGCTCATGCAAAATTCAAACACATCATGCATTAGTCTGGCTACATTGAAATTGGTAGTGACCAACAGTTTCCTAAAGATAGCATGATTATTGTTGAAGTCCAATTATCTTCCACAAAATGTTCTTTTTTGAAAACTGTGACAAATTTGGTATCTAAGACTGATTTTGAGGCAAAACATTGGTTTGTCTGAACTTCACGAGCATAGTAGCACTGTAAAGAAACTTCTGAGGAAACCTGAACCCAAATGATTCATAAACTTTCCAAGGTTTTTATGATACTGTGAATTTATCCCCACTATTGTCTCCTACCCATCTCTGTGAGAGCTGGCAGACAGCCATATTCCTCCTAAAAATAGTGGCTGTGTGGGAGGCTGCATAATCTGACACCTGTGGACTGTGTACTTCTGCATCTAGCTTTTCTGCAAATTATATATATAGTTCAAACTATTAAATCTTATTGATAACAAATTTAGATCTTTAAATGTTACCTTATGAAAAAAATCTCTAGATGAATAATCTCAGAAGTACTTTGGGGAATTCAAGAAAAAAAGTACGGATCCCAAAGGAAGGAAAAAGCAATCTTCAAATATCAAATACTCTATGTTCAGGAAAATAAATAAGTAAATAAATAAAAATGTATGGGTTTCCTGCAGAGTTACATCACTTTATTAAAACTTAAAATACATTCTCTGAACAAGCAGAAGCTCCCCTATAAATATTCTCCATGTTTCTGTACTGATAAATGTTCCTTTTAATGCGCTACAGCATGTCCATGTACTGATAAAAACCATTTCTCTAACTCATCCATTTCATGCCTGAAAAAGAAAACACGATCTTTTTGTTTTCAAGCTTAAGGTTTATATGCAGGCTGTACTGAGAAGGTTACCACCTGTCATTAATACAAATAAATATAAAAATATATTGTGTTTACTAATTCCTCATTATGTGCCTTGAGCAGAACTCAAGAAGGAATGAATTATGTAAAATATCCTCAAATATTTGGTGGTCAGAATTCTTTTAAATATAAGTTGTTGGTTTTTTTTTTTTTTTTTGTTAGTAATCAAAGACAGCAACACCTTTTTATACTAGAAGTTCTGGAGAGAAAAAGGCTAAGGTTCACTGCGATCTCTTAAGAACTTTAGACCCTCTTTTAGTCTGAAGTTGTTTCATCCTTCTGCCAATTTACAAGGAGTGCTTTTCCTGTCTTTCATATTTCTTTTCTACCACTTAGTTTTTTAAATTGAACGCTTGCAGGATTTACACTTTATGCACACATACATTGCCAGCAGAAGTAGAAACCTGTAAAAACAAAATGGCTTTATTATCATGTATAACACTGACAAAACCAAAGCATTAGACATGCTGGTTTATTGTGCAGTTGTTGAAGAAATGCATGCGCATATATATACACACACATATATGGTTATTATCATGGAAAGAGTTTTCTTGTTCTAAAAAAGAAGGGAAGACAGAGATTAATTTCTTACAGAAGTTTTACATTTTCTGAAAGTCCAGAAAAGTTATAGTCAACATCTTGTATATGTTTTTTTCCCTCTACATATTTAAACACCAGCAGAACGTCTGAAGGATATCTTTGTGTTTAAATTATTTATATGACAAAAAATGCTACTTCATTCTAGAACTTCTACACTCTCTATTAAAAATTTACAAAGTTTTCTCTCTATGTTAATAGTACATTCTGAATAGATTTAAAAATGAAGTGCATGTCAAGCAATTATTGGAGCAATCAAAATTTCTAGTTGCCTTATTGCACACACTCTTTGGGAACACTCTACATTTCAACCTCAACAGCACCAACTCCACCCCCACCTTGTGCTAAACATCCTAAATTTTTTTTTTTCATTTTCATTTTATAGAGGCATTATCCATCATAAAATGAATTTTCCATGTATTGATCATTACTAGTAATAATGATAGTGGGCTTGTCACATAAGTCAGAAGTATCTTTTTAACAGACATGTTTGAACAAATAAATTTGGAAATAACTAGATAAATGTGCAAAAAAAAAAAAAGATTTTTTTTTTAAACTGAGAATCGCAAGATCTATCTGATTAAAACTGAATGCTTAAGGAAGTTCCAGCTGAGTAGAAAACTTAAGCAGGTATATGTGTACCTAATTTAGTATATGTGAGTTACTCCCAGTGGCTTAAAGTTCAGAGTGTGCTGAGGTGAATCAGAAGGGGAAACAACCCTGCCAGTGATGTGAGAGCTGGCTTTGAAAATTAACTTAATTATTCCCGTGTAACCTTGGGATAGGGGGCAGTTATGATCATAATTTTAAACCCTCATAAAAGAATCTAATCAGATGTTAGACAAAATAAGTAAACAAGGATTCAAAGAACAAATAAAGGGTTCTCATTTTTTGCTTTCTTTACTATACATTTATGACTATAACTTATTACATTACAGCTCCATAATTTTTCAATCCACATATTAAAACAAAGCAGTAACACTAGTTTTAATTATTATAGGTTTGAAAAAGTTCCCTACACTCTGATGCCTCTGAATGAAAACAACTGCATGGCGATATGACCTATGTCATTAACTTGCAATCCTGATCTTTTGAGCAATTCATATAAACTTTATTGAGTGTCCCTGTGTAGACAAAACCTTGTTAAAAAAAAAATAAATTGCAGAAAAATTTAGCTCTAGAGTATTACATGTATATTTGTTGCATAGCATGAATATTCTAAAAATGTCCTGTCTTCCCTTTATGAAAAGTTAATGATCTCAAGTAATTGCCTACTTAAGGTAAAAATCTTTAGCAAAAATAAATTTAAGAGTGCTTCATTATAGGTCTGAGGAATATCTACAGAGCATCAGTTGCAGAGGGTGGATTGTAATGCCTCATTGATGTTGAGATTATAGCTTTCTTTGAATTTGGAATCTTCTTACTTTAGGCCCTAAAATTTCTAGTAAATGTGAGTGACTACACTGATGGGTCTACTTCAGTAAAGAAATATATATGCACATTTGAGCTTGGGGACCTCAATCTTCCAAATGGTTATGACTGCATCACATTTTATACACTAGTCTCCTCTGAGAATTTGCTTATAAAGCAAAGTTCAGTGAAACACAGTATCAAAACCAGAGCTTTACTTTGTAGCGAGGCACAGTTCAACAGCTTTTAAATCTGTATGCATTTTGCAAAAGTTCCAAAGATTTACACAAAAATGTAGAACTTTTTTATCTACATATATTTATTTACATATTTATATCTCTGCATTTACGTATTTGTGTAAGTTTGTATTCATATGTGCATTTATATGTATGTGTATTTGTATACAGACTTGTGCATATGTTTTCTGACTATTCAAAATAGAAATAACCATGGATCAAGAATATTCAGAAAGATTAAAAACTGGACTTGAATACAGGTGACAGATTTCTGAAACAAAATAAAATTTTATGTTTTAACATATATTTCAAAGAAATCCATACTTCAGCATAATGAGCTATAACTCTGGAAGGGATGCACTGGAATACTTCCACACTACATCAGTATTCTTTAATACTAACATCCTTAGGTTTTTTTCTAGTTTCAAACCCTAGAAAGTCAGTTGGCATGACAACATCAAACTTGGATCAAAGAGCCATTTGGTTTCTTCCAAGCTATAACCTAAATATACATTTGTCCTTTAGATATTTGTCCTTAAAACATTAGTTAGCAGAGACGATTTTCTAATAGATTTTTCCTTCAAGCATGTAACATTCAATTGTCAGCCTACAATACTTTAAAATAAAGCTCTTATGAGTTTTGCTGCCTAAACCTAATCCTGCAAACTAACACATGCTTGAATATATATCCTAAGTATGTAAACATTTGGCTTGTGGGTTTGCAAAATCAGGGACAAATTTTGCAGATACATACAGTGTATCATACCTCTACTAATTCCAAATATTATACCGCCAACCCAGAAGATCCTCTTTTTATTTACAGGTTCCTTGACACTTAGAAACACTCACCTCTGATATTTTAAATTTGTAGCACTTTCTTCCTAATCTCAAGCCAAGTTTTATTAAGAGAATTTATATCCTTTCAAAGTCAGGTTAAGCAGCCTTAATTAAGTCTTCCTTAATTGCATCTGAGACAGATTAATAACTAGAATCTTTTCACGTAGAAGTTAATGCTTTTCTGGTATAACAAATTGAGAACAAATACCTCATTTTGCAATAGGTATTCAACTTGACCTCGATATTTCATAATAACTGAGACAAGGTTCTGTCTGGAAATCAGAAAAAAAGAAAAAGAAAACAACATCAAGTTAATAACAATTGGATAAAGAGAAAAGGTTTGGTTTGTTTGTTTGTTTGTTTTTTTTTTAGCATTCTATAAATTGGGAATAGTTTAATGGACAGTGATTTTACATTGGTATAGAATAAGGACAAGTGCTTATGTAGATGTCATGTAGTTGAGTCTGGTTCTCCATGGCTTTTTGGTAGTCATTTGCCCCAAAGCATAGACATAAATATCTTCTACTTATACCTGGAGGATACAAGTTTCCAAAGTGAAAGAACTGCAGCAAGTCATTTGCTATTTCAGTGTCTATTGAAATCCCCATCCCATTTATTTTACTCTTTAAGATTAGGCAAGTGTTTAAATATTACCCTGAAGATGGATGGAGTTAAGTACATGCTATGATGCCTTCTTTCTCAATCACTTCATGGACTAAAGCTGCAGAGTATCAGAGAAAACATCTAGAAAATTTCTGTTTCAAAAGTCCATACTAAGTCACAAGTATAAAACTGTATATTATGCAAAGGGACACCATTGCTACATAATTAATTAAACTTTATTTTCTTACTGTTCTCAAGTTTACATGCTCAAACTTTTTCAGCAACTGCCTTTTCCATACTATTACCTAATCTGTGAATTTGTTTTACTTCTGTAGATAGACATGTACCACTCCGTAGTCCAGTGCCTTTGTCACATTACAGAAGCTACCACAAAGTTTGCACAGACAGATTTCTGTGCTTTAGCAAAGCCTCCCTAAACTAATTAGGATTATGAACAGGAGTATATACCTCTCTACACTGAACTCCAGGACTGATGCTTCAGCTGTACATCTCACCATTTTAGAATCACTGGCACCATGTGCAATCCCCAACAGGTAACCAGAATCAGAGTTTTGCTTTTAAGAAGCATTTCTGTGATTTTCTATATTTCAAGCACAGTGAAATTCTAAATATCATTTATTTGTCACCTGAAAAAAAAAAAAAAAAAAACAAAAAAGATGTCTATGAGACCATGGCTAAGGTTGTTACCTTACATATATATACACCTTCCTTTTCTATTGACAGCCTCCTCTGTAGGGTCAAATCTTCAGGAAAGGGTACAGAAACCTTAATTCCCACTTCCACACCCTGCCTAGTCTACTGATTGGTAAAATCAACACATTATTGCCTTGATGGCCATTGGTGGTAATTAGGATTTGCACGTGCTTTTATGAAAAAGTGGAAATTGCAATTTACATTATTTCTTCACTGTTTATTTGTTTTACTCTATCACATATACCCTTTACTTTTTTTTCCTCTTGTATTTCCCACTGACCCTTTGTATTAGGGTTCTCTCTCTTTAGAAGGCTTAGATGGAATTTCCCCCCCTTGCAGTCTGGTAGCTGAAAGTCACAAAAGTATTTTGATTGCTTCAGAGCAAATGGACTGCTGTTTACAGAGAAATTGTGTGTGTCCTCATGTATCTTAGTTGGGTTACCTGAGCAATCAGAGATTAGAGTTGCAACTACGATCCAAAGTACAGGTTTCATGGTACATGGTTAGACTTTCAATATATATTTATAGCATGACAAAGGAAGGAGAGTCATTGCACTGAAATCATAATACAGAGTAGAGAAACGTTAGGTGGCTTTCCCTGTGCTAATGCCAGAGTGTATTTCTCCATAGATGCCTACTATTCACCTCCTCCTACAGATGGTTTTGCCTTTACAGCTTTTTATTTCCAATCTACACTAGCCTTATCTAGCCAGGCAGTTTGTGTGTTGAGTAGCTGTCTGGCAATTCTTCCTGTAATCCTGTTAAATCATAGCTAATACAAGTTGTCACTCTGCTTTGACCAAGTCTCCAGGCATAACATCTTTTTCACAGCATTACCCAGCGCAGAAGTAGTTCTGGATGTATGAGGTTGCCTTATTGCCTTGATGCATACAGGTAAGCACATTTATCAGCATCCTTGGCCTAAATGCAGGTTTCAGAATAATTTCATAAGTTATATTACTTTAAAAAATTAGCATATTTTCCATCAGTTTACTCTACCCTAGAGAATTTTCTGTGTAAAATAAGACATAATCTTACATAGTTAATAGGAAAAAAATCCAGAAATTTGTAACAATGAACAAAATACCTCTACTAATGCTAGCCTGAATTTTTGACTGCTAGATAACTAATAATACTCACATGTTGTCACACAGACATACTTCATATTTTCACATCTTTGATAGCTGTGTATAAATATGGCAATGCTAGCCAACCCATGAACATTCAGTGTTTCTCTGACATTGAGGAAATTTTTGAAGCTTTTAGCAAGGCAATATAGTACAATAGTTTTGAAAAGAAAAGAAAAAAGTAAAGTTCAGTTTGAGAGAGTCAGTCTTAGATCCCCGCTGGTCTACATGGGAGAAAGATGACAAGCATATAGTATGTACTTACAGCATTAATTTTTCAGTTTCCTGGCAGCAGCACCTACTGTGGAGTAGTGCTAGGTTTCCTTTCTAAAATGCTGTTTATCACCATGCTGCCTAACTAAACCGTGCCTAGCTGCATGGATCAGACTAGCCATCATGTTATAGTTACTGGCACCTCAGTGTCAGAGATTATAGGCCAGTGGACTGCAGTTCTGATGCTCTCACTGATTTACATTGTGGTTGGTTTTCAAGCTATGAAAATCAGTGCGTGAAGCGATGTAGGGGCTGCTGGGTTTTATTTGTTCACATTTGTGTGTGAGAGCAAATCTGATTATTACAAAGGTAAGGTTCCAGTTCATTCTTTTTACTTCATCTCAAGCCAATTCAAACAGTTCTTTTTTTATCTCTGCTGTATCTAAGCAAACTGAGCATTCTCTAAAATACAACTGTTTGTGTGCTACAATCAGAAATATAACTACTATACAGGCAGACAACCCTGAGCATTATTTTATTTAGATAATCTGAATACTCACAGCTGTGAAGACATAACAATATGGGAACATAATCTGCTGGCCTTCCTAGGTGCCAGGCAGATTTTCACAGCCTGTGTTGAGCCCATTCTACTTTATCTCCATTCTACTACATCCATCTGCTCCATCTCTATGACAGCCCTAGCTAGATATGGAATTAAGGAATTATAACATGTTGCAAACATACGCCCCAGCACAGAATAAGCACAAGGATGTTGTTGCATGTTATGTTAGAAATAGCTGTTATGACTAGGTATGATATTATTGACTGGCCTACTCACAAAAAATACTAGGATGACGCTGCTTACAAGCATAAAGGCTTCAGTGCATGGCTCACCTTATAATTTTGGTGCTGCTTCAAGTCTAAATGCCTTCTCAACATAATTATGCCAGTGCTTTCAGTTCCAACTAGTTGCCTCTAATGGGGAAAAAGAACATGTGAACTCTGCTCCAGGGAGTGATTTTTTGATCCCTAAGGAGTGCATGAAGGCTTATGTTCACAATACTTGGAGCAGCCACAGTTAGAAGCAACTGTGTACCCTGCAGAGCACCAAGTAGGAGCCTACTCCAGGCCCCCTATGACTCTATAGTACTACTAAGACATGTAGGTTTTTAATTCATTAAAAAATGGGGATTCAGTTCAAAATGCCTGACATAACATGAGGCAGTCTGCCATGGCGGTATTTCCATACTATAACATGGAAGGTATGTAATGTACATCCTGGGGCAAGCCTTAAGCACAACACTGGAAGGCTGCATATGTGCATGGAGTCTAGTGTGGTGCTGTCTCATCAACATGGCCTCCAGTGAGCAGTCCCTAGAATGAACTTGGAAGTAGATGAGGATCGGGTTAGAGAATATTTAAACTAGACATACATGAGTCCATGGGCCCTGATGGAACGCACACACAAATGCTGAGGGAGTTGGCTAATGTCGTTGTAAGGCCACTCTTGACAATATTTGAACAAACATGATGATTGGAAGAGGTGCCTGAAGATTGGAAGAAAGCAAATGTCACTCCCATCTTCAAGGAGGACCCAGAGAACTACAGGCTGGTCAGCCTCACTTTGAACCCTAAGAAGGTGATAGAGCAACTAATCCTGAGAACCATTTCCAGGCACATGAAGTACTAGGTGATAGAGAGTAGTCAGAATGGATTCACCAATGGAATGTTGTGCTTGACCAACGTGATAACTTCCCATGATGAAAATCATAGGTTTTTTACACTGTCACCATAACAACCTCATAGAGAAGCTAATAAGCTATGGGCTGAACAAGCAGACGGTGAGGTGGACTGAAAACAGGCTGAAGAGCTGGGCACAGAGCATGGTGATCAGTGGCACAATGTCTAGTTGGAGGCTGGTAACTAGCAGTGAGTGTACCCCAGGTGTCAGTCCTGGGTCTAGTACTGTTTAACATCTTCCTTAATGATCTGGATGATTGGGAAGAGCATATCCTCTGCAAGTTTGCTGATGACAAAAAATCAGGAAAATGGTTGATTCACCAATGGGTTGTATTACTATCCAGAGGAACTCTGAAAAGCTGGAGAAATGGGCTGACAGAAGCCTCATGAAGTTCAGCAAAAGGAAGTGCAAAGTCCTGCACCTGGGAAGCAATAACCCCATGCACCAATACACTCTTGGGGCTGACTGTGCAGAAAGTAGCTTTGCAGAAAAGTGATCTGGCAGTCCTTGTGGACAGTAGGCTGAACATGAACTAGCAATGGGCCTTTGCAGCAAAAAAGTCTTAGGGTGTCTAAAGGTATCCGGGGCTGCATTAGGAGGAGTATTACCAGCAGGTTGAGGGAGGTGATCCTTCCCCTCTTACTCAGAACTGGCGAGACCACAGCTGGAGTACTGTGTCCAGCTCAGGGTTCCTCAGTACAAGAGAGGTATGGATGTACTGGAGATCAGAAATGATATGGCCAGCAGGATGAGGGAAGAGACTGTCCCCCTGTACTTGGCACTGGTAAGGCCGCACCTTGAATACTGTGGTCAGTTTTGGACCCCTCACTACAAGAAAGACAGTGAGGTGCTGGAGTGTGTCCAAAGAAGTGCAATGAAACTGGTGAATGGTCTAGAGAACAAGTCCTCTGAGGAGCATCTGAGGGAACTCACGTTGTTTAGCCTGGAAAAAAGAACACTCATGGAAGACCTTATTGCTCTCTACAACTACCTGAGAGGAGGTTGTAGCAAGGTGAGTGTCAAGCTCTTCTCCCAAGTAATAAGCCTTAGGACAAGAGAAAATAACCAGGGGAGGATTAGATTTGCTATTAGGAAAGATTTCTTCACCAAAAGGGTTATCAAACACTGGAACAGGCTGCCCAGGTAAGTGGTTGAGTCACCATCCATGGAAGTAATTTCAAAGATGGATAGATCTGGTGGTTAGGGACATGGTTTAGTGGTGGACTTGGCAGTGTTAGGTTAATGGCTAGACTTGATGATCTTAAAGGTCTTTTCCAACTTAAATGATTCTATGATTCTGAGTCCAATGAATGGCCACTAAGATGAAGGGACTGGAGCATCTCTCCTATAGGGAAAGACTGAAAGCTGGGACTGTTTAGCCTAGAGAAGAGAAAGCTCACTGGGGGTCTTCTTGATGTATATAAACACCTGAGAGAGAGGATGGAGCAGAGGGTCTCTTCAGTGGTGCCAAGTGACAGGACAAGAGGCAATGGGCTCAAACTGAAACACAGCGGGTACTGAGGGTGATTGAGCGCTGGCACAAGTATCCAAGATGCGTTGCAGAGACTCCTCCTTGCAGATATTCAGAAGCTATCTGAACACAGTCCTTGGTAAACTGGGCTGTGTCCAGACATTACTTAATTAGGTCTTATACAGAGAAATACCTACTCTTGTCTGGTTTGAATCCGCTACTTTCACTTCATGCTCCTTTATCCCGCATTGGAAGACGCAGTAAATTATCCTTTCCTGCAGACATTCTCTGTGCTTCTCAATTTCATAGACTTGTCATCTATAAAATACCCATCTCCTATTATGTCTTCATCAGGATGAATAATATTGTTACTTATGTTTTTTCTCATATAGAAGGTATTTCATTCCTCTGAGCATCCTCGCTGCCCTTCTCTTCACTTTTTCAAGTTCTATTACTTCATATTTGAAATAGGAGAAGCAAAACTGTCAGCTGTATTCAAGATAAATGAACACCGTACACTGATACTGTGGCATAATATTGGTTTTTGGGGTTTTCATTTTTTTCATAATAATTCCCAACATTTGTTTTATGTTTTTTTTTTGCAGCTGCTGTGCACCAAGCTGACATTCAGAACTATTTATTATAACCCCAAGAACTCAATCCTGATGGTAAAAGTCAACTCAGAGCCTATGATTTCATATGTGAATTTAAGACCATTTCCTCCCATCTACATTTATCTTCTCAAAATTTCATCTGCCACTTTATCACACACTCAGCATTGTAAAATCCTGCAAATTATCACAGGCAGCTCCTGTGTACATTATGGACAGCAAACTTTTGTCACTTAGCTACTAGCCCTTTTTATCTCAGTTAGAAATGCAATTGAGAGCACAGGACCTGGCCACAGATCTTTCTGAGTCATCACTGCTAGAAAATGTTTTCTCCTACTCATCAACAATCCATGAGAAAATCAGGAAAAAGTGATCAAACACAGTTCAAGCTTTTGCTTTTTCAATATTTACTGAACTTGTGGTTGAAGAAAGTATTTATTGCCCTACAGTATCAGAGGAAATTTTGTGGACCATAGTTTATTTGCAGCTCGACATCTTTTATCACATATCCTCTCCTAAGACTCTCTTTGCAATGGAAAAGTCCACACACTTTACATCACGAAATAAAACAGTCCATAAGTAGTGTGTGGAGACTGTGATTGGTTTGATCTCTTTGTAGCAAGGACCAGAATGGAGTTTTGGCCCATGCTCCTAGGAAACCAGATGGGTCCTTAGTAAGCACCAGATATTTACCTTGAACAAGTCACTATCTCTCTGTTTTCCTCCATCTGCTAAATGACAGGTGTGGCATTTACCATTCTTGGCAAAGTATTTATAACACATTGAAGAAAAACATTACCAAAAGTGTTAACAGCTTCTTTATCCAAGTGCATGAAACGGAACATAATGAAAGTTGAATGAGGAAACTATATCATTTAGTGCTTGTCCATGGTAACTTAGTTTCAGAGTCAGATGCACTTTAAGTGCCAAGTTAAAAACTTGTCATAGCTATCCTCCATTAAAAAAAATAAAATAAAACATCACTCAACTGTGAAAACACAGGCACAATGAAGAGCAAATCTATTATTTTACAGTATTTACTCTTAAAAATTCTCTGAGAGCAATGCACATGTGAAAATTATGACTCCTTCAATCCTGGGAATCTTTGGGAAAGCTCATATGAAACCTTTAATGGCTTGAAAAGGAGAGAATGGGGAAAAAATTATACAAATCTATAAATGATTATTGATTTTTGCTAAGCAATAGATAAGGTCTGTAAATAAGAGTCTAACACATTGAACCAGTTTTCTTTCTCTGTAGTACTCCTGTTCCCAGTAGGTCTCAGAATTATCCTTTGGGACCAGGAGGCTCATTACAAATACGAACAATTACAAACAGAAATACTGTTAAATACCAGTGTTCTTACCGAGTCAGTCTCCAGGCACAAGTAGCTTCTAACAGCTGATTCACACTGAACTGTCTTTGGTCATCCTCATGCTGTGGAAGAGAAGCCTACAGTGAGATATAGTATTCTGATGGGAAGAATGTATGTTGGAAAGATTTGCTTGGTCTTTTCCTAAGTCAGCATGTTCTTTTAGGAACTTTAATTTCAGAGTGTTCAGGAGTTCGGTCTGAAATTTTATTTGGTGAATCTCTCTCATGTTACACTATATAGGAGGCCAAACCAGACTGCCATAGTAGTTCCTTCTAGCTACATATAGATTAAGACTACAGCCAGGCCTCAGTAAACCCTGCCTCTGCTTTCTTGTTACAGACAGAAGGGACCCTTTTTCATTGGCAATATACACTAGTCATGAAGCAGAAATCAGTTTGCATCCATGACCTTTATGCTGCTTCCCTTTCTAACAGAACAGGATGGAGAACATCTTCACCATCCTTCGCAACCCCTCTGAAGAGACTTCTCTCAGTGAAGTCACAGAGATGATCAAGGCACCAAAGCAGTTTTTGTATGAGGAGAGGCTGAGCTGGCACAGCTCAGTCTGACGAAGGGAAAGCTCAGGGGGAATCTTATCTATGTGTACAAATATCTAATGGGAAATAATGAAGACAAGGGAACCAGTCTCTTTTCAGTAGCACTCACTGACAGGACAAGAGGCAAAGGGCACGATCAAAACACATGAAATTCCAGCTTACCACAAGAAAAAAGAAAATACTGTAAAGATAGTCAATCAAAGGAAAAGGTTGCCCTGAAAGACTGTGGAGTAGGTTTGAGTATCTGATGAGATATTAAAAACTTGACCAGACATGGTTGTGGGCAACCTGCTCCAGGTGACCCTGCTTGAGCAGAGGGAATGTACTAAATGACCCCATGAGGCCCCTTTCAGCCTAAAGGATTCTATGACTTTGCCTTATTTGTCACATTCTGCTAACCAAACCTGTTCCCATTCAGATACAATCCTTTCTCCAGCCCCATGGATTTGTTGCCTTAACTCCTCCCACCCCGTGGAGGTAGCTCGGCTCATGCTAGGCATGTACTACCATCTTCTAGGCACCACCACATCACGAAAATTCTGCCTTTTTTGACTCATAGTTGAGCCCACATCCCTATAACTCACAGGGAAAAGTTACTGAGTAGCTTGTGACAAGCAAGACCCCAAATTCACTGGTCAAGAATTACAAAGGGAATGACATTTATGAACAGATATAAACCTGGGAGGCATGGGGGGATGAGAGAGATATGAATTAAATAAGAAAACAGAAGCGGGAGAGCAGCACACCATATAGGCATGTAAGGGTGATGAGCCTCTGTTTCCATAGTGGCTAGGACAGCTGCCAGACACAATTTTTCTTAGTATGTCTAGAAATACAAATGGCGGCTGGGATGGGCACAGCTTAGGCAACCAGACTACAGGCTATTTATTTATATGTGCATAGTTCTAAAATATTTGTTTGCTTAAAGGTGAAGTAGAGGACAGAAAACCTATCTGGCCAAGGATACAAAAGAATCTGAGAGGTGACTCTGTTTTAGGATGAACTAAACTACTAAAACTTTAAAGATCTTTGTGAAGGGACGACAAAAAGATTTAACCTTAAGCAAAACATTTCAGTAAGAAAAAAAAATAAATCTTCTGTTCATCTTTTACTGTTTAACTTTCATACAATAAACAAAATCTTAAAAAGAAATGAGAATAACATAATCCAACAGTGATGAAATATGGCTCATTATTTTTCCCCCCCAAACAGAATTTGAAAGAAAATGTGTATTTTCGACAGGAAAAAAAAAAAAAAGTCTTTTACTTTCTTGGTTAAAAAAGCCGCCTTCTAATATTTTGAATGTTAGTGAATTCAACTATTGAAAGCTTGATCACAATAAGGTGACCACAGTAGTAATTTTTTTCTAGTTAATTGAAATATAGTAGTGGTCTAAAGCTAACATTCTTGAGCAACTTGTGTCTCCATTATAGTCATATTCAATCTAAATATGATAATTGACATGTGAATTAATTCACACTAGTTCTGCTTTAGATCGCTACATAGACACTAGGCAATATTACCATTTAAGGAGCAGGATCTTGCTGAACTAGATACATTACAGATGTTCTGTGAAGAATTCCAATCTGGAGCACTACTATTTCTTTTATCACAAAGTGGCAAAAAGTGAAAGATGAATTAGATGAATGAAATGAAAAGGGGGTGAAGGTAAGAAAAACATTCTTATTCATTAAGCCTTCAATGTATGTGTCTGAGACCTAAGCACTAAGTTCCACTTTGTCTGGGCATTTGATCTTATACAAACACCTGTGTTCCTTATCACAGTGTTGACATGAGTGTTAAATTTTATTAGAGGAGAAGACAGGGTAAGTATTTGTGGGTTAGGGAATGCATTTGAGAGTAGATGATCTTTTCTCAGCTGATTTCAGAATCTGTCACTGAACTTCACTGAGTTGCTCCTACAAGAATGATTACGAGATATACAAAAATAGCTTATTGATGCCAGTTTCCTGCGTGTACCACTAATTGTGCCACATATGACCTAATAACTGCTGGTTTTGCTCACAACTCATGTCTACTGACCATCTTCTGCTCTGAGGCTTGTACAACCTGACCTCTGATAGCTATCATGCTGCTTCAATGCATGCTAGAGACTGGTATAGTATTTCAAGCCTTGAGAATATTTTGTAGTGCTACCATAATCAGCATGTATTCCAGCAAGGAAATAGCACCCAGCACTCCAAAGTTGCTTGCTATAATATCACGATCTGAATTTGATCCTTCCAGACAGAGCAATAGTCAATTATATCCATCCTGACTCTCAGTAGATCACAACCTTTCTTTTTAAAAGTCACGTTACCCTACAGATGAGTAGTGTACATGTTCTGCAAAATACATCCTGTGTTTTTATGTCACTGCATGCTTAGCTGTCACATTTCCACCTCGGGAAACGTTACAAATAGCAGAGAACTTCTGAACAGCAATCGCAGGGACAAGGCTTGAGCTACAGGACAAGATCAATAAATGACAAACTTTCTCCTTTATCTCATACATTGACAGGACTAGAGGACAGGGAGGGATGAACTTGGAAACAAGGTGACACAGACTGAAAGAGAGATTCCTGAAACCTAGAGAGAAATTAGATATGTGTGACTGATAGAAATCCAGAAACTTAAGGGGATCTGATGGACTAGGGCAAAAGGTCGGTGTATGTGAATTATTTATTACCTGGATACATGTGAGTGTTTATTATATAGAAGGGCTGTGAAGATTTCCGTATGCTTCTGTGACTCTGTAACACTAGTTAAACTACAACCTTAGTGGAGATTTCTATAAAATAACATATTCCAAAATTGAACATTCTGAAGGATCCTATAGATTACAGACCAAATTCTCCACAAAAGTAAGCACAGATTAAGTCACAAAAATAAACAGTAGCTGCATATGTCCATAATTGTCTGAGACAGCTGAAGAATCTTAAAGGTCTCAAAGTTTGTGCCTATTTTTTTTTTTTTTTAATGCACACTTTTTTCACATCTTTTTATATGAATTTTGAGGGAAGGAAATTTATTTTCCATATACTGCCTCTAAGTCTGTGAGTTTTAAATGCATCTTATGACCAAATCCATAAGTTTCAGAGAACAGCAACAATAAAATGGACTGTGAGATCTGTGTAGCCTCAGATCCTTGAATTCAGTGTGGCTGGAGCGGGTTTCAGTAGATCTAGAGAGATCTACAGAACTGGGTCCAGAGTGAAAGGAAACACTGCAGCTTTTAGTGCACCACAGTCTGTCTCCTCTGTTATGTTTTGTTTGGTCCTGACAGACTTGCTGGTGCTCCTGCCAGCGAGCAGAACCTCCCCTTTCTGATACGAGTACTCTGTCAGAAGCATGCCCTGGAGCTGGAGGAAAACTCTAGGTCTATGACTTATGCCAGCTCAAGAGCTGCTCATGTTCTTTTCTATTATTAGTAACCTGAAGTACCTTCATGCCCTGAAGCTTTCAGAGCCATGTCAGTTACTGTAAAGAAGTGATCAATAATTTACTTGAAGATATCTTAAAATGTCACTCTTCCTGGTTAAACCCTATTGTAGGTTATTAATTACAGATCCACAAATTCTTTCAGCCAATAAATGTTTTCTAATGGCCTGAACACTGCTAATTTGTCTTCCAAGCTTGTTAGTTACCTGCTTGAAAGACTATTTTTGTTTGTAATCATTCTACATGGTAGTTGTAACTATTTCCAAAATGTGAAGCATCAAGTCATGCTCGGTCTCTGCTCCTAGCCTCCAGAGTGCATTGAAGTATATTAAAACTCATTTAGACCTGTCAAACTGCAAGGAGACTTTGAGCATATTAATAGAACAGGAAGCATTTTACAGTAGCACAACTTCAAGGGATATTTAAATACAAGAAAAGGCTCCCTTCTATTTGAGGTACTACACAATCCCTCTAAAAAGTCACAAATGTTTAAATGATGGATAAAACCCCCACCTTCTTATCATGATGGACCACTGACTTTCCTAATCTGTGATTAAGCTCAGAATGTTAACACGTCATTATGTCTGGTAAAATATCAGCACCATTAACATTGGTATATATGAAAATAAAAATGGTTTAAAACTTTCAGGAAATATCACTTGCTGGCTGCTTTAGTCCAAAGATCCCTTTCTGGAAGCAAATGAGGTTCTTGTTAGAAACCTGTAAGTGTTCTTTGCTGTTTTTCCACTGCAAAGATTCATGCTTTCCCAAGATAATCAGTATGTGGGGACAACTCTGAAAAAGTGAGTCTCTTAGATAGGCAGAGCACGCCCTGGAAATGGTATCTGGATAAAGGTTTCTGTTTCTATGCTGTTCCATTGCACGTTTCTTCCTCAACACCATCTAGCCACTAGGAGTTTAACACTTCTGACCCACTGCAACTTGTGGAGTTTGTGCTTAAGAGCTGCCTCTTAGAGACCACATAAGTTAAAATACAGAGTAGGACAGGTGTAGGTCAAAACAGATCTAGCAGTCGTTATTCAGTATTATTGTAACCCGTGTACACTGGGCTGCCATTTGACAAGAGGACTGCGGGATTTTCTCCACATTCATTGTTATGTTCAAGATTTCAACGTGTGGAGAAAAATCTGCAAGGTGCAAAATTCCTACTCCTGTCAACAGACAGTCTTATTTAGAAGTTTAGTAGGAATCTACTTGAAAATTTGAGTCTTAAAAGACTTCTGTTCAACAGTGTTAAGGCTGATAAATCTCACGTCTCAAAAAAACAAAATCAAATGAAAGGTCACACACTGGCTGAAGACCTGTGATTCCATGCACAGCACTGGGCCAAATTTCTTGCTTGTAACTGCTCAGTTCAAGACAATTTCCTTATTCTGAATACTTTATAACAGAATGCCAGCTTCCCAAAAAAGGAAAAGAAGGAACTATTCACCTTAAAAAAATGTTTTTCAGCTGAATTCACAAAACAATTGTGAATATTTATTGACCAAAGTTCATAAGCTGTCTGATTTAAAAAAAAAAAATAAAAATTAGTTGCACATTACTTATAAGTATCCACTTATATTTGTTATTAAATATAATAGCAAAATATTTGTCATTTGTGTGTACAAACAGGTATTTTTAAATATGTATCATGATTTCAACAGTGTTATGTAAAGGTAAGCAAGAATCATGAAAGCAGTCTCCAAATGGCATTGGTATAGGGTTTTGTTTCCTTAGCACACAAACAAACTTTAAAGCTTCAGAAGAGACTCCTAAACGCATCATTAGGTTCCAAAGCAGATATTTTTGAAGATCTATAGTAAGAGCAGACCTACATACAGCAAATAGGTCATTTGCTCTATATTTTAGTTTTTCTGTTTGAAGACAGAGTAACTTGTAGAGAATCAGTCATTGGCTTGGAAGTTTGAAGTGGTTCCCTCTTTTCAGTATATGCATGTAAAAAAATCTTCATCATGTGCTATGTGCATATAAGCAGCAAAATGCATTTGTATCAAACTTCTAATTCATGTCACTGCTTTCTCAGTCCAGACAGTGTTGGAAACCTACAAGTGCCCAGCAGAAGGGTCAATAATATATTATTCCATTTAAAATGCAGAGATGTTTACCTAAAAAAGGTAAAGATTTTTTTCTACCATTAAACATACTTAAGTGCATCCATAATTATATCTAATCACCAACACTCCACTCTTCTGAAACCCTTCTTTGTCAGCGCTATATGGAAAAATTAAGTTTTCTATCTCATAACATAGGATGTCTTGTCACAGATCTAACATCAGAAAGGACTATGATGGCCATCTAATCTCTATTTAATGCAGACAATGGAAATCACATGGTGATACCTGCCTTGTTCTAAACAACTTGCAGTGAAATGACAACAAGGTACCACAGATATTTTCCCAAGACAAAACTCATTTCAGTGGGCACTGGACATGTTCTTTTTGCTGCTGTGATATGGGGATGGGGTGAGAGAGGACACATGAGATATAGCTTCAGAAGGGGGTGAGAAAGTGTCTATTCAAACTTGAACTTATTTTCTCTAGACTGAGAGCAAGCGATTGAAAATTCACTGACCTGAATCAGTTTTGAAGAAGTGACCTGTTGATTAAAGCTTCCATATTTCTTAATTTACTTTCTTTTGGATGATGCTATACCAAGAAGAATCAATGTTTTTTAAAAAATAAATAATTAAGTGAATAATACTGGTCGTGAGGAATGTTAATAATATAAGCCAGGATTGTACATATCAGCACTAAATTATTCTGCTTTTATCTATAAACTGGTTAAAATGTTAAATATATATCTATATTTGGCCTCATTATAGTCCTTTTTTAATGCTCCAAGTGACATATTGTATTGAACTTGATGTTTCACATGGTGACACGTAACAGAAATTAAAATCAGCCCCTAGCCTTTTTTGTTAGAAATATGCCATCTGACCCATATATTGATAGGCTGACAGCATACCTATGCAAAGCAGGTAATTGGTACTATCTGTGAACAGAGTCAACACACTGTCAGTGAACACTGCCTAGAACAAAGCTTCTGCTGTACTGCAAACTTTGGATTGGAAGTAACTCAATGTGGTCCACTGGGAATAAAGCTCACCTTTAGTAGCATAAATCAGTGTCATTAAAGCTCAGTAATCTACTGTAACGTTTCTTAAACTCAAATAATGTGAATGGGAATCTCCCTGGATTTAAAATGATGATAAAACAATGTTTTCTGTAAGGACTACATATCCTTACAGACAATATTTCTGCATGTCTACAAACAAGCACATACACACACACAAGTATGCATCACACGTGCACAAACACACCATCTGTGATTTTGTTTTTTATCAGCCTACCCTGGATTTCAGTGATAATGACAAGAAACCAGATCTAATTAATTTTTACACAGTGCTTTGAGTGGTTTTGCCCTTGTTATATTTCAAATTACAGAAAGGCAAATCAAAATTAAGAATTCTCTGACTACCTGAAATAAATAGCATTAAATTCTGACAAAACTGATTTTTTTTCTAAAGATAACCTTTGGTCTTTTTCATTCGTGTGTCCTCTGCAGTAATTTACTAGATATAAGTACAGGAGCAAAGCAAAGATGTTACCCAGTGCGTTTCAACTGGAGTTCAGAAATAATATATGCATTCTCAGGAAAGCAAATAATCTCTCTTTGATTATTACTGCAGGTTGCTACATAAAAGGATTGCTGGAATTTTATTCCTACAGGGATGCTGAAAAGAAAGAGGAGGAAAAAAAAACATACCGTTCGAGCCAAACTTTGCTTCAAATTACTAGTGTTATGTAGTTGAAGCTGAATGCAGGTGGTTGCCTTGCGAAGACTTTCATGGCTGCCCAAAGTATGATGGCTGCAGTTTGAGGGGAAAAACAAAACAAAACAAACAAGAAAATAAATGAACAAAGAAACAAAAACCAACCAAACAAAAAACACCAAACCAACAAATGGTTACCTCTGATTGCCACTTACTTCGGTTTTTCCCTTGTCCTTCTCCAAAAAGCACCAGTGGACTAAATTCTAAGTGCAAAGCAGATTAAATAACATAAAACCTGTACTTGGCATCTACTTCCATGAAAACTGATGGGGCTTGGTTCTGGCATATTTTCTGGTGAAACATTTTAAGAATAATTGCTTAGTTGTATTTTTGACCATTAAGTTCTGTATCAGAACAATGACACAGAGAAAGAATATCGTAAACAAACTGCATTTGCTCCCAAACCTTGAGATTATTCATAAATATTCTCCAAACCCAAATTAGTAAAATTTATAAGTATCTTGGTTATGAATGCACCACTGCAGAATGACCTATAGTGTTTGATACCCAATTTGAAAAATCAAATATTAACTATAAGTTTGAAAATCTCACTCATTTAGACAGATGGCCCTTGATTCTCAAAAAAATCAAAGTTCTCACCCTGTGCAGCTCTCACAGAGACGGTAAAAGAAGCTGTGACTCAGCCTTCTTCCTTCTCAAATCACATGCCAGCTATGGTCAGATGCAGAGCTCTACTCACTCAGCTGGAGTGGTTCCTACAAGCTACTCCGCTGGTCAAGGATGCTCTAGCACCCCATGACAAAGGAACTCCTTATTCCTATTGGGCTCTTCAGAGTAGCTTCCAGTCTATTTACCACTCTTGGCAACTTCTTCTAAGTTATAATACAGCCTTAGTTTATCTCTCTTAAAATTACTTGGCACAGAAATAATCTCACTGTTTTCCTTCAACTTTTTGTTTTAAACAGATGAAATAATGCAAAATTATTTCAGAGCTATGGTAAACATCTTTTTACATTTAAAAAAAATCCTTTGGGATTAATGGTAGGAAAAATGACACTGATTTTTGTAAAGGCAAATTCATCACCAAAAAAATTTAATATGCATAATCAGTTACAACTCTAGTCCATGTTCAATTAGATTTATGATGCTTTTTTCAAGCCTCCAGCCACACAAGTGCCAAAAGGGATATTCCATATTTATACAGATTTACAACATGGTAAGTTGTTTCAGAACTCCCTGGGCCATGAAGGAAAGATGATTCTTTTCTGGTTTGTCAAGTGCTATAGAAAACTCAGAATTCAGATGTAAACTGTGTTTCTTTCTACCTGAAAGGGCTTTTCATGGAATGTCTGAACAAAACTGACTGGATTTAGTTCCAAAAAAACACTCACCCTAAGAATAAATCATGGAAAGTGTGACTTAGGGGAGAGACTCATATCTCACATGGCAGCAGAGGTCCCCAGCACAAATGAATGGTTAAACTTAAATAAACGTGCTGTACATAATTGCCACTCAGCACAATTTCAGGGAACTCATATATCTTGTAAATGTTCTGTGCCCATACAACACCGTAGTTAAGTAAAATACATAGTCTCCGTTAGAGGTGACAAAAGGTGTTAAGTGTAGATATGTTTTATTTATTTATTTATTTAAAAACAAATACATTAAAGGTCACAGAGGACAAATCCATTTCCATCCGGCATAACAAATAACTAAAGCAGGGCCCTCTGATAGCACTTCCAAACATTTGCAAAATTTCTTGATTTTAAAAGAATAAAGTGCAGATGTAAGAGTGAGAGAAGTTAACACCATCACAGTGAAATATCTGTACTGATGGAAAGCGTATCACTTATGCCTCAACCTTTCTCAAATCCCTTTACAAGCAAAAGTCCAAGCAACTGACTCCTGGTTCCTGGGACTGTACCAGTGCACAGACTCTCTTCTGTTCCTCCTCAGCTCATATCTGTGTTGTGCCTACCCATAGCTTTCTTGAAATTTCTCCCTCTCCTCATTTCACCTAATCACATCTGCCTCGTGACTCTCATGAAGTCTACCGTGATCCATGCATCCTTTAGAACTACCTCACACCTGTTTTTTACCTTTTACCCCACCATTATTCCTGCTCTTTCCATTCTGCCTTACCTTCAACTTTAGGACTGGTGTAATAACAATAAAATTATAAAGAAACACATTTGTGAGTCTTAAGTCACTTTTTCTTGATTCCTCCAGTATACAGATTCCTATTGCAACGACAACATTACATCCAGCCAATGACAGAAACTGGTATAGCTATACCAATACAGAGGAGCATTCTGCCAGTATAAATTGGTAATAGCTATACCCTCCTCTAGAGTTACAATTTTGTACCACAGATGTATAAAAACTATCTTTTGCAAGTAAAATTATCCCATGTCATCGTGCTTCCAGTCAAAACAAACTACACCAACAGAAGTTCAATTTTGTGGTTATAACTACATTTACACTAATGGTTTGTGTTAGCTCTGCTGTGTTAGGCAGACACTATACATCATCAAATCCTTTATTAACATTGCAATGCTGCCTGAAACACTGCAGTCAGAAGTACTGGCCCAAGAGTTGACTTCATGAGTGGATTTCATTTGCAGAAATACAAACAGAAAAGCTTTGACAAGTATTGTGACACAATAGACTAGACAAAATGGATTAATGCCTCAATAAAATAATGTGGAACCCTGGTCTAGATGAAAAGTGAACTACAAGAGACAGAGGTGTAGCTTTGCCATGGATTGACTACCTTTTAACCACACCCCAGGCTGTAACACACTATGCAAATCTGCTACCATACCTGTACTATTAAGATAAAAGTTATATAGTTCCTTTTGAAGGATAGCATGATTATTAGTAACTGGTTTACCATGCTCTGAGCTCAGTAAAGGAAACACAAAGAAAAATGCTACAACATTACTAACTCAAGTTTTACCACTATTTTTTTGTAGGAATTACTATGTGGAGAATACAGTTTAGATGAGAATGCCATGACAAAAGACATAAAGCGACAGGCAATCTTCACCTTTAAGAGACATGGTAATGAACTGGTCAAAGTGATGTGACTTGCCTGTGGTCCCACAATATATCAGAAGCAGAGAAAGGGAAAATCCCTCAGTTTCTTGAGACTCCCTCACCACTAGATGATTTTCCTTCCCCACAGCAAGGTTCTCTGATGTGCTATAAGCCCCAAATCGTAATACTGTTCAATCAACCTTTTTTTTTTTTTTGAAAAAGGACTCAGCTGAGCAGCATCTCTGAATGAGAAATTTAATCTACAGTGACAAGAGAAAATTAAGTTTAGTTTTTACAAAGAACATATTCCTGCAAAAGGTGCTTGCTTCTTATGATCCCAATCTGCATGAATATAACTCTGCCCAGTATAAAATTAATAGCTTAAACTTCACTTTGAGTGAAAAGCAATTTTTATTTATGTCTCAATTCTCAGAGAATGGAATTAGTGAGGCAAAAAAATGTCATCAATGAGGTCACAGGCAAGCATGTGAAGCAAAATGATAAGCATTTAGATTATTCTATTCCATATCCCTGGTCACTATGTTGACTAAACTGAAAAGCAGTAAGGTAACTGTGAAAATTACACTATGGTAGAGTATGGATGGAATTTAATATACATATGAAAAGATCCTTTAAAAAAATCCAATGCCTTAAAAAAAAAAAAAAAGCATGCTTAGAAATAAAGCTTATAAATATCCTTGGACTACATTCTTTTGCAAGTGCTACATTACTGCAACCTCTTGCTAGCAGACAGATCAATTAAAAAAATATAAATAAATATTTCCCCATATTCTTATATACACTTATGTGCTTTATTTTATTAGGCATTTCAGGATGTCCTGAGTTTGCAGTCTGTAGATCTAAAGGGAAAAAATTCTAACTGGAGGAATGATTCATTGCTGTCACATGAGAAGGCTTGCTGCTGGCATTGAGACCTAGGAGTTATTTGACACAAGCTGCTTGACCCCAATTTAATGTATTTTTATGTAACATCTTTCATGATGGTCATCATAAAATCATTTTTAGGGACATCCATTCTAAATCTAAGGAAAGGTAGGAAATTGTGAGAGCAAGATTTAAAGGTAAATGTAGAAGGTTTGGATGATGGGATGATAAAGCAAAGAATTTTTAGAAACAGCGGATGACCCTCCAAGAAAAAAAAACAGATGTTCAAGAACAGGACAAGTTTAAGGGAGTGGAGAGCACACCCACAGCTGGGAAACCCAGAGAAGGAGGGTCTATGGATACATATGAAAATCAGAAACTTCTATGAATAGTGGAAAAAATTGATGACACGAATATGGGGTTTACTGCTCTCTTATTTCACGGAGTCTTTCAGACAGGGTTCTGCCTCCAGATGCACTTACACTGAACGTCTAAAAAAGGATCTACAGCAAATCAACTGGGGAAGTAGCTAACGTACACCTTACAATGACAGAAGAGGCAGAGAGAAGATGGCAATGAATCCTGAAAGCCTCTACAGGTGCTGTAAGAAAAACTTGAGGGAAAAGGAAGTGTAGGAATAAAAAGAAAGCCTGCAGGTTGAGGCAAGGCCAGGATTTCTGATCAGTAAGCAAAACTAACTTAAAAGACCAGAAACCAAATGAGATTCCAAATCAGAATTTCACAGGTGGCTCTATTAGTTATGGACTGACCTGCAGCCTATACACAGCGTTCTGATTTTTTTTTTTTTTTTTTTGATATTTGAAATCAGACATTCTACTTTTGAGTCAGATAGGATGTGACCTCAAGGGTATCAACCTAGGAAGGGAATAATGGATGATGAAATCCTGTGGTGCTGAGTGTAATGGTCATTAGCACACAGCTATTTTTCCCCCATTGCATTCAAAGCTAAATGGATTCCAGAAATCACCAAGTCTTTCAGGTGCTTCTGCAGGAGGCAGTGTGAAGTGCTCATTAATATAGTCAAATATAATAGTAGATTAACGCTTTTGACAGATCTTCACAAACTTGTCTGGTTCACTAAACTGCTCTGGTCTGAGAACAATTCATAGTGTCACTGGTTTGGCTTCACTTCCATTTTTACTGGACTGCAATAAAGGAGGAGCAGCAGAGTATTTATTCCTTTTGTTTCTCATAACCTGGGGAAGTTCCACTAGAACTCACCCCTGAAAAATTTCCAAATACTCTTCTGGGGAAGAACTCTGCACAAGTACATTGAATCACTCTGTTGGCAACATTGCAAGGAATGCAATTTGCACTAAAAGAAAGCCCAAACACAGGAAAAATTTCACCCTGAGGCAACTCCACGGGCCATGTTAAACTACGCAAGGCATCATTATGGTCTGGGATTTTTAATTTCAGATACAGGACTCTGATGAGAAGGCATAAGAAAGGGAGCTGAAAGTATGGCACAGTACAGAATTACAAGCTGCTGAGGCCAGAAGTGTAGCCCAGTGCTTTCTGCATGACAGTGAAGGAGAAAAGCAAAAAACCCTGAGATTATTGACCTTGTTTCACTGCTAATGAGACATGCAGAGATTCTGCAAGTGCAGGAATTTAAACAGTCCACTACTGATGTGTTCTTCCCAACAGTGAAAACTGTTTAGAATATACTGTATGCTGTAGTGAAACACACTGAGCTCACCTTCAATACAATGACTCATTTCAATTTTCTTTAGCAATTAGTTTGAAATGAGAAAATAGGCTTAAAAATAATTAAAAAAAATCCTTCTTATGTAATGAATAGATCTATGTATGACCTGATTCTCTGCTCAGTGGTTCTAGCGTTGTAATGTTTCGCACAGCACTCTGCTGTACCAGCTCCTGCTTTACAGAGATTTTAACAAGTGAAGAGAGGGCTTAGAAACGTTGAAGTCTCCATCTTCAGTTGCAAAGCATAATTCGCCATAAACATCTGAACATTTGACC
This sequence comes from Tyto alba, assembly GCF_018691265.1. Taxonomy (NCBI): domain Eukaryota; kingdom Metazoa; phylum Chordata; class Aves; order Strigiformes; family Tytonidae; genus Tyto; species Tyto alba. The sequence goes on from NW_024881295.1 coordinate 13,439,257, forward strand.
TGTGTAAGTGTAGGAGTGTCCAAGCTGGATATAGAACAAAGCTAATTTACACAGTGTGACACTTGCTCTGACAACTACATTACTTTCCTTAATCAAGTTGAGTTGCTCTGGGCTAGTTCAGGTAATCTTTACACTACACTGAAAATATGACAGCTTCTAAAAATTTCCTTTTCAATTGTAGACATATACTATTTTATCTAACAGTTTTTACATCTCTAACTGATGAGCTGTGATTCCTGCAGTACCAGCTTAACATGTTACCGCAGAGAACTGTCAACTTCTCCCCGTCTGCTGAAAGTCACTGTCCCTACAGCACACCTGACAAGAGCCTGCACTTCAGCTGCTTCAACACAAAATCTGCTCGCTTTTGCTGACAGCTGAATTGAAGCTGCCAGAGGGCAAGGAACAACTACCTGAGTCCAGTAGTACTTTCAATCACCACAAGAGTTTACCTGGATGAATGTGAATCAGAGCATTTACTTCCTTGCTTGTAGAATAGATACATTCAGAAATACCTGTTTGTATGTATAATGTGTTTTTCTTCAACTTGCAGTCAGCGCCAAAGTGCTGACTTCATTTGCTTTACTACTGTCGCAACTGGATATGCAGAAAAATCACCTGTTAAGCAGCTGTATAATACTGTTTCTTCTCTCTGGTGATTTCCCCCTTTGAGGATATGCATAACCCCTCATTCTTATAACACTCCTATGAGCTACGAGAAGTAGCAGAATCCTTGAATTACAGACGAGAAAGACCAGAAGGGCAGTGGAGTGAAACAAATTATTCAAGGCTGCACAAAGCTTATATAAAGGAGCCAGGATTTGAATCCTTGCACGAGATCACACCATCATCTCTGTAAAACCTAAGTACTGTGTGATCTGAGAGTTTCAGAAACTATGCATTAAGTCTTTGGAACACAATACTTTAACTCTCTCTATGGTTCTGTTCACATGGCAAGTAAGTAGATTGCATTAAATGTGCTGCTTATATTACACAATACATACTCAATACCATCTCTTAATGTGATACTTACTTTTGTAAGAATTCATCAGACCCGCAAACACTTAGAAGGCATTCCTCCTGAACTGGGCATTGATTTATGCAATGGAGGATCTCTACAATTAAATCATGAGTGATACAGCCAGCTGTAAATAAAGATAGCAAGAAAAAATAATAGTAGCTTGCTAGAGAATTCCAGGCTAGATACTTAGGCAAAGAAAATAAGAGTTTCTTTGTAATTCCTAACTACTGCTGCAGACTAGCTCCATCAAGAGGAATTAGATCAAGCCACACCTGATTTTTTAAATTTTAAAATTTTCCTTCAATTATGCTACAAGTCACAGAATCTATGTTCACTTAGAGGAAATTAGTAGTTTGTTAGGTAGCTGGAATGAAGAGCCGAGCAACCTTCCCAAGCAGAAAGGAAGAGACAAATGGCATTTTTTTTTTTTTTTAATTTTCATTTTCCCGATTAATATCTTGGTACATTTCCCATATGCAAATGTGGACTGATGCAAAAGTTGACTCTGTTGTCACTCACAACACAAGAAAGTTTCAGAATTTTACTTGTTATTATTTTTGTTGTGTACACTTTTTTAGCCATAACCAAGAAGTAAATTAATGCTCATATGTATTATATATATATGTAATATATTAATATTATGTGTAGTCACATTATAATAGTATAGAAATATTATATATATTACATACAGTACACATAAACTAAGAAGTTATATGTCGGTTCATACAACCTGCTATTCAGAAATAGTCTAGTGCTTTGAGAATTTTCTTCAGTGCTGCTTTAACTTTTTAAGCCATTTGCTAATCCTGCCAATACACTTCCTCTTTCTCCATTTTAGAAGAACTGATCAAAAGATGGAAGAGAATAGCTGTGTACTCAGGCGGTCAAATTGCAAACATGTCTGGTAAGTTTGGTCTTTACAGGCATGCAGAGCACACTGCACCAGCACTGATGCTGCAAGTCTAAGATACCTCTCTCTAGCAGAATAAGGATCCGACTGTTCAGTGAAAAGTCTTCATGTAATGTACCGAGATGGTTTTACAATACAAAATAAAGTCTGGACTTCCTCCACAATTCTCAGACAATCTCATTGTCTGTAGCTGATAATAGAAAAGTCAAAGTAGATTTTCCTTTCAGTTTTTCATTTATGGTATTTCTTTATTGCTTCCAAATTAGCAGCTGTAAGAGCTCTTATTAAGATCTTTAAGTGAGCTTGATATAAAAATGGAAACTACCCTACAGTTAAATACAAATCCCCAGAAACTAAACATGTAACCCAGACTTATGTGTTGACTAATTTACACTGATAAATTATAGGTTCAGACAACTGGTTGAAACTGAGCCTAACCAACCAGTTTCATCAGGTTTAATGGTGTTCTGAATTCCCCAGTCACCCATAGCAGCCAATTCATACCATACTATTTTAGAACAAACCAAGAAACGCAAAATTATTTTTGCAGGGAAGCTTAAGGGAATGTGATACTGAAAAAAACCTTCAGAGAACAGCTGACAATTCTAGGCGGGGGGAGCTGTGACAATAACAAAGCTGAAATAAAACAGAATTGGTTACCATAGCTAGCTTTTTTTCCTACTTTAGTTTGGTTTTCCCCAGGGAAAAACAAATGCGTCAATGGATTCAAAAGTTCCTCCTTCCTCCTGAAAATTTTCATTTTCTTTGCAAAGCCATTTTTCTTTTTCTCAGAAAGCCACTTCAGTTAAGCATTTTCTACGATTTTACTAGTTTTAAACATCTAGCCCTTTGACAACTCAGTGTTTTAAGCAACTCCTCATATCTGGTTTGACATATAAACTGCAATGCCTGTTTGCTAAATCTATACACACCAGAAAAAGAAGAATGGCACAGAATATTGAATTAAAAGTGTAACATGCACTTTTTTCAGGTCACTTACTGGAAAAAACCTGAAACTTTCTAGTATCATTCATTTACACTCTTGTAGACCCGTTTTCCTTTCCTTACTCTGACAAATGTTTTTGCATGACTGAACAATTATTTATATTAGATGGGGCAAAAAACCTGTACTCCCTACCCCCACTTTAACTATATTTTATTGTTTACTTAGTATGTAAGCAAGTTTAGGATAGGGACTTTTTTTTATTTCCCCTTCAGTTTTAGCTGTGCCTTATAAAGTGTTTCTGAAAATAAGTTAAACAGACTGAAAATTGAACAATCTGTAGGGTAAAAGATGTTATATGATAAAATATTTGCCAGTAGTTAAGACTTTTGCATTACAGGGAACTTCAGTGTAGATCCCTTTCCTAACTGACAGAAGTGCTGGAAATAGTACCTTCTGGTCCACGTCTCCCAAGATCTTTGGCCCTTTGTTTCCTGGCATCCACAAAATAGTGGTTTGAGATGATACAATCTACTACTTTTCCAGGCTTTCCAGTAACTATGTAGATGCGCCAAATCAAGCAACTAAACTTGTACGAATAAATGTGTAAGTCTTAGATACCTTATTTATGAAGATTTTATTTATTTTTTGAAATATATGTTGACTGACATTCTGTAGAGCTTTGGATTTTCAGCTTTGAAGCCATCAAACAAACTAATACTCAGTCCGTTACAGCCAAATAATTCCTTGACAAGTGAAGAAATTATTCACTTAAAAAAAAACCCAAAACAAACAAAAAAACCCAACAAACAAACAACAAAAACCAACCAACCAAAAAAACAAAACCAAAAATCGATTACATACTGAAGCAGTACAGGAAGAGAGGTGGAAGATTTAATTTATTTAATTTTTGCATATGTGGCTTAAGAAGTAAAAATTACCAGAGCTGGAATCAAAGATTGTCCCATTCACTACAGATACAGGATGCAGAGGAGCAGTGGCAGCTTCCCACAGTCACTAGTGACAGAATAATTTAGGTTGAGAAGGACCTCAGTAGGTCCATCTAGTCCAACCTCCTCCACAGTGGAGGGTCGGCACTGAATTCAGACCAGCTTGCTCAGGGTTTTTGTCCTGTAAGACATTAAAAACCTCCAAGGGTAGAGACTCCACAACCTTCATGGGCAAACTATTCCAATTCTTAATCATTCTCCTTTTCTTTCCATACAGCTGGAATTTCTCCTTTCATTATATGACCGACAGGTACTTTCCTTGAACTGTACATAACCTTGGGTGCAAAGGAGTCTTAGTGACTGCAGACCCTTAAGTTTTGGATTCAGAAACAGTCACGGCTGTGAAAAGTTCCACAACTATACAGGGGCTACCCCTACACTTTAAATTAGGCACAAGCTTAAATTCCTTCTAGATCAAAATCTGAATGATGGCCCATTTGAGATTGACAGAATGGGTCCCAATTGTGATTAAAGAAAGTAGAGATCTACACATTAATGAAGTTTGATATGCAATGTGATTTTAATTTTACAGCAAATGTACTGAACATGTTTGACAAAGTATGCACTCAAGACTCACATAAGGCTTGCTCCCCAAGTATCTTTCCAAATAACAAATGCATTTTGTTATCATCTCCATGGACCTGAAATGTGGGAGGACACGGACACCTCAATCACTTACCATGTTGTGTAAGAAGCAGAGGATAAGGAGAAGAATCTGTCCAAACACTGATTCTGAATTTTAATTCACCAAGGGTGTGGTGTGGGACACTTTTTGCAACACTCCAGATTTTCCCAGTGTTTGTCTTCAAGTCAAAAGCAGGATACGCATTTCTTATTCTGAAAAGAACATGAGGTGAAATTAGGTCTAAATAAGTATGTGTTTCAGCTCTCTTATAAGAACAAAACAAGAATTTTACATGATAACTATAATAATAGTACATAGAGAGCTGTTAGGAATAAAATTTTCTGCAAACAGAGGGGAAAATGGTAGCAATTCAAACTTTGTTTTCATATATTAGTGAGATAACTACATATCAGATAGCATACATATAATTACATCTTTTACTTAATAGAAAAACCATCAGTAAAATTTTAATGAACTTTACAGAATCACTGCTGAGCTTGACTTCAGTGAAGCCAAATGGAGTTTAAACACAGACTTCCATGTACACTGAGAACAGGAGAAATGACAGTGTTCAAATATATGCTTAAATAACAGAGTTTTAACATAAAACTGAACAAAAGCATGAGCACAGACAGCTGTGACTAGGGCAGCTGGTCAAAATGAATACAGGAACATGCTTTCTATGCAAAAACTTAATAAGACCTTATTTTCACAGTGCTTTAGAATCAAGTCTAAAATTCTCATTACTAAAACCCTGGGTATTTACGTAGATGTCTTTAGAGAGCAGTAACTGTTACAGTCATTGAGTCCCTCTGATATACCATTACCTATAAAATATAATGCCCCTCTTCCTTCCAATTACCAAAGACTTGCAGAAACTAATTCCTCCTGAGGTATCACTTCCTAATGAACACTAGTCACAGGTATTATGTCTGTCATATGAGATTAAATTTGCTTTTTAAGCAAATGCACTTTGCAGCTGCAGGTAAGGGTACATATTGTACCAGCTGAAGCTTTACATTTCACTAATTGGCCTGAATATTTTAGTAGCTAAACTCAAACATCCAGTACTAAGCACATCGCATTTTTTTTGTTTGTTAGTTCAGGAAGGATTTTGTAGCTTCTAAGTTGGCACCACTTTATACCGTCTCTGATTACAGTATATTTTGAGCCATAGTTCTCTCATAAAGTTCATTACCATGTTACCTCCTGCCTTAAGGCTGCCACTCAAGTCTCTTAAACAACAGTATGAACTACTCTTTTACGCCATGTATTTCCACAGCATGAGAAGGAAAAAAGACCTAAGCTTCCAACATTAATAATCCAATGAAGCTGCCCATATCTTACAATGAAAAGCCAGGGAGCATGATGTTTCTTTCAGTGGGGGTGGGAGGAAATGAGACTTGACAATACCTCTAGTACGAGATAGATTTATACTCATAGTAAAAAATCATCATACTACAGAGGCTGCTTTGGTGACCTATGTAGTTGATGTCAATCTATTTTCTTTGTGAGCAAGGTACACATAAAGCTTTCCCCTATCACCAAATTCACTCTTGTAACCTGTTTCTACAAGGAGGCTAAGGACTGAATAAGACTGGAAACTTTACTACCCTTTCTCCAGCATCAAATTAATGGGCTGTGTACACACACGGGGCATGAATCACCTCCTCAACTTCCTGGCAGTCATTTCAAAACTAAGCGAACCCCATCTCCTTCCCTACTCCTACACTATCTATATTTTAGGACAACGTGGGAACAGAAATTTGCTTTTTATGCTTTTCAGTTAAAAATGCATCCAGCTCTGGAAAGTGTTGCTCATTTATGGCCATCTATTGTTTTCAAGCAATTAAAAGGCTTCTGGCCTGAGCAGGTGGGTGAAACATACCTACTGCAAATTTTTGAAAGAGTAGATCTTCCAAGGCATGACTAGAAGTACTACACAAGTATTACATGAAGAAAATCTTGTGCTACTTGCTTTCTGTGATGCAGCAACTCAGCTTATGTGGAAAGTACTAACATTTATAGGAATTTGCTATTTCACAGCATTGCATAATGCTATGTATTTCTCTGTGGTGCAGAGCACACTCTTGAAGTCAGTAGGAGGTGGAGGAACTCTGCATTTTGCAGCATTGAACCCTGAGACTATCAGCTTAGCATCTTCTGGTATCAAATTCACTTTAAGATGTATTCTGAAGCCACTCATGGATGAATGTTCAATATAGCTATGTCCATAATTGTAGAAGTAACCTGATAAAGGGATTTTGAAAACTGCTTTACAGTTGTGTACAATGAAATGTTTCAATTATAGATTGATACCTGTACAAATATTACCTAGAGAAAAACATGATGGGTTTCTATTTGAGCTACATGCTGGAGGTGCAAGTCTGCATGACACAGAGTTTGAATTATACATCTTGCCTCTGATGTATAAAACTACCAGTTATTGAGATTCTTTGGAGACTGGAAAATGCTTATTTGGCAAGACTAAATATGTTAGTTATTTGAAAATTTATGACAGTTTTTGGTCTTGTGCTTGCTGTGACATTTTTTTCCTAAGAATGCTTTCCTGTTTATTTGATAGAAGAAAAGCAAAGGTGGTTCTTATTTTCTTTTCATTTGCTAGTGATGCACACTAAACAAGTTACTGCAAAACAGGAATGACTTAATTTGATTAATCTTTTTAGCCCCGTAAATAGACTAATTTATTCGCAAAAAAAAATCAATAGAAAGCTTTTCCTATAATTGAGAATACAAAGTTAAATGTAGAATGTTTGGACACTAAAAAGTCTGAATATCTGAGAGGAAAGCCATATGAAATCTGCATTCATGCATCTGATGTTAGTAGAATTGGGTTGGGGTTCAGATTCATGAACTGTGGGGAAAAAAGAAAACTGAGATACTGAGATTTATGTGAATGAGTATGTTTCAAAACTGACCATCTACCCCATATGAGTATATAATATATTCACTATTACTTTCAGGGCAACATCAAACTGGATTTTTTTTTTTTTTTTTTCCTTTTAAGAGAAGCAGGCTTGGCTGACCTAGAGTATAGTCAATTCATTGAAGTCTAATAATAAAAAAAAAGCAGCATTCCATTTTCCAACTATTTTTCTGAGGGAAGAAGCACACATTTGTGCTAACAACTTGATAGTATGATCAGTGCATATTTACAAAGAAAAATGAATCTGCACAGATGGTCTAAAAACTTGTATTTCTTAGTGCTTTTGGATTTCAACACAATTTATTTTTACAAAGACTGAGAAAGTAAAAAAAAGTTCTATTCCATTAACCACACTATTAACTGTAACAGTAAACAATAATTAAACGATTTTTTGTCGCTTATTAAGTCTCACTTTTCATCATGACAGCATGTAGCAATTTTGGTCTCAGTCAATCAGTCAGTTCCTCCACTTTTTTTTTTTTTTTTCTGCTCCAAGCTACACATGCATTAATATTGTCCAAGAGAGTGGTAGCAAATGGATCTTACGATTCACATGCTATAAACCATCAACACTGAAGAGTTAAATGTACTTATCACTGATAAGAAGAACAGCTAAGGGAGAAAATATTTTTGGAATTAACATGCATTTGTGCATTTTAATCTTTAAACAAAAATTAGGAGCGTTTCCATTTTTAAGTAGATACTAGAAATACGGAACTGTTCAGGAACACAGTGTGTGGTGGGTTGACTGTGGCTGGGCATCAGGTGCACACCCAGCCACCCTATCACTCCTCTCCTCAGCAGGACAGGGAGGGAGGAGAAAATAAGATGAAAGAAAAGAAAAACAACAAACCAAACTTGTGGGTCAAGGTAAAGCAAAGGCCGTGTGCGGAAGCAAAGAAAAAAGGTTTATTCTCTTCTTCCCATCAGCAGGCAGTGTCCAGCCATTTCCTGGGAAGCAGGGCTTCAGTATGTGTAGCACTTGCTCTAGAGCACAAATGTAATAATAACAAATGCCTCCCCTCCCACTCCTTTCTCTTAACTTTCATTACCGAGCAGACCTCATATGGTATGGAATATCCCTTTGGTCAGCTCAGATCAGCTGTCCTGGCTGTGTCCCCTCCCAGGATCTTGTCCACCCCCAGCCTAGTAGGTGAGTCAGGGGGAAATGCTGAAGAGACAGCCCTTATGCTGTGTGAGCACTGCTCAGCAGCACCCAAAATACTGATGTGTTAGGAACACCTTTCTAGCTACCACTACAAAGCACAGCACTGGGGGCTGCCATGGGGAAAATTAACTCCATCTCAGCCAGACTCAATACACTGGGATACGCAATCCTATTGATATAAGTGAAGTGTCATATTTGGCTGAATAAAATTTTTTTTAATTACTTACTTCTCCACTGCATTGCAAAAAGCAACGGTGTTTTCATTACTTCCTTGATTTGCTTCAACCAGCTGGATAGACCAACCTGTAGCCTAAAAATACCAAAAAGACACCGTAAGAAACAGAGCTCAGTTATTTAGCTAACAGAAGCAGGACCATAAGGTTAACCTTACATGTGGTTCCATGAGGACTTTCACACCTTATCATCCCTCCCACCTGACTTGATGGAGCTCCAAATAAGCACAAATAACCCCATTTTGACTGTACTCTAAATGCTTTCAGAGAAAAAAAAAACAACCAACCAACCAACCAAACAAACCAAAACAAAGTCAGAAAGCTTCAGCTACCCTGGGTTTAATGATTATTTTTTCCCCTCTGTGCAGAATATAAGGAATTCCAGACAAAGCTTTCAAAATTCACCTAGTGTCAGAGCACAGATAACTCTAAATGTAGAAGATGTATGCTTAGTTTACAAAAGGGAGAGGGGACAAAATGAAGCTTATGCTGCAGTGAGTTTTAATCCTTATTTTCTCTCTTTCTACCCTGGAAGGAAAGCTCAAGATCCCTTCAAACTCCATAAACCTGTCAGGTAAGTCCCTAAGACAGATAACAGGGAAATAGCGTAGTCTGTTGAACATGAAAAATCCCCAGATACTTTCTCTAAACTTGAAGAGTACAGGTCTGAGCCACTATTTTGGGTCAAACCACCCTTTTTTCTGTTTGCCGTAGTGCCCTTCAGTCTGAACATTACCTTCAGGGAAGAGCTTAATACTATTGTATCTGCAACTCCATTCTACTGTTGTACAGAGACATGTACAAGGCTCAGATGAGACAACTTTTAAACCCCTTCAGAAAGAGAAGCAACTAATGACATGTCACAGAGGAGGAAACAGAGATATGGTGAAAGGTGTACTTTACCAATTTAATAATAATTTATGGACAAGTATGTAAATTTATAAAAATTAATAATAAATAAACCCACTTTAAGATTTTTTTCTTCTTGACAAGGATATACATGAAATGCACAAAATAGGCATGAAAACATGCAGGCTGGGAAATTTTAGTTACAGCTTAAAAGATAGGATGATCATAAAAGATGAAAGATTTGTTGGGAGCTGGCTAGTGGGGAGATCGCAATGGTGGAACTGAAAGCTCAGAAGTTACAAATCTTTTATAGATACCATCAGTCTTGGGTCTCACTGTATGTAGTAGTATCATTAACCACAATAGCACAAGCATTAGGAGACTGCTTATAAAATTTAAATATAATAAAGGGGCATCATCAACAGACAGAAAAATGTCTAGTAGGAAAAAACAATGGATAATCCTGAGGGTTGAAATAAGAGAGTGAAATTAAATTTAGCAATACAAATTGGTAGTCCGTCACCACCCTGATTTTAAAGAGTGCTAAAAAAGCTCATTCAAACCTCGCTGAAGACATAACACCTCCACTGGTTCATTTTTTCCACCTTGGTTAGACACCTACCTTACAATTCACTTCAGCAGACAGTAATAAGAAACTTCTGGCAGAGGTTAACTATTTAGAAATTATGAATGATTTGGTAACAGTAATGGCCTCTCAAAATCATATAGTCATAAAAAAAAACCCACAACACAAAAAAACAACAACAACAAAAACATTCCTGATAACACTTACAGCAGGGTAGACAGTTTTACAAAGAGATATACTGACAAGGCTCTAGGAAGTTTGCAACTAGGATGTTGTTTATCCCTACGTTCCAGATGGAGAAATTCAAGCTGGAATAAGCTCACAGGTATTCTGTGTTTGTGGGTGAGCTCTACAGCCAGGAGCAGGAGCACAGCTTGCAGAACACAGAAGGCAGGTAAAGCAGCAGGGGTGTAAAGGGAGCCCAGAATCTGCAGTGAGGAGTACGCAACGATGCTGGTGACATGCCACATGGCGCAAACTTCATCACAGGGTGCAGAAACTGCCCCTGGGGACAGCAGGGACTTTATCCCATACACAGCTCCAGAGGAAGGGTGCTGCAGTGTTCCTGTGGTGCCTCTTCCTGGGGCTGGGGACAGCAGTGGCTTCACTGGTGAGAGCTGTGCTCTGGCTGTGGCACCGAGCTGCTGGTGAAGGACCCACAGGTGGAGGTGAGCAGCCAGAATGAACAGATTGACAGGGACTCTACATAACTAAGGACCATCCAGACCCTGTGCTGCAGAGGAGAGACAACTTAAGGTTACCCTACAGGAAAAGTGGATGGAGACTCACACAGGAGGGAAGGCTGGAAACCTGCTTCTCCCAGCAACACAAAAAGGTTCCTTTTCCACCTGCAGTTCTGTCACAGAGCAGGTACAGTGCCATGGAAAAAGTGCATGGAAAAAGCGACAGAGGATAAATGAAAATCTAAGAAAACTAAGCCACGGGTAAGAAAAGGGGAGGCTGAGACATGACACTGAATGGGACTGAAGATATTAAAAGAACAAAACTGGAACTGGGAACTGAGCAAGGAGGAACAGAGAGGAATTAAACAAGGAGAAGGCTAAGACTGGGAAAGGGTGATTGGCCACAAGGACATGGGTCTGGATCCTTAAATTCATGGCTTGAAGAAGAATGTGATTAAATAATTACTAAAGGACAGCAAAAAGGAGCTTGACTGACAAAGCTGGAATCCAGACCCTCTCCTGCAGAAGTAACACAGGAGCCCTCTGCCTCTCTGTGCTTTTGCTGGCAGCATTTCTGAGTGAATCCTAATGGCAAACAAGAATCTGTGTAGACTACTAATAGTCTACATAGAAAGAATTAATATACCATTGCTAACTAACTCAAACTCAAATTCATTCTGGTGTCAGAGGTGTATGTAGTAGATATATAGTTCCAACTCAATTGATGAAGCATGTGAATGAGAGATTCAGTTTTGTCATTTCTGGTTTTAGGTGTCCAGAAACTTTACTTTCTTCCCACTGCATATAAAGGTAAAATACTAATTACACTATCACAAATTGGTTTTCTATAGGACTCCAGTCTCCATTTATTGCAAATATCTGAAAGTGGGCAGTGAATGAGACAGAGAATTGCATATGGAGAGCACTGATGACAACAGGGGTAAAATAACAGAGTGCATCCCTGTACAGCTGGAATCTATCTTTTCCCATCCACAGATTTCTCACATCATGCTAATCAAGTCATCTGACCCAACCTTCCCAAATATGAACACTAATTGAGTCTCATTTCTGGATCACCCAAATAAAATCTCTTTTCACAGGGATATTACAAAGATGGTTTCTTTAGCGTTTTTGAACATCTGAATTGGTGATGACAAGGCCAGAGAAAATTAATGTTTCCTTTATTACACTGGACATATTTTGATTAGCATGCATTAAATAAAGCCTAAGGCCATAAAATTGCACCCAAGAACTAAGGATCAGAATAACTGTATGATTTCAGCAATGTGAATGTTTCATCCTGCATACCTATGACCTATCTCAGTGCTAATCTCCTATTTCAGCTTCCTCTCCATTTCAATCTGTTTGCAGTTTAGGTTCTCATCTCCTACTACTCAGATGCATCACTTACTCATCCTGGACCTCACCAATCCAAGCTGTGCTCATTCTCTTGCTTTTGCTGTGGTGCTCCACTTTTCCAACAGTTCTGACAGTCTTATTCAGCATCAGCCCTGTTACCCCACAGGCCTTCTTATCTTTTCCAAAACTCCCAGCCCAGTAGCAGTGAGTTACTTCTTCACAGTCTTTTTTTACACTTCCCTCTCTCAACTTTCTTTCACTCTTATTTTCCCTTATTTTTCAGTTGTCAGCCCCTTGCCTTGGCTCTCTTTCTATCCTGATATGGCTGTTTCTCCCTGAAGGAATTCCTGGGACCACACTGATTTTTCTGCTACAAATCAATTCTCCTGTCTCTTCCATTCCTCTTCTAGCTAAACAGCTCGAATACTTTCCTGACTTAATCAAATCCTCCCACACATTCGATTGTAGTTGCCCTTGACTCACTTTTCCCTTCTCTTCCCTCCCCTATAATTCTCTCCTCTGTCACAGAAGCGTTTTGTGCCTGTTCTTATATGCCTGCTTCCTCTAGTACCTCTTCCCATACCACAATTTAATCTCCTCCTGCTCATTTGTATCCCACTATTTTCTACTTTTCTGATGATAAGTCTTGTCCTCTTCATCATGCCAGCACACTTTAGTTTTCCTAGCATAAGTAAAAAGCAACAACAGCCTTTTGTCTCGCCAACTATTCATCCCCTCTTCTTCTGTATTCATCACAACTTCCAAAGTGTAGTGCCCAGGATTAGTCTTAGGAGTTCCTGTCCTCAGATATATTTCCCCCCCTCCCACCTTCCCATCTGTTTAGGTCTGCATATGTTACTTCCATAGTTCTCCCTATCCACAGACATAGAAACAAGTCAATCAAGTGTCTCTTCCCCTTTGCTTTATGATACTGTGATCACTGGAGTTAAAAGCAGAAGGTGAACCTAAATTGTCTTTTAATAGTCGCAGTGCAGAGGTATCCTGTAGGCTATTTCAGGATTCTTATGATTCAGAATGCTAACAAGGCCTAGAGAAAAGAAAAGATTTATCATTTTCTTTTTCCTACTCCATGTCATGATTTTGAAAGAAAGAAAATGAGGAGAGATATAACATCAGAGAGAGTCATGGGAGTCCTGTAAGACATCATTATTAAAAACAGCAAAACCACAAATGGAGCTATGAACACCTGATGGAAGGAGGAAAAAAAGAAAAAGTATTTGCTTCAAAGAGACAGCTAAAGACAGAGTGTGTGTCATAGGATCCAGCTTCCACAGTTACAGTAGATATGTCTATTTTTAGGAAACAATTATATATAAGTGCATGCAGAAAATGGTGAAGGCAGGACATGGTATGCTTCATCTCTCAGGATCAGGATATGTCAGCTAAACTAGACACGCTGACAATAATCTGGCTCAACAGAAAAACAGATGCAGTATAATGTATTATTATTTTGAATCTCAGGTTTCATATCAGACCATAAAGATTTGTTCTCTTTCAAACACATCTTATTCTACTTTTCTGTACTTATCCCTCGGTGGTAGTTTCATAGTTCAATGACCCATAAAAGGAGCATTCTAGACCACGGAGGGAAAGGGATGCCAACCAGAGGGACCTTGACAGGCTTGAGAGGCGGGCCTGTGCAAACCTCATGAAGCTCAACAAGGCCAGGCGCAAGGTCCTGCACACGGGTCGGGGCAATCCCAAGCACAGCTACAGGCTGGGTGATGAGTGGGTTGAGAGCAGCCCTGCGGAGAACTTTGTGGTAGCAGTAAGTAGGTGAAAAACTGACTATGAGACAGATATGTGCACTCGCAGCCCAGAAAGCCAACCGTGTCCTGGGCTGCATGAAGAGCAGTGTGGCCAGCAGGTCGAGGGAGGGGATTCTCCCCCTCTACTCTGCTCTCATGAGACCCCCCCTGCAGTGCTGTGTCCAGCCCTGGGGCCCCCAGCATCAGAAGGACATGGACCTGCTCGAGTGGATCCAGAGGAGGCCACAAAGATGCTCAGGGGGCTGGAGCACCTCCCCTGTGAGGACAGGCTGAGAGAGTTGGGGTTGATCAGCCTGGAGAAGAGAAGGCTCTGGGGAGACCTTATAGTGGCCTGCCAGTACTGAAAGGGGGCCTGCAGGAAAGGTGGGGAGGGACTCTTTGTCTGGGGGTGTAGTGATAGGGAGCAAGGGGCAATGGTTTTATTTCTGATATTAGAATCAAAGGAAGAGTATGTTAGGAGGTTTTCATACTGTATAAAAATCTCATAACTAATCATATATTGTTTGTTTGAGGCCATCCTCCTTGTAAAGATATAAAAATACTGTAGGAAATTCTGACAAGAAATGAAGTTACAAAATTATTGGAAAATATACCTGACACTTCCCTGCATCTTTCTTTGGAAGTAGTAAAGACCAAATAAGGAGTGAATAAGAAGTCTCACAGTTGCTTTTGGCCAGCTGAATTGTAAGACACATGACAAAAACTCTCTACAGGAGCAAAAGCTTTTGCTTCCCTCAAGGTATAAACTTTTAATTTTTCATAAGGTCTTTAAATCAAGTGCTTCTAATCCATGTTGCATCAGTGTGAGTGAATACACAAAGTGCAAGGACACAAACAAGAATCAAGAACTTTAAGCACTGTTAATATGAGAAAATTTAAATACCTCTCTGTCATATCCAGAGCTGCTGGGCCAAGTAGGTCCTACGTCACATCTTCTGGAAGTGTTGATTAAACAGGCTCCTCCATTTCCACTTTCATCTCTCACTTCTTGTCCAGATGGATAGTTGTCTAAGGAAATGGGACATCGAGCGTCTATATTGTTAAAGCCTATCTGCCAACTCAGATTTGTGTTGCCTCTTTCCACATTTGAATCAAACACATTTGTGACTGGACTTATATTGTTCACTCCACAGAGTTCTCTCTCTTGACCGTAGGGGTAGGGAGCCATCAGAGAGAAGTTTCTGTAATCAGATAGTAAAGAAGATCTGAAGCCAACTGCTGGTGATGCTGTGCTTTGTTGCCAGTGAGAGAGAGGATTTTCAGGGTAAAGTTCACCGTAAGCAGCTAGAGGCTGACCACAAAACTGCTGGTCAGGCACATTCAGACCAAAGACGTCTGATGGGAAAAAAATTTCCTCATGATGGTGAGAATGTGATGAACCATAAAAAAAAAATTCATTGCTGACTTCATCAACTATTTGATCAAATCCTAGACGGACCTCTTGAGCAGAGCCAGAATGGTACATTGGGCAAGATGCTTGGTCCCCAACCTGTTCTTCATGAAATTCATTGTGTGAGAAAGGCACCCTCCCAAAGTATGCCATGGCTGATTCTTCTCTTCGGTCTTATTAATCCTCAGGGAAGTCTTACAGTAGTTCCAAGATCAAGAGAGTAATGTTCAGAACTGGTGCTTCATACCCACTAAAATAAAGCATAGAATAAATGTTAAACTCCAAAATATCTAGTATAATGAAACCAGAACACTTCTTTGGTCTTTTTATCCTTTATAGCTTTCTCCACAGGCTGTAAATATTTTCTTAATCTAAAGCTTGAACATTCTTTTCCCTGATCCTTATTTCCAGGTATACTTATTATTAATGAAACAAGTGATTTAAATACCAAGATAGTAATTCTGACAAATATTAAAGAAAATCTCCACATTATTTCCATTATTTTACACTTGTATCGCACCCTTAAAGCAGGAATCTAAACCAAGCAGGTAAGGAAAGCTTCATATGAATGGTTGCTTTAATGGCAGTTTCATTTACATTTTCCTCTTTTGTGCCTCAAATTTCTTCATATCCTACCACTTTTTATCCCAGTGTAATGAGTTGAAGAAAGTCAAGTCAAAGAACAGACACATGGATCTCCAATTATTTCTCAAAACTAAACTCCAAAAGCTTGGATATGGCACATATAAAGGAAAGAAAATAAACAAATCAATATCGGCCTTTTTTGTTTCTTTATTTTTCAAAATAAATATACCTTCAAAGCCTGAGGTTATATCTTTTTTTAGTAAATGAACAGGCAAGGGCATGAACTTCTGCAGAAGCTCACCATCGTTCATGGTGTTACTAGCAAATTTCCTGATAGGATTTTGACATGTGCCAAGTAGTCCTATGGTTCAGACAAGCAATATGCACTGCAAAGTGCTGTCAGGAGGCATAAGGGTATCTTTTTTAGGAAGAGAGTTTAGTTTTAAAACCAGAATCTATTCTGGGCCACTTGACCTCAAGGCCTTGGCCTGTTTCATTTATCAATACAGATGTAGCCTAAAACCACAGGTGACCCAGAAGAGCAATACTACCTGTAAAGTACACAATTGTGCTTTATCACATAGAAGAAATAGAAACATCTGATTTAATAATACAGTAAAAAATGTATTCCCTAGCAGGGAAAAAAGCTATTGAGATAAAAAGTGTGCTCACAAATTGCTATAGCTTAGCTCCACAAATAGCTTTTCCAATATGTCCCCAAGATTTATACTGTATTAGTTTAGATAATAGTGCCTTGCAATGAAAATCTATATTACAGGAGAAGGTATTCATCACAACTTTATTTATTGTTGTTTCATTTGAAGTCAAACTCTAGGTGACATAGGCTTCTGTCACCCACAGTGAGGAATGAGAAGATAAATGAACAGTTAGGCTGAAATTAAATCTCCAAGTTAGAGGTCAAACTACTCTTTCAAGAACTCAACTTGATTCCATGTGTTGTATGCTTTGGTTTTCTTCAAGCATGTTGGAAAGAAAAAGCACTTATGAAGTTACCATAAGCCAGATAACCAACATGATGCATACCAATTTGAATGATATTCTAAGCATGAACTTCAGTTACAGTCTCTGCAGCATTCTCTCAGAGTGAATCCTGAAGTTCACCACATTTTTAGATTAAGATGGCATTCTTCTTTGCAGAAAAAATTAATAAGCATATCTATAAGAGGTTTTTTTATTAAATGTTCCTCTTTTCCAACTTCCTCTCTTTCTCATTTATACAGCAGGTAAATGAAAGAATACAAGAAAGAAAAGGATATATCCATTAAATCACAAAACTTAATGTCTTTTCTTCTTCTTTTTTTCTGTCTTGGAAATTCAAATGTTTCAGGAAAAATAAAAGAGTATCTCCCTCCAGCCCCATCTTCCTTAATAAAAGTCTGGCTACCTGGCAGACTGGAATTGAGACACAGAAAATACAATACCTTTTATGCTCTTTCACCTTTTTCTAAAATATTTTCTTTACATTTCAAACAAATTCTGTTTATAATGACACATAAATGTCTAACAGCTCGCCTTGCTCATTCACCACTAAGGCTTTTATGTGTAGCATCCAACACGTGCATGCATGCACACACACACACACGCACTGTTCAGAAGTACTTCTTTCCCAGTGGTCTTTAAAAGCACACAGTTTAGTTATAGTGCCAAAGGCTGGTCTGTGCATTTTGCTCCCCTGTTCTCCTCACTGGGCTGGGAAGTCAAGTGATTAAGGAGAGGTCTGCACAATGCAGCAGGCTCCCTCTCCCAGCCTGGATCACAGCAGAGGGAGGGCCTGGCAGGGAGCAGACACTTGTAGAGCACTGTTTGTAGTAGCATGTCTCTTTTATATAGGCTTGCATTTAAAACTAAACATTTAGACTGGAAACCCTGCATGCCATGATGTAAATCTCAGTGGTTTAAGTCCTACCTGCTAGTTCAGTTAGTAAGACTCGGCTCTCTATTTGGGCCAACTCCCGATTCTTTTCAAAACAGAATACAAAGTTCAGGAAAGGTTTTGGCTCTTTGCCAGCCATTATTAGTCTATTTGAATCGTGCAAAGTAAATTGATAAGACTGAATTTTCAAAAATCACTAATGAGGCAAAATTTATAAATCATTTTTTAAAACAAAAAAAGTTATGTTTTTAGTTTAATTTTCTTTGCCTTTTTGTTTCTGAATTCACATTTTGGAGTGTTTGGCATTTTCCTCCTACAGCTACGAAGTCCCCCTTTTCCCTTTAAATAACAGCTGTCTTTTTACATAATCATGTAATTCTGGGATCAGGGGTTTTAAGGGACAATCCAAGTAATACTGCAAATTACTCACTACAAATCAAGAGATTTGACAGCATCACACAATGCTCACAACCTATCAGCTGCTGTCCAAGCACACAAAAATACTTTCCTTACTCCAGCATGCACATACATTTTAGTATAAAAGCACGGTGCACTCTGAGCTCAATTTTCCCTTTTTACCAGAACCCAGAAGGAGACGATTGGGCCATTTGCTAAGCAGTAAGAATATCTGTTGCAACCTCTTACCTGAAACACGTAATTTGTTGGAAGAATATACAGTCTCCTATGTCTTCCCGTTCACAGAGTCATTCAGATGACCTATGTGCTTTCACTATTAAGGGGGTGTAACTTTTTCTTCAGAAACTTTCCTTCCTGTTTAACCGGTTTACTGAGATAATGATTCTTTCCCAGGTCTTCCTTCAGGGAAATTTCAAACAGCAGTAACAATGAAAAGGTAACAACTTATTTGTTTTCTTTCTCAGTTTGGAAACCCAACCTATTTTTTTTCCACCTCCCCCCCCTTTTTTTTTAAAAAAAAAAAACAAAACAAAACAAAACAAACACATGATGGTAGATGATCTCACACTTTCAGTACAAGTATCAAACACCCTTGAAATAACATGATAACTTCTCTAAGGAAAAGGCTTGCCTCTTGGAAAAACTTC